>NC_091147.1:9228645-9920582 GCF_041381155.1 Argopecten irradians | reverse complement strand
TGACATGAAGACTTAAGGCTGTATGTTACTTTACTGTGACATAGAGATTTAAGGGTGTACGTTACCTTACTTTGACATGGAGACTTAAGGGTGTATGTTACCTTACTGTGACATGGAGACTTAAGGGTCACGTTACCTTAGTTTGACATGAAGACTTATGGCTGTATGCTACCTTGCACTGGCATGGATACTTGGATCAGTATGTGAGTTTTGCATAAATAAATAATTAATAAACTAAAAACTGTACACATTGAATTCCTTAGTTCTAACTGTAAAAACTTGAAGTTATTATACGCAAGAAAAACTAATCACCATATTATGCGTTACCGCTGTGTTACATATAACAGAGATGTAATTACACATCTGTCATGCGTTCGTAACGGCGCCGCAGATCAGTAGCATTAAATAACTAGTTTAACTTTATCGGTACAGGATGTGTGTTATATTCAGCTCGAGATCAAGCTGTGGTTCGTCAGGTTAAGTACGGACCAGGTTTACACCTGGGCTGTGAAGATGCAATGATAGCACATTGATTCTTTAGGTTACTGTCAACATAGAAACGTGGTTATATTTCACGTTCTTATCTTGCGAGTATAACATAAGCATCCATCAAAAGATATAAGTAACAAAGGGCAATAACTCCTTGACATTTCTCAGATGTGACCCTTGTAAACAGTAACTATATCCCACTTCTATCCGAAGTACCCACTTCTCTGTGTTATCGTCAGCGACACTCAGTCAAGAGTACGGTACGACGTCACTTATCCCGTAATTGTCATTGACTCTGATACATCTAAGGATCGAGCGTCTTATCAACATAAACCACGCCAGTCACACCTTTAATACTGATTAATGCACAGACGTTTTGACCTTTGACCTTACTTATTTACTATGCATATCGACATATAGGTCTAGACCTTTGACCTTACTTATTTGATATGCCTACCGACATATAGCTCTAGACCTTTGACCTTACCCTTTTGACTTTTGACCTTGCTTATTTGTTACCCTGCCGACATAGATGCATGGGACCTTCAGCCCTGGGAACACCTTCTAACATGGTAACCTCATGGACATTCACACAAATACTTTTTCAACAAATAAATAATATGTTTAATGATGAATCCGATAAAATTGCGAGTTATATGTTTATTAGCACTGGTAAATAACAGTATTAGATTGATATTCAAAAGAAAACATTTAATGCAATATTAATCTAATTTCACAATTCCTTATACAGTCCATACAAATCCCCTATTATTATGTATCGACAATAGGCATATTTACAAAGAGAGAACCAACTTGTTCAAAAACAGAATTGCTCAACATAATTACACACGCCCAATCCCAACCATATGCCACGGCAATCCAACAAATTCTAAAGAAAATTCAACAACTTCCTCATGTAGCGCCTAAGTGGGTTTGCTTGTTAAAACGCCACAGTGTGTCAGACTTAAACTGAACGGTTAACCAGCGTTTACAACGCCACGGTAACATTGAGGCTTCCCTTTCTTATCCTTCAAGTGATATATTAAAATATTCTTCAGACTTAAAACTTTAGTAGCCATTTTTCAGAAAGTGGCATTTTCAAGTATTATTGTTAAGATTATGACGTCAATGAATTGAAGAAGAGAGAAAGACAAAAAAGTTTCTTCGCAATCTTCCACCTAAAAGGGTCGCAGTAAATGGTGAAAGCTATGTCGGATTTCAACACAATAATTATCTCGATACTTTATTTTAAAATCTTATCAACCTGGTAGGTTTAAAAACAAAAGAAAGATGAAACATACTTAGCAGAGCGAAATCTACATACCAATACAGAAGTTTTTCGGTGTGTTTCAGTGAAGTGGGTTACTGGGTTAAAGTTTTACCCTATTGTTTTCTACAAAGATGATTTCATCCAACTGACAGGGCATGGTGTACCGGGTCCGGGTAGATAATCTGTACGGATCAAGGCGCTTAACTCTAATGTAAAACATGTATAATCGGATTCCAGGAATATCTATCATACTTATCATATGGCAGAGACATCCGGGTTGAAACAGATGAAAACATTTTATCCGGAGGAAAAGCGATATATAACGATTTATTCTATAAAGCAATATTTCAAATGTTTTGAACATTGGAAGAAGGGAATTTTGCAAGATGTATTGTTCCATT
Source organism: Argopecten irradians (assembly GCF_041381155.1). Taxonomy (NCBI): domain Eukaryota; kingdom Metazoa; phylum Mollusca; class Bivalvia; order Pectinida; family Pectinidae; genus Argopecten; species Argopecten irradians. The sequence continues at coordinate 9,918,422 of NC_091147.1, read as the reverse complement.
TTAAGTTATACACTTCATTACAATAATTTTAATTGATTATGACCTTGAACTTATTGAGATATACTCGTTACTTACTTTGAAAAGCAATTAAAGATGACTATTTGACCTTGTACACACATAACCCTGGTAATTTTGTTTTCATCAACATGACTTATCAGCGCCATGTTGGCATCAATATTCGATAGAGCAAATTCAAAGCCCCATGAGTAAAATGGATTGACCTTTAATAGGTAACTGTCAACGGCTCTTCCAAATAGGTGAAGGGCTCAGAGTTAAAATGCAAGTCAAATGAAAACATAAAAACAACATTACGGTACTTCTTTTTATGAGTTTAACATTTTCTAATCCAATAAGATTATCATTGCAGTTCCATCATTGGTTGAAATAAAAAAGAAGAAAAAAAACATTTATCCTGCCTATGCGGTTTCTGATAATCAAGTTACATCTTGAAGCAAAGGCAAATATGGCAAAGAGACGAATCAAAGGAACTAAAATACAAAAATTGCTGTTATAACGGAAATGAAGTATTTCTACACGAAATTTACATATCAATGAATACATAAATAAATCGATATCCATCCTAAACAGGACGCATAAGGTTCTGAAAATTAATCATTAGCTTTGATGTCAAAAAGTGGTCAATTTAAAAAAAAAACTCATATAAAGTTTTCCGCATTTTTCCTTATATCAAACTTAAAATATGTAAATGAGATTATGTACATTCGGATTATCATTTTGGTGGTACACAAAGAACATACAATCGATTACTGGTGATTTCATTGGCCCGGACCTGGTATGGCGGACGATCGATTTCCTGTCTTTCTCAACAGTTATTGTTTTCAAACATTGGTTTTTCTCTACCCTTTGTTTGTATTCAAATTTTTAAAAATGGTTGAATGCGTGTTTAGAATAGATAATGAATATTTGATTGAAAACCTGACATCCACAGCATTTCTGGTCCTGTCGCAAATGATGACAAGTGTTTAGCAGGTGCACAAGAGGCGCCTTAAGGGGTTCATGGATTGCTTGGATTTCGTATCTGCCAGAGAGGGTTCCAAGGGAAAGAAAGAATGGAAAGAACTGTTGTATGACTTACAAGCGAAATACAATGACATACTTTTGAATATGTTATTGTGTGTTTAAGCGTTGTCATCATCATCATATCATCATCATCATTGTCATCTTATCATCATCACCACCACCATCATCATCACCATCATCGTTATCATCACCATCATCGTTATCATCACCATCATCGTTATCATAATTGCTGCCGCCATGTTTGTAGTCCTCCTCCTCGTTCTTTCCTCCCTGACGTCATCGACATCGTCGTTGTCGTTATCGTCTACAATGACTACTGGTTACTGTTCATATCGGTTAAACAAACTTCATCATCATTACTTTTCCTTGTTCCGTATTGACGGACGCGGAAATAATTTGAAATTCCACCAAATAGGGCGCGAGACGCAATCCGTATTGGAAGTCGACTGTTCCACGTTAATTAGGAGTCCTCAGATACAGATGTGGCTTGCCCACAGGGGCGCCATGTTGACATGCTAAAGTCGAATTAACCAAAGTAATCTGTGTGTTCCTTCTGTTGAGGTCGAGCTGTTATAAACGGCAAACAACATGCAAGATCCAATCTGAAAACTTCCATGACAATATTTAATTTCACATTATCTGGTACTCCAATGGTCCTTGGTGACGAAAAACACGTCGCATGCTGCAGTCGGGGTTACTGGAATCAATAGCTATAGCCAATGATGAGCATTGTTGACCGCAAACGGACGATCTATTTATAATGCTAAGTGGCGATTTGACCTTAGAAGACAATAGTATAATGGAACGACCGTCCATCCTTAATTCATGCTTTGTTTAAGGAGGACGTCAATGCTGTTTATTGTGTCGCTTAAGGTCAGGGAACAGTGAGACGGATTCCCGTTATAGTTATAATTACCAGGGCTAGCCGGGATGGCTTATAAATGTGTTGAATCAATTAGGAGCACCAATTTAATTATAATTAGCGAGAAAATATCTCAGTCACTAGTCCTTTTGGTCTTATTGGTAAAGTTCAGGGGAATCTTTAGAATTGTCGCCCTTTTAACAACACATTAGGAAAATTGGAGAGAAAAACACAACAAAAGTAAAACCGAAAGTAGATTGTTCGCAATTATGAACTTCGGATTTAACGCCAGGAAGTCCTCTGTCAAAATCACTTCCGGGAGGGAGGTATTTATGGTATATAATGACCTACAAAACGAATGAGGGCAAACTTACTAGTGGCTAATAAAAGTTGTATGCGACATTGAATATAAAGCAGTATCATACCATTGTCATCATTATTCCTATTGAATATAATCGGCATTTGATTTGATCATTATTGTGTGACTCGAATGTACAGAACGCTCCATCAATCACACTGATGATGCAACATCTTTTGTAAGAAAAAAAGATTTGTTATTAATATTGATCATATTTGAAGTAATTCTTCTGAAATAACTATCAATTTACGTAAATATATGTAAACTGATATAAAATGTCCTTTTATGCTTCCTCTCTCAGATTTGCGACACTAAACCACCAAGTGGAATTCCAGCATGTCACGTGATCCGCGTTTGATATAATTAGTAATAGGGTAATTGAATAGTAAGTGCATTACGTAAACAAAACAGGACGTAAACGTCATCGCCAATTACACAACAACCGAGATATTTTACAGAAGCATCGAAGCTTAAACTAATCAACTCGGTGTATGCTGTATACATAATATGATTACAAACATTTTAAAACACTTATGAACACGAAAAAATGACGAGTTTTTATATGTAGAACATGGATATTATTTAGTTTTAACGGTTAGGCCATAGTGTACTGTGTTTCATCATGGGTATTGCATCAATGTAGAAACGATTGAGTAGATTTGTATTTTGCGTTTATGGGCCGTTTGTAGAACAACTGTTACAACATATTTGTGGTTATGACAAAATTCCGCGGTCTGTCAAGAAGTTGGTTAAGGATCCGTTGCTCCATTGGGTGGCAATCTGCTCTTGAGGCGATTACCGCATTCTCAATAACCCACTTCCCAACTGACATGCATCCATCATTGCATCTCGTGATTACCACATTCCCGAAACAATTTAGAAATAAACACACCAAATAAAACCTTCATCGCCGTGAACTGAACGATTTTATCATTGCGCCAAGGTCCTCAAATGAGCGTTTCCTGCTTTTAACACTAAATGGTAGTTTCGTATTTGGGAACATGTAATAGACTAATGATGGTACAAATATTTCCGGTTTCCATGGACTGAGACCACAATTACATACTTCCGGTTTCAGTACCCACGAATGAAGTCCCTTCAGAAATGTATGTATTTTATGAAAACATGCAGCATGCCCCTGTGAACTTGTTATTTGCCAACAAATTTAATGTAGATGTGTAGTGTATATGTCAAATTAACTGTTATTGTGTAAAATACTGAATTTTCTTATGTTTTTATTGCTCCAGGATCCTGTGTAAAAAGTCCTGTTTTGACCCCAACCCATGACCCGGATGTATATAATTGGCACATGGTGACACTTGATGACAGATATCTTGAGAAAATGCCGGTCATGCTAGGTTGAAACTTTCAGAATTTGTTCCTCGGATATTGACCTTGACCAGGTTAGATGGAAACTTGTCAACGAAATTTTGGGAATTTATTATGAATTTTAACGTTACAATGAAACATATAGCAGAGTTAATTGTGGTCTCGGTCCTTAATGCAAATATTGAAAACTGCGAACATCTCAAGCGATAGTTTCGTACGTTTTACAGAACAACATAAAACTATCACATAAAGTCTACCTACCTTCTGTCATGTCCACTATCTTACATCCCATAGTTAACAGTAATTAATCGGGGGAGTACATCTTACGCCAATCGTAGTCATCTTCATGTTTGTAAGGTATGTATCCCTAGACAGACATGGTCTCTCATCCTCTCGCGTTATCTACGCAAGGAGATCTGTGAAGTTCAGCTACTGTGCAATGTTGAACTGCCCCATAGCCAGCCTCGATCAGCCAGACTGACATGTTAGTTTAGTTAACACATTACACATCCGCCCTATGTAGATATATGTTACACCTACGTTTACGAAAAACACTCTATTCCTCGCTTAGTTCCTTCTCACTTCGCGAACTTTCGATTGATTTTGGAAAAGAAAAACACTAATTTCTTTCCCGGTTTTTCTTTCGATGTTGGAAAATTTGTCCATTCATTCTTCTGTTAGTAGTACCGACGACATGACAAGTTTGTGATTTAAGGATTCGAAAACCTCAAGCATACTCCCTCCCTTCCCATTCCTCCAAAGTTGCAGACGAAACTTCCCTTTTCTCTATCCGGACTGCGTTTTTTTATTAGTGTGTATACGGCGTTTTCCTGTTTTCTAACTCCTGGTGCCAAATTCAAGTGGGTTTATCACTACTTATCTCGTGCGCAGGGTTCTTCATAACAAACAAGTTCGCTTCACGTGCGCGCGTGCAGACAGATAGCAAGACCAAAAGGATTTCAGTCAAAACAGCTCGACATGCACACAGCATGCGATCACAAGCTTAGATTGGTGAATGTCGTGTGTAATTCTCATTGAAACTTCCAAAAAATTGAAAGAAATAAATAAAAAATAAAAATTATTTAAATTAAATTTTCTATCAAAATACTTTATTCCAATAAGCTAATCAGATAATAAACTGTCGGGAAAATCTCTCCAATAACGAAGTTTCATCCATGAAATTATTTTGCAGCGATTTTGATCCCTTTTCAAGTATAAAAGAAATCGAAAATTTATTACCGTAGCATTTCACATTTATTCCTAAATAATTCTATTAATAAGTGTTAAAACATTTTTTCCAATCCTGCTTCATTTTCGGAAAGCATTTGGCATTTACGAACGTCGGCAGTGCGTATTCATCAATAGACGGTAGACAGGCCACATGCATGTGGCATTACACAACCATGGGTGGTAGAAAAGTACGAAACTATCACAATCATGTCTGGTAGGAATAAAAAACGAAAACGTTATCCAGGTTTCTACGTAAGAAAAACAAAAGTAGCACGTGGAATGAAACTCTCATATGTATTACTGCCAAACAGACAACTTACCGTTAAAACGGGTGACACTGACCTTAGGATGTGGCAGAGGTCAAAGGTCAAGGTCAGTGATAGATCGATCGATCAGTGCTAGATATTAGAAAAAGTGGGTACTGAGATATCAGCTTTGGAAACGTTGATCGAATGTTCAAATAACACGTTTAACATTTATATAACACTAATCTTTGGTACTGGAAGATATAGAGCTGAACAATATATTATAGACACTGTTTCGCATTTTGTTGTTGATAGAAACTATGTTTAAGATTGAAATATACAACAAGTAGCCTATGGCCACACACCAAGTATAGAAACCAAAAAAGGAATCCCACTTAGATTTCCTTTTTATTGTAAGTGATTCGATTGGTCGTTTATTCTGTCGAAATAAACATATAGCGCAAATCTAATGTTCATAAAAATTTGAACAACCCAACACACTGCCAACAGTCTATGTGTTCTAATTTGATAGCGTATCTAACAAGTGATAGACAGGTTGTCTCATCGGAATCTCTGCCTTAAATGATTCGCTAAATGCAGTTCACATGTTCTGTAGACGTTATCGAGACGACCCTTCATTCCAACTGTATATTTAAAAGCTTGTCACGTTCTAACGGAATAGGATACAATCAAATACGTCAAATCGAATTGGCTTTTGTCTGGGTATTATAACGTCAAATTTTCTGGTAGATTTAAAACGGAACTCAAGATGACGAGTAAGGATTGAGGAAATAAGAATGTGAAACTCTTTGGGTCATTGTGGTAGCTGTGCACTTGAATTAAGAGTTATATGTCGGTTCCCTTATTAAACTCTAGCGCTGATTATAGGCGTGAAATATTCCACGATGATTCCGAATAACAAGTACATCGATTATGTAATGTTTTTGGTAAAATCTGTTCATTTATAATTCGAAATTAGATGTTAGATAATTAGATATTGAATTATATGTTATTGTTCTTAAAACTATACAATGTATTGTTGTTTGTTTCATTTCGATTCGGGGGCGCGGTGGCCGAGTGATTAAATTACCACAAACCCTCCACCTTTGATTTGCGAGTTTTAATCCTTTATGGGTACGGACCACTTGTTGGTGATTTTTCTCCGGGTACTCCGGCTTTTTTCATCAACAAACCTGGCACATCCTTACATGACCCTTGGCTGTTAATAGGAGTTTAACTATTAAAACCCTAACCGTTTCATTTCGAGCCCAAAGTTGCTTGCATCGACCCCGACATGGAGAAGCTCTGGTTTATGGGATATATACATGTCACAATAACTTGGTAGTATTTATTGAACTAGACATTTCAACATTCTCAGTGCCCAAGGAGTCATAATTTAGTTGACTACGACAAACTTTAAACTGCCATGACAGCCATACTTAAAGTTCTATATCTTTGAATTAATTATTTTCACTCAGGAAACGTTCGGTCAAACTTTACGACTACACGCATGCAAAGCAATTTTACTCAATTCAATATTGGCTATATTTAACAATAAAATCGCTCTATTATCAGCATAATATCAATTTCACTTGTCTAGATGAAAAGCCGGGTCATGAACGCTCGCCGGAAGAGACAGTTTAAAACGTATACTGACGACTGAAATAGGTCTGTAACACGAGTTGTGTAGGGGATATCGAATCAAAATCTAGACTTGTATCATCATATGTCGCTTTAATATCACATATGTTTAGGGTGCAATGCAGATATTTGTAAATCACGAGACTCGACTGGAATTGCAAATCTATTAAATTTTATTTCAGTAATTAGGTCAATGAAAATTAGCTTATTTTATTACATGATAGCAGTTATATAAACACCGCTTCGGTCTTATAGAATAATGAATTTATCAAATAAGGAAACTTTGTAACCTAGATTAAAATAATCATGAACTCCTGTAATTATGTTTTATGAATAATTTGAAAGTAAGGAATTTCTTGAAGTAACGGAATGTACATGAAGCATGGGCTTTGAAAATGGATTTTATACATTCATATAAATTGGATCGTGAACTATCCTCTGACTCACGTCTGAACCCTCTTTATATCGGCACTGTTTTATCTTACCAATAATCTGGTCTCAGTGTAAACTGATATCCCGTCTAATCTGGCCACTGTGTATACCAGTACACTGTTTAACCATATCCATATATTGATCATTGTATCCACCATTCCGTTAAAACTGAGCCCTGTCCATCTTGTCATGATCTGTTCGATCAAGTGGGTTTTTTACCGGGTACTCCGGTTTTAAATGGATGTTTTAACATATGACTTATCTTATCTTGCCACTGAATCCTGATTATTATTCAGCACTATCTAATCGGAACTATATATCTTTGCATATCATAACTGACTTACATAAAACAAAGATAAAGGTAGAATAATTAGTATAATATAGGATAGCCTTTCCTCAATCCTGGTCACGCCTCTCGAGAAATAAAATTCATGGAACAGATTGCAGTAGGACAAATTATGATCCCAAGAGTCCGTAGAAATTATGCAAATGAGATAAATCCGTTTATGTAAACATTGCTATCCTTTATTAATTAAACACACAAGGTTTGAAGCATGGGGTCGGCAGAGTGTTTCGCGTCAATCGAACGATCAGTTATCCGATTACAAGCGTCTAATGACTCAGATCGATACCGTGACCACACATTTGTGAGAGAGATTGTGGTCGGATGTCGGTAGAAATGGTGATAAATTAGTGAATAATGATTACAATTATAGCCCCTACCACCATGAACAGTTGATTATAATTGTATAAGATACTTGTTCTTGACGTTAAGACTTGGAATGTCTTAAAATGGTTCATAAATCTACAATCTCTATAGCCAAACACCAGAAATAGATCCTAATTCTACAGCAACAGAAAGTTACCATCATTGACGACTAAAACAGTTACACTGATGTTCCATAACGATTGTATAATGTACTGTATTGTATATTGAAACGATCCTTTCAAGATTTTGCCATATCTGTTGCAGTCTGCAAGGTAAACAAATGTTTCAAGTTGTCGCCGACTCTGATAAACATGCATGTGTGAGCTTACTGGAAGTTTGATGTCTAAAGAGACGTTAAGTTGGAAATATTAATGTTTAACTACTCATTTGTTTAAGAACTGACACTTGACTCCCATTGGTCCATTCTGAATTTAGCAGAGTGACTCCCCTTTGTTTCACTTCGCCAGTACTGACAGGGTGAAACGAAGGGGAGTAGCTCTATCAGTATGTGAAAATTACAGAGATGTACCTAGACATCTATCAATAGTAAGGTACAAATGAGATTTGAAAAACATTTTTCTCTAAATTGCATAGTTTACTTTATTGGGAAAAAATCGATAGTAACCAAACTGACTCTTACACTCGAATAGCAACATACATATCAACATACATTACATACATATCAACATACATATCAACATACATAACATACATACCAACATACATATCAACATACATAACATACATACCAACATACATATCAACATACATAACATACATACAACATACATACCAACATACATATCAACATACATAACTCAACATACATAACATACATACCAACATACATATCAACATACATACATATCAACATACATAAAATACATAACATACATATCAACATACATATCAACATACATAACATACATACCAACATACATATCAACATACATAACATACATAAAATACATATCAACATACATATACAACATACATATCAACATACATAACATACATACCAACATACATATCAACATACATATCAACATACATAACATACATACCAACATACATATCAACATACATATCAACATACATAACATACATACCAACATACATATCAACATACATAACATACATACCAACATCCATATCAACATACATAACATACATACCAACATTTATATCAACATACATAACATACATACCAACATACATATCAACATACATAACATACATACCAACATACATATCAACATACATAACATACATACCAACATACATATCAACATACATAACATACATACCAACATACATATCAACATACATATCAACATACATAACATACATATCAACATACATATCAACATACATAACATACATACCAACATACATATCAACATACATAACATACATACCAACATACATATCAACATACATAACATACATATCAACATACATATCAACATACATACCAACATACACAATCAACATACATACATACACATACATACAACATACATAACATACATATCAACATACATAACATACATATCACATACATATCAACATACATATCAACATACATAACATACAACAACATACATATCCATACATACATACATACCAACATACATATCAACATACATAACATACATACCAACATATATATCAACATACATATCAACATACATAACATACATACCAACATACATATCAACATACATATCAACATACATAACATACATACCAACATACATAACATACATACCAACATACATATCAACATACATAACATACATACCAACATACATATCAACATACATACCAACATATATATCAACATACATATCAACATACATATCAACATACATATCAACATACATATCAACATACATATCAACATACATAACATACATACCAACATACATAACATACATACCAACATACATATCAACATACATATCAACATACATATCAACATACATACTGTATATTGACACTCTGACATTAAAGGATGGGCAAATCGCCGGTGGCATTTATACTTTATAAAACGTAATAGAATATTTAATATCACAATCTATGGCTGATGGAGCGCCCTAGGAATAAGCAGGCTATTGATACAGAAGCTGAGCAGGACCGTCGGAAACACGAAACCGTTAAATCAACATAAACTCGTACAGAAAAATACATACTCGCCGTTTATATGTTGGAGGAGAAAGTGCAACTGTTTCGGGCGATGTTAGGGCCGATTATCTACATGTTCAGACTATGTTACAGCAATGGAAGGCTTGTGCTCCCAGCAGAATCAAAGAACATCAATGTGGCCCCGCAGATATCATGGCTAAATAACAGAGATAAGGACAGCTTTCATTTTTAAATAATTTAAATTAGCATGTCTGGTTTACAAGGTTAGTCGGTAGACAGTATGATATAGGTAAGAGGTACATACTGGACAGACAGCATCAACTAACTTAAAGAGGCTCCACCGCTGACTAATGGTATTTTTTCACTATCAAAAACAGGAGCAGAGGATTTAGTATTTTTCTTCCGTTACAAAAGTTACTTTACACCATTACCAACATTGAAAAGTTTGAGCTTCTAATTTTACTTCAAGTTAAAAATATGAAAAATAATTAATTACATCCCGAAAAAATTCCGTGGCACTACATCCTATATGGAATAAAATGCATCAAAAGCAAAAGAAATTATCTAATATTATTTTTTGTGTCAATTAGACATACATATACACGATTAAACACCAATTTTTGTTCAAATGATGAGTTTCAATTATGTTCTGTCGGTGGTGGAGCATCTTTAATTGTGGCGTATTTGATAAAATTATCATATTGATATATTGCTTATACAGTGAAACATGTGTAATACTACATTAGGGTTGCACATTTTTGTCGGATTAGACTCAGGTATTATTGTTGACGACAATTAGTAATATATAGGGGAATACGTTATTAGTATAGGATTTGACAGGTTGTCGGAAATGTCAAGTGTCGGATTAAACAAGTTTCACAGTGTAATGAACACCATCGGAGTTTCATTTCGACAGGAAAGACAAATCTTACCGTCAAATCAACATCAGATAATTTTAGTATACATGAATGTGATGCAATGTGATTTCACAATTAGATAATATCTCAGAAATACTTAAGACGAAAGAAGACAGTTTTATGCCATATAGTTATTATGTATTGATTACAAATTAAAATGTAGAAGCATTTCACTACACCAATGTTTATGAATTTAGTCATGAGAAGCGGACGTTTTTAAAAGCATTATGAATTATTTACCATACATTACTACTAGAAAAGTTAATTTAGACATTCGAAGTTTAGCTCATTTGATATATGAAGCTCATAGTTTAGGTCATTTGATATATGAAGTTCACAGTTTAGGTCATTTGATATATGCAGTTACAGTTTAGGTCATTTGATATATGAAGTTCACAGTTTAGGTCATTTGATATATGAAGTTCACAGTTTAGGTCATTTGATATATGAAGTTCACAGTTTAGGTCATTTGTATATATATGAAGTTCACAGTTTAGGTCATTTGATATATGAAGTTCACAGTTTAGGTCATTTGATATATGAAGTTCACAGTTAGGTTTATTATGGTTCATTTAGGTGATATATGAAGTTCGTAGTTTAGGTCATTTGATATATGAAGTTCGTAGTTTAGGTCATTTGATATATGAAGTTCTAGTTTAGGTCATTTGATATATGAAGTTCGTAGTTTAGGTCATTTAATATATGAAGTTCGTAGTTTAGGTCATTTAATATATGCAGTTCACAGTTTAGGTCATTTGATATATGAAGTTCGTAGTTTAGGTCATTTAATATATGAAGTTCGTAGTTTAGGTCATTTAATATATGCAGTTCACAGTTTAGGTCATTTGATATATGAAGTTCGTAGTTTAGGTCATTTAATATATGCAGTTCACAGTTTAGGTCATTTGATATATGAAGCTCATAGTTTAGGTCATTTAATATATGCAGTTCACAGTTTAGGTCATTTGATATATGAAGTTCGTAGTTTTAGGTCATTTAATATATGAAGTTCGCAGTTTAGGTCATTTGATATATGAAGTTCGTAGTTTAGGTCATTTAATATATGAAGTTCGCAGTTTAGGTCATTTAATATATGAAGTTCGTAGTTTAGGTCGTTTGATATATGACGTTCGTAGTTTAGGCCATTTATTAAATGAAGTTCGTAGTTTAGGTCATTTGATATATATGAAGTTCGTAGTTTAGGTCATTTTAAGGATTGATTGTCAATTTTGTTGCTTGCATTGACTGATGAAGAAAGTTAATCTCGTGCAAATGAAGTGAACTGCGAAGCAGTTCATGTAACATTTGCACGAGATTAACTTTCTTCATCAGTCAATGCAAGCAACAAAATTGATAATCAATCCTTATATTTACATTAACCAATTTAAAAATTCCGCTGTTAAAAAAGTCAAATTATATGTGTTCGGTATAAGATTATTATACAATTTTGCAACATTGTACCAGTTATCGTACATGTATGTACAGCTACGGAACAGCCGCCAGTCAGTTCTTCTCGTCACCAAGGCAACACAAAATGTAGTTCCGAAAATAACTTCATTCTTTGTGCGTTGTTACGATAAAAAACGGAGATTTTGAAATATTGTTTTTATATTCAAGAATTAATGGCTTAATTTTTTCATAAAACATTATTATGTAGCTTCAAATACAAAAATTGCTGCGCAGTACTAGCAGTGCAGTCAATGTGTAATCCGGTCGCTCGATTGAGCAGGGGTCCGGTTTCGAAGAAAATGACGATTGTGGTGAAAATGCTGAATAGTTGGTATCTAAACATAATCAAACCTTTTAAAACTCAATTATAATTGTTATGGAATTAACTGAATGTTGTATTTCCGTCTGATAATTATTTGTAGCTGACATTTAAATATGTATTAACTAAACCTGTTGTGAAATCCAACCCCTGTGTCTGTAGTATGTGATGCAGTCCAATAATCATGCTTCCGGGGCTCAATAAAACGTGTTAAAATGCGGGACTTAGTCGCAGATCACTGGAAGACTTCTGTGTTATTCTTGAAATGTGATAACTTCTCTGTCTACTGGAGTTTGGGGATTAAAATTCGGTATAAAGTAAGTAGAGAAACATCGATTTGAAAAGTTGGCGGTTTCCAACGACCCTCCAATGCCGTGGATTTTGACACTCACAGAATCGTTTCGATAGGCTTAATGTCACTGAAATTAGCCTGTTTGCTATTTGAGCGTATTTTCATGGAATCTATCGTTTCTAAGCTTACATGTATGACACCGTTTCACATATATTGTACACATTAAACTATTTGCGTTCGATTATGCCTACTAGGCTATGCGATGAGTGGTGAACCTCACTGCGTTCGGTCCTAACATGACGCTAACCCAAATTACACTTTTTGAAGATAACATTGTTAAAATTTTCTTACGTGTGCTTGAATTAAGATATTTCTCTAAACATTAAACAAATAAATGCTTTTAGTTTTAATTTCATGCTTTGTTTACTTGTCAGCAGTGCATATATTTATACGCCTAAATAGAGAGCTTTGAAGCATCCCCGGTTCAGGCTATGCTCAGCATTTTTTTACCTGGGCTTGAGCCTAATTCAGTGTGTCATCAAAATACGTGTAAAATATCTCTAGGCGACTATAATATTATATTACTGACAATTTCTAATATCACTTTATCAAGCATTCTTGTCTGTGTTTCTAAATGTACAACGGTAGGCCTAGGCCACATCGCAGAAAGTTCGTTCAAAACTGAAGCGGCGTAAAACTACAATGTAGGTCAAAATGTAAACAATGTCAAAATGTATTCTCACGCCGGTCAGAGGTCAGCACGTGACCAAGCATCTTCATTGGGAAATGAAGTGATCGGAGTTTACTAGTTTCATTGAGGCGGAGCGAAGTGAAAATGTAAATATTAATATATGAAGTTCGCAGTTTAGGTCATTTAATATATGAAGTTCGTAGTTTATGTCATTTAATATATGAATTTCGTAGTTTAGGTCATTTAATATATGAAGTTCGTAGTTTAGGACATTTATTATATGAAGTTCGTAGTTTAGGTCATTTGATATATGAAGTTCGTAGTTTAGGTCGTTTGATATATGAAGTTCGTAGTTAAGGTCATTTAATATATGAATTTCGTAGTTTAGGTCATTTAATATATGAAGTTCGTAGTTTATGTCATTTAATATATGAAACTCGTAGTTTAGGTCATTTAATATATGAAGTTCGTAGTTTAGGTCATTTAATATATGAAGTTCGTAGTTTAGGCCATTTATTATATGAAGTTCGTAGTTTAGGTCATTTGATATATGAAGTTCGTAGTTTAGGTCGTTTGATATATGAAGTTCGTAGTTTAGGTCATTTAATTTATGAAAATCTTAGTTTAGGTCGTTTAATATATGAAGTTCATAGTTTAGGTCATTTAATGAAAAAAGTTCGTAGTTTAGGTCATTTAATATATGAAATTCCTAGTTGAGGTCGTTTCATATATGAAGGTGGTAGTTAAGATCATTTGATATATGAAATTCTGGTTTAGGTCGTTTAATATATGAAGTTCGTAGTTTAGGTCATATAATAATGAAATTCGTAGTTTAGGTCATTTAATATATGAAGTTCGTAGTTTAGGACATTTTATATATGAAGTTCGTAGTTTAGGTCATTTAATATACGAGGTTCGTAGTTTAGGTCATTGAATATATGAAGTTCGTAGTTTAGGTCGTTTGATATATGAAGTTCGTAGTTTAGGTCGTTTAATATATGAAGTTCGTAGTTTAGGTCGCTTGATATATGAAGTTCGTAGTTTAGGTCGTTTAATATATGAAGTTCGTAGTTTATGTCGTTTGATTTATGAAGTTCGTAGTTTAGGTAATTTAATATATGAAAATCTTAGTTTAGGTCGTTTAATATATGAAGTTCATAGTTTAGGTCATTTAATGAAAAAAGTTCGTAGTTTAGGTCATTTAATATATGAAGTTCGTAGTTTAGGACATTTATTATATGAAGTTCGTAGTTTAGGTCATTTGATATATGAAGTTCGTAGTTTAGGTCGTTTGATATATGAAGTTCGTAGTTTAGGTCGTTTGATATATGAAGTTCGTAGTTTAGGTCGTTTAATATATGAAGTTCGTAGTTTAGGTCGCTTGATATATGAAGTTCGTAGTTTAGGTCGTTTAATATATGAAGTTCGTAGTTTAGGTCATTTAATATATGAAGTTCGTAGTTTAGGACATTTTATATATGAAGTTCGTAGTTTAGGTCATTTAATATATGAGGTTCGTAGTTTAGGTCATTGAATATATGAAGTTCGTAGTTTAGGTCATTTAATATATGAAGTTCGTAGTTTAGGTCGTTTGATGTATGAAGTTCGTAGTTTAGGTCATTTGATATATGAGGGTCGTAGTTTAGGTCATTTGATTTATGAAGTTCGTAGTTTAGGTCGTTTAATATATGAAGTTCGTAGTTTAGGTCGTTTAATATATGAATTTCGTAGTTTAGGTCATTTAATATAAGAAGTTCGTAGTTTAGGTCGTTTGATATATGAAGTTCGTAGTTTAGGTCGTTTGATTTATGAAGTTCGTAGTTTAGGTCGTTTAATATATGAAGTTCGTAGTTTAGGTCGTTCGATATATGAAGTTCGTAGTTTAGGTCATTTAATATATGAAGTTCGTAGTTTAGGTCGTTTAATATATGAAGTTCGTAGTTTAGGTCGTTTAATATATGAAGTTCGTAGTTTAGGTCGTTTAATATATGAAGTTCGTAGTTTAGGTCTTTTAATATATGAAGAACGTAAGAATAAGAAACTCCGTTAGCGTTTGCACTAACACTTCGGAATCAGCTTGATGTAAAAGGTGATCGATTATATGTACGATGTCATTAGGTCAAAAGTGAAATCCTGACAAATACGGTATTAAGATACCTGGTTTTTACTAGGGTCACGGAAAATGTTCATCAATTGGATCTACTCATTCATCAAATGTTATCAGGGATATTCTTCATTAAAACCTTTTGAACAATAGCCACAGTATCTTCGTAAAAATACTGTGAATAGACGGTTAGTATAGTGGTATTTAATGGCATGCTAGGAGTTCCCGACGAAAAATCACCGATCTGCGGTGAGTACCTTGCAACTACCCCACAATTGGTTTTGATCCCGTAGCCGAGAGCACACGGATATGAGAATTTAGTTACAGTTAATATATTGTATATATTTAGAGCCATCAGCGTGCCTATAACAATTTTTAAATGGTTTTTAAGGATGTAGATAAGTCGATAAGTAAATATCATACTCGATGCTGTCGTATTGCAATACACTATCAATTATGTTTACCGATTTTTGATCAAGACCCCTAACATATCTGAAAAGTATAGAGTACGTAGCTCAGGTTAAGGAAGATATAGTTAGTTCGATGATTAAAATATGGCATTCACTGTTCATGAATAAAACATAATTAAACTAGTGTATTATAAACATTTATAAAATGTTAAATAATATTATTTTCATCAAACAAATCAATACATATGTATAACTATTTTCTCAGGTCCCTGTGACCGAGAAATGAGCTAGTGGTAATAAGACAGAGCCTTAGTCGGGCACTGTGGTCCTGTACCCAAAACTGATAAAAATGGTCGCATGTACATAGCTAAATATAGCATATAACTTTAACAGATGAGAGCCAGAAATAACTCCAGTGCACTATATACATGTATATGCACGTACTTTACATGAGTATGAATACATGTCGACAATCCCCAACAGAATCGAGGTCAAGTGGTGCATGCTCGGGTCAAGCAAGTATAAACAAGTGTTCTCTTAAGAAAATGACAAATTCATGTCTTGGAGTACAGAAAATATCAATTAACAAATAAAAACGTTTAAAGAAAGCTCGTACCCCCAATTGTCTGCAGTGTTTTAACTGGAGGTTGGAATGCTGTTGTCTTAATTGACAAATTAAGAATAAGAAATACTTCATTCTAAAACTCTGTTTTTTAAATACTTCCATCGACAGTAAATGCCTTTACTCTCAAAAGTCATAAAGAGTGAAAATCGATAAAAAAAAATCGGTCATTAAAATCATTGGTCATTATTTCCCTACAGTCTGGAAAATGAAAAACTTATGGTTCAACATAGAAATTGTCGTCATTTTCAGAGCTTTGGTAAAGTTTGCATCAGAATATGACTCATCGTCGATACTCCAGGGGTTCCGATCACTTACGATCTCTACAACCCTACACTATCTCATATTTAAACTGGAGGCAGCTCAGAGGAGTAAATCTGAACCAATCACAGGCCAGCAAAAAATCCTTTGAAGACTACAGAGAGAGCGACGCCCACCATCAAAGCCACGTAGTCAACCACAGTGTACTATACGGCTCTTTTGAAGTGCATCACATGACTAAATTACCTGTTCTGTTTTGTTGCCTCCAGTTTTACTGTGTGATAGTACATGGTTGTAGAGATCATAAGCGATCGGAATATCGAGGAGCATTTTGACATTCTATTGCCTTCGAGGGATGGCGTAGTACCCAAGCCGGAGGCCATTTCAGGACAACACTAAAAAACCATACTGCCCTCAAAAGAAGGAAATAATGCTTTTAATGTATTATTAGAGATATATTGTCCAGACGTTATTTTGATTCCAGCATGATAACTCAGTTTAATCATATGCCATTGGTTAGGGGTTTAAAGATACAAACGCATCCATTATCGACAAGAGATTCTATTTTTCCAAGATCGAGACACATTTTTTTTTGTATGGAAACTATTATCCAAGGAATTGTGTTCTTTCCTGTGATGATAAATCGCACCGAGTTCCGGACGTCACGAGAGGAATCAGACACGAGGAATTCCGAATAAAAGAAATACTTCAGCTTCTTCATATATCTGCCTTTAAATCTACCAAGCATCTTTACAAGCAGTCTATGAGATAATAAACATATTCATTCCTACTCCATGATGTCTCTAACATGCCAATTAAAGCCGTTGTTTATTTCGATAAAAGTAAAGTGCTAGCTGTTGCTATCAGTAAGAAGATTTTAAAGCGACACGTTCCAATGGTTTTGTTTTTGTCTTAAATGTTACGTTCATGGAAAAACGTTCATAAGTGAGCCATTTTAATTATTTTGATGCACATGTTTAAAATGACATACAGGAAAACATATTTCATAAAATATAATTTCCTGTTCAAGATGAAATATTGTAATTTTAAGTCGTGCTTTCCAACGTCAGTTCTGATAGTTACTCCTACCATTACATGTCAGAGTAATAGCCAAGAGGTCAGTGTTAACATCAGGAAAAAATGAAATAATTAACATTATAATTGATCACTGATTGCTACTACATTTATTTTACTATAGAACACAGGTCTTTCAAAAATTGTGGACACGTTTTCATTCACAATTAATAATTAATATGGTTCCAGCAATTAAAGAATCAAACCTCTATGCTGCTAGCTGCTGGGGGTATTGCCCCTTTAATGCGTCCCGAGGGAATCGCCATCTTCAATCCATTTCCAGAATTAGTGTTCGTACAAGGTTATTACACATAAAACTAACCTATTTAAGTGATTAAGCTCCCGGTTCACGTGACAGATGCATATTAATGTATGAGATCGATGGCTTTGGTGGACTTATTACCACATGATCGATATCCGATTGATTTCTGACAGGCGTATCTAGCGAATAATACGTAACTTCACACGATTCATTTACATAAGTCACATTGTCGCAATATCGTCATACTTTCAACGCCTACAGCTCTATATGCATCAGAGAAAATTATTCTCTCTAAACACATGCAATATCTGTGGCAGATCTAAGGGACTATGTACAATGACGGCTCTGTCACGTAGGGGGATTCAACCAATGGTTCCTTTCTGATCAGGAACTATGGTTTTACTGTACTTAGTGACAACAAGACAAACCAAACCTCCAGCATTCACGGTCACATTGGGTAACAAGCTGTCACTTCACCATATAAAATTTAAAGTTGTTGTTTGATAAGGTTTTACGTCATAGAAATATTGGAAACTCTTTTTATAGTGCAATCTCACTGCAGCATACCACCAGAGACAACGAACAGCACACCAATACTGATAAATGACAAACCGTTCGTCCCACTCCCCTATTGTCGTCACACACTATTTGTCTAAAACACGAAAGTTATTTACAGTGTAAATCCTACTGGTGTATAAATTGGCTAATTTCCTGAAATAATCAAACAATTATCATGTTTAGCCTAAATGTACGAAATGACTCCACTTGAAACACTACATCCTATATACATCGCCGTTCTATATATACCCTCCTCACAGAGTTTTGTCACCAGGTGTCACTACAGTGCTTACAAAAGGGCAAATCAATAAAGCAATTTCCGTTCGCCGGAAGTTACGTTTTTTAGAAGATTATAAAAATAAATCGGGTGAGCGAGTAGTATTGTTTGATGTTATTAATGTCACACCATATTAAATAAACGTGACCAGTCAAGCGTGTCATTGGATCTATGGCCGACCCACAATCATTTTTATGTCACTTCCGGAATCGTAAGCTATAGTTATTGTATAATAAACGGCGCCATTTCCCACGCGCTAAAGCGTGCCTTAATTATACCGGCATTAGGGTGATCACGTGGTACACATCCCAGGCTATTTATTTAACACTTCGCGTGATTGGAAAACGAGGAAAGGATACCGAACGTCCTTTTGATAGCAATTTGTCTGCGTTCGCATAAATATTTGTTATGGATGATATGTATCATTTGAAATAATCAGACTTGTTATATTTCACTTACTATACGTGTAATAAGTTTTCATCAGAAATCCTCGGATCGAGCAGTCATGTGCTTCATGATAGTATCGACAAAGTAGACGATGCTTATTATCAGGGGAGATTTCCGCTCACTTTTAGGGGTTTCATTTCTTTGGAGATCGGTGACAGTGTAGTGCTATGTCTAAGCAATTCGCACTTCACCCAGGCGAGTAGGGTACGATCCTCGGCACGGACATGTAAAGGTCATTATCAGGGGTCACCTACCCGATCACGTAGTTCTCCTGGCTCTAAATTTCTTTCTACTCTAAACCCCATCGTGCGCTTACAGGTTCAAGTTATGTAACTTAAGTCGCAATCGTGTAATAAAGTAAAAAAAATGCTAATTTCGAATAAGGATGTCAGTATCTTAGGTTATTTCAGATCTATTAAATCAGACGAGGTTGGAATGAAATGTGTGGTTTGTGTGTGTGTGGTGAGATTGTGTATATGTGTGTGTGGTGAGTTTGTGTGTGGCTATGCCTGGGTGGTTGAGGAACGTGTGGGTAGCAAACACACTTGGCATAGATGCTAATATACACCTCCAACAAATGTGACAAGATGGACGAGGTACTCTCGGGGGTGAATACTCTGCCCAATGCACGTGATTAACGCGAGGATTAGCTGCACGTGGAAGACCAGGAGGGGGTGATCGTGTAACTCGTTACCATACCTTTGATCAACATCCCTCGTACAATACACGGCACAAGTAAAACTGGCATGAAACCGTCATCCCATTCACCAAAAACAAGCTCAAGCCAGGTGATGTATTACCTACGAAATGGAAGTGGGCAGGCGAACATACCAACAATGCGTTCAATTACAACTCATGCTTTTTTTCTTTTTGTACCAAAAACATGTTGCATATAAGACCTGAAATCTGAGTAAATGTTCTCTTTGAAGCATGCATAGCTCTTCATCATCATAAAAAGTCCCGGTCAGCGATTCTAGGCAGCTTCATTAAAATAACAGTTTTCACTCAGTTTGTGCTCTGGCGAGGACAACATTTAATAAAACTTTTTTTTTTTTTAATTTTCGTTATTCAAACGTGTAATACGGTTACCATGTAACTGAGGGAAATGAGTAAGGGCGACTACTCCAGAAAAAAATTGAGTAACGTCTCAAAAAACTACAGAATTAAACTGTAAAGATTGAGACATTTCCATCATCGTTATAGACGTTTGTGGTCCTGTTAAGTTTTCTACCGATTCTCTGAATCGACTCATAAAACTGTATTTATTGAGGGACTAAAATCATTCGAGATTAAGTACAGGTAGCAGGTGTCGTTGACGATTGAAGAAAATCAACCCAAGCTGTAGATTTAATTTCATCCTAATGGTGTTTGTTCAAAGATGCAATACATTCACTAGAATCTTGCTTTAGTATGGAAATATCAATGTCAATTTAAAACAAAACTGTTATAATTAAGCCTACTGGTGTCATTGCTTCTTTAACACATACAAGCGTACATTCATGGGATCGTTGGCTTTTAAGTTTAACTTCCCCATTACTCTCTTTGCTTTTGATCTATTTCATGATTTATTGAACTTATGCTATAATTTTACGTGTAATTACACCACAGGTTATTCACCAAAACAAATAGGTAATATCGGAGCTTCTCCTTCAGTTATTTTTTGGAGTATTATAAATTACACTCCACTCTTTCTATCTGGTTAATTTAGACGAAACGAAGAAATATTGTAATTAATTCATTTATAAACTCAAAACAGGTGCGACTTGTATCGCCCTCTAGTGCAATACTCAGAAGTAGGGGCGGGTAACCATTTGATGCCGTAAGATCAGAGACTAAATGGGCGTACCCCAGCAACCACATGTTCCCGGGTCCCTAGGTACCCCGACACGTGCCGTGGGGAAACCATGTAGCGCAAAGGGGAGGAGTTCCATATTTACGAGTGAACGCGCTCGCAAAATCATAATAGGAGTGAGATATTATTATACAGGCACGCGACTCTGTTCCACAGATGGTTTCTATTGGGTATTTAGAAATGAGATAGAGGAAAGTGAACAACTTTATTAAAGTATAGTTAGCTTTTTTTGATGATATGATCATATTTATATGAAAAAACAATTGCTAAGATCATAAACACATTCGAATGAATTGCAAGTAGTTTATATTTGTGTCCACTCCAGGTGTTACACCTATTTGTCTACAATACCATCGATATGCAAATATTCCATTGCTTTGCAAACATAATATCTCGAAGTTGACAGTTTGAAGAAACAATTATTTACAGATCTTCTTTGTAGATGAATAATTTTATTTTAAAAATCCTGTTTATAGCAAAACGAAGCAAAAAATTCAGAAATCCTTTCATATATTGTAGAATGTTCTCATCGAATTATGTTCACAGACTTTATCTCGAATTATGGTGATTTTGACCTCATTTAAAACGGTGTCAAAATTACGAATAATCCAATGCTATGAGGGATAAATAATCAACAGAACTATCTCCGGAGTATTTTTTTCTTCTTCTACAAATCTATTTATTTTATTCAGAAAATTATAAAAGTGTAATATATTTTATTCTAAATGGAATTTGTATGAAATACATTCACAGCGTTATATGGCAATAATAAACACAATTTTTGTTTTAAAGATGTGTTTTTAGGACTTGTAACTTAATAAACAACATTATCTTATTATCATTGTAGCTGTTACATGGTTATTGTCTATAAAATTTACAATTTCCATACATGTATAATTACAGCTAGACATGTTTCTATATTTCGACAGCTCTATTCAAATTCTTTGTCTTCGAGAGTGAAATAAAATAGCGAAAAATGAATACAAAATTTCAACACTAGACAGCAAATATAATTTAACACCGAACTAACATTTACGTAACGACACAATGTTGTTTTTAACGATTTATGGTCCGAACAAACGTTTTCAAACAAAACGAGACCATTGTAAATATTGACTATTGTTATTAATCGACAGAAATCGATAGCTGTGATAATTGTTACAGAGATGTCCGGGAACGTGTGTTGTTTAATAGATGACAGATTGTTGACAGGCAGCACGTGCAGCTAGACAGTTATAATGAACTAAAACAGGTAGTATCTCTCTTAATCTTAACACACAGATGACGTCATAATTGAGAGCTATCCAGTTACACAACTAATATCGCGTCACTTACTTCGTGGATGTACTGTCAGCTTGTTGCACTGTTTTATTACTTCTTGTCGAAGAAAAAGTTGAATAAAAATGATATTCAAAGCTTCGAACGATTACATGTATTTAAAATATGAACAGCGCAAGTTTGAAATGTATATTATCGAAGCGCACCGCAATCTAGCGAATAGCAAGCAAAAGTAACAAAGGTATGTCTATAATAAAATTGGTGGATTTACCCGGGAAGTGATGTTTCCTATATTTGTACTTTCGCAATATACGAGGCAAACTAAGATATGAATACGGATGCACAAATACTATGGCAAACGTTATGGAATTATTTGCAATGAAGTTAACAATACCCTGGATTCTGATCCTTAACGCCCCTTTTTTGAGATAATGGACTTGTTATATCTTTGATTTGAATCATACCAATGAGGCTTATGGGAGAGAAAGTGTCAGAGTCAATTAGACGTTTTCACATTCGTGCAACTTCATCATTATCGTTAAAGCACTCTCCGACGCTGATTTCACCCATTACAGTACCAAACAGCATTCATTTGATAACGTTCCAAACCGACGACGTATTTTCGTATAAAATGAATAGGCTTGGCATCACCATAATGGGTTTATAGACTCTTGGTACAATTAAGATGGATTTTTCCCGACCTGATATCCATTATACATAATATTGAACTAGATATGGGAAATTCTATGCTTATTTACTTTAAACCAAGTTATTTTCCCTGTGAATTATTTTTGCGTTTTCATAACTAACGACTTATTTACAACGATTTATTTCGTGAGTTACAGTTCAAACTTGTACATATGTAGTTGATACGTTTTTGCGACTATTTATTTTTACTAATTTTAATTGGCCGCAAAATACGGGGATTGAATCGTACGCGAAAATAAATTGACATACGGGTAATTTGTAATAAGCTGCCCGTTAGAATAAGCCTCCTGATATCCCACCGATGGAACCCGGAGTTCGTCCGTGCGTCCGAAAGTATCAATGCCCATCAACCACCAGTTTGATCAGCAGGACTGCAAGACAGACACTGCGTCATCCCTCGATACTCCATGGGTTTATATAACGTCAGTGATAGTAATCCCTGCAGCATCGAGGATGACGCTGCGTATAATGTGGCAGTTTCAGTGAGATTGTACTTTAGAAGGTGTGTTTGACATTCCCAAAAAACAATCTAGAAACTGCTTGACTACTGCTAAAAAGCAAAAACTGCATGGTGTCATCTCGTGAGGGTCCCTCTCACACTCTTCCATGCTTTTTACTCTGAGTAGAATTAACTTGTGTACATACCTGTTTGGCCGTTTCTTGTCCCCACACATGGTGGCGATGGAGCCACAGGAGGGGAATGTCCGGTTCTTACTGAACATTCTGCATTGTATAGAAATCCCCCAGTAAAGTAAATCCTTTCACTCTGTAATCCCGGTCGCACTCTACGCGGGAAAAGAACACCTCACATACGGCGAACCTGTCACAGGAATACACAATCTGCAGATGTCTATTGTCTTAATTAATTAACCTTCCTAGTACATGTCAGACGATATATACATGTAAGCAGTTGACTCTTTTCTTGGCACCTAACACAAGAAGGTCTTCTCGCTGACAGCCACCGTTTCCAATGAAATAATATAGTTGGAATCACTGATCGATCAGCCCTCCTCCCACATCAATAATGTAATAGCTCAGCTCTTCTTAAACTTAAATTCAAAAAGGGCTTCCTCGTGATTTTATTCATTAAAATTACATTAATTTGATGAAAGATAATCTAATTTGCTAGTCGTAAAAACCGGCATATTTGTCTCAACACTACACAGACAAGAAATGGTTATAGTTTCCAGATAATTCCCCAAAGTCTTCTGGAAACCTTTCAACAGATTTTATGCAAATTGACAGAAAAGCATATCAAAACAATTTTCGGATTGGGAAATTTGATTTCCTAGGTCTTCATCTGATTTACGTCTGAAAATTGAATTTGTAAGTTCGCAGCGTTCATTTGAAAATTTGAATGTCCAAATTTACAGATCGTTTACACAATTTCTTATATAAATATGCTTTCGACCATACCAATAACTTCCAATAATTCTTTTTGCGAAAAAAATAATTACGTAAAATTTGAAAAAGTTGAAAAACTATGACAGTTACCAAAATTCATTCACAAAGGATGTACCATTCAGGACGTTTGATTAGCTCCCGAGATGTCCTTTGTGCTGACGAAATGTCCTGATAATATTCACAGGTCCTTTGTGATAACGAGAAGCTAAAGAGAAGTTGAAGTTGTCCAGTAAAAAGAATAATTCACGTGTCCATTTTTTCACTACCCGAGAGAGAGAAATATAGTTCACGTGGAGCTTTTGCTCACGAGAAGATGCTCACGAGACGTGAAGAATAACTTCACGTGTCCCTTTTGCTCACGAGACGTTGGATGTTGTGGTTAGACTGTATATACTAATTAGCACGAGCTGTGATCACTCAGTCTCCCAGATGTTGGACTCAGTCTCCCAGATGTTGGAGAAAACACCTTGCGTCTCGGATAACATCACTGAGCAGTCCATACGGTATAACGCCAGAGGTATTTCTGTCTAATTAAGCTGGATATTGATAAGTGAAAGTTGCATTTACCAATCAATGTGGGTCTCCCGGGCGATTCATCAAGTATGTTCCGATATCCTACTTGTCAAATAAGCAGGGGTTAGAGCTCGTGCGATACCTGTCACACACTTGACGTTGAGGGTCGTGCACTCCGTAACTACCGTGTCATGTACGTGCATCAGCGCGAACACGTGCAGGGTGGTGATCAAACTCCACTATAGATAACACTGTAGTCCAGTCTGTCTGCCGAATATCTCCATAACATGCTTTAAGTCAGGTTGACATCTAGTAGCGTTATCGCTACTTAATTACAAGTCAATGTACGTGCAGATGTACGTGCTGGTAAACAGTTAGCACTGTCCACTATAAACCTCACAAACTCAATTTGCACGACATGCCATTCCCCTAGAAACTTATTTCCTCGTTTTTACATGTAATAGATACTTTCTAGTGATACACATTTCGGAAGTAATGCTCCCGAGTCTGCACGTGCTAATAAATGTACGTGCATGAAGATACAACTCGACTAATAGCTGAAATGGCCCATCAGACTCCGATCATAACAAACTGACTTCAGTAGTCATGAAATTTCTATCTGTGGCACATTTCCTCCATTCACTCCACAGAAATTGATTCCAGCTAATATTTCACACGGTTAATGTTTCCCATATATACCATTATATTCATTGGACCAACGTGCGTTCGATACCTCCGATATTATAATACACGGGGTCGGCCCGTTCGATTGGGAACCGCTGCCTTCTGTTTGTTGTTTGTTCAGTTTCAGCAGCCGAGAGAAACACAACACCGTCGTAGACAATGCACATGTAACAAGTCCCGTGGTGCTTGTATGTTCACACCGTACACTACGTCAATTACATGTATCATGGTATATTTTTCCAAATTAAATTCTCCCGAGTACATTAGTAGTAGACCAATACTGGGGACATATATACCCAGTTTTATTGGTACGGTACAGAGACAGACTACATCGGTCTGTAATGTCACGTTAATTAGGTAATTACTCGGTGATTAATCGAAAAGAAAGACTCGACATTCGTCATGGTATTGTAATATGATAGACCATTATAACGCTATACGATAAAGTCTGATAATGTCAATAGAGTCTATCTCTTTGTGAACGTTATTGTTTTACCTCAAATGTCTACCAATGAATATAATGGTAACTTATATTATAGATTTTTGTCTGTTTATCGCTGAATGTCAATGGGCCTTCATATAACCAATATACCTATCACGTCAGCTGAATTATGTTGTCAACGATAAACTACTAGAAAAAAAAACCTTCTTATCAAGCATGAAATAATTCTCACGAGTGATATTATTCAAGCTTTAAAATCCTTACGAGCGATCTCATTAAATTCGGAAGTTTGTTCTGGAGAACATCGATTATTGCATGCTGTTGATTGGTATTCGTGTCAGTTGAGTCGACTTTGCTTTGCTATCAAAGAGATCATATTTCGTGTGTTTTGAAAACACCGACAAACATTACTTGTTTTGATGTTGAAATGAAGGCCAGATATATGTTCCGCCGATAAAATGTCTTCAGTTTCAGTAAAATATTGAACTCCGTTGGAATGTGCTGAATTTACTGATATATTTCTTTAGAAACAATACTATTCACAAAAATGACACAGTACAATATTTCACTTATACAACAAACAAAAAATAAGATAACAACGATTTGGTTCTGAAGAATTCGTTGAAGAATAAAAATTCACAATCACTTAGAATGAAAGGAATATATAGATTGAAGATATTTCCCCCTCGTGGCTCCCTCAAAGATAAAAAAATC
The DNA here is from genome assembly GCF_041381155.1 of Argopecten irradians. Lineage (NCBI taxonomy): Eukaryota > Metazoa > Mollusca > Bivalvia > Pectinida > Pectinidae > Argopecten > Argopecten irradians. The sequence goes on along the minus strand of NC_091147.1, from coordinate 9,891,149 downwards.
AAATTAAATATTAATTGGGGATGAAATCTACACTAATCAAATGTTCTTGAAACTAACAAGTTTACTTTTCTGTAAACTATTCCGAATATCCTGAAACGGTCTTAGCCCAAATAAGTCTTAAATCTTGACTTAGTCAACCAATAAAAAATGACGAAACAAAAAGTTAGGTTATACTGGACGGTGTAGATCTATAGACTTACGATACTAGAAGGTTTTTTTTATATCCGAGCTAGTGCATTTCTTGAGAAGTGCTTACTTGCATGACATGGATAATGAAAGAAAATAAGCATTTGACAACGGAAACTTACTGGTATGATAAATAACACTGAATTAGCGACATAAGAAATTGGAAAATTGGCACACATTATGCAAAACATCGGCATCACCGCAAAGCGCGTGTAGAGATGCTCGAGATGTTTGTACGATTTATAACAGGATGGTGCCTTTTTGTGTGTGTATCCCATTGCATTATTTGACAAATGATACACACATTGAGATTCAATATTGACATTAAGCACTCTGTTGTTGAAATCTACATTACAAAGTAAACAAAACTGTTAATGCTGCTCATTTTCCACAATCACGAAACTCAAATCCGTTAACCGGAAGTAGTAAATTTCATACCTGTTTAAGTTTTCCGATAAATTTCATCCTTTGTCTCATAAAACTACGCCCGTTTCTAAGATTTTTATATTTAAAGAGACCATTTAACAGATTTCAACAGAGCCAGATTCTAAACATATGTTGAGAAAGATATACCGACTGAGCTGAATACATTGAAATTGCTTTTCGACTACCTTCCTATAAGAGATAGCTGATTCAGTTTTGACTTTTAATTTTAAAGAATCCTTTCTTCCATTATAATTATAAATACAGCGAACTCTTTTTGAAATTGTATTGAAAGTTTACCAAACGAGCGTTTCAACATAAACATTCCAACTAGAACTTTGAGCTATAATATGGCAAAAGACGCACAAACTTTAATTGATTAAGAATCTTATCTCAACTACGTTTCAACATCTATTTTTCTTTAAGGAAGAAATCAAGTAGGGCAAAGATGTTCATAATGTACATTACTGTGTTATCAAATTTAGAGATGTAATTTTGTAAATATTTAGCGCTAACTTTCCAGAATGTTTGGTTATAATTAAAGACAGCTTAATAGTGAAGATAGAAGATTCTAGAGTCCCAACGACCACTAAATTAACACTAATTGACCATTTGATTATGACCACAGGCACATGTGACCTTCATACCTCTCGCTGTGCCTCACCTTCCCGCACGCAGCAACCCTGAACAACTACCCGCAGGTACATCAGTCAGTCTTTTGTTTTCCGTCGACCTAATTATCAGATTATCTACCTGTACTAGGAGAGTGTTAATCGCCATCATTTGCATACTTGTGACTGGCAGTTGACGTGATCGAAACCACAAGTAAATGCAACGTTACTTTCGATAGCTCTGGTGGCGAGATCGAACGATTTAGGCAGTTCTTTCTCATACGTGTAACGCCAATGGAATTAAAATTCTTTAATGTATGAGATATATTGATCTTATTTCAGATATTTATGAAGTACCGTAGGCCAATCATCTCATTTCAATAGATGTGTCATCTATTTTGTTGCGGTAAACAATCAGTGTTTTGCATTAGTTAAAAGTACGCTTGACTATTGCACAGTAGTCTTTCAAACACTTTACCGATTGTGATCGTAAGTTATTATTTGACCAATCATTGCACATGGCGGGGTAATTAAAATCGATTTACGTAAATATTAATAATAATTTACACAGATCAATACCAATTTTAAAACACATAGATTCTCATTTACCTCAGGTGATACTATGTGATAATTAAACCAGAGACATAGATAATTTAATAACTATCTAAATCTCTGATTAAACTAACGATATGTATTTGAATTATAATTAAAACATAATAGAAAGTAATGTCTAGAAAAAGTATTTTCATTTAGATTGTCAACAATTACTTCAGTGAAATTCAGTTTAAGATTTAAGTAAGCACACACCATTAACTTAATTTAATGAAAAAAATATGTCTATGCTCTAGAAATAAATGGTATAGTCATTATATGTCCCTAATTTATCAATCTTTAAAAAATATTTGTAAATTATTGGTTTTGATTAGATACGCATGCATTAAAATATGATATGATTAAGATTCTAATGGCCGACAAAACTAATTGATCAAATATAGTAATTTGCAAATTTATCTTAACCAAAATATATCAAACTGGTTTTTTCCCCACACGTACATGTACATACTCAGCATGCTATGTTATGTTTCTTATGTTTTTTATATAAATGTAATGTATATGTCATGTCAAGTTTATGTTGATGTCCCATGTATTTGTAAATGTGTTAAATGCAAAAAATTGAACAAAAAAATAAAAAATATATATATATAATATACATTTATATATACATGTATATTGCATTTTTCATAAAATTTCAATTTTGAAACAAAAATACAGTACATATATTATGTACCGGTCAGCTAGGATACAGAGTTTCTGTTCTTGATCGTCATGATCATAGAAGAAACCTGGTCCACCTCAGAATTAAGACCACCTCGCTATTAAGACCACTTTTACTCGGACCACTGGGTGGTTTTAATAGATAGGTTTTAATGTAAATACTGTTATACATATTCTCAACACATGTTATATAATGTTTCTGACGTCCCTTGCTCATACACATTTTCATTTACAGCGGTTCGGAGCGGTAGGGAGCTGGGTTTTCGAGAAAAATATTTCAAAGATTAAAGGATAGATAACCACCCCATATATACATCTCTTCGTATCTGTAGCAGTGTGCAGCCAAGCGTGAAGGTGTGATACATTGATCATGACCACATCAAGTTTCTTTATTAGTTCTCTTTGACAAATACATTGTATAGAGAAACATAATATATAAATATCAATTTCAAAAATTTGACAAGTAGAAAATATGTACATATAAGGAAGGACAAATCATAAATTCTTTTGGAAAATATCAAAACAATAAGCAGTGATCTAGAGTTGGCTGTTCTATTGTTTAGAGGATTAAGTGTCATTTTATAACGAAATCTTATCGTTTGGTTGTTTATGCAAATGAAATGAAAATTCGGAGGTGTTTAAAATATAAATGAAATTGTAATACATGTACGTACTATTCTGTACTAGGCAAATGTACTTATATAATTTGTAACACAATGTTTTTTTCAGAGTAGATTATCATGTCAAAGTAAAATTGCTGAGTGAATCTGCTATAATATATATTGAAACCACTGAAGCTTATAATTTTCGTTACTGTAAAGGAAATTTTAGAAATATCAACCCATTTCAAATGATTCGACTGAACTAATTAAGTCTTCCCATCTTCTCCTCCCGGTAGGAGTATGTTATTTTTTCATTACATTGTACAGATCAATATGAAATATTTAATGTAAGTAGGAAACAAATTTGACATATTTCAGAGTCAGCCTAATTCAGGTATTCTCTGATAGCAGATAATAAAACCGTGATATTCCACAAAATTAGTACTAATCTGATAGATTTGTATCAATTCATCAAAACAGTAAAAAGTAAGCGTGTCACTATCCTTCATTAATTCATATACTACAATTATGTTTTTCTTGAACCAAGCCTTATAAGAACAGTTTTTCTACCAATATTCATATTTCAAAGTAAATTATCATGTTCAAGCCTTATGAAAACAGTTTTGGAACCAATAGTCAAATTTCAAAGTAAATTATCATGTCAAAGTAAAGTTTCTGAGTGAATTTGCGATCCGAATTTTGGACCTATCCTTGCTCCAAATTTTGCTGAACAACTTTCCATAATGTTTAATAAGAAGATATTTACAAATTGTAGTTAGAAAAGGACACTGATGACAATATCTGTCATTTAGGTAACTCGTGCCGTTACCGTTTGTTAGAATATATGTTGTAATGTACTACAAACTTGATAGACATAGAGAAAAAATATTAACATGTTTTGACAAAAAACATCCTTCGTGCCATTTACATGTCGTTTAGTTAATTAACTCAGGTTATTTAGTTCTTTAGTTAATATATATACATTCATGTACTTGAAACTTGATAAAGCATATACCGGTAAACAGCTGATAGCTGACAGAGATTTTTTTTCTCTCTTTCCCTCTCTTTCCCCTCTTTCTCCCTGATATGTTGCCAAAGTAGTATTCGTGAAGTTATGAAGCATGAAAGTCATCCTTTATGACAATATACGTTAGTTATATATGTTACACGGTCTGACAACCATTAAATTTTGTACTTATAGATAGTATGGTGTTCTTAAACTTGCTAGATACATTTTTGTTAAAAAGGAAATCCTTGATGTCATTCATATTAGTCATTAAAGGTCAAATACGTGTACGGTATCGCTTAAACATTATATGAGATTTTATATAATATAACCAGTAAGTTTTTTCTTGATATCTGAAGAATGCCTGTTTAGTTTTTAACAAAAAAAATCAATTTAAATTTGACATTACAAGTCACCATAATGCTGAAAACTTTTCTTTATATAAACTTGAAACATAAATACTTCCTCTTTGATTGAAGGTTCTGCACTGAAATGCATTATGTGTATTTAGAATAACTGGACCTGTACAAAATGTGAGAAAATAAATCAATGTGATAAATTATTACGACCAAATAAAAAACAATTATTTGTATTAGTTTTTCAGCCTTAGTTTAAGTCCTGTTTTCTTTGGATCGTTTTCCAATTTGCAGTTATACTGATAATATAACCATTGACTTATCAATCTTTAACACTCGAATCAACTCCTATCATCCAGAAGTTTTACCGCAGCAGTACTTTCAGTACTTTGATTATATTTAAAGAGAGACCATTTAACAGATTTCAACAGAGCCAGATTCTAAACATATGTTGAGAAAGATATACCGACTGAGCTGAATACATTGAAATTGCTTTTCGACTACCTTCCTATAAGAGATAGCTGATTCAGTTTTGACTTTTAATTTTAAAGAATCCTTTCTTCCATTATAATTATAAATACAGCGAACTCTTTTTTAAATTGTATTGAAAGTTTACCAAACGAGCGTTTCAACATAAACATTCCAACTAGAACTTTGAGCTATAATATGGCAAAAGACGCACAAACTTTAATTGATTAAGAATCTTATCTCAACTACGTTTCAACATCTATTTTTCTTTAAGGAAGAAATCAAGTAGGGCAAAGATGTTCATAATGTACATTACTGTGTTATCAAATTTAGAGATGTAATTTTGTAAATATTTAGCGCTAACTTTCCAGAATGTTTGGTTATAATTAAAGACAGCTTAATAGTGAAGATAGAAGATTCTGTTAAATAGCAGTATAATGTGTATGGCATCTCGCGATAACTTGGGGGTAGACTAAGACGGTTATATAATGGGATGATTTGATAGGGAACAGGAGGAATGCTGATGGAGTTGGGGTGGTACCGGGGATATATATAGTACTTATAGATAACGTAGGACTGTTGTAAAGCTAGTCTATGGAGGTATACGAACCAGGATATGTAGTACTATTAGATAGGACTGTTCTTAAGCTAGTATCTGGTAGTAATACGAACCAGCCAAGCAACGATATCTGCGGCATGGTTTATCGTCATCTGTTATGAAAATAACGCTTGAAGAAATGTTATTTTACCCCAAAAACCACAGGGTTAAAGGGACAACGAACACCATGACTGATAGATAACAAAGTCCTTCAAGACAAGGTCACAAAAACCATACTCATATTCAATGTTTTATTTGGACAGTCACTAACTTTCAAATGAGAATGTGACAATTTATACATGACACTGATACAACAGAAAAAACCCGACTCATTTGTAACTCGGTGAGTTGTAGTACCATTTTATCAACAATAATTAATTTATCGCACATATTTTGTCAGGTTCTTCTTATTCATTTCGTCTTATATGATGTGTTCTACTTTAAAAATCGTTAACTTAATCTACTCGACACATTTCAATAATGAAGGTAATTAAATCCTTTCAGACAGTGTCGGCAACTGCGGCATTAAATATCACAGAGGGAGGGTTTATGGAGCAAGAAAGGATTAAAATCGGTATCATGTACTCCACGGACGAAAGGGAGCATCGTCATGACAAGTCAAAATAAATATTGAGTCATGGCAATCGTTGGTTGTCGTATATCTTAAATTATTTACAAAATCAAAAACAGCATCTGACAGCTAAATGGTCAAGTTTTTTTCAACTTCAAAAGACATATTTTGATAAGCCGACTTTGGAAATTATTTTTAACGTGCTTCATAGACAGCTATTGCAAAGTTAAGAGAGTAAAATCTTATAAATCTATGAATTATCTTTAACGAGCTGTTCTCGTGTAAACATGTTTAATTGGCGCGTGAGCGCGTGTTTGCTATGACGATTGATAAAATATGATAAGACCCAGGACTATAGGAGCTACAGGGGTCCTATCTGTGACTATATCGTATCATCTACAACAGCCACTCCTACTGTCTGTATACTGAGTCGGGATTATGTAAGGTTTTTACTTAAATAATAATTTTAAATGTTTTTGGAAAAGACATTCTGTCGAAATGGATAAGGCTGGAATGTCATCGTGTGCTTTAGCCTGCTTTAGATCTAGTTCAATATCGGAAAAGAGAACGTAAATAAGAGAATAGAAAGTATCGGTCTGTGCGTGTATGTACATTTTTTTTTGCAATAGGATCGGAACAAATAATTAAGAGACTTAACACCAAATTAAAGTGAAAGTAAATATTCGGAAATTAAACAAGACATTTTCCGAAGATTGCTGGAAATTTCTCCGAGATGATGCAATTTCTCCCATGAATGCATTTCGGTGATTTTTAAGTATGAGTTCCCGACTGATAGCGGTGATAACACAGGACGACAAGTTGGTAGGAATGTAGTTGTTAAAATGATGGGATAGACAAGAGAATCTGGTGGTCTGGTATTTGTAAAACTGCCGGTTACTGTCGGAAACAATCTCTAGTCAGGCGCTTATTCCATTACTCTTTCATTTCAAAAATTCCGGGCTTTAAATTTGATTTACTATAGAAAGAAAAACGACAACAACTTAAGATAACATAATTTTTGTTTTAGTGGCCTGAGTGATGGACTGAACTTTTCTATGTGAGGCACATGGACTGTTACAGGTTGTGGTACGTACTTTATATTGATTTAAAGTGTAAATGTATTTCATTGTCATCCAAGTTTGACGCGTGACACACGAGATTGATAGCCTGTATCACAATGAGACACGAGAGATGGTACGGTGATGTGTATCAATGTCTTTTTGTCATTCATAGCAAAATGCAAATTACATGTATGTATAAGTAGAGTATATGACTGCAACACGTGTCTGTAGTATTACAGTTATGTTTTAAAAATGTTCTGTTTTTATAAGTGTAATATGATACAACTGTTAAGATAAAAGCAGAAACTAATAACAGGATGTCTAATAATATGTTGACAATTAAAAAATATATCTTAAAGAATGGCATGTTTTAGGCAAATGAAACCCACAACTCGGTCATATCCGTCAAAGCCTGTATGGAATAAGTTGAACGCAACAACTTGGTCATCTCCGTCAAAATGCAGAATAAAACACATCTTGGTCATCTTCCAGTCGCAACTTCTCGGAGAAATGTCTCAGGAAATTTTAGTGCATGACATTTCCGAAGATTATCGGAAATTCCTACGAGATGCTGCGAGTTGGTCGTCCTCGTACAACGCAATATCTCGAATTTTTCTGACAAATTCTGGAATCAAACGGAACCTCTCGGTTATTTTCGTGAAGGAATGGAACTTCTCACCATCAACAACGCAAAGAACCAAATACGTCGTGTATGTCATGTCCATCAATTAAGGTCGAACATCAAGTGAACATTCAACTACATGAAGGCAAGAAACAACAGAAAGTGCAATCTGATTAAAATACAGTTCATTGTTACCACTCCGTCTGATAAGGATCTGACAACATCCCATTAGGGATCACGTTCTGGTAACCTGTCCAATTTTTGCTTCCAGAATCTTGGAAATGAATTTCGTGGAACGAAATGGTCGTCCAATGAGCACAACAAAGCTAAATGTTTTTGTATACTGAGACGAAATGTCGTGTTCAATTAATGTAGGTAGGTACTTAGAAATGATTTTTAATTTTTGTTGTTTACTGTTGTGTAACAGATATCTTAAATGAAGCACGTTATATCTATCCAACAAACGCAATTTACACACCAGTTAACAACAAAAAATTAAAATCATTCCATAAATACCTACCTACCGACTATTTCTTTTAAATCTAATGTTCTGGCTTCAATTTGGCGGGAAATGATTTCAAGTTCAGAGAGTACACAAAATATACTTCCACAATAACACTATCTTTTTCATTCAACTGATGCAATATTTCTTAAACGTCTTATTTTATGAAAGATAATTTAAGATTTGCATTACATTCAAATTGTTTATATTGAAGAGTGCATCACCGTGAAACCATGAAATGAAGAATTAGCAGAGTTGTAGATCGCGAGTGTTCATACAAGGCCCCTCGAAATATTTTGTTGTTTATTGAACCATGACTTCTCCTTCTACAAAACCATTATCACTACCAGATCTAGACGTGTTACCAATGGGGAAATTATCGATAATAATGACCCCCACAACGAGGCTCTACTAGTAAACAAGGACTAATAAGGTCATGGCTGATATTGAGAGCACTGTGCTGCGGTCCCTACCATATTAGGTTATAAATATATGTCTTTGGAGAGAACCTTACGGCACGATACACTAGGGACACAGACGATGTCTGAATCCCGAAATGAGGGACGGAAAATCATTATAAAGCCCGTCATTACTGAGACATCTCTCACACCAGAAATGACAGGCAATCTCAAGCGACGGTCACCTAGTGGGGCGGTGATTCAATATAAAAATGCACTTTCAGCCCCGGCCCTTCAATCACACGAAACTCCACAATGGACGACACATGCTGGAATATGCTGATCACAGAAACGATAGTGCTCAGGTTCCATAAAGTGCCCGTGACATATTGTTCCAATTTATCCCCTCCTATCAAATGGAATGCTCAAAGTATAGTGTCTCTCTATGTATATTTGAAGTACAACTTGGGAATTGCGCTACATTGTCTGATGGTGGTTCAACTAATAATGCACAACTAGATGTAAAAGAAATACGGGTTTCATACGATGATCCACGACTCAATCATCTGCAGTCCCCATACAGTCATGATTCCTATTTTTTTTGTCAAATTGGCTCGCATCATTTTTATTTTTTTCTCATCTGACAGACACTGTGCTAAAAGGCACCGATATGTCTACCAATAATACCATAACATATCTACCAGTTCTGTAGGCTAGATCGTGATGTCTACCAATATTTCCATAACATATCTACCAGTTCTGTAGGCTAGATCGTGATGTCTATACCAATATTTCCATAACATATCTACCAGTTCTGTAGACTAGATCGTGATGTCTATACCAATATTTCCATAACATATCTACCAGTTCTGTAGGCTAGATCGTGATGTCTATACCAATATTTCCATAACATATCTACCAGTTCTGTAGGCTAGATCGTGATGTCTATACCAATGTTTCCATAACATATCTACCAGTTCTGTAGACTAAATCGTGATGTCTATACCAATATTTCATTAACATATCTACCAGTTCTGTAGGCTAGATCGTGATGTCTATACCAATATTTCCATAACATATCTACCAGTTCTGTAGGCTAGATCGTGATGTCTATACCAATATTTCCATAACATATCTACCAGTTCTGTAGGCTAGATCGTGATGTCTATACCAATATTTCCATAACATATCTACCAGTTCTGTAGGCTAGATCGTGATGTCTATACCAATATTTCCATAACATATCTACCAGTTCTGTAGGCTAGATCGTGATGTCTATACCAATTTCCATAACATTCTACCAGTTCTGTAGGCTAGATCGTGATGTATACCAATATTTCATAACATATCTACCAGTTCTGTAGGCTAGATCGTGATGTCTATACCAATATTTCCATAACATATCTACCAGTTCTGTAGGCTAGATCGTGATGTCTATACCAATATTTCCATAACATATCTACCAGTTCTGTAGGCTAGATCGTGATGTCTATACCAATATTTCCATAACATATCTACCAGTTCTGTAGGCTAGATCGTGATGTCTATACCAATATTTCCATAACATATCTACCAGTTCTGTAGGCTAGATCGTGATGTCTACCAATATTTCCATAACATATCTACCAATATTTCCATAACATATCTACCAGTTCTGTAGGCTAGATCGTGATGTCTATACCAATATTTCCATAACATATCTACCAGTTCTGTAGGCTAGATCGTGATGTCTATACCAATATTTCCATAACATATCTACCAGTTCTGTAGGCTAGATCGTGATGTCTATACCAATATTTCCATAACATATCTACCAGTTCTGTAGGCTAGATCGTGATGTCTACCAATATTTCCATAACATATCTACCAGTTCTGTAGGCTAGATCGTGATGTCTATACCAATATTTCCATAACATATCTACCAGTTCTGTAGGCTAGATCGTGATGTCTATACCAATATTTCCATAACATATCTACCAGTTCTGTAGGCTAGATCGTGATGTCTATACCAATATTTCCATAACATATCTACCAGTTCTGTAGGCTAGATCGTGATGTCTATACCAATATTTCCATAACATATCTACCAGTTCTGTAGGCTAGATCGTGATGTCTATACCAATATTTCCATAACATATCTACCAGTTCTGTAGACTAGATCGTGATGTCTATACCAAAGTTCTGTATTTTCCATAACATATCTACCAGTTCTGTAGGCTAGATCGTGATGTCTATACCAATATTTCCATAACATATCTACCAGTTCTGTAGGCTAGATCGTGATGTCTATACCAATATTTCCATAACATATCTACCAGTTCTGTAGGCTAGATCGTGATGTCTATACCAATATTTCCATAACATATCTACCAGTTCTGTAGGCTAGATCGTGATGTCTATACCAATATTTCCATAACATATCTACCAGTTCTGTAGGCTAGATCGTGATGTCTATACCACCAATTTCCATAACATATCTACCAGTTCCTGTAGGCTAGATCGTGATGTCTATACCAATATTTCCATAACATATCTACCAGTTCTGTAGGCTAGATCGTGATGTCTATACCAATATTTCCATAACATATCTACCAGTTCTGTAGGCTAGATCGTGATGTCTATACCAATGTTTCCATAACATATCTACCAGTTCTGTAGGCTAGATCGTGATGTCTATACCAATATTTCCATAACATATCTACCAGTTCTGTAGGCTAGATCGTGATGTCTATACCAATATTTCCATAACATATCTACCAGTTCTGTAGGCTAGATCGTGATGTCTATACCAATATTTCCATAACATATCTACCAGTTCTGTAGGCTAGATCGTGATGTCTATACCAATATTTCCATAACATATCTACCAGTTCTGTAGGCTAGATCGTGATGTCTATACCAATATTTCCATAACATATCTACCAGTTCTGTAGGCTAGATCGTGATGTCTATACCAATATTTCCATAACATATCTACCAGTTCTGTAGGCTAGATCGTGATGTCTACCAATATTTCCATAACATATCTACCAGTTCTGTAGGCTAGATCGTGATGTCTATACCAATATTTCCATAACATATCTACCAGTTCTGTAGGCTAGATCGTGATGTCTATACCAATATTTCTATAACATATCTACCAGTTCTGTAGACTAGATCGTGATGTCTACCAATATTTCACATAACATATCTACCAGTTCTGTAGGCTAGATCGTGATGTCTATACCAATATTTCCATAACATATCTACCAGTTCTGTAGGCTAGATCGTGATGTCTACCAATATTTCCATAACATATCTACCAGTTCTGTAGGCTAGATCGTGATGTCTATACCAATATTTCCATAACATATCTACCAGTTCTGTAGGCTAGATCGTGATGTCTATACCAATATTTCCATATACATATCTACCAGTTCTGTAGGCTAGATCGTGATGTCTATACCAATATTTCCATAACATATCTACCAGTTCTGTAGACTAGATCGTGATGTCTACCAATATTTCCATAACATATCTACCAGTTCTGTAGACTAGATCGTGATGTCTACCAATGTTTCCATAACATAATCTACCAGTTCTGTAGGCTAGATCGTGATGTCTACCAATATTTCCATAACATATCTACCAGTTCTGTAGGCTAGATCGTGATGTCTATCGTTCTGATGTCTACCAATATTTCCATAACATATCTACCAGTTTCTGTAGGACTAGATCGTGATGTCTACCAATATTTCCATAACATATCTACCAGTTCTGTAGGCTAGATCGTGATGTCTATACCAATATTTCATAACATATCTACCAGTTCTGTAGGCTAGATCGTGATGTCTACCAATATTTCCATAACATATCTACCAGTTCTGTAGGCTAGATCGTGATGTCTATACCAATATTTCCATAACATATCTACCAGTTCTGTAGGCTAGATCGTGATGTCTACCAATATTTCCATAACATATCTACCAGTTCTGTAGGCTAGATCGTGATGTCTATACCAATATTTCCATAACATATCTACCAGTTCTGTAGGCTAGATCGTGATGTCTATACCAATGTTTCCATATCATATCTACCAGTTCTGTAGGCTAGATCGTGATGTCTATACCAATATTTCCATAACATATCTACCAGTTCTGTAGGCTAGATCGTGATGTCTATACCAATATTTCCATAACATATCTACCAGTTCTGTAGGCTAGATCGTGATGTCTATACCAATATTTCCATAACATATCTACCAGTTCTGTAGACTAGATCGTGATGTCTACCAATATTTCCATAACATATCTACCAGTTCTGTAGGCTAGATCGTGATGTCTATACCAATATTTCCATAACATATCTACCAGTTCTGTAGGCTAGATCGTGATGTCTATACCAATATTTCCATAACATATCTACCAGTTCTGTAGACTAGATCGTGATGTGTCTACCAATATTTCCATAACATATCTACCAGTTCTGTAGACTAGATCGTGATGTCTACCAATATTTCCATAACATATCTACCAGTTCTGTAGACTAGATCGTGATGTATATACCAATATTTCCATAACATATCTACCAGTTTCTGTAGACTAGATCGTGATGTTACCAATATTTCCATAACATATCTACCAGTTCTGTAGGCTAGATCGTGATGTCTATACCAATATTTCCATAACATATCTACCAGTTCTGTAGACTAGATCGTGATGTCTACCAATATTTCCATAACATATCTACCAGTTCTGTAGACTAGATCGTGATGTCTACCAATGTTTCCATAACATATCTACCAGTTCTGTAGACTAGATCGTGATGTCTACCAATATTTCCATAACATATCTACCAGTTCTGTAGACTAGATCGTGATGTCTACCAATATTTCCATAACATATCTACCAGTTCTGTAGGCTAGATCGTGATGTCTACCAATATTTCCATAACATATCTACCAGTTCTGTAGGCTAGATCGTGATGTCTACCAATATTTCCATAACATATCTACCAGTTCTGTAGACTAGATCGTGATGTCTTTACCAATATTTCCATAACATATCTACCAGTTCTGTAGGCTAGATCGTGATGTCTATACCAATATTTCCATAACATATCTACCAGTTCTGTAGGCTAGATCGTGATGTCTACCAATATTTCCATAACATATCTACCAGTTCTGTAGGCTAGATCGTGATGTCTATACCAATATTTCCATAACATATCTACCAGTTCTGTAGGCTAGATCGTGATGTCTACCAATATTTCCATAACATATCTACCAGTTCTGTAGACTAGATCGTGATGTCTACCAATATTTCCATAACATATCTACCAGTTCTGTAGGCTAGATCGTGATGTCTATACCAATATTTCCATAACATATCTACCAGTTCTGTAGGCTAGATCGTGATGTCTACCAATATTTCCATAACATATCTACCAGTTCTGTAGGCTAGATCGTGATGTCTATACCAATATTTCCATAACATATCTACCAGTTCTGTAGACTAGATCGTGATGTCTACCAATGTTTCCATAACATATCTACCAGTTCTGTAGGCTAGATCGTGATGTCTATACCAATGTTTCCATAACATATCTACCAGTTCTGTAGGCTAGATCGTGATGTCTATACCAATATTTCCATAACATATCTACCAGTTCTGTAGGCTAGATCGTGATGTCTACCAATATTTCCATAACATATCTACCAGTTCTGTAGGCTAGATCGTGATGTCTACCAATGTTTACCATAACATATCTACCAGTTCTGTAGGCTAGATCGTGATGTCTACCAATGTTTCCATAAACATATCTACCAGTTCTGTAGGCTAGATCGTGATGTATAGTAGCAATGTTTCATACCAATATATTTCCATAACATATCTACCAGTTTTGTAGCCAATGGCGTCATTTATAGAATACACAGGATGAAATAATTCTGAATTTTTTCTGATGTCCATGTTTCTTTCACTGTGCAAAACGACATAACACATTGGTAAATGTTTTAGCTCCGGCTCTCCCATCAAAAGCGAGGCGCTCGTTTTTTAAAACTCACGACTGTACACAAAAAAAATGGTACAGAAAACGATAAGAACTGGAGGCGCGTAAAACAATTGTCCCTCATCGAAAGATGTGTACTTTGCATTTTGTATTTTTGTACACAGCAGGAAGTTTGAAAAACGAGCGTTCCGCTTTGATGCGAGAACTGGAGCTTTACATTGACCATTATGCACCATGTTTTCTCACACTGATTCTTCTGATAGAATACCCATATCCTACCTATACACGTAACACACGTATAATGTACCTCGAACTCACAACTCTGAGGTTGAGGGCTGGTGGTAATATATCGGAACAACGAAACCCCCGACCACTGGTATTACAATATCCCCTTTCCAGAAGATATTCATCTCATTTGAAACACTTCGATTCTGCTAATTTTATTTAGATTTCTATTGGGTTCACTCTAGAGGAAATGAAGCATTTTTACTACAAATGATATTTTATTTACAAGAACTGATAACGAATTTTGATAAACATACGGCTTGGGATAATCTATTGCTATGTGAGCTATCTAAAATGTATTTTTGTAGAGACCTTTGGGCCTCAATACAGAATTATTGGTTACTCCGACTTATTGTCCCCTCCATCTACCGTTAGATACCTCTCCTTAATGATTTATAAAGAATGAGGTAGATATACGAAATTACCCTACCGGGTGTCATCTCCGCTGACTGCCATATCATATGCAATAATAGAACTAGATATATCATAATATTTATAAATATGTTCCTAGTTTCTCTAAAGAATTACATCTGGTTTGGATTGGTCGTCTTTTTGATAAAGTTAGCGTAAAGATTGTCTCGCTTTCATCTGACCGTTTTATATGTCAAACCGACAATCGTGAATTTAACATAAAGAACCACTGATGAAATAAAACTATTTTGTCTCCCTTTTATAGGTATCGTAATCCATACCGAGGCCGTGGCTGAATTATGTATATAGAAGGATAAAATCCTTTATACTCTTGTCATCAATCATAATGGATGGACGCCAGACAAACGCCTGTGTGACCACGATCCGATAGGTCTTTTATGGCAGACGGCAAATTTACGCCGGCACCGGAAGTGGACTTCGAAAGATTCGTTACAAGATTTCGTCCGTTTTCTAAAGGCCAGTTTGCGTTTGAAGTAAAAAACACGTATCAATTGTTAATGCATTGTCCATCTAATGACTATAACTGAATGGGTTCTAATGTACAATCACATATAATTCAGTCTAGCCAGCCCTAATCAGCTCCCCCTGGTGGTCGATGAATCAAACCACTACCGATAACTGATGTACGCTTCCTACAATTATACGTAAGCGTTCGTAATGTTATTGGTATAAAACCTTTGAGAGCGATGCGTACAATGAATACGTATGTCGTTATGGATTCAAGGATTTTTTAGTAGACGATTTGGTAGCCATTAGACCAAACGGACACCAATATACAAGACATCGTCCACTGTCTGATGTGTAGATTCACAGGAACTCGTCTCTATGTTTATTGTTGAACTGATCTAGTGATGATACCTTTGTGCCATTTATATAACACTTTACAATAGACCGGACTCAAAATCAGGAGAAATCCAAAACGATCTTCCTCCTGAATTAACATTTAATAAACTGAGAAATATATTTTGTAGAAAAGTATATCGACAAGTCGTGTTACCGTAGACTATTGATAGTTGAAAATAGTCATTCTGAGAGATAATTTATTAACAAAGATATCCAGCAATCATGTCCAGATAGCTATCCTGAAGATGTACGATCGAGCTTGTAAATTTGAGCTAATTCAACATTGATTAACTCTAGCTTTTCAGTGTTGATCATTCAATGTGTATTTTTGAACCTACATTTCCTTTTCTTTGTATCTTCATAAGATCTTATTTTTATTGTACTCCTTATTATTACGGAGGAAATGCAAATGGATGAATAAACGTCGAGTTACCGTGAAGCGACCCAAATTAGCACGTGACAGAAATTGTACAATTGGTTGTAAACAAGTCCTTACCTTCGGACAATGTACACTTAACTTTATTGATTACCAGAACTCTTTCAGAGCTGTTCGTCAATCGGTACTAATTTGCTTATGGCATCCGAAGTGTTCTTCTGTAGAACTAAGGTAGAGAGATAGAGAGAACATCGGTGTGAGATCTATGGGATGATGTGCTCCTCCAAAGGCGCCTTGGTACCAATCCTAGACCTATAACAGACCAAGCACCTGTCAAGGAAATCTGGCCACGGACGGCCGCACGAGCGGACAGAACCGATTCTATGTGTCTAATTGTTTCTTACATGGCCACTTGTACGTCATTTCGTTTAGGGCCTAGTCATTAAATGATATTACAGCAGTGTGATGAAAAAAAGATGAAAGAAGCTTCGCCAACAACACAGACATAAAACAAGTTCTGAATACACGAAATGAGGACAAAGTGGTGTTTCCATAACAACATGCATTGTTTGACTTTGGAAAAATAAGGTTTTGAGAGTTTGTGAGAAAACAATGATATAGTTTAGTATTGTAAAATAATCAGGTTGTACTTGTATCTGCAAATGTAGCTATAATAAATGGGAAATATATTTTTTCTAGTATTGAAAATTTAACCCCTATGTAAGTATGTATTCTTTTACTTTTTTTGTCTATAAGTAGCAGCGCATGTGGTATATGTGGGGTACTTACACCATGTCTCTCCTATGGTTGGTAACAGAGCATAGTTCAACTCAGTAGGTATAGCAAAACGAAGAGGCACCATGACTACTCAAATACAATGAAATGTCATACTTTTAGCCGAACGTCTAGGAAAATTGCATAATCAGAGTAAAGTAAAAAAATATATAAAACTGACTGCATGCTGTACTTGATAGAGGGTCAAACGTTCAAATGACCTTAAATGGACCTTTTTTTGACGCTGATTATTGTGCGTTTCCTGCCGTCCTCATCATAATAAAGTCATCGGTTCGGCTGACATTTTCAAGACATTCATCAGCTTGGTGTTCATCCTCCGTTGCATCACAAATCTCCCACTTTCCGGTGCATACGTCCATTGACACAACAACTTCTCCCGTCAACATCCGGTTTTCTAGAGTACATATACCATATCTGAATACCAAGGTCATCGCACCGTGAGACCGCCATCGCGGGCTGAAATAAACGTTTTGCAATTTCGTTATTAACATTTCCCGTCTCGACAATAGCTTGCTTTGTGTTGATAAAAACACGTTTGGTAAATAATACTCCCTGTTTGGGAGAATTCCCTGGCTTATTATGAAATGTCGTTAAATGTCAAACCCTTTGTAATGTGAAAGCATGTTTTTGAACATGTGTGCCATCTGATAATAGCTCTCCTATGTCTTGTCAGCACGCATTTCCATCTCATATACCGTACTCATATACCAGTAATGTATGTTATACTAAACCTGTATCAAAGACAATAACCGGCACTTCACAGGTTGGAAGACAATTCCATGACACACACGTGTTTCTGTACTTGTTACGTGAATGTTTCGTGGTGATGCGTATGGTAACACTAATATAAAAAGTAACGAATTTTATTTGACATGATAATGTGATTATTGTTCTGTTGGTTAACATGTAAGATTTAAACCATGAATAAAATGACTCACATATATTTCATTTTATGTAGATTTCAGTTGAGGACATTTCAAAGTTTTCGTATGAAGCATGCATTTTTTACAGAATCAGAATCTCGTGACGTAAAACTATTTATACTATACCAATATTTTATATTTCTATAGAATTAATCATAAAGTGTGAATCCTGAATCTTAGTGTCGCCGTGTGTGTGGTAGTATGTTGGAGATGGAAGAAGACGGAGTACTAGGCGAAAAACCGCCATCATTGTACCAAAGATGTTTCAAATTAGAAGGACGAGTGATAAAGAAAAATGGTATAATTCTAGTTAAAAAACCTCGGAGATCTATTTTTGTATTTGTTAATAATAACTAAATCGTTCTCAACTCACTGAAAAGTACTTTCGATCCCTAAAGCGTTCCAACCGAAGTCTATTTAGTCTTATATATCCTCAAACAATATACAGTGTATTTGAGGCTTGCCTATCAACACAATTATACTTGTGTTCCCGATATAAAACAAACGATATATCTAACTAAAACAATATCCACACGGTGAAGGATATTAAAATTTCTAACGCTGACTAGAAATGTGTTTCAATATTCTTCATTAAATATTGACGTATTTATGATTCATTTCTCCAAAGAAAATCTTTAAAGTCAGCTCTGAATCGTCCTTTTATTAGTTTACTTTTCCACGTTACTGATATTCAACAAAGATTAATTACAATGGAATCAGTGCAGAGAATATTAGTAAGGAACACTGCAGGAGCGACCCATGTTCATTAAGTCAATTCTAATTTCATCTTTATGGTGATCCCGGAGCGTTGACCGACAGTCAAATATTTAGTTTCTTATTAAGTTTATTGGGTAGAACTTATAACTTATATTAAATCGTACACCTGGGAAAACTTTTGCAGTTGTTTGGATCATAACCATGGAAAATTGTATCAAACCTTTTTTTATTTACTATAGTAATATACGTTGTATTTAGAATTAACAATGAACCGTGTGTGGTGTCTGTTTGATGGAAATAAAACTGTTAGTAAATTATTCTCTGATATGTCTATCAATTCTCGAAGAAATACATCAATATAAAACTTTGGTTTTTCGACAGTTGTTTCTATGAAATAATATCGCAAGCGTATGTTCTGTAAAAAACGAATTTCAAATATTTAAAAAAATGAATCGAAAAATGCTATCGTATAGAGAAACATACAGTAGTGTTATATCGAATTCTCATGAATGGCGTCTTGACTGAAAAGACAAATAGCACAATATCTTATACAATTATTTGTCACTTAAAATCGTGTTCGAGTTCGTGACAAACCACTCTGTCAAGAGGAATCTTTCCGCTGTAAATTGGTTAACTGCTACTCACGACCGAATCACATTAATATTTCTACGCCGGTGTAAATTAATGAGCGGAGTCTATGGTGCTCTCTTTATGAAACCTCATAATCGATATAAGGGTTTAAGTTGCACGAATATAAACCCGAATTAGCTTCTTCTAGATCGTAATAACGATCCCATCTAGCGTATAGTGCTCTCATTTTGTCAATGCAAAGTCAATTTGTGGAAATTTCTCCCGAACGAAAGTTGTGTCTGCCGGAGTGAAGACTGTAGTTGTTTACCAATAAATCCCATGGACATCCGAATGGTCCGTTCTGTAATCTGATTCACATTCTGTCTGACCAGAAGGGAAACCCTATGATATAATTCAGATTCCGTCTTAAAGAGAAGAAAAATACACACCCGTTAATGGATATGTCACAGAGCTTGGTTCGAGAAATGGATTGGTCAGTCACCAATAAAAGACACTGATGATGACGATTTGCAAAAGAGACAAAAAAGCCTGATCGTGGACACGTTTTGTTACTATTTCATGTAATTTAGAGCTTTGCTTTCTTTTCATTATAGTCATTAACTTTTATTTATTTTTACTTTTAAATTTGTATGATTGTTTCTTTAGTGTTTTGTCACTCTTAGCTTCTTATCGCGGAACTGTTTTTGTTTGTTTTCGATTCAAGTAAATGGGCATTTTGATTTATTTATTTATTTGTTTGTGTAACGTGATCCATAAGCATACTGTGTCTCTCATCACTTTCTTTTTATTAAAATTGAACGAAGACTTGGTCCATTCATACCATTGTCAAAACGTCAATTTGACCACTGTGAAATGTCAATTGTTATTCTGACCATTGAGTAATCAAATTGGCCAGATTGCTTTGGTCAGCGTTACAGAGATGACCACTGGTCTAGTCATCCACGTGACAAAGACGCCTGTTTTACCACAAAAGGACAGCGGCCAACCGGACGTCACAGAAATCAAAATTAATGGACGACGGATAGAGGCCAGTCCGGTCACGTGGTACCTATGGAGACGCCATTAGCCGGAAATGAGTCGTTCAGGCCACGAAATTGGTATAAATGACCAGAATACTCTGTGTGTCGTCTGCTGGCCGGACAGCGGCCATCCGTCTGAGTTACAGGAGATCTATCCGGATGTTGTGTTTATATATCAGTAATCTATTCAGTCTGATGTGTCAGTTCATATATATCACCATTGTGTTCTAAAATGAGCAAAAAATGTAAATTTAAGTGCGTGTCAAATATATGTGAAGTTGGTGTATATATAAAGCAGTTTCTATTCATGTCATAAAAGTGAAAATATTCATTTAAAGTGTTTTAAGTGCTTTAAATAATATAAATGATTAAATGTAGCCGTTAATGCATTTCTCATAACTTTGAGAGAAATACGAAATTGCAATTGCGAATGGCGTCAACTCTCTGACATGATTTCGCAGTAATTTAAAACACCTAAATATTCTAAATACAATGTAGATACCGAATTACACATTTCTGTCTCGTATTTTAGCCTACATTAATATATCATTAAATTTACAGTTTTATTATGTGTATCACCAGAACAAATAAATTCAGAAAATGTGCTGTTAAATAAGATTATGGAAAACATGCAGTAAGCATTATGTAAATCTATTACTGCGTACACTGGCATTGTAACGACAATGGAAATATGCTCAAACAATGGTGACGTGTTGTAAAAAATGTATAGAATAAAGAGACATAAAGATTTTATGATGGAAGCTTCATTGGAAATTATAATGCAATAACGAAGGCATTCGGAGGAAAGAGCATTTATCGAATACAAAATGAAGTCTCTGAACAGACATGAAAACCAAATCATCGTTCAACAATGGGGTTTTTAAGGTGCGTCTATCCGAGCAGAAACCACGATTGACACAGAAGCCAAAGAAGCCATGTATTTCAAATTGACTGACAATATTTATGTATTCATCTCAATGTCGTATTACAGCGAGGCATGGCGGATAGATGTTTAGTTCCGAAATATATATATTAGGGATAGCTTTGTTGCCGGTAAGCTATAGATATATTATTGTTCAGACAAATCATGTCTATAGGAACCCTGTAATTGGTGAAAGCTTTGTCTCCGAAACAGCTGAGACCTTATCAATGCTGGACCAATTACAAGGTAATAAGCTCTAAGCATCAAGACATTCATATATCGGTCTGTGGTTTTTTGTGTTATTACGTATCTCAATAGTCACTCGAATCCCTTGTAATGACAACCTCTTATAGACATTAATCAAGGTATTGACATCAAAACTTTCAATAGAAAATTCATAATTCAACTTCGGAATTGAAAAATCGAAAATATGCCGTTAAAGAACAGTACATTGTATGAGCCGAGCTGTATATAAGTGGTATTGCTCTGAACAAAAAGCGATTAGTCTGATTTCAAACGCAATATGGACCTTGTCACCATTTGTCTTCGTACTTTAAGGATTTGTACATGCATGTATTATGTTTTTCATTCTCGATATTCCAGAAACAACAGTGATAGTAACCCCTAGAATTTCGAGGATGAATTTTCTTGACAAACACATTGGTACTATAATCACCCTCTAAATGCAGTTGTACAACCATATGACATTCCAAAGAAGTCCATTTTCCCTGTATTTCATAGTACCTTGTTAGGTAAGTCTGTGTATATGAGTCCTTGGCTCCTTCGATAGTTTAAGCGTTATCTCATATTCAAATTCAAATTTTTGAACTTTAGGCTTTACAGCCCATCTCAGTACAAAAACACTAATTTTATACGAAGCAGGCACTGCACTAAAGTATACATGTATAATAAAATAAATAGAGAATGGACAGGTTTTATTTCATGGCAATAAATTTCTCCTTATTTGGTTTACTTCATAATTGTAATGAGATGAAAACGGTATAAAGCTAGAATATTAATAATCCAAAATAAAAGGCCAAAATGGATTCAAAGTAAAAATCAAAAAATCATTTCTATGGAATATATATTCGGCCACTATAGTGCCTTCTTCAGTCCAAAATAACACTAACACAACGTGTTCGTCTACATATTTCATGTTTTCATGTTTTCATCAATTTAATTACTTAACATAAGCAAATCTTTCAAATAAGTTGAACTTGATAATTGTATCATTTTTAACACAAATGTTTTGTTTTCTTCAATAATATAATTTAATTCGTTTTGAGCTAATGCTACAGTTATACCATATCGTCATTTAGACTTAGATTAAAGTGTTAGTATCAGAGAGTGATAAATAATCCTGTTTACACTATAAAATGTGTGTTTACGGTTTGTGAGGACTTGGAGCATCGCGTGCATACAAACTGTAAGGTGTCATTCAACAAAGGATAAAAACCAATAAAAAAAACACCGTTTTATTTGGTTTGAAAACACATATTTTCACACGCCAGTCTCGTATAATCTCGTGTTATCACGTTCTGAACCGACTCGTTAAAAGGTAACGTTCTATTTTACGAGTGCGATCGGCCCAGCAA
Source organism: Argopecten irradians (assembly GCF_041381155.1). Lineage (NCBI taxonomy): Eukaryota > Metazoa > Mollusca > Bivalvia > Pectinida > Pectinidae > Argopecten > Argopecten irradians. The sequence continues at coordinate 9,867,984 of NC_091147.1, read as the reverse complement.
TAAAATGCACCAGAAGAATGAACATGTAAGAATGAAGAAAGCTCGAGGGATTTATACAAACTACATACATGTAGGAAATTGTGTCGTTGATAAGCAAATGTATGTTCGAATCCGACAGCAGACTGTCTTGTACTCTTGTAACATAGTTATTCACTTAGAAAGCAAATAAACAATTAAGTTACATGTATCATAAAATGATGACATGATCAATATTTCTTAAAACTTTTGCGACCCGTATGTTTATTTTATCAATCACACGAGACACTAGAAGGATCCTTATGTGAAATTTCGTTTGCAATTTACAAATAGAGTTATAGCGACAAACTTTGAGTTCCATACGGGGACGCTTAGTCTTCCGGGGCTCCTCCGATCACTCGGACATTATTCACTTTACCGAAAGTGCCGATGAGTACCGATTAGATGGACACTTCTTTATTTATTTCGTACGCTTTTGTTCGCATTTTTGCATATTTTTGCTTTCTTCATTTTTGTTTGTCTATCTGTCTTGTACTTTGTTCTTGTTGTGCCAAAATGATTGTTTTGCTGCTCTTTGCAGAGGCAAGCACATGTACAGGAGATGTTTCACATCTCAGTCGCTCTCGTTATAAGACACAGTCCATTTCATTAAGTAAAGTGAGCTGATAGTTTGGATCCTCGCCAGGTTTTCAAAATTCCTGTAGTGACATAACTTGATTATACTGCATATATAAAACGTTTGTTTGTTCCTAATGGCGGTAACCTACACATGTAAATACACATTTATCGAGGTTACCCATACTTCTATCACCTGTTCCTCATCAACAGGTGCGCCGTTTTTTATGCACAGTAGCAGATCGACAAATCAAATACTCTTCTACAGTTCTGCAAGTTACACAATGATGTTGGGGCCAATATATTCACTTGTGTCATAGCCGAAATACGCCTTATTGCAAGGTATGTGAAAACGGCCCGAACTCTAAATACCGGGCTAATAATATAGCAATATATTTTCCGGAGAGGTAATTGTCAATTAAAAAAGTGCTCGTCTTTCGAATTTATGTCTGTCATTTAGTATTCTGCTGTGTGGGGGCTGCTCCGTCAAACATAGGATGGTGTACCGGAAGTAACTTGTATACTATCCATTTTCTTCATTTGTATACGTATCGTTGTCTTAGTATAGCAATGGTCGTTATAATGATCAATAACTCCGAAATGTCTTTCTGAATTTATCTATTTCTTGAGATCAAGGTGCTGCACTACCCACAGGCATTTGGCTCTATAGACATGTTTTCTCTCTATATATATGTAATACTGTCGACACAATATTACATACTTATTTATATATAGAGAGAGGGGGGATGTTTATAGAGCCAAACGCCTATTCACTACCCATACGTTTTATGTGATGCAAGTAAACTGCATTTCACCAGGATAATGTTTATGACTTTAAAGTTTTTTGTCCTGGGATAGAGCGTTAAATTGAAAAAAACCCACTGTGCATTCAATTCCTGTATCCATTACCAGGATACCTTACGCGAACATACTGCAGTCTCCAAAACAAGCAGCCGTGAAGTCACATGATGGAGAGTGAAGCTATACTATCATATGAAACTTTCAATTGGAGGATGAATACGAGAATCTTATATTTGTTTATAAAAACAACATTTTACATATAAAAAAAAACTAAATAGAAAGCCAATAGCATCACCATGGCGATAACCACAGGACTGGCTACTGACCCCCGGGACGACCACTCCACGGATACTGAGACAAATGTGATGATATCAGATGGTGTACTATCTACAACAGCACTAGGACTGAAAATAGCCTTTATGTAATCAGTTTAATCTTGGCTGAGCTCACAGGACGATTTGTTACATTTAGCAAACGCAATTATTTTCGAATTTTCGAAATCGGAGACAAACCAGAATACCAGTTGCATGGTGATATTAGATTAATCAAATTCCTTTGTATGTGTACCCAACAGTCTTGTCAGCCTACAGCTAGATATCTAAAATTATTGGTGATGATTTTTTTTAATTTGTAAGTTTAATATAGAATTGCAACTTGTATCTAAATGGCTATGGAGGTTACTAACTATATAACTATTGCACTTGAAAGTCTTTATTTTAACGACCAAAACATGTTATTGAAGAGGGAATAAAAACGTAATTTGCTGTCCCCAAAAGGAATGATAAAGCAAAGTGAAAAAAAAACTCCATTACTTTTGCGTGACGGAAATGCTTTTTTGTTCGTATTTTTAAATCTAATTATCAAAAAAGAAAACTTAATCAATCAATGCAAAACATTAAAACGGCAACGGTCTTGATTTTGATTCATTCCCTTGGCGTTATATTTCCTCGTTGAATATTAAGAATCGAACCGGTCGGTACGCGGTGTCATTTTATAGTGTTTTTCTATAGCTGGTGGTAGAATTAAATCAACTACCCTCAAACCGTGAACTAAGTTAATAAAATATAATCAATTAATTTTATGCCACTATCGTTTTTATCCCTTTAGCTTGATATTCTTAGTTTGTTACCATATTAGTTTAATGATACAAATTTTATATCACTATTCATAAAATTTTACCTAAATTCAAGAAAAAAAACCTCTGAAACTAAGCCATGTGCGTCTCGATATTGTGTTTTATAATAAATGTGAATGTCTACTAATGTCACCGTGTCGTCATCTCGTATAGTATTTGAAACACACATTTTGGACATATACCCTTTTACTCGGCGGAGACGTATGTAATTCTACATACATTCAGGGACATACATTACAATAAGATCATGCTTTAAATGAACTCTCATTAATTGTAAATGATCATTCCAACTAAAAAGTATAACTTTTCGAAAATTCTGCATTAATAAATAACCAATAATTAATAATATTTACACATGATGTTAATAACATTGTGTACATGTAGTTTCACAGCATGATCAGACGACAAAAATTAATGTAATAAAATATTTTACATCTTAACGTTTCTTTTTTCAGTCGGGCAAGGATGGCAAAATTCGGTAAAAATGGTGTGAATGTATCTAGTATAATTTCTTATGAAATGGAAAAATAAAATCTCTCGTCAAAATCTGTCTGCGTACGAAGGAATTAATTTAAAGTATGGAAATTCTAAAACGTCCTCCCGGCTCACTATGTCCGTGGTTACATTTCCACGCAGCCTCGCTTTCAATGCTTTCAAATTTTCTTTACTTTAATGGTCAGAACTGGGAAACTAAGCAGAACTTGACCTTCGTATTAATATGTGAGAACTTTTGGAAGGCCAATGAACGCATTTAGACTGGTTTTCTTTGCCCGAATAATAAAATATTTTACATCTTAACGTTTCTTTTTTCAAACGGATCAAAAATCCGACCATACCCGTTTTGTCGCTGTGCTGTTTCTTACTATAGTGACGCGAGAAGAATCTGTTTTAAATGAAAGTCAACAACGGGTAGCTCAAGCTACAAATTAACATTAAACCTACACCGGTATTTAAATCCGGAACTCGTAATCTCCCGAGTTCCCACGGAGGAAGGGGTACCAAACAATCGGTGGGGTCTGTGGGCCGAGTACGCCCTAATACCGGATGTCGATCTGCCAGGTGTGTTCCTACCTTTGTAGTCCTTTGAGGAGCGAGGAAAGGGGCCAGTATCGGCCCCGCCCCTTCCTTGTCCTCACAAGGGGTAGGGTGACCAGGGGACGTGACTCAATCTTTGATGAAGGGATTTCTCACTTTGCTAATCAAACATTTACTCCTCACCTGTATATTTAACATAGATCAAAAAGATACCGACAATTAAGAAGGTGAAATCTGACAGAACTGTACTATATACAGAACTAAATACGTTACAAACAGGTTATGTTTTTGTAAATAATATAATTATGCTAAATGCGTGCTTGTAAAAAATCGTATAATTTTATTTCTAGTTTAAGATAATCACACTGTATCACTATATGTCATTTTTTACTTCAAATATTACTGAAAAAGTTTGTCCGAAATAAGTGTTGTATTAATTATATATATAATATTCGATCGTATAAATCGTATATTTTATTTTTAGTTTAGGATAATTACACTGTATCACTACATATATCATTATTTTTACTTCAAATGTTACTGAAAAAGTTTGTCAGAAATAAATGTTGTATCAGTTATATATATAATATTCGATGGTCTTAACAATACAATAAAGTAATACAAGCCAATTAAAATAATTACAATACAATACCATTCATTGTGAATCAATGCAATACAAGCCATTTAAAATAATTACAATACAATACCATTCATTGTGAATCAATGCAATACACAATTCAGTTAAATAAAAAAATAAACACAATTAATACAATGTACTTTATAATATTTCATTTCGATGAGATTCAATCCAAAATGCAATATAATGTAATGCAGAACTATAGCATTGAGCTCGACTAAACACAACAAAATCTCAACACAGCCATACAACATACAATACAATACAAAATAATAATCAACTCAACTCAACCTAATATAACGCAATTCATCAAAGCATAACGCAACCAAACATAACACAACACCAGGGTTGTAACACAACATATTTGTAACACAACACAACACAACATACTTGTAACAAATCATAACACAACATACTTGTAACACAACACAACATAATTGTAACACAACACAACATACTTGTAACACAACACAACATAATTGTTACACAACACAACATACTTGTAACACAACATAACATACTTGTAACACAACATATTTGTAACACAACACAACACAACATACTTGTAACAAAACACAGCAAAACATATTTGTAACACAATACAACATACTTGTAACACAACACAACATACTTGTAACAAATCATAACACAACATACTTGTAATACAACAACACAACATACTTGTAACAAATCATAACACAACATACTTGTAACACAACAACACAACATACTTGTAACAAATCATAACACAACATACTTGTAACACAACACAACAAACTTGTAACACAACACAACACAACATACTTGTAACACAACACAACATACTTGTAACACAACACAACACAACATACTTGTAACACAACACAACACAACACAACATGCTTGTAACACAACAACACAACATACTTGTAACACAACATATTTGTAACAACACAACACATAACAACACAACACATAACAACACAACATACTTGTAACAAAACACAACAAAACATATTTGTAACACAATACAACATACTTGTAACACAACATACTTGTTATACAACCTACTTGTATCACAACATACTTGTAACACTACACAACATTCTTGTAACACAACACAACATATTTGTAACAACACAACACAACATACTTGTAACAAAACACAACAAAACATATTTGTAACACAATACAACATACTTGTAACACAACATACTTGTAACACAACATACTTGTGACAAAACATACTTGTAACACTACACAGCATGCTTGTAACACAACACAACATACTTGTAACACAACATACTTGTAACACAACATACTTGTAACACAACATACTTGTAACACAACACAACATACTTGTAACACAACACAACATCCTTGTAACACAACACAACATACTTGTAACACAATACAGCAAAACGTATTTGTAACACAACACAGCACAACATATTTGTAACAAATCATAAGACAACATACCTGTAACACAAACAACACAACATACTTGTAATACAAGACAACATACTTGTAACACAACACAACATACTTGTAACACACAACACAACATACTTGTAACACAACACAACACAACATACTTGTAACACAACACAACATACTTGTAACACAACACAACAAACTTGTAACACAACACACAACATACTTGTAACACAACACAACATACTTGTAACACAACACAAGACAACACAACATACTTGTAACACAACACAACATACTTGTAACACAACAACACAACATACTTGTAACACAACACAACACAACATACTTGTAACACAACACAACATACTTGTAACACAACACAACATACTTGTAACACAACATACTTGTAACACAACACAACACAACATACTTGTAACACAACACAACACAACATACTTGTAACACAACAACACAACATACTTGTATCACAACACAACACAACATACTTGTAACACAACACAACATACTTGTAACACAACACAACATACTTGTTACACAACACAACCCAACATACTTGTAAGACAACAACAAATCACAACATACCTGTAACACAACAACACAACATATTTGTAATACAACACAACATACTTGTAACAAAACACAATACAACATACTTGTAACACAACACAACATACTTGTTACACAACACAACACAACATACCTGTAACACAACACACAACACAACATATTTGTTACAAATCATAAGACAACATAACTTTAACACAACAACACAACATACTTGTAACACAACACAACACAACACAGCATACTTGTAACACAACACAACATACTTGTAACACAACACAACACAACATACTTGTAACACAACACAACACAACATACTTGTAACACAACACAACATACCTGTAACACAACACAACACAACATACTTGTAACAAATCATAAGGCAACATACCTGTAACACAACAACACAACATACTTGTAATACAACACAACATACTTGTAACACAACACAACACAACATACTTGTGACACAACACAACATACCTGTAACACAACACAACACAACACAACATACTTGTAACACAACACAACACAACATACTTGTGACACAACACAACATACCTGTAACACAACACAACAAAACATACTTGTAACACAACACAACACAACATATTTGTAACACAACACAACACAACATACTTGTAACACAACACAACAAAACATATTTGTAACACAACAAAACATATTTGTAACAACACAACACAACATGCCTTGTTACATACAAAAATAACACAGACCTCCGAACTTCCTTGACCATTTGGATACAGTTAACATATTGACTGGCCATACCACGGGGTTAGAACTATGGCCCTGCAGGTAGGGCGTTAGAATTGTACCTGCTGCCCCTATTGCATGATCGTAAAAGGCGACTAAATTTAGGATCTTATCTTTTCTATTCTTCCTAACTGACTTTATCCTTCCTAATGCCTCCCTTGGCACCGCCTCACTTTTGGCCTTGAGTTGAGCGTTCGCCCCTGTGAGGAAGGCTCTGGGTTCTGTCCCCTGGCCGAGACACACCAAAGTCTGTAAAAGTGGTAGTTTCTGCTCCTGCTTAGCGCTCAGCAAACGGGGAGTGGGACGACTGGTTCGCCCGTTGCCAGTTTAATGTGACCGGGTGGGGTGTGTTGCTTGGTGTCTTCGGCGGCATGCTTCAGTGATATAGCACTATGAAAAGGGCAATAGTTCCACTATACAAGAAGACACAACATGAATATACCGCAGTCTCCCAAAACACGCACCTCGTACAACATACACGCAACACACCGCATACATGGGAGGCCGTCCTTACATGACCATAGCTGTTAATAGGACGTTAATTAATCAAACAAACAAACAAACCCAGGGTGTCATGTAACCTCTGACAAGGAACAGACCCCGGGGTTAACCTCTGACAAGGAACAGACCCCCCAAGCAGAAGCCACCCAATGCTGAAGCATTCGTCAGTCTCCACTCGCCTCTTGGTGTATATCATCATACCTTGGCAGAGATTCGCGTTTTTTGAAGGTTACTAATAGTATAAACGTCATTTTCAAACTCTATCTCGTATCTCTATCTTTCCTTGGAAAGACAGAAATGCATACTTCAGTTTTTCCTGTTTGTATTCTTGCCAATTGTCATCTTGTCCATTACCAAAACAACTTTTTTTTGTCGTGCTATCAGTCCAAGTGACTTTTTGTCAGTTAGCAAAAACGTTGTATAATTTGTTATCAACCACGACAGCTATCCATCATATTGTTTGTTTAAGGGATTTTCCTGAAATATTACTCATGTTTTATTTCACTAGTCACTTCTTATTGATTTCATTTCCTCTTGTACAAGAAGTGTTTGACACCAGACAATTATTTTTGATGATAATATCTAATATTTTAAAGAAAGAAGACTTAGATTATCACGTCCTCACGGACAAAGTTGATTGATTGATTGTTTCAACGTCCTATTAACAGCAAAGGTCATTTTAAGGATGACCTTTCCTGTATGAATTGTTTCGTGAGACTGGTATATTCATGTTGTGTTTCCTTGTAACAGTGGAACTAGTGTCCTTTTTATAGTGCTATCTCACTGAAGTAGGCCACCAAAGATACCAAACGACAAAAACAGCCGTTCAATACGATTTATGCTGAGCGCTAAGCGGGAGTAGAAACTACCACTTTTATAGACTTTGGCGTGTCTCAGCCAGGAGACAGAACCTGGAGTACTCGTCGTAGGAACCAAACGTTTAACTCAAGACCAAAGTGAAAACGAAATGCTTAGGACAATCAGTAAAGAAGAAGAGAAAAGATTGAGATACCTAATTTAGTCGCCTTTCACAATCATACAATGACCACCGTCTAATAAAGCTTTTGCTGTCATCGTGGATTTCTTCGAACAAACAGGTAGATTTGTAGAAAAGATTTCCTTCCCTTAAAATATTTTAAGAGCGAACTCCAAAGTTCCACCCGATCTGCATGGCAAAATGGCATTGTTTAAAGATGCTCCACCGCCGACAGAGCATAAATGATATTCCTCATTTGAACAATAACTGGTGTTTAATCGTGTATATATGTGCCTAATTAATACAAAAAAATAACATGAAATAATTCATTTCGCCTTTGGTGCATGCGCAATCATTACTTCATTCTATATAAGATACAGTGCCACGGAATTTTTTCGGGATGTAATTAATTATTTTTCATATTTTTAACTTGAAGTAAAATTAGAAGTTCAAACTTTTCAATGGTGGTAATGGTGTAAAGTAAGTAACTTTTGTAACTGAAGAAAAATGCAAAATCGTCTGCTCCTGTTTTTGATAGTGAAAAAATACCATTTGTCAGCAGTGGAGCATCTTTAAAGTGAACACAAATGATTTCAGTCATCCGAAGCCAAGAACACTGCTATCGCTATTGGCGACATGTCTATGTAAACTAACTCCATCTGTAAACATCTTAATGTGTATTTAATTCAACTGAGACAAGAGAACCTTAATTTGGGGAAATGCCATTCATATCTACGTGTCTACACTACATTGGTAACCTTCTGTTCTACAGGTAATTACAGCTACCTTTATTGTTACATAATAAGGCTGTAAACTCATTATCGGTTTGTACTGTTTAACAAAGTTCCTGATGATTTTATTGCAAATTAACAGAAATATTCAACGACTATAAACAAAATCAAAGTCGTCGGATTTAGAATAGGCTTCCATGGTATATCTACCTACCATCTGTTATTTAGACTGTCCGCCTTTTGACCTCCTTGATTAATTCAAAATCATTATCAGTAAAGTATACATAAGCATGTGTTTTACAATTAAAAATGGTAACGTGAATATACGTATAGTGCATTCCCTATTTAGAAACTTAGATAATAATAGTAAACTGAAATATACGTACAGTCGTACATGTATACGACATATTTGGAAAGTTGGATAATACAGTGTAATAGTAAACTGAAATAATAATAGCTCCTACTTACTCTGTAATTAACATAAGAGTACATTACTTACTTATATACTGTGTGATTTGATTTAGAATGTGTTACCTTCCATATAGATAATTAACATCGTTACTGTCCATAAGATATAACAAATTCAACCGAAGGCAACAGTCACGTACAACACTTGCTTAATTAGCCAGTTTCCGCTGACTACATTAAAGTATTTAATTAGACATAGTTTGAGAAAATGATATGGAAGTTACATGTACTGGCAAACGTGTTTAATCATGGGTTGTCAGTGCCAGTGGCTGATTAGATAGATGTGTACTCTAAGCTGTAGGAAGTAGGTACCGTTATTTCTGCAAGGCCGTTTGAAGTGAATTATATTCTGTATGTATATTGGCCTTCGGGGAAAGAGGGGTGGGGGAGCTAGAGGGAAGGGGGGCAGAGGGAGGGTGAGGAAGGAAAATAAATCGAAGTGGAACTGGCAGAGCGTCATTTCCAAGTTAGGGGGGTTCCGGGTACCGAAATTGTCGAGCATTTTTTTCTCCTTCAACTATCCGGGTAACGGAAGCCACGAAAATTAATCACGCATACATAATTTGATTAAAAAAGATATTAAAGTGGGCCGATAAGATCATAGCTAGTAAAATGGGAATAGGACAAAAGGCAGAGCTAATGTACGTCCTCTCCGTAACCGATTTACCGTAAGTGATCGGAATCCATGGAGTATCGAGGATGCAGGTATCCGAGACCTAAGATCATTTTAGGCGTTATAGAGGTCTAGATAAAAACAGTAAAATCCTATTGTATAGTACTACGTAGATCATTGATTTTTACCGATTTTTTTATCTAGTCCCCTAAAACGTATAAAAATGGTTTTAGGACAATCTGGTGGGTCCATAATTATATAAACTGTAACTGATCCCTGTATCTATGACCTCTTACTCGTGACCTGGGAAGAGTGATATGTCACTGGTAGAACAACTACAATCACTGGAAGAACAAATATAGCCACTGGTAGAACAAATATAGCCACTGGTAGAACAAATACAGTCACTGATAAAACAACTATAGCCACTGGTACAACAAAAACAGCCACTGGTAGAACAACTATAGCCACTGGTACAACAACTATAGCCACTGGTACAACAACTATAGCCACTGGTAGAACAACTATAGCCACTGGTACAACAACTATAGCCACTGGTGCAACAAAAACAGCCACTGGTAGAACAACTATAGCCACTGGTACAACAAAAACAGCCACTGGTAGAACAACTATAGCCACTGGTAGAACAACTATAGCCACTGGTACAACAAAAACAGCCACTGGTAGAACAACTATAGCCACTGGTACAACAACTATAGCCACTGGTACAACAACTATAGCCACTGGTACAACAACTATAGCCACTGGTACAACAACTATAGCCACTGGTACAACAACTATAGCCACTGGTACAACAAAAATAGCCACTGGTACAACAAAAACAGCCACTGGTAGAACAACTATAGCCACTGGTACAACAACTATAGCCACTGGTACAACAACTATAGCCACTGGTACAACAACTATAGCCACTGGTACAACAACTATAGCCACTGGTACAACAACTATAGCCACTGGTACAACAAAAACAGCCACTGGTAGAACAACTATAGCCACTGGTACAACAACTATAGCCACTGGTACAACAACTATAGCCACTGGTACAACAAAAACAGCCACTGGTAGAACAACTATAGCCACTGGTACAACAACTATAGCCACTGGTACAACAAAAACAGCCACTGGTAGAACAACTATAGCCACTGGTACAACAACTATAGCCACTGGTACAACAACTATAGCCACTGGTACAACAAAAACAGCCACTGGTAGAACAACTATAGCCACTGGTACAACAACTATAGCCACTGGTACAACAAAAACAGCCACTGGTACAACAACTATAGCCACTGGTACAACAACTATAGCCACTGGTACAACAACTATAGCCACTGGTACAACAAATATAGCCACTGGTACAACAACTATAGCCACTGGTACAACAACTATAGCCACTGGTACAACAAAAACAGCCACTGGTAGAACAACTATAGCCACTGGTACAACAACTATAGCCACTGGTACAACAACTATAGCCACTGGTACAACAAAAACAGCCACTGGTAGAACAACTATAGCCACTGGTAGAACAACTAAAGCCACTGGTACAACAAAAACAGCCACTGGTACAACAACTATAGCCACTGGTATAACAACTATAGCCACTGGTACAACAATTATAGCCACTGGTACAACAACTATAGCCACTGGTACAACAACTATAGCCACTGGTACAACAACTATAGCCACTGGTACAACAACTATAGCCACTGGTACAACAACTATAGCCACTGGTACAACAACTATAGCCACTGGTACAACAACTATAGCCACTGGTACAACAAATATAGCCACTGGTAGAACAAATATAGCCACTGGTACAACAACTATAGCCACTGGTACAACAACTATAGCCACTGGTACAACAAAAACAGCCACTGGTAGAAACAAGAGGCCCATGGGCCTTAACGGTCATCTGAGTACCTTGGCAATAATCATAAATTATATTTATTTATTATTAATTAGATATAGTGTCTAGTTGCCATCTTCGATTAGGGATCAACCAGAGATGTAACAACACTTTGTTGGGACCATGTCAGGCTCCTTTCATGCAAGTTTCAGCCAAATCGAACCGGTAGAACTTGAGAAGAAGTTCAAAATGTGTTTTCAAGATGGCAGCTGTGGCGGCCATCTTGGATTTCGGATCAACCCGAAAAATAAGAACACTTTGTCGGGACCATGTCAGGATCATTTCATGCAAGTTTCAGCCAAATCGCACTGGTAGCACTTGAGAAGTTCAAAATGTGTTTTCAAGATGGCGGCTGTGGCAGCCATCTTGGATTTTGGATCGACCCGAAAAATAAGAACACTTTGTCAGGACCATGTCAGGATCATTTCATGCAAGTTTCAGCCAAATCGCACCAGTAGAACTTGAGAAGAAGTTCAAAATGTGTTTTCAAGATGGCGGCTGTGGCGGCCATCTTGGATTTCGGATCGACCCGAAAAATAAGAACACTTTGTCGGGACCATGTCAGGATCATTTCATGCAAGTTTCAGCCAAATCGCACTGGTAGAACTTAAGAAGTTCAAAATGTGTTTTCAAGATGGCAGGTGTGGCGGCCATCTTGGATTTCGGATCAACCTGCAAAATAACAACACTTTGTCGGGACTATGTCAGGATCATTTCATGCAAATTTCAGCCAAATCGCAATCGTAGAACTTGAGAAGAAGTTCAAAATGTGTTTTCAAGATGGCAGCTGTGGCAGCCATCTTTGGATTTCAGATCGACCCGAAAAATGAGAAACACTTTGCCGGGACCATGTCAGGTTCATTTCATGCAAGTTTCAGCCAAATCGCACTGGTAGAACTTGAGAAGAAGTTCAAAATGTGTTTTCAAGATGGCGGCTGTGGCTGCCATCTTTGATTTTGGATCGACCCGAAAAATAAGAACACTTTGTCGGGACCATGTCAGGATCATTTCATGCAAGTTTCAGCCAAATCGCACTGGTAGCACTTAAGAAGTTCAAAATGTGTTTTCAAGATGGCGGCTGTGGCAGCCATCTTGGATTTTGGATCGACCCGAAAAATAAGAACACTTTGTCAGGACCATGTCAGGATCATTTCATGCAAGTTTCAGCCAAATCGCAGTGGTAGCACTTGAGAAGTTCAAAATGTGTTTTTCAAGATGGTGGCTGTGGCGGCCATCTTGGATTTCGGATCGACCCGAAAAATAACAACACTTTGTCGGAACCATGTCAGGATCATTTCATGCAAGTTTCAGCCAAATCGCACCAGTAGAACTTGAGAAGAAGTTCAAAATGTGTTTTCAAAATGACGGCTGTGGCCGCCATCTTGGATTTCGGATCGACCCGAAAAATAAGAACACTTTGTCGGGACCATGTCAGGATCATTTCATGCAAGTTTCAGCCAAATCGCACCGGTAGAACTTGAGAAGAAGTTCAAAATGTGTTTTCAAGATGGCGGCTGTGGCGGCCATCTTGGATTTCGGATCGACCCGAAAAATAACAACACTTTGTCGGGACCATGTCAGGATCATTTCATGCAAGTTTCAGCCAAATCGCACTGGTAGAACTTGAGAAGAAGTTCAAAATGTGTTTTCAAGGTGGCAGCTGTGGCGGCCATCTTGGATTTCTGATCGACCTGCAAAATAACAACACTTTGTCGGGACTATGTCAGGATCATTTCATGCAAATTTCAGCCAAATCGCAATCGTAGAACTTGAGAAGAAGTTCAAAATGTGTTTTCAAGATGGCAGCTGTGGCAGCCATCTTTGATTTCGGATCGACCGGAAAAATAACAACACTTTGTCGGAACCATGTCAGGATCATTTCATGCAAGTTTCAGCCAAATCGCACCAGTAGAACTTGAGTAGAAGTTCAAAATGTGTTTTCAAAATGACGGCTGTGGCGGCCATCTTGGATTTCGGATTGACCCGAAAAATAAGAACACTTTGTCGGGACTATGTCAGGATCATTTCATGCAAGTTTCAGCATAATCGCACCGGTAGAACTTGAGAAGAAGTTCAAAATGTGTTTTCAAGATGGCGGCTGTGGCCGCCATCTTGGATTTCGGATCGACCCGAAAAATAACAACACTTTGTCGGGACCATGTCAGGATCATTTCATGCAAGTTTCAGCCAAATCGCACTTGTAGAACTTGAGAAGAAGTTCAAAATGTGTTTTCAAGATGGCGGCTGTGGCGGCCATCTTGGATTTCGGATCGACCCGAAAAATAACAACACTTTGTCGGGACCATGTCAGGATCATTTCATGCAAGTCTCGGCCAAATCGCACTGGTAGAACTTGAGAAGAAGTTCAAAATGTGTTTTCAAGATGGCGGCTGTGGCTGCCATCTTGGATTTCGGATCGACCCGAAAAATAAGAACACTTTGTCGGGACCATGTCAGGATCATTTCATGTAAGTTTCAGCTCAATCCCACTGGTCAAACTTGAGAAGGAGATTGAAATGTGAAAAGTTCATGGACGGCGGACGGCGCACGACGACGGACGAAGCATGATGACTATAGGACATCCTGACCCTTCGGGTCAGATGACCTAAAAATATAGTAACTGGTAGAACAACTATAGCCACTGGTAGAACAAATATAGCCACTGGTAGAACAACTATAGTCACTGGTACAACAACTATAGCCACTGGTACAACAACTATAGTCACTGGTAGAACAACTATAGTCACTGGTAGAACAACTATAGTCACTGATAGAACAACTATCACCCTGGTAGATCAACTATAGTCACTGGTAGAACAACTATAGTCACTGGTAGAACAAATATCACCCTGGTAGAACAATTATAGTCATTGGTGGAACAATTATAGTCACTAGTAGAACAACTATCGCCCTGGTAGAACAACTAGTCACTGGTAGAACAACTATAGTCACTGGTAGAACAACTATCACCCTGGTAGAACAACTAGTCACTGGTAGAACAACTAAAGTCACTGGTAGAACAACTATAGCCACAGGTGAACAATTATAGCCATGGATAGAACAACTATAGTATAGTTACTGGTAGAACAACAAGGACAAAGTCATTCAGATCCCCGCCAATGGAGATATCAAAGCTGAAGTAAGTTTGATTTTGGAGACTTATGTGTATGAAAAAAAAAAACGGGAAAAAGGAAGTTGAGCTAAAGAAAGATGGAGTATAATTCAAGTAGAGCGGGGCTGCAATTGTTGAATCAGGTATACAGCCTTGACATTTATATTGACTATATACACAAAGATGGGTGGAGTTTTGCAAAGTAACATTTACCATTTACCATGATATTTTCAGCAATGTTTCCATGGTAACGGAAAAAGTGCAAAAAATGAAAACCTAAAAATAGCAAAAGGTACTACTAGACCATCTAAAGAATGTGTCTATGAAGTTTCGTAGAAATATCTCTGCTGGTTTTAGAGTTATGCTCCGGAAATGAACCTGCTACAAAAATATGATATTTTCAGCAATGTTTCTATGGTTACAGAAAAAAGCACAAAAAGTGAAAACCTAAAAATAGCAAAAGGCACTACTAGACCATAAGAACAATGTGTCTATGAAGTTTCATGGAAATATCTCTGCTGGTTTTAGAGGTGTGCTCCGGAAACGATTCTTACACAAAAATCTGCCATTTTCAGCAATGTTTCCATGGTTACAGAAAAAAGTACAAAAAGTGAAAACCTTAAAATAGCAAAAGGCACTACTAGACCATAAGACTAATGTGCCTATGGAGTTCCGTGCATATATCTCAACCGGTTTTCCAGTTATGCTGCGGAAACCAACCTGGTACAAAAATATGATATTTTCAGCAATGTTTCCATGGTTACGGCAAAAGTGCAAAACATGAAAACCTAAAAATAGCAAAAGGCACTACTAGACCATAAGACCAATGTGTCTATGAAGTTTCGTGGAAATTTCTCTTCTGGTTTTAGAGTTATGCTCCGGAAACGAACCTGGTACAAAAATATGATATTTTCAGCAATGTTTCCATGGTTACGAAAAAAATGCAAAAAATGAAAACCTAAAAATAGCAAAAGGCACTACTAGACCATAAGACCAATGTGTGTATGAAGTTTCGTGGAAATATCTCTATTGGTTTTAGAGGTATGCTCCGGAAACCATTCGTACGGACGGACGGACAGACGGACTGACGGACGGACGGAACCCATTTGTATATCCCCCGCCAACTTTGTTGGGCGGGGGATAACTACAGTCACTGGTAGAACAATTATAGTCACTGGTGGTAGAACAACTATAGTCACTGGTAGAACAAATATAGTCACTGGTAGAACAACCAACTATCACCCTGGTAGAACAACTAGTCACTGGTAGAACAAATATTGTCACTGGTAGAACAACTAGTCACTGGTAGAACAACTAGTCACTGGTAGAACAACTATAGTCACTTATAGAACAACTATAGTCAATGGAAGAATAACTATAGTCTCTGGTATAAAAACTACAGTCATTGGTAGAACAATTATAACCACTGGTAGAACATCTATAGTCACTGGTAGAACAATTTTAGCCACTGGTAGAACATCTATAGTCACTGGTAGAACAACTATCACCCTCGTAGAACAACTACAGTCACATGTAGAACAACTACAGTCACTGGTAAAACAACTATAGTCACCGGTAGAATAATTATAGCTTTCTACATTTAGAAGTATTTTTAAAAAAACAACTCGGTCTTCCATGTCAATTTTCATTAGTCGTTAGACAACAGGTTATTCAGCAGGGGCAGTATCTCGTATAATTTCAATCCTTAATATCAATATACATTGGCATCAGCATTGCCAGACCATTTTGGTAAAAGAATTCATGTCCGATTACTTTGACCTCGAACGAAGTTAGGGATAATTAGTTTCTGCCTGTAGCTGCCCAATATTGATGACAACACTCTAGCTCTGAGAATATATGTTCAACCTCTGTGACCTTGAATCGGGTCAAGGTCATTTTTAAGGCCGCTTACTACTATCCAAGGATGACTGTTCCATCAAACACACCCATACTTTTCATCATTAGTTATCATGTTCATTGGAAGTTTGAGGTTTTATCTATCAGATTTTACAATCATACATACTGTATTGCTGGTATTTTTGACGGGGCAAGATTTTCGCGATTTCGTGGGACAGAGCTATCCAGACGACAGATTTGTCTGTGAAATATGGCAAGTAATTGGCAAATGATCTATAACACTGTCATTAAAGCCTTTATTGCTTAATTTCAATTGGTTTTAGTCAAAATTGTGAAGAAATTTTTGACCCACCACTTTTTTTGGCTGAAAATAAAGGTTAAAGTTGGGAATGGGAAATTATATTGATATAGAATTTCTTTTTAACCCAAAAATTGTCAATTTTCAGTAATGTTTCCATGAAACGGGTACATGATTACAAACATTACACAAGACTTAATTCTATAAAACTTTTTTTAATATCAAATATTACACACTCTTTTTTCTCTTTAAATTCATTCTTTCAAATAATCATACATTCTCCCTTTCAGCAAACATACCTGTCTCACAGTTCTATAATGATATATAATAACTTTAAATATTTCTGCACCAATGTTACATTAAATCCATTTCATCTAATGAATACAGTTTCCAGAGAGCTGCTGCTTGTACATCAACAGTTCCAGAGAGCTGCTGCTTGTACATCAACAGTTCCAGAGAGCTGCTGCTTGTACATCAACAGTTCCAGAGAGCTGCTGCTTGTACATCAACAGTTCCAGAGAGCTGCTGCTTGTACATCAACAGTTCCAGAGAGCTGCTGCTTGTACATCAACAGTTCCAGAGAGCTGCTGCTTGTACATCAACAGTTCCAGAGAGCTGCTGCTTGTACATCAACAGTTCCAGAGAGCTGCTGCTTGCTACATTAACATCAGAGAGCTGCTGCTTGTACATCAACAGTTCCAGAGAACTGCTGCTTGTACATCAACAGTTCCAGAGAGCTGCTGCTTGTACATCAACAGTTCCAGAGAGCTGCTGCTAGTACATCAACAGTTCCAGAGAGCTGCTGCTTGTACATCAACAGTTCCAGAGAGCTGCTGCTTGTACATCAACAGTTGCAGAGAGCACATCAACAGTTCCAGAGAGCTGCTGCTTGTAAATCAACAGTTCCAGAGAGCTGCTGCTTGTACATCAACAGTTCCAGAGAGCTGCTGCTTGTACATCAACATCAGAAGAGTATTCTAAATCATAAAGTTAACCCATGTCACATTAATGGTGATAACTTTACAAAACATATCAACATTCATAGAAAAATTTGAAACATACTATACCCAAAGACTTCTGTTACATTTCCATTTTTTATCGATATAATTTGAGCACAGAATAATATTATTTTAATTTATTGATATACATTGTATACATTTTTCATCAACTGTTGATGATTCTATGATATATCTTTAATGCTTTAGACCTAGAACAAGGTTTAAAATATAAATATATTAATAAATTTCCTATAAATTTGTTTGAACTATAATAGAAAATTCAGACAATCTCATTTCTCCTTGATGTAGCATAGATGCACACGAGTCATTGGTTTTCCTATGGCACCACGTGACAGTTCCTCCATTACTATGTGACCACAGGGTCTTGTGGTTCCTCCATTACTATGTGACCACAGGGTCTTGTGGTGTATACGGCCTCTTACACACATAGATACGATGGTTAGATACAGTTACTACATACATGAAGCTATCCCAGATCACTGAAATGACAAGTACATACAAGGTTAGAATGATCAAAGAGAGATAACTCTTACAACAAAATAGGAGACCAAAATAATTTTGAATAGATTTTATGATTATTATACATGTGTTCGAACTTATAAACGCCCAGGGTGCTTAATAGAAACAAATTCAGCAAGACTTTCATAAATACATTCTACAAAGTAAGGCTTGCAAAAGAAATCAGTAGGAAAACCTTACACTGCTTTCATACTTTCAGTCTGCATTTAATTTCAAGTAAGTGAAATTGGAGCCTAAAAGGGGGAAGGGATGCTTATTTGGTTGAATATGAAAAGAGATATTTGTAAAAATATATACCTGAGATTCGTTTGAAGACTTCCCGTTTATCTGAAGTGACTTGTATTTTTGAAGCTGTGTACACAAGCTTTGTCATTTTCTCTGCAATGGACTCAGCATTTTGTAATTCCCCTCCAGACTGTACAAAGAAAAGCATTTTTGTTTTAAAAATAAATTTCTGTTAATGAAATAGAAAACCATTATTTATGCATGGTGAGAAAACTACTATAGAAAATGTTTGTTTATAAACTATTTTTCACAAACTTTATTATTTTTATATCATGTTTTAACCTTACAAAGAATAAGAAAGTGTCTGGAATTGGCTTCGAAATTAGGACCTCTCTTACAGCACTAGCCATAGATATGCTCCATGGATTAAGCTACCTATATACTGTATGATCATCAGCCCAGTCTAAAAACATGTACTATTACCTATTCCGTCTTTGCATATTAAAGATTTACCTCCCTTGCAGGTAGGTATGGTATTCATTTTGATGTCATCATTTTGTGATCGAAACTCATGATCAAGTTATTTTCTCTGAAAAAACATGAATTCACAATCACTACCTTCCCACAAGGGCAGATAACTCTGTAATATGAAAATGCAGAATAGCTACTGTAGTTATAGTCATTGTTTTATAAATATTATAACCCAAACCTGAGCAAAATCAAATTGTAGCAGAATTGGATAAGGTCGATCATCTGTGACCACAAAGCTATTGATATAGCATAAGGCTAGTATTCAGAGGTCCAGGGTTCAAAACCCTAAAGGCTGCTACATCTCCTCCTGTCCCTTTACAGTTTGTAAACACTTACACTGAGGACCGCTCCATCTTCAGTGAGTACAAGGTAACCTAGGGAGTCGGCAATCTTGTCTATACCCAGCACATTCGTCATGATGGTGTGAAGCGAAGCTGCTGCTGTAATATTGTGTCAGCTATTACCTTAAAAATAAAATATACCTTAAATTCGGAATCACTCAGTTAAAGTAAAATCAAATCAGGGCCCATGCAGTTTCATCAACATGCCTTAACTTAAAATTTCTTCATAGCAAATATTTACAAAACTTAAGGAACAGAGCATAATTAGTTAAGGAGAATTCTTAAACTTCTGCAATGCTTTCCTATGGATAATTTTAAGAAAAGGAATTCCTTAAATTTAATGAAAGTTGATGAAACAGGGTCGAATTTCCCATCACTAAGTCATGATAAGTTATATCAGAAACATACGTGTAGAGATTGGCAACTTCGCCATTTTTACGATCGGCAGATGTACCGTTGTATGTGCTTATGGGTTTTTAGATAAACTCTTAAATAGTTGAATATAGAAGAATAACTTTGATATGTTGTAAAAATTTAGTAATTTTCAGATGGTTTGATTACCATTTTGGATAGAAAAAATAATATTTTAACTTATTTATTAATAAAACAAAACACACTTCCGGTTTTGAATGCCTGATTTTCGAAAAACCAGGTAAAATTGCTTATTTTCATGCTTTCAAAAATCATATTAAATATCATCAATCGGGAAAACTGATCACATCAAACCATGAAATAATGTTTAAACTTTGTGTTGATGCAAAAATAACATGTTTAAAATAATACACTTAAAAGGAGTTAGCCAAGGCAAAATGCATATAAACCGGAGGTCCCTTTGCCTGTCAACAAAGACAAAGAAGGAGTTTCCAATCTCTATGTATATATGTTTCTGGTTATATAGTGTTAGTGGTGACTTAGGAGTAATAAACCCCGTTGATTTCAACCAAAGGCTACTCAACTTTATTTCTCGATAAATTGAGTATGTCACGCGCAATTTGGAGCCGCGCGGATGAATTTATGATGGTCCAAATCAGAAACTTTTGGTGTTTTCAGTAACCGAACGTACGTTCGATGAACATGTACATGTATCAAAATAGGTTTGAACACATATATACATGTACGTGTGTAAATACAAATGTAGAAAAGTTACATTGTTTATGTTACTACCGTACCTCTTTGAGCAATGCTTCCGTGCGTATGATAAATAAACAATGTTGTACAATGTACAGTTTTGCACATTCCGATGACGTCGCAATGTTTACATGTTGAGTGTCGGTGAGTCTGTGTTGTTCTCTACAACATGTAGCCTAGATCTACATTATATTCGTATTTTTAACATCTTTGGTTGTACGCAAATGGATAAGATATGTCAGAACACGTCAGTATTTGAGTTGGATAAGTGTAACCAAAACGACCTAGCACGACAATGCATTTTTGTTCACCTCGGCGGACAGACAAGTCCTGTACGTTATCTAGAATCTACTGTGAATCGGCGAGAGTAGGACTTACATACACAATGTACGTTTGGGTGTTTCGAAATATCAATGAAACGGAATCCTTCAATTGTTTAAAACAACAATATAAATATAGCTAACATTTTGAGAGCGGTACAGTAAACGTTTACAGTAGTGGGCCTACCTGTGTTTGTATATGTTCCTCGAAACGACGTCCGATACATTTGAAAATCTCTAAAATCCGGAAAGAATGACATGGAACTATGTAAACATCCGTGTATTCAAGAAATTTCAAACGTGAACTGATTAAGTAGAACTCAAGTGATCACAAAATTGAAGAAACTCTCTGTTTGTCACACCTCCTTGACACAGGCGGTTTGAATCGGACGCTGCGTCACAACTACGTTAAATATCCTGCCACGTTATGAATTGTGTAAGCGTGTGAAATCATACGAAGCAAAATATTAAAACCAAACTGCTTTGCACCATGGTGTTTTTAGCAACAGATAAATAAAAATGATTTATAGTTCCATACCGGGAAAACCTCAGATATATGCTTCATCAGACGGAACTCATTTTATTGGTATGTTCATTGATAAATTGGAGGGAATTTCCGCCACTTCAAGTGGCTGTTCGAAATGCCTGTCGGAACCAAACGATATAATTCAATTTTAGTCTTATAAATGCCATAAACACTATTAAGGGTAAATTTTGAGCTATGAAAAAAATAGTTAAGACTGTAAATATAAGGATTAAAGTCTCTTTCTGGTGGTTCTATCGAAGGATAAAGTTGAGTAGGGTATCGATATTTGTTTCATGGACCGCTTCGCGGTCCATTCCAAATATCGATACCCTACTCAACTTTATCCTTCGATAGAACCACCAGAAAGAGACTTTAATCCTTAAATGTTTCTGGTTATATAGTGTTAGACTTAGGAGTAATTAACATTATTTTACAACTTTGTTGCATTTTAATTGTTTCCCCTTGTTGTCTAAAATAGTTCATTATTTTGAAAAGCTTATATAGACGCACACAACCCAGGGATCAATCTAACTCTGATTTATTACCGTTTATGGGTAAATTTCCCCTCAAGGAATGAATTCCCTTCTGGCCTAAAATTCCCCATTTGAAGCTGAAAAATGACAGTTTTTGTAAGCTAAAAAATGACCGTTTTTTTGTAACATAATTTCCCCTCCGACCTATTTTTCATAAATTTTTTGTACTTTTTTTTGGCAAATTTCTTCATATTTACCATACAGCTACTGCATATTATATGATAAACTCAAATTTTTCAATATTGAGCTGAAATCTTGCTTTATAATAATAAAATAAGTTGTGTTACACTACCTTTTTTGTCAAAATGAATATAATTTTGGCCCAAAATAAGAAGATTTAAATTCCCCTATATTTCGCCAAACTTTTCCCCAATTTTGAAAAAGGGTAGTTTCCCCCAAAACCTCCTTCCACCAACCAATCAATCCGACAGATGAGGTGTTGAGATTAGCCTCAGGTTCTGATTACTTTTGCAACTTGCCAAGTGATCTGGATCCTAAATTTTCTACACGACAGTAGCGTGTATTTTTTTTTTTAACATTACATCAACACCATTTTTCACTATACATGAACTTAACGCATCATTCAACAAAAACAATTTTACCAGGAAGGAACAATCGTAGAAAATGTTGCTATCAACATCAGCAACTCACCTGTCAGTCGCCATTCGAGTCACATGATCTTGTCCAAGGAATCTCGTCCAAGTCTCGTGGAAGTTGCATAAAACTTTAAGCTTTATTTGTTGATTTCCGCCATTATGTGGAATGTAAATTAAAAACAAGTTCGGATGTTGTTAGATGAATAGTAAAAACATGTTCGTATGTTTTAATGCACACAGTTAGAATTACGACCTCAGTTGTATACATTACATCATGTGACATCAAACGAGACTTTTAAAATGGCGAATGTTTAGGGGGTAGTACTTCCTGTTGGGCTTTGGAGCTCATAATATCGATTTTTATTGATTTAGGTATATTTTACAAACATGCAGCCATAGTATGTGTATCTACATTTAAACAATGTCGCAAATAAGCACAAAGAAAGCCAGGTGCTTATTTGAATTGCAGACATATCAGGTGAGATATCGGTTTCACTGTTGGTTTTTCTTTTTTCATCATTTTGTCATATGCGTGTTTGTGATAGTGTTGTAAACTTGTCTGCAATCGGACAATCACAAACTTTAGATATTTGATCAACAATTGTCAAACCAACCGCACATCCCTGTCGTTATATCCGTCGATTTGTGTTCAAAAATAATAATAACATCTATATTGAAGGAGTAGAAAATTTATCACTAAAAGCCCACTAACCCTGGATGTTGAGATTAAACCACTGTTGTGTACCCCAACCAGTAACAGGTCCGGTAGCACCACTATATCTAGTTAGATTTGACTACCGGTATATAGCCAAATCTGACAACACGTATAATGGACAAATGTAAACAAAAGTGACATACCTAGTCACACATCGAAAATTGAATGATGAATCTTGAGAATCGGCAATCGGCGAAAAGAAATATTTTT
This sequence comes from Argopecten irradians, assembly GCF_041381155.1. Classification (NCBI taxonomy): domain Eukaryota; kingdom Metazoa; phylum Mollusca; class Bivalvia; order Pectinida; family Pectinidae; genus Argopecten; species Argopecten irradians. The sequence continues at coordinate 9,843,861 of NC_091147.1, read as the reverse complement.
GTCAACCTGCTCAACCAGGATAATCGGTGATTTTTAAGAAAAAATCTGTTGTTTCATTTTTTGGTACTCGCATCCATTCATCCTCACGTTCTGATGAAAAAGATATAAAATCCGAATTTTGCATTTGAAATATGCCACATATCTTTTGTTTTTGAACCAACTGAGCACTTTTTGCACATGATCAGTTTTGCACGGGATCTGCATGCTCCAAGCGCACCTGTGGCCCGAATCTTCATCAGATGGATGCTTATCTGCAGACGACACAACAATGCCATGTTAGATATCCTCGCTATAGTTTTGTTACCAGGGAATAGTTAAAATGGATACTTAATAATTGCAACAATGGAATTTTAAAAAGCCGCCTGCACATATCACCGACTTACATGTTTCGTCATCCATGCTTTCATACTGAATAAGAAAAATGTGACCAGACCTCACCTGTTTGTTTACATTTGTCCGCTATATGTGTATAGTCAGATTTGGCTTTATAGTCAAATCTAGCTATATAGCCAGATTTAGCCGTGCTACTGGACCCGAGTAATATTGAACCCAAGTCTCTACCAACTGAGCCAAAGATTAAAAAGCATGCTTCATAATGCACACTGTATTAATTTAACACTATGTACAAAACACACCAACCTGCTCATCCATCTGACAGCTTTATAGATACCTGTAGATAGATATCATCATGTGTAACAACCTAAGATTTAGAGAACAATTATACCGGCAAGACGGGCTTGAACTAATGACCTCCAAACACTAGCCTGATGCTCAACTGAATGAGCTACCTGGTCACTGATGATTGACCCTATTCCAAAATCTGCTACAGATTAAACATACATATGTATATAAAATATGCCTGCCATTTGCAAGTGTAGTGTGCATTCATCATTAAAAGGTCCTAGTCTGTTGTCAGGGAGAGTAAATTCTGAAAACACAGCAAAATCATATTACATTTGATACGGATATGGAGGGAAAGAATGCCTGCGTCCACTATGTAACTAAGTTTGAGCTGGATATTAAAGTGAAGAAAAACATGAAATTTTTTCAAAAGAATTTCAAAAGAAATCAATGTATGTCAAACAGTCTTCTGCTATGACAACAAACATGTACATTGTATATCATGTGTATCACATGCATAACTACAGTTACTCTATCTGTTCTTTACTCTTTTAATCACTATTATACTGATGAGTTGATTATGTAAAACAGGAGAAGCAAGAATGTAGTGGCCAGACCAGGATTCGAACCCGGGATTCTCCGAACACTAGCCATGTGCTCAATTGACTGAGCTACCTGGTCACCGATGAGCGACCAAGTCCAATCCCGCTACATTACGTTATCATTATTCATATATTATTTAGTACCTGTTATTTCTTTTATATATACAGAGGCGACTGAGACATCTCCGAAGTCTTGCAATCAGAAACTTGGTGAGTCCTAGCTACAACGGTAAAGATGTCCACAAACTGCAGTCCTACTTTACTCTGCACCGGGACACATCAACCAAAGGTAATTAATTAAGTCAGGTGGTCGACATATTCTACAAATCAGATCAAATATCAAAAGGATATACCTTCTTTGTATACAGTTATCTGCAAAGGTGGGTCTAGGTATCAACAGCGATGTAATTTCTTTATGAGCAAAACTCATTCCTTTTTTTAAAAGAAAAAATATGATGTTATAAATATACATATGCTCACAAAGATATGATGTCATGACCGATATCTATATATATACACTTGTAGTTACGTATACATGGGCAATGAAGTACATGTATGTAATATGCAAATCTACATGTACAGTAATATTGATCTGATGCAAATTAATTTTCTCATATCATGTACATGGAAATTTGCACTTCAGTATTTAGTACATGTATTTTCACTTATTTTTTTACTCTAAAAGAAATTAAAAAAAAAAATAGAAACTTGCTAATTTCAATACCAATGACTAATAATTATCAAATCATGATCAGTATTTATTTTGTTTACTACAGTTTAGTACATAAAATTTGATCACACAAGTTTGATAATCAAGTGAATTTAGTGAATTATTTCACCAAATACAATTATTACATATTAAAAGTTTAAATTTTAACCGATTTCATTTTTCAGCATTCTACACGAGTGAAAGAATAACAGGATCCCTGGTAAGCACCTGTAATAAACAACGTATCTGCACAGTATTCAAAAAGAACATTCTTATTTAAAGATCTGCCTGTAAGCAATATTTACCCTGTTGAAAGTAAAATGTCATCTTCTGACTTTCGACAAAAAAAATTAAGAAAAAAACCCAATGTCACTTGATTATCTTTCTATCTTAATATTGATGATATTATTATTTTTTCAACAGAATCCTTCCTGGCAGAGTTTTGACATCAGTCGGTATGAAGGTGAAATCAACATCAAGTCTCAATGTATCCTTTTTAAATCTGGGCTTATAATCTAAGAGAATCTTCTAAGAAATGGATATTGTACATTTATTCTTAGTCACCTTAAATATTCTTAAAAAATATGAAAAAAGAAAAATATTTCTGTTAATTCTGTTATTCCTACCTGTAAGTTCATCCGTATATGCCTATAAAGATTATGATCATTTGATACATACATACCTGAGATATCACTTCATATTTGGTACCTTGACCACTGTCCAGCATTGGTTGTGCGAGTTTGGTTGGCTATGGATGATGACTGTCGTCTTCTTTTTGACTGGACTGTACATCTCACTGGCCTTGATTTCTTCGCTGACAAGGTCAGAGTTCAAATTTGAATTCCCATAAGATAAAAAATAAACAGTTACCGGTATGGGCTGTTTGAAATGACTGGTGATATAACATTCTAAATTACATGCCCTGAAATTCATGACTATTGTATGTTAAAAGGATTACAGATTTCTAAACAATGGAATTTTTGAATTGTGTAGCTTTTAACACCAACAGAATAGTCTCTGATACTTAAAAATCCTGTAAGTGAATTTCAGTAAATTTATCACTTTAAGAGATACTCTAAAACCGTAGTGCTTTTTTTTATAGAGATAGGGGAGATAACTGCCAGAGTTAATACCATATTTTGTAGTTCTTTTGTCAAAAGGAGCATGTTGTTGATTAACCCCATCATCATATTTTAAATATTTTAAAATTAATTATTACTAGTATTGACCAATTATATGTATTTGCCTGGTTTATCATATGTACTGTTATACTATTTCAGCTTCAGCAAGATATGGTGAAGTATGCGCCCAACACCATGATTTTTGGAATGTTTGACAAATACTTTGTTGCACCTGATGTCAGTAAAGAAAAGGTAAGTTGACAAATAGTACAACAATCATAATTATTTAGCCTCATCTGTACCTCTGTCCCTATAACCACCTCTCCCCCTCCCTTGTTGAGGGTGAAATTTTACTGAAAATATTAAAAATCGTATATATCCTGTACAATATATCTGCTGTAAAAGCTATATGACCAATTTTCAGGTAAAAAGTCACGGCTTATACACTGCAAAAAAAAAAAATGGTTAATTTTTTTCCTTTCTTTTGCAAAATTGATTTATGGCTTACTATAATATTATTTTTGTACAATACTTTTGTGAAAGGATATAACTGTAAATAAGGTCATATTAAGTGCCCATTGCTTATTTGGTCAAACACAGCAACTTTGTTATAATGACTTATTTTGGATCTGACTAATTACATTGGAATAAATAAAACAAGCTTGCTGTTTTATAGTCTAATTTAACACAATGTCTGATCTAATCTGTATACAGAGAGAACCACTGCTGTCACTACCCATAGAGCCTGGGATAGCCAAGAAATCCTACACATCAGCTTCTCTGGAGAGGTGAGGGCACCTGTTGGGTTAGGGTCTTATTGATGATGGTGTTGTTATGGAGAGGTGAGGGCACCTGTTGGGTTAGGGTATTATTGATGATGGTGTTTTTATGGAGAGGTGAGGGCACCTGTTGGGTTAGGGTATTATTGATGATGGTGTTTTTATGGAGAGGTGAGGGCACCTGTTGGGTTAGGGTATTATTGATGATGGTGTTGTTATGGAGAGGTGAGGGCACCTGTTGGGTTAGGGTATTATTGATGATGGTGTTTTTATGGAGAGGTGAGGGCACCTGTTGGGTTAGGGTATTATTGATGATGGTGTTTTTATGGAGAGGTGAGGGCACCTGTTGGGTTAGGGTTTATTGATGATGGTGTTTTTTATGGAGAGGTGAGGGCACCTGTTGGGTTAGGGTCTTATTGATGATGGTGTTTTTATGGAGAGGTGAGGGCACCTGTTGGGTTAGGGTATTATTGATGATGGTGTTGTTATGGAGAGGTGAGGGCACCTGTTGGGTTAGGGTATTATTGATGATGGTGTTTTTATGGAGAGGTGAGGGCACCTGTTGGGTTAGGGTCTTATTGATGATGGTGTTTTTATGGAGAGGTGAGGGCACCTGTTGGGTTAGGGTCTTATTGATGATGATGGTGTTGTTATGGAGAGGTGAGGGCACCTGTTGGGTTAGGGTCTTATTGATGGTAGTGTTTTTATGGAGAGGTGAGGGCACCTGTTGGGTTAGGGTATTATTGATGATGGTGTTGTTATGGAGAGGTGAGGGCACCTGTTGGGTTAGGGTCTTATTGATGGTAGTGTTTTTATGGAGAGGTGAGGGCACCTGTTGGGTTAGGGTATTATTGATGATGGTGTTGTTATTGAGAGGTGAGGGCACCTGTTGGGTTAGGGTTTTATTGATGATGGTGTTTTTATGGAGAGGTGAGGGCACCTGTTGGGTCAGGGTCTTATTGATGATGGTGTTGTTAAGGAGAGGTGAGGGCACCTGTTGGGTTAGGGTATTATTGATGATGGTGTTGTTATGGAGAGGTGAGGGCACCTGTTGGGTTAGGGTATTATTGATGATGGTGTTTTTATGGAGAGGTGAGGGCACCTGTTGGGTTAGGGTATTATTGATGATGGTGTTGTTATGGAGAGGTGAGGGCACCTGTTGGGTTAGGGTATTGTTGATGATGGTGTTTTTATGGAGAGGTGAGGGCACCTGTTGGGTTAGGGTCTTATTGATGGTAGTGTTTTTATGGAGAGGTGAGGGCACCTGTTGGGTTAGGGTATTATTGATGATGGTGTTGTTATGGAGAGGTGAGGGCACCTGTTGGGTTAGGGTATTATTGATGATGGTGTTGTTATGGAGAGGTGAGGGCACCTGTTGGGTTAGGGTCTTATTGATGATGGTGTTTTTATGGAGAGGTGAGGGCACCTGTTGGGTCAGGGTCTTATTGATGGTAGTGTTTTTTATGGAGAGGTGAGGGCACCTGTTGGGTTAGGGTCTTATTGATGATGGTGTTGTTATGGAGAGGTGAGGGCACCTGTTGGGTTAGGGTATTATTGATGATGGTGTTGTTATGGAGAGGTGAGGGCACCTGTTGGGTTAGGGTATTATTGATGATGGTGTTGTTATGGAGAGGTGAGGGCACCTGTTGGGTTAGGGTATTATTGATGATGGTGTTGTTATGGAGAGGTGAGGGCACCTGTTGGGTTAGGGTATTATTGATGGTAGTGTTTTTATGGAGAGGTGAGGGCACATGTTGGGTTAGGGTATTATTGATGATGGTGTTGTTATGGAGAGGTGAGGGCACCTGTTGGGTTAGGGTATTATTGATGATGGTGTTTTTATGGAGAGGTGAGGGCACCTGTTGGGTTAGGGTATTATTGATGATGGTGTTTTTATGGAGAGGTGAGGGCACCTGTTGGGTTAGGGTATTATTGATGATGGTGTTTTTATGGAGAGGTGAGGGCACCTGTTGGGTTAGGGTATTATTGATGATGGTGTTTTTATGGAGAGGTGAGGGCACCTGTTGGGTTAGGGTATTATTGATGATGGTGTTTTTATGGAGAGGTGAGGGCACCTGTTGGGTTAGGGTATTATTGATGATGGTGTTTTTATGGAGAGGTGAGGGCACCTGTTGGGTTAGGGTATTATTGATGATGGTGTTTTTATGGAGAGGTGAGGGCACCTGTTGGGTTAGGGTATTATTGATGATGGTGTTGTTATGGAGAGGTGAGGGCACCTGTTGGGTTAGGGTATTATTGATGAAGGTGTTTTTATGGAGAGGTGAGGGCACCTGTTGGGTCAGGGTCTTATTGATGATGGTGTTGTTATGGAGAGGTGAGGGCACCTGTTGGGTTAGGGTATTATTGATGGTAGTGTTTTTATGGAGAGGTGAGGGCACCTGTTGGGTTAGGGTATTATTGATGATGGTGTTTTTATGGAGAGGTGAGGGCACCTGTTGGGTTAGGGTCTTATTGATGATGGTGTTGTTATGGAGAGGTGAGGGCACCTGTTGGGTCAGGGTCTTATTGATGATGGTGTTGTTATGGAGAGGTGAGGGCACCTGTTGGGTTAGGGTCTTATTGATGATGGTGTTGTTATGGAGAGGTGAGGGCACCTGTTGGGTTAGGGTCTTATTGATGGTAGTTTTATGGTGGCATTATTGAAGATTCCTAATTTTGTAAGATAGGATTAAATATCTTAGACACTTTTATTGAAGAATATAAAATGTTGAAAACATACATATTTTAACGGGACATGTAATCATGTTATAGTTTTTTTTCATGTAGATAGACACATCGTGCTAAAGTATGATTGTGCCTATCATGTTTCCTGCATTATGTTGGTATAGTTGTTACATGTACATATCATTAATGCGTGAGTCATCACAGCACTAATTTGTTCAATTTAATTTTGAAACAAAAGTTGATTGCGCCAAAGTTTTCCATCAAAATATATCAATAAGTGGCAAATGAATGCTAGAATCATTGTAAGACAGAACATTAATCTTGGATAAACTAAGCTGAAATACAATGACCATCAATTGAATTATTACAAGAGAGTTGGTGAGTAGGGTATTTTTTATAAAAACGTCAGTTAGCCATATAGTATAAATAATTGTGTTATTAACGATTGTGTGATGATGTATCTAGTCAACTTTCTGTTTGTAGAATCTACAGTGTAAGTGCCATTTAATTTCGTGGTAGAATCTACACAGTGTAAAGTGCCATCTGGTAAACTTTCCTTTGTAGAATCTACACAGTGTAAAGTGCCATCTGGTAAACTTTCTGTTTGTAGAATCTACACAGTGTTCAATGCCATCTGGTAAACTTTCTGTTTGTAGAATCTACACAGTGTTAAATGCCATCTGGTAAACTTTCTGTTTGTAGAATCTACACAGTGTTAAGTGCCATCTGGTAAACTTTCCGTTTGTAGAATCTACACAGTGTTAAGTGCCATCTGGTAAACTTTCCGTTTGTAGAATCTACACAGTGTTAAGTGCCATCTGGTAAACTTTCCGTTTGTAGAATCTACACAGTGTTAAGTGCCATCTGGTAAACTTTCCGTTTGTAGAATCTACACAATGTTAAGTGCCATCTGGTAAACTTTCTGTTTGTAGAATCTACACAGTTGTAAGTGCCATCTGGTTTGAATCTTTCCTTTTTTACACAGTAAGTGCCATCTGGTAAACTTTCCGTTTGTAGAATTACACAGTTGTAAAGTGCCATCTGGTAAACTTTCCGTTTGTAGAATTTACACAGTGTTAAGTGCCATCTGGTAAACTTTCTGTTTGTAGAAGTGCCATCTGGTAAACTTTCTACACACAGTGTTAAGTGCCATCTGGTAAACTTTCCGTTTGCAGAATCTACACAGTGTTAAGTGCCATCTGGTAAACTTTCCGTTTGTAGAATCTACACAGTGTTAAGTGCCATCTGGTAAACTTTCCGTTTGTAGAATCTACACAATGTTAAGTGCCATCTGGTAAACTTTCCGTTTGTAGAATCTACACAGTGTTAAGTGCCATCTGGTAAACTTTCCGTTTGTAGAATCTACACAATGTTAAGTGCCATCTGGTAAACTTTCCGTTTGTAGAATTTACACAGTGTTACGTGCCATAAAGCAGACCCAGGTGTCGGTGAGTCGTGTCCACCGGTCAATAGAGGATCGTTTGTTATCATCACAAGAGAAGTCACAGAAGGTATACAACATTCTACAACATATCAATTTTTCAGACATTTTTATCTTGAGTTTAAAAGATATATTCTTGTTAGAAAACTAAATTTATTTCCTTGATTAATTTATGATTTTGATCTTTAATGCTTTTTGTCCTAAAATACAGTATTTACTGATAAAAATACGAAAAGATATATCTACTTTTGTAATAAAAAGCTTCAATTTTAGAGATTAAGGAAAAAATCTACATTCAGAAAAATAAAAATCAGTTCACGAGTATCTGATATGAACATAATTGTAATATTACTGGTTCATTATACTATTTTGTGAACAGCTGCGTGACAGAGAGGCTACCCTACTCAAGGTGAGACAACTCCGTAGTGAGCTAACCTGGCAGACAACAAGCCTTCAGGCTGAGAAGGAGGAATGTGACAAGGTCAAGCAGAGATACCAGACTGCTAGTATGTAATTCTTAAATGGCTTTCAAAAAGTAGAGATACCAGACTGCTAGTATGTAATTCTTAAATGGCTGTCAAAAAGCAGCGATACCAGACTGCTAGTATGTAATTCTTAAATGGCTGTCAAAAAGTAGAGATACCAGACTGCTAGTATGTAATTCTTAAATGGCTGTCAAAAAGTATACCAGACAGTTGTATGTATAATTCTTAAATGGCTGTCAAAAAGTAGAGATACCAGACTGCTAGTATGTAATTCTTTAATGGCTGTCAAAAAGCAGAGATACCAGACAGCTAGTATGTAATTCTTAATTGGCTGTCAAAAAGCAGAGATACCAGACAGCTAGTATGTAATTCTTAAATGGCTGTCAAAAAGTAGAGATACCAGACTGCTAGTATGTAATTCTTAAATGGCTGTCAAAAAGCAGAGATACCAGACAGCTAGTATGTAATTCTTAAATGGCTGTCAAAAAGCAGAGATACCAGACAGCTAGTATATAATTCTTAAATGGCTGTCAAAAAGCAGAGATACCAGACTGTTATTATGTAATGCTTAAATGGCTGTTAAAAAGTAGAGATACCAGACTGCTAGTATGTAATTTTTAAATGGCTGTCAAAAAGCACAGATAACAGACTGTTAGTATATGTAATTCTTAATTGGCTGTCAAAAAGCAGAGATACTAGACAGCTAGTATGTAATTCATAAATGGCTTTCAAAAAGCAGAGATACTAGACTGTTAGTATGAAATTATTAAATGGCTGTCAAAAGGTAGAGATACCAGACTGCTTATATGTTAATCTTAAATGGCTGACAAAAAATAGAGATACCAGACAGCTAGAGTATGTAATTCTTAAATGGCTGTCAAAAAGCAGAGATACCAGACAGCTAGTATGTAATTCTTAATTGGCTGTCAAAAAGCAGAGATACCAGACAGCTAGTATGTTATTCTTAAATGGCTGTCAAAAAGCAGAGATACCAGACAGCTAGTATGTAATTCTTAAATGGCTGTCAAAAAGCAGAGATACCAGACTGCTAGTATGTAATTCTTAAATGGCTGTCAAAAAGCAGAGATACCAGACAGCTAGTATGTAATTCTTAAATGGCTGTCAAAAAGCAGAGATACCAGACTGCTAGTATGTAATTCTTAAATGGCTGTCAAAAAGCAGAGATACCAGACTGCTAGTATGTAATTCTAATATGGCTGTCAAAAAGTGGAGATGCCAGGCTGCTTGTATGTTATTCTTAAATGGCTGTCAAAAAGTTTACCAGACAGCTTGTATGTAATTTTTAAATGGCTGTCAAAAAGCAGAGATACCAGACTGCTAGTATGTAATTCTTAAATGGCTGTCAAAAACCAGAGATACCAGACTGTTACTATGAAATTATTAAATGGCTGTCAAAAGGTAGAGATACCAGACAGCTAGAGTATGTAATTCTTAAATGGCTGTCAAAAAGCAGAGATACCAGACTGCTAGTATGTAATTCTTAAATGGCTGTCAAAAAGCAGAGATACCAGACTGCTAGTATGTAATTCTTAAATGGCTGTCAAAAAGCAGAGATACCAGACTGCTAGTATGTAATTCTTAAATGGCTGTCAAAAAGTAGAGTACCAGACTACTAGTATGTAATTCTTAAATGGCTTTCAAAAAGTAGGGATACCAGACTGCTAGTATGCAATTCTTAAATGGCTGTTAAAAAGCAGAGATACTTGACTGCTAGTATGCAATTCTTAAATGGCTGTCAAAAAATAGAGATACTTGACTGCTAGTATGCAATTCTTAAATGGCTGTTCAAAAAGTAGAGATACCAGACTGCTAGTATGCAATTCTTAAATGGCTGTCAAAAAATAGAGATACTTGACTGCTAGTATGCAATTCTTAAATGGCTGTTCAAAAAGTAGAGATACCAGACTGCTAGTGTGTAATTCTTCAATGATTTTCAAAATGTTTGATTAGCTGTATTACATTTACTGCTTTGTAAAGTTTTGTGTGTCTAGAGATCGCTTATGTTTTTCAAACAATTTCTAATTCAATCTTGGATGGTTTATCAAGACCTTGAGTTTTCTTTCTTTATCTATTCAGTTTCATTATTTTAGATTGACCCATATGTTTTATCAGTGGTGAACAACAATTTGATAAAAGTTATAAATGTATTACCCTGGAAATAATTGAAAAAAGTACATAGAAATGTACTTAACTTTGTTTGAAATCAATGTTTAACAAGTGAGCAAAACAATGACTTCTCACATTCATAGCAGTTATTTATTTTTAAATTCTTGAATAATTTGATGTTAGTTGATAAATGAAAACGAATATAAACTTATTGGTACATGTATACGTATTGTACATTGGTATGTTTCTTTATGACAATTAATCACATGATTATGCTTTCTGATTTTGTCGTTATTTAGAAAGTCAATCGGATGAAAAGTTTGCCTTGCTAGAAAAAGAACGAGCCCATCTTAGTGACAGGAAAAAACGCAACAATCAGACGAGGTACGTAAGGGATAGCAGTTTCCTAACATAGCATGCTGTCTCAATAACTTACTACTTAAACTACAGAATACTGCTTCTATCAACAGGGATAGACAAAGTTGAAGTCAAATATAGTGATGTGAATTTCCCCCAAAAAATTATGTTTCTGTGTTTTAAAAAAAAATTCTTGATACAAAAGAATTGTAAACTCTTGTTCCTTTGTCTTCAAGACTTCATGAAAATTGGTTGTTTGACATTTATCTTATGTTCTCTTTGTTGATATGTACAGATTAAAACTTTATACCTACTGTTGAATTTAAAATCTTTCCAGGGAGAGTTTGATCAAAGAGAATGCTCAGTTATGGATAAGGAGGAAACAACTAACTGGAGAATTAGCCACAAACGTCTACCCTATCACCGAGGTAAGCTGTCTTATCATTGAAAGTAAATTATTTTAATATAAGAGTTACTTCCCTTTATTTAGTTTATGATATTTAGTAACCAAAGCCTTGTACTGGATTTTCCCCCTTCTACTTTATAACTTTCGATCAATCAGTTTGTAGCTTTCTGCTTCTGGAAGCTCTTTTATTTATATACTGAAAGATCTTCTGAGAAGACTTTTATTCTTAAAAGAACACAAAGCGACTTGGCCTTGGAACAAATTTGATAATGTAAATGTTCAGTATGAAGGATCCTAACGTAGTGTTTAGGGTTAATATCCCGTGATATAAGTCTTATTGATAAGTTCTTAATTCTTGCAAGCCTTTTTTTTTGGTGAATGCTTTGAGACATGTCTGTTAAAATATCATACAAATATGGATATACCGGTACATACTTTTTTGTCACAGCTGTGATATGTTCATTGTAAGGATGCTTTCAGTTTTTTCCTTTACATTTCAGTGCAAGAAATCAGAGCAAAAAACTCATCTGTTAATATGTGGAGTCAAGTTACCTAACTCTGAGGACTTTCAAAGTAAGTGTTGTTTTAGACAGGTCAAAGTAAATGTTTGTTTTAGAGAGGTCAAAGTAAGTGTTGTTTTAGGCAGGTCAATGTAAATGTTTGTTTTAGGCAGGTCAAAGTAAGTGTTGTTTTAGGCAGGTCAAAGTAAGTGTTGTTTTAGGCAGGTCAAAGTAAGTATTGTTTTAGACAGGTCAAAGTAAGTGTTGTTTTAGACAGGTCAAAGTAAGTGTTGTTTTAGACAGGTCAAAGTAAATGTTTGTTTAAGACAGGTCAAAGTGAGTGTTGTTTTCGACAGGTCAAAGTAAATGTTTGTTTTAGACAGGTCAAAGTGAGTGTTGTTTTAGACAGGTCAAAGTAAATGTTTGTTTTAGAGAGGTCAAAGTAAGTGTTGTTTTAGGCAGGTCAATGTAAATGTTTGTTTTAGGCAGGTCAAAGTAAGTGTTGTTTTAGGTAGGTCAAAGTAAGTGTTGTTTTAGGCAGGTCAAAGTAAGTATTGTTTTAGACAGGTCAAAGTAAGTGTTGTTTTAGACAGGTCAAAGTAAGTGTTGTTTTAGACAGGTCAAAGTAAATGTTTGTTTAAGACAGGTCAAAGTGAGTGTTGTTTTCGATAGGTCAAAGTAAATGTTTGTTTTAGACAGGTCAAAGTGAGTGTTGTTTTAGACAGGTCAAAGTAAATGTTTGTTTTAGACAGGTCAAAGTAAGTGTTGTTTTAGATAGGTCAAAGTAAATGTTTGTTTTAGGCAGGTCAATGTAAATGTTTGTTTTAGGCAGATATGTAAAATTAACATTAGTTAAATGAAAATCTTTTTCTAAATTTAAATATATATGTACTTAATATCTCTGTGTGCACTGTTGTTTTGACTCTGCCATGTTGCAAAGATTTAAAGATGGAGAGAAATGTTTGCCAATATTTATTTTATCTGTGCCATTAGCAAGTTGGTGGACTGATGTGTTGACTACTAGTTGTTTGTCGTCTTCTTCCTTCTGTAAATACCGTCACTACAATTAACAGATTGCTGCCAGCCAGGAGATTTTGTATATAGCCATACCTTGGGGCTCGCTAATGCATGTGTACCTATTGTAAATCAACTGTATTTTTCAAAACAAGTTCGCGAAGATTGACATTAGTGGATTTGAGAATTGAATGGAAATTCCTATCTATATCCATGATGTAGATGCTGATTTATGGAGATAAACTTATATTCGCGAAAGTACATGTAAATTACACACGAAAGAAAGTTGGTTAACATTGGTCAATGTCTGAGAAAATGTTGTAGCATACACAATACAAAAAGACATGTACAATACTGGGCAGTTTGATTATTATTTGGCAATCCATCAATTTCCTGTGAACTTGGGTGCTTGACCAAGAATGAAAAGCATATAAATAAATATAAACTTTATTTATTTTACATGGATTGCAAAACAAGTTATACAACTTATACAAATCACTTTTGATGGTCCTGATGTAAGCATGCGAGGGGTCTTAGAACGGGAGAAAACCAGAGTGCCTGGAGAAAACCCATGTGATCGGGTAGGTGACCCCTGGCCTTTTCACGTCCGTGCTGGGGATCGAACCCCGGCCGGTTAGGTGAAAGGCGAGTGGCTTAACCACTACACCACCCAATCACCCAATGAAAAGCACAATGTTGCAACCATGCATTGGTTTGTAGGTGAGGCGGACATGGTGGAATCTGTTTCTATTTATAGGTCAGGAGGACATGATGGAATCTGTTTCTATTTATAGGTCAGGAGGACATGATGAAACCTGTTTCTATTTATAGGTCAGGAGGACATGGTGGAATCTGTTTCTATTTATAGGTCAGGAGGACATGATGGTAACTGTTTCTATTTATAGGTCAGGAGGACATGATAGTAACTGTTTCTATTTATAGGTCAGGAGGACATGATAGTAACTGTTTCTATTTATAGGTCAGGAGGACATGGTGGAATCTGTTTCTATTTATAGGTCAGAAGGACATGATATGACTGTTTCTATTTATAGGTCAAGAGGACATGGTGGAATCTGTTTCTATTTATAGGTCAGGAGGACATGATGGTACTGTTTCTATTTATAGGTCAGGAGGACATGGTGGAAACTGTTTCTATTTATAGGTCAGAAGGACATGATATGACTGTTTCTATTTATAGGTCAAGAGGACATGGTGGAAACTGTTTCTATTTATAGGTCAGGAGGACATGATGGTAACTGTTTCCATTTATAGGTCAGGAGGACTTGATGGTAACTGTTTCCATTTATAGGTCAGGAGGACATGGTGGAATCTGTTTCTATTTATAGGTCAGGAGGACATGATGGTAACTGTTTCCATTTATAGGTCAGGAGGACATGGTGGAAACTGTTTCTATTTATAGGTCAGGAGGACATGATGGTAACTGTTTCTATTTATAGGTCAGGAGGACATGATAGTAACTGTTTCTATTTATAGGTCAGGAGGACATGGTGGAATCTGTTTCTATTTATAGGTCAGGAGGACATGATGGTAACTGTTTCCATTTATAGGTCAGGAGGACTTGATGGTAACTGTTTCTATTTATAGGTTAGGAGGACATGGTGGAAACTGTTTCTATTTATAGGTCAGGAGGACATGGTGGAATCTGTTTCTATTTATAGGTCAGGAGGACATGATGGTAACTGTTTCCATTTATAGGTCAGGAGGACTTGATGGTAACTGTTTCTATTTAGAGGTCAGGAGGACATGGTGGTATCTGTTTCTATTTATAGGTCAGAAGGACATGATGGTAACTGTTTCTATTTATAAATCAGGAGGACATGATAGTAACTGTTTCTATTTATAGGTCAGGAGGACATGGTGGAAACTGTTTCTATTTATAGGTCAGGAGGACATGATGGTAACTGTTTCTATTTATAGGTCAGGAGGACTTGATGGTAACTGTTTCTATTTATAGGTCAGGAGGACATGGTGGAAACTGTTTCTATTTATAGGTCAGGAGGACATGATGGAAACTGTTTCTATTTATAGGTCAGGAGGACATGATGGTATCTGTTTCTATTTATAGGTCAGGAGGACATGATGGTAACTGTTTCTATTTATAGGTCAGGAGGACATGATGGTAACTGTTTCTATTTATAGGTCAGGAGGACATGATGGTAACTGTTTCTATTTATAGGTCAGGAGGACATGATGGTATCTGTTTCTATTTATAGGTCAGGAGGACATGATGGTATTGTTTCTATTTATAGGTCAGGAGGACATGATGGTATCTGTTTCTATTTATAGGTCAGGAGGACATGATGGTATCAGTTTCCCTTGGTTACGTGTGTCACATGGTTATGATGTTGTCAGACATTCTTGACATTCCTCTGAGGTATCCCATGATTCACAACGGTTCGAGATCACTCATCCGTGACCATATACACACAAAATTATTAGAGAAGGATCGAGAGTATGTATATATGTCTGTATAGATCTTTACTGTTAAATCAACTGCTATTGTAAAAGATTGAAATTTTTTTTTATAAAATCGTGGTAGTGATGCTGCAGTTGTCCAAAGTGTAAAACAGTAGAGAATCATGTGTTAAAAAGAGACCTGATGATTTGAATATTTTGTCTTGTAATTTTGAATAATAACATGGAAAAAAGAAAATATAATATTAAATGTTTATCAGAGATTAAAAGCTGATCCTATCAAAATGATATGGGGATATATCTGACAAATTAACTTCTTTATTTCTCTCCTATTCAGAAATGAGAATATTTCTGGTATTTTTGAATTTTAATGCGTCAAAAAAAAGTTCAAATTTTTTAAATACCGTAAAAATGATCTTTCAGATTTCCATTGTTTGCAAAAGGAAAAGAAAAGTTCCAGTTTAATTATGGAGTTTTCCTTTTGAACAAAAACATCAGCCAGGTAAGTTAGCAAATTGCTTAAATGTTACAATCTAAAGGTCTTACCTACATGTACTTAAATTATTTGATATAATTAGATATTATTTTATTAGGTCATCTGACCCGAAGGGTCAGGATGACCTATTGTCGTCATGTTTCGTCCGTCGTCGTCCGCCGTCCGCCGTGCGCCGTGCGCCGTCCGCCGTCCGCCGTGCGCCGTGCGTTAACTTTTCACATTTTGAACTTCTTCTCAAGTTCTACCGGTGCGATTTAGCTGAAACTTGCATGAAATGATCCTGACATGGTCCCGACAAAGTGTTGTTATATTTCGGGTCGATCCGAAATCCAAGATGGCCGCCACAGCCGCCATCTTGAAAACACATTTTGAACTTCTTCTCAAGTTCTACCGGTGCGATTTGGCTGAAACTTGCATGAAATGATCCTGACACGGTCCCGACAAAGTGTTGTTATTTTTCGGGTCAATCCGAAATCCAAGATGGCCGCCACAGCCGCCATCTTGAAAATACATTTTGAACTTCTTCTCAAGTTCTACCGGTGCGATTTGGCTGAAACTTGCATGAAATGATCCTGACATGGTCCCGACAAAGTGTTGTTATTTTTCGGGTCGATCCGAAATCCAAGATGGCCGCCACAGCCGCCATCTTGAAAACACATTTTGAACTTCTTCTCAAGTTCTACTGGTGCGATTTGGCTGAAACTTGCATGAAATGATCCTGACATGGTCCCGACAAAGTGTTGTTATATTTCGGGTCAATCCGAAATCCAAGATGGCCGCCACAGCCGCCATCTTGAAAACACATTTTGAACTTCTTCTCAAGTTCTACTGGTGCGATTTGGCTGAAACTTGCATGAAATGATCCTGACACGGTCCCAACAAAGTGTTGTTATTTTTCGGGTCAATCCGAAATCCAAGATGGCCGCCACAGCCGCCATCTTGAAAATACATTTTGAACTTCTTCTCAAGTTCTACCGGTGCGATTTGGCTGAAACTTGCATGAAATGATCCTGACATGGTCCCGACAAAGTGTTGTTATTTTTCGGGTCGATCCGAAATCCAAGATGGCCGCCACAGCCGCCATCTTGAAAACACATTTTGAACTTCTTCTCAAGTTCTACCACTGCGATTTGGCTGAAACTTGCATGAAATGATCCTGACATGGTCCTGACAAAGTGTTGTTATTTTTTGGGTCGATCCGAAATCCAAGATGGCCGCCACAGCCGCCATCTTGAAAATACATTTTGAACTTCTTCTCAAGTTCTACCGGTGCGATTTGGCTGAAACTTGCATGAAATGATCCTGACATGGTCCTGACAAAGTGTTGTTATTTTTCGGGTCGATCCGAAATCCAAGATGGCCGCCACAGCCGCCATCTTGAAAATACATTTTGAACTTCTTCTCAAGTTCTACCGGTGCGATTTGGCTGAAACTTGCATGAAATGATCCTGACATGGTCCTGACAAAGTGTTGTTATTTTTCGGGTCGATCCGAAATCCAAGATGGCCGCCACCGCCGCCATCTTGAAAACACATTTTGAAATTCTTCTCAAGTTCTACCGGTGCGATTAGGCTGAAACTTGCATGAAATGATCCTGACATGGTCCTGACAAAGTGTTGTTATATTTCGGGTCGATCCGAAATCCAAGATGGCCGCCAAAGCCGCCATCTTGAAAACACATTTTGAACTTCTTCGCAAGTTCTACCGGTGCGATTTGGCTGAAACTTGCATGAGATGATCCTGACATGGTCCCGACAATGTGTTGTTACATCTCTGGTTGATCCCAAATCGAAGATGGCTACCATGACACTATATCTAATTAATTTCCTATATGTTAAGGCCCTTGGGCCTCTTGTTTGAAATTAAATTTGTTGAAAGAAATTGAAAAATGATCCTAACATGGTCCTGACAAAGTGACACCATATACAATTAATTTTACTATTGCCAAGGTAGTCAGATGACCGTTAAGGCCCTTTGGGCCTCTTGTTATACTTGTGTGTACTACATTGTATGTATAATTAAATGTATAGTACGCTGAAATGGAGTGCACTGCAGTCTTATATAAGACAAAGAGAATTAGAAATCTTTTTTTTTTGTGTTTCCAGCTACGATATTACTGCGGTTTAGGGACCACTGATCTGCGTCAGACTCTCAACAACATCAAGTCACTGCTGGAACTACGATTAGGTGTTAGAGTGTGAGTACACATTGGCCTACATTAACGGTTTATAGTCAAACCTGCCTTATTGACCTAGTCTGTCAAATTGTCACCTGAGACCACTTTATCTAGTCGAATATGGTCATTACAATTTTAGCCCCATAATCTAAAATAATTGAATCCATCTTTTAGCACAAGTTTGTAGAAACTCATTAAGTCTAAAATTGCAACACAGAAACTCCAGTTTCTATATCTATTGAGGTAGCATACAAAAAGAAATTTCTTTTTTGTTTTTTTTTGTTTCCTAAAATAAACTTTTGCCTTTCTGTTTGTAGTGACACACCCGGAGCTCCTAGGATGGGGACAGGAAGTGAGGGCAAGGAACGCAGTATGTACGACTTTGATCGCACAGACACACAGAGCTCTCTAGCGTCTGGAGGTAGATTTAGTCTTCCTGACAGTACAGACATGACCACACTTGATGTGACGTCCAGAGAAAACAGAAACAATAATTCTCCGGGGGAAAATCCCACCAACTCACAGATAGACAGGTTAGAAACGAATGGTACAGAGAAACTCCGTGATGAAGAAGTGGAGGAGATCTTCAGACCCTCTACGGAAGACCATTTCTTTAAGATATCTAACCCAGTATCAGAACAACTAGACATGTTCAATGATATTCATGTTATTCATGAAGATTTTGGACGTTTTGAATTAATCGAAGAAGATAATGTGATATCACGTGATCTTGTAACTGATGATGGACGGGAAAGGAGAGATGTAAATAGTGCAATATTAGGAAAAGTAAATACTAGTCAAGTAAGGGGGGATAATTCTGGTGTGGATACAGAAAATCAGGGACCGAAGAAAGGGAAACAGGTACTCCATGTTGATAGTGCTAATCTGAGAGTTGGTGTGGGAGGGGACATTACACTACATAATACAGGAAGTGTAAACCAACTTGATGATGAACCAAGTTCTGCCGGTGATGTTTGTGATAAAATAGACAAGCAGGATGACTTAAACGCACCGGAGAGGGGAGATAACCCTTCTGTTAGTAATGCATTAGAAATGAGCCATGAACTTCCAACAGATACCCCAGCTTGTTCTAGTACAGATCCCAAAGAAAAATGTGATACAGAACATATAAAACAGGATGGTTTAGTGAGTATACCTGGATTTTCAGAGTGTCAAACATCGCCTGTAATACCCAAAGATAGTTCTACAGACTCTGATTCCTCCGACAATTTCAGGTCGTTTAAGACCTCTGCTTTCAAACATTCCAATGACCTTAATGTTAATCAAGGAGACAGTGATACTAAGTCATATGAAAGCTTGAATAGTGGTAGCAGCCCACAAGAAGCCAATATAGAAACACAAGTAACATTTTCTTGATGTTGGATGTGTGTATATGTATATGTGTCTGTAGATGTGTCTGTAGATGAATTGAAAAATATTTTATAGATATTTCACTGCAAAGGTTGTCAATGTTTTTTAATTATGAATGTAAGTAATTTTCGGCTGTCCTGTATTATGTGTGGTTTTCAAAAGGTTATTTTTAAGCCCAAGAAGGCTTTCAATTTTTTCCCCACTCATTAGATGAAAAACGGACTTAAACTAGTAATATCTTAAAAATTAATTCACTGGTATAATTGATTTAGTGTAATAACACATACCTTGGCCTCTCAATTCTCACAGGTGTATGGGAAGTAAAAATTGCAACCACTGATTTAAAGATGAATATATTTGATTCTGTTTATATTTTCTTCATAATTGGAATTAAGCCAAATGATAATGTATTGATTCATGATATTTATCATTTAAAGTACAATTTGCTAAAATACTAAATTACTAAAATTGTTGGTCTTAATTCTGAGGTGATCGTAAAGTGAGGTTTCACTCTACCAGGTAACAGTTAGTACATACCACATTTTGAGCACTTTCAAGTTTTGCACAATTGGAAAGTGAATAAAGTGTGATAAAAATAAATCATGTTTCTGTTATCAAAGGCTGCATGTTAGCTAAACACATCGGAGCCAAATTATGTTTTGCATATGATATAAATAGAAATACATTGGAATATTACAGTCAAGGTTATTATCATGTTCATGTCAAATTGTTTAGTTCATTTTTGAGACAGAAATATACACCTTTAATCTTATTTATTTGGATTTTATTATGTAAATGTGCCATGTATTGAGTAATTTAAGTGATGTATGATATAAGTGTGTTTATATTTAGGACAGACATCATTTTAGGGTAATTATTACCTACGTGTACATGTAGTAGTTAAGATGTTCCGACGTATTACCACTAGCCTAGGGTTGTGGGTTTGGAAATCATTTGGATCACTCACAAGGTACTGACTATTGATTCTTCTGTAGGTTTTCTAGGTTTCCTTCACTTCTTATAATCAACACATCTTAAAATACTCTGGCTGTTAAAAGAAAAACCTGAACCGAAACCTAGACATTGATTTATACAGAGTTATCTCCCCTGATATTTTGTCACTGTGTATGCTATTATACTCGATACATCTTAAAATACTCTGGCTGTTAAAAGAAAATCCTGAACCTAAACGAGGGCCGTTTTCGTTTATTCGGAACAACCGGTTCGACCAATGGTTTAAGTCATTATTTCAAGTATTAATCCAGACGGACCTGCAGTTTTTGATACAGGCCTATGAGGGCTTTGTCAAGGCTCGCCTGAAAACAATATAAAATCACCAAGTCCGTCTTTGATTAATAAACGAACAACTAGGTCCAACCAGTCAAACCGTATAATCGAAAACGGCCCTAGATATTGATTCATACAGAGTTATCTCCCCTGATATTTTGTCACGGTGTATGCTATTACACTCGATACATCTTAAAATACTCTGGCAGTTAAAAGAAAAACCTAAACCTAAACCTAGACATTGATTTATACAGAGTTGTCTCCCCTGATATTTTGTCACGGTGTATGCTATTACACTCATCACATCTTAAAATACTCTGGCTGTTAAAAGAAAAACCTAAACCTAAACCTCAACCCAGACATTGATTCATACAGAGTTGTCTCCCCTGATATTTTGTCACGGTGTATGCTATTACACTCATCACATCTTAAAATACTGTATGTTAGCTGACTTTACAGTACACATCACATCAAATGATAATGAAACATAGAAAATTGGACGTTTATGTTTGTAAGGATCCCATGCTATGCACGGAACAGACCATGGATATTACTTCTTTGACTACAATGGAAATACATGTAGTTAGATATTCGTGGAAGATTTAAGAAAGTACACCATCTTAGTTATCACACTCTGATCACAACAGCATAATATACCACACATTATCACATCAGATATAATCACCGTTCTTCAGTTTTGCACCATAATAATTTTCATACCAGGAGAAACTAAACAAATCAGGCAAAGATAATTAAATAAGTTGTCGCAAAACTTTCACATGAAGAAGGGGTTGATTTAAAGTATGTAGTGGACTGAGCATTACTTTGTAGGGCTTGAATGATCTCATATTTAACAGGTCTAGATATAAAAACATTTAGTTTATGATGACCATCTACTATTAATATTGAAATGTCAAATTCATTAAAAAAAACATCAAGGTGGATTGATTTATATCCAATTGCCCAGTACAGTGTATAATCAGAAATTAGATTATCTAGCAGGATTAATTAACTGTCATCATTAACTAGATTTTATTACAGGACTGACTATAAATAGAGAATTTGGTCAATTTCAGCTCAAAACCGTGAAACGGGCTTGGTGCAAAGTTTTGACCCAGAGTCCCTATATTCCACCTTTGTGTATATTGCAGAGTTATTTCCCTTGTGGGTAGGTTTGAAATTCCCAATTTCACAGATCAGCCCAGTAGTAAAAGGAAATCCAGATAGAGAGACCATTTGATAAACTGTACATGATCTGCATTCTTCATAGGTTTTGGATAGTTAGATATCATAATGTACAAAATATCATGTATTAAATGATCAGTGAAAATACAATATTATGTTATTTAAAGATGGTCCACCGCTGACAAATGGATTTTTTTTAATATCAAAAACAGGAGCAGACGATTTTGTTAAAAAAAGTTACTCATGTTACACAATTACCACCATTGAAAAGTTTGAGCTTCTGATTTTACTTCAAGTTAAAAATATGAAAAATAATAAATTACATCCCGAAAAAAATCCGTGGCACTGTATCTTATATAGAATGAAGTAATGATTGCGCATACACCAAAGGCAAAATTAATTATTTTATTTTATTTTTTGTGTTAATTAGGCATAAATATCCATGATCAAATACCAATTATTGTTCAAATGATGAATATCATTTATGCTCTGTCGGTGGTGGAGCATCAATAGTGTGTGGCGTCCTATACACAGGTACATGAGAATTCATGTCTGTATTAAAGACTAATCAAATTTTCACAGGGACGTGCGTGAAATCAGACATTATGAGCTTAGTTAAAGCTTTATTATTCTATTATGACACATTCCAGAGAGAACAGTGTTGTCTGGCGAGGTATAATCCTCGAGTCGAATGTGTTGTCTGGCGAGGTATAATCCTCGAGTCGAAGACGAGGGGACTATACCTCGCCAGACAACACTATAGGAGAACTATTCCCAAGGGAAAGGGCCATAATAGATTTAGTATGTCACATGACATTCATTATGACTCATATATTTGGTCACATGCTCATTCCTGGGGGACTATACTTTAGTATAATAGTTCCTGTAGTCAGGTATAGTCTCCCATAGTCAAGAAGGACAAGGAACTGTGGCAAAATAGACCATGGCTGTTATCCAATCGCATTCCTAGTAATTATCATGTGATGTAGTAAACAATTGTATTGTCTGCTAACATATTGTCTGGACAACACCTGAACTACTGGACTATTCAATTTAAATGAAACTTCACTATAATATTGTGGACCAATGTGTAGATGTGCAAGAAAAACTTGATTAAAAAAAAAAGAAAAATGGTTGCCATGCTAACCAGTTTACTTTATATGTGTTATGAGTAGAATGGGATCAAGGTGATCATTTGACCTGATCATGTTACCAATGGCCTTAAGTTTGAAAGTATATGTAAGTTAAAACTTCATCCTTAACTCTGAAGACGAGGTCAGACTGAGAATGATTGTGTTCAGCTGATAAGTCCTAGTCGGGCTGTAAAAGTGCTCACTTACTATTATATAGTGCTATAAGGGTAAACAAGCGAATTCTGTATCATTTCTAGAGATGTGTTTAAAACAATATGGATTTCTTGCTTGTTATTTGGGAATAAATGAATATCTCATTTCCTTAATTGTATGTTTAAACAGCGAATCAGCTTAATGTCTAATTAATTAATTAATTATTCATTGATTGATAGCTAAAGATGTTTGTTTGCTCGGCAAAACTAATGTTGTTCATAATTCAAGCCATAATCCAATTAGTGTTTGGAACTGAACTAATCCAGTATCACCACTACTGATCGTTTACATGTACATTTTCTTGTTAATAAGTTCTCAAGCCATTCCTAGAAACGTCATTTGGTGAGTTTGACGACATTTTCGAACACGACATCAGCGAGGAGGGATTGTAGAGTTGTGATATCATAATGATGTTGAAATATATATTTGAATACAGGATAGTATAAATGTAAGCTTCTATGTAAAGACATTACAGTTTACATTACAGCGTGACGTATAACTGGATGTGGTGACGTAACATGATTATTGCGTCAATAAATATTAAATGATAATACACGTATTACTGCTGTTTTCTTTGTTTTTTCCCTCGTCACCAGAGACAAAGGCTCAGTTGGCCTAATACAATCACCTTTTATTTTCTGTCTAAAAAAGGTTTTCAACTTCTGCTCAATGACCATGAGGCCCAGATATTTGATATTGGCCCTGTAGCATGCTTGGATGAAGGGCTACAAAGTTCCACACGTCAATGAACTCTACCTTTAGTCAATATGATATGGGTCAATTAGGCTGAATTTCACAAAACACCTATCTAGCCGACTATCATGCCATTGTGAGCTATACATATTGCCTCTTGTCAGTGTTCTGTCACTCAGTCGACAGGCAGCCATCTTGGATTTTGATAGTTGAAGTTTATTAACACTATTTCTCAAAAAGTACTGAATGAATCTGTCTCAAATTCCATACCGTATATTGATTCCTCTTGAACCTCGTTTAGCGTATTGCAATTTAGAACAATTGGACAATAATATGGCTGGAACCCATCTTGAATTTTGTTAGTTGGAGTTTGTTACTGCTATTTCTCAGAAAGTGCTAAAGGAATCTCTCTGAAACTTCATTTGTATGTTCTTCCTTGTCCCAATCTTTCTGACAATTGTAATTCTTTCTGTAGTCTGGCAATTTGTGATATACACGTATATAGACTGAAAAACATCCATTTTGAAGATTTGCGTATTTATTTTGGAGCAATTCCAATCACAGCATGGGAGACTGGTCATGTTTAATTTGACAATTGAAGCGTGTTGCTGACAATAAAAAGAACATAAAAGCAAAGAAAAGATCTTTCTTTCCATTGACATAATTCATTCAAAGGTAGACAGCAAGATCTCTTTGGTATCTCTTGTCATAAGTACTGTACGAAACCTATAGATTTTTGTTGATTCTGTACCATGCTGAGATAAAGAATTTGTAACAGCTCCGCTAATCCTGACTTCCGATAAAACGGCTCTACCAGATCACTCATTGTATGTCGTGTAAAATGAATATTCAAAACCAAGATGCCCGATCTTAAGATGCCGATAGCAAATCATTAACTCCATTAGGCCTATTGAATAAACAGAGTTCTTTTCACTTTCTTCTTCTCGGTGCAGAGTGCAAATTGATTTAGTTTAACGATTTTACAAGCTATCATAACTATCGAGTTTGGCCCTTTTTGCGTAAAAAATTGAATTTTCGGGACAGGTTGATGACGGAGAATTAATGAAGTGTGCGAGGCATTAAGGATAGTCGCCATTTTATGACCCAAAGCCTTAGTAAACACGACAGAGCAATTAAGACATGCTCCGATCAGTATAACCCGTATCAACGTCATTTAATTTTAACATGTTTATATTATCTGTTCCCTAAGAAAACAAAGAGGTCCTCATGGGGGCATCGTTGTGTTTTTCTTCGTGACGGAACTTTATTTCTATATCCAACAAAAATATTGTTTTAGATGAATTTTATGGATCTGTACCTAGCTTGAAATATATTTTGCGGTCTATTTTACCAAATATTTTGTGAAGGCATCTTGAAAGCTGGCATTTGAAGGCGTCCATCACACCTTATTGTACCTCGCGTGATATCGACGGATTCAGCTTTAAGGAATTTCTATGCTTAAAGGAACCTCTTGGTGTGGAGTCTGATGGGTTAGGTTTTCTGTGAATGGTTTATGGTTTACAAATTGCTGCTCTACGTGGCACTAAAACCATGCTTATATTACGTCCTTTTGGCGCCTGTATATGAGATTATTTGAAATATATGTAATAATCGTATACCAGTGGTTATATACATAATTAATGCGTCATAGTGTTCGTTTTGTCTAACGTTATATCAAAAGTGTTGAATTAAGTTTGAAGTCATTCACTATATCTCCTTTTTGATAATGCGGACATGACGTTATTGGTTAAGTGTATCAAGGATACCTTGGTTGGTTTTATTAGTTTACCGTCCTATTAACAGCCAGGATCATGTAAGGACGTGCCAGGTTTGTTGGTAGAGGAAAGCCGGAGTACCCGGAGTACCTGACAACTGCCACACATGGGATTCGAACCCGCATCCTAGAGGTGGAGGGGTTGTGGTAATATGTCGGGATATCTTAACCACTCGGCCACCGCGCCGCCTACCAGGGATACCATTTTCCCGATGATATTGTAAATACATATTCAAAATGTATTTGCATTGTTGAATGTGATCTTCATTTTATAATTACTTGTATGAAATAATTACATCTAGGTGAGCTAATATCACGAATACCAATGAAATAACCAAATTAAAAGCAAAGCTTAATTAAATTCGTATAAACATGCGGATTGACAAACCAACCATGAACTAGCAGGTTCACTCATGAAATTGTGAACAGAGTAACATGTTATCCCAGAGGAGGACGCGCCATCCGCTTCTTCGAAAATACTCGTAATAGAAAATCTAGGTCACGGTGACACTCACGATACAAATCTAGGTCACGGCGACACTCGCCATACAAATCTAGGTCACGGCGACACTCACGAAAAAACATCTAGGTCACGACGACACTCGCCATACAAATCTAGGTCACGGCGACACTCACGAAAAAACATCTAGGTCACGACGACACTCGCCATACAAATCTAGGTCTAACGTGTATCTTATCTGGTGTCAAATTTTGAAAAAAAAAATGTGATTACTTTTAAAGTTCTGCACTTTTCCATGTCGTATTATATCGTTTGTTGCGTTATCTAGACCTCATGTATTTAGTTCTTTGGCCTTCACAGACTAGAAGAAATATACGAACCCGGCCTACTATACCTTTCGGTCGAATACGAAATACTGCTTATGCGTCCTAGTGGAACACTGCCTCTGGAAATCACTCGGGCACAATTTTCAATACTTTTTGTAAGGTTTCCATTTATGTTATGCGTATGTATGCATCTATTTTGTAGACTTGCTGTATAATTTTCCTTCGAAAAGACCTGTATATTTATATGTGAAAAAAAGAATGTCTTGCTGTCAATTTGATATTTTATACGGTTCAGTTTTATTGCCTAGTAGGTAAGCGGTATTATGGTTCGCATAATCATTACTTTGGCAGTAATAGGTACCGATTGTAGCCCTAAAGACGACACCATTATCTGTCTGAAAGTCTTTTGAGCTACAATAATGCAGCTATTCACAGACGTGTTACGAAGACCATGAACTAACAACCACACCCTAGCTTCACCCAGTTCTTACGAGGAACGATGACGACTACAATCTGTCAGATACCTTCCCTTTGTCGGTCAGAAACTTTCCCTAATCTGTCAGAAATCTTCCCTTTGTGGGTCAGAAACCTTCCCTAATCTGTCAGAAACCTTCCCTTTGTCGGTCAGAAACCTTCCCTAATCTGTCAGATACCTTCCCTTTGTGGGTCAGAAACCTTCCCTAATCTGTCAGAAACATTCCCTTTGTGGGTCAGAAACCTTCCCTAATCTGTCAGAAACCTTCCCTTTGTCGGTCAGAAAACTTCCCTAATCCGTCAGAAACCTTCCCTAACCTGTCAGATACCTTCCCTTTGTAGGTCAGAAACCTCCCCTTTGTCGGTCAGAAACCTTCCCTTTGTCGGTCAGAAACCTTCCCTAATCTGTCAGATACCTTCCCTCATCTGTCAGATACCTTCCCTTTGTCGGAGAGAAACCTTCCCTAAATTGCCAGAAACCTTCCCTTTGTCGGTCAGAAACCTTCCCTTTGTCGGTCAGAAACCTTCCCTAATCTGTCAGAAACCTTCCCTAATCTGTCAGATACCTTCCCTTTGTAGGTCAGAAACCTCCCCTTTGTCGGTCAGAAACCTTCCCTAATCTGTCAGATACCTTCCCTTTGTGGGTCAGAAACCTTCCCTAATCTGTCAGAAACATTCCCTTTGTGGGTCAGAAACCTTCCCTAATCTGTCAGAAACCTTCCCTTTGTCGGTCACAGCTTCGTCATCACACCTAATATTTCATTAGTTTTACAATAGTCTGGGGATCAATTTAATTGTCACGACACAATGCCCTCGAATTTGAGATAATACGTTACCCTCCCCACGAAAATAACCGGTTATACAGTAACTTATTTGCTAAAACTAGTCAATTGTTTTACACCCAATATACATCCTCGATATTCCAGGGGTTCCGTTCACTTACGATCTCTACACCCCTGGACTATCTCATAGTGAAATTGAAGGCAGCTCAGCGGAAAACATTTGACCAATCACAGGCTAGCAAAGATTTCCTTTGAAGACTACAGAGAGAGCGACGCCTAACATCAAAGCCACACAGTCAACCACAGTGTACCGTTATACGGCTCTTTTGATGTACATCGTATGACTAAATTACCTGTTCTATTCTGTTGGCTTCAGTTTTACTATGAGATAGTCCAGGGGTGTAGAGATCGTAAGTGATCGGAACCCATGGAGTATCGAGGACCCAATATACATGTACACTGTAAAATATATATTAGGTCCCATGGAGTGTCGACAACAGTTGGGCAAGGTCATGCAATTATTCAAACATGAAGTTTTGTGCAGTATACCAGATTTTAAAATGCTAATATTTTTATCGTATTTCTTGTAATTTGATAAAAAAAAGTAAGACTTTGTTGAAGTCATTATGGTGTGTAAAAGAAACCTGCGCATCAAATAATCCTTTTGGTGTTTTTCAAATAAACTCCATATTTAATAGAACGCCAGGAATTCATTTTCTTAATTTGTTTATGAATTATCCTCGTGTAGGAGGATGTAAAAAAAATAGTAAAAAGAGAAAAGATCTAATAAGGTGTTTTACCCTCCGTCCTTCTCGTCCGTTACTGACAAACCATGGTGATTCTATATTAATATGGATACAATTCAATGTGGCGAACGATTTAATTTTTCATCATTTATTTCAAAGACCTTATTAAATTTAACCTTTCATAAAAGATAAAATGTTTCTAATTTTGTATATAATAAATAAATTATATATAATCTATAATTTGTATCCCATGCTTATATAAAAATAATGATAAAATAAACCTATAAAGAAATAACAATGCAGGGGAGGGAATATGCTATCTGTACCTGAAGTACACTAATTCGTCAATTTTTTATTCGATATTGCTTGGTAACTTTATGTGGTAATTGTGACAAGCGAATGTAAATATTAGTAATATAAACTCATTATTTTACTTTTATCGCGACAATCTATTAGCCAATGAGAATAGTGGAAAATCAGAGTATATTTTATAAAGAATGAAGTGGAGAAGGATATTATAATTTCATGTAATGACTTATCGTTCCTTTATTCCGAATTTAGCTAGCCTACATTCATATAGTCATCCGTGATATTCCAGGGGTTACCATCATTTTCATTATACAATATCCATCCCTGGTATATGTCATAGCAAAACTGAAGGCAGCCCAGGAAAATAAATCTAACCATTCACGGACCTGCAGAAACCCCAATTGGAAATTTACAGACCTAGTGACGCCCAACTTCAAAGCAACATCGTCAACTACGCCATACATCAGTGCCACAATGTGCCGAGAGAAGAGCGACAGTACGACAACACGCCATGCTATAGTGCGGCAATGCACCATGCGATAGTGCGATATTGCGCCATGCGATAGCGCGACAATGCCTGTCGCTCTTCGCTTGGCGCATTGTCGCCATGCGATAGCGCGACAATGCCTGTCGCTCTTCGCTTGGCGCATTGTTTCACTCTCGCATGACGCACTGTCGCTCTTCGCTGGGCGCATTATCACACTGTCGCATGACACACTGTCGTTCTTCGCTTGGCGCATTGTCGCACTGTTGCATGGCGCATTGTTCCAATGGCGCATGGTGATAGTCACCTGGCATGATCGCCAATGCGACATCAAAGGACTAAACTTCCTGCTCATCTGTTATGGCACACAGAGTCTTCAGTTTTGCAATGGCATATTCCAGGGTTTAATATGGCGACAGTGATAGTAACCCTTGGATGATCGAGGATGATATATTGTGCAATTTAATGCGTTAAACGAAACATTACGAATTCCATCAGTAAGTCTAGATATCTTGTTAATTTTTTGTGCAATCTCTTGACCTTGATCCTTATGTGTACATGTATATGGAATGACTGTGTCTTGTGTTCAGCATTGGAATTGTTACTGATTTGCCAATAATGATAGCTAAATTACTTTCCATGTCTGATGGTTCAATTCCGTTTATTCTTGCTTCTGGTGATGCTTCTGTCTTTGTCCAATAATTACTTCTTTACTAACTTGTCTGTATCCCGAATACCAAAAGTATGTAATTACATGATACCTCAAGGTTAATCTTGAACTTTTTCGTTTTACCACAGTAAACAGTAGCTAATGATAGATATCGAATCTTTGATTCACTCCCCTCCGTCAATCCCTTCTCCTATTGGAAGTCAATGAGTCACATACAATTAAGATGGTAGTCTCAGATAACCCAAAACGTCCCCATAGTTCCATATTCTTATTCTATGCTATTTTGCATTTTCTGTCAACATTTCGAAGAAATTGAACCGACCATTATTTCTATATTTTATAATTGATAATTTGATAGCTTATTTAGATTTAGATTTTTTGATTTTGCGATGATTTTTTTTCCAATCCAATTTCAAAAGAATGATTTTTCGAAAAAGCATTTACCAAGTGCATGTAGGTACACTGTACAGTGCATACGGATTTCTTGACATTCTAATCACCATAATAAAATTATCACCGAAATAAGTTCAACATGATCAAGTTATAAGTTATAAATTCTGTATATGATGTAGATTTTCTGATCGATCATTATTATTTCCTAACTAGCTCACTTCAGCTGTGATTGTTGTTTTACAATCTTTGCATCTTACGTAGTTTTCGGCCATGCAAATAGGTGAAGAATATGACGTTACAATCGTTTGAGCAAAATTTTCTGAAAATTAATCTAATAAAAATTGTCATGATGCTCCTGTAAGCCTTCCTTCTCTTACGTCAGCAGGAAACAGGTATACCGGAGCGGCGTATGGATCAAACTATGATGTCGACAAATAAATTAAAAAAACACTTGGATTTACAATCAATACCTACTTGTAGAAAGACAGAAAACTTAAAAAAAAAAAAAAAAAAAACCCATAATGTAAAGTATTTTTTTCTTAAAAAAAAAAATAATAAAAGAAGGGAAAACATGTCACGGACATGAAAATGTCTGCCATCGTTCTCCAATTGGTTACGCCGCCGACAGTAGAATGACCTTAGAACCAGCAATAAGTGTACAAGACCATGGATTGGAAATTGGATCTGGGTAAGTTTGGTATCTTTATTTTCTTGTTTTTCTCGTTATGTTGACAATGGAATCAGCACTGTTATACTATATTTCACTACAAGGTATTTAATTATTTGTTTATTCATTGATTATTTATTAATTTACATTTACAAATACAATTGGTATACGTTGTATTTTCTGCATCCTTTTACAAATATACTGGTTGGTAAAATTGCTGCATCATTATCACCTAATGGCCAGAGAAATCATTCGTGTTGTTGTCGATGTGGAGATAAAATATGTAACATTGTGAAATACTTAAGTTTATTTTTTTAACTTCATATTCTAATTTGCTGTCATGATCACATGAAATAAAATTTCCTAATAAATTTGCTGAAACAATGACGAGGATTTGATGTAATGGATAAATCATTAATTTTGTCAGTACTCGATAATTTTACAGTATTTATTTGTCGAAAAAAGACGAATACAAAGCCGTGGTAAACATTTGTGTCCATTCATTTAATTCATAACAACATTTTTATGTACAGAGAAGTAAACACGATATAATACTAGGTGGGACGAGATATTTACTAAGGTTCCAGGTTATTGCAGAGAAACACGTATTAAAGTTTAACTAACAGTCTCTTCACCGCTCTCCCGTCACAGGACCAGAGGCTTGGCAGTACACACACCTTCACCTGTATAACACATAAGTATTAAATAACATTAATAGTATAAATCACGTTATTACCAGCCTGTACTGTATAGCCCGATATTTTCGCGGGGATGATATTATAGCGATTTCTCGGTACATTGCTATGATCGCGAAATTTGATCCGCGAAAAAATGAGACATGGTTGAATGGTATCTACCTTTAAAATCCATTTCGTGAAAATTTAATAGCACTAGCATATGATTTTTTTCTTGATCAAATCGCAAAAAAAAAAAAAAAAAAATGGTCCGCGAAAATAACCGGCTACACGGGTAGAATATCCACTCCAGGGTTAAGGAGGAGTAGGCTTTTGTATTAATAGTCTTACGCACGATACTTATACCATCGTAAAGGGCAATCCTTCCATATGAGGTTTTATGAAAAGAGTCTTATTAAAGGTTTTTATTTTTGCGAGCCTTGGCTAGCGAAAATTAAAACTTTGAGACGAATTTCATTCAATATCATATGGAATTAAAACAACTTTAAAATGCCTTTCATCACATAATTACAACAACCTACATTTGGAAGAATCGCAACGTCACAAATGTGCCGCGAAAATCTAGCGGATGACACCATTTAGTCACGACGTCCTCGAATCAGTCATTACGTCATTGTTTAGTGACGTCACAATGCATTTCCAGCCAATGAAAATCGTTCTTATGTTATATAACAGTCAACCGTGATTCACCGATGATGGTATGATAATAGCAGTATAGGATCTTAAGCTAGTGAACACGCATAGAATTGAACTTTTTGAATGTTGAATATAACCTCGCTATGCCCCTAAAGAAACATTTGCTGTTTTGTTATTTTTAGGAATGTGTGTGTTGATTATCGAAATATTTTTTACATGCATAGTACAAATGGTGTACTTTGTATTAACGCTATATCACAATGAAAAGGGCAGTCTTAATATCAACACACACACAAACGCATACACACGAAACTAAACCCCTTAAACTTTGAATGATTGGTTGATCAAGGTAAGGAAGTCCCTTCCCTGAAGGCTATGTGTTGTGTGTTTGAATGTCTATATGTGTCGGGAGGTTGTCGTATATTCATGTTGTGTTTCCTGGTATAGTCTCTTCTTATTGTCCTTTTTATAGTGAATCGGACCATCAAAGTTACCCAACAGTACACCCACCCGGTCACATTAGACTGACAACGACACAAAACAGTCGTCCCACTCCCTTTATGCTGAGCGCGAAGCAGAATCAGAAACTACCAATTTTGTTTGACTATATGGTGTGTATCTGTTAAGGGACAGAACCCGGACCTTCATCACAGGGACGTGCTCCCAACAGAAGACGTCCAGTGAGACGTCAGGTAATATTGGCTGCTGTAATATGTCATTTTAACTTGATGATTCATCGGACTTCAGCTATTTTATTGGTACCGACTTCGATTTAGAAAAAAAAGCCAATATGACAAATATCAAAATTCACGAAATTTCTTGTAGCAAAATAATTACCGAAATAACTTGATTAATGATGAATTTGTAATTTTGAAAAGTTTACTTTAGATTGAAAAAGACTGTTATCAACCCTATAAAATGATTTTTCATACAACAATTCAAATCGAAAATGAAAAACTTCGTTCGTTTTGTAATATTGATAAGAATTCATGTGTGCCTGGTTTAACAGATAATAAGTTCTTAAAGGATGAGTTAACACCGATATCAGTTCTACCAGACCGAGAAACAGAACTGGTTAATGGACGACTGGACGACAGAGCGTTTCCGTAATTGGCTTTAGTTTTATCGGGGAAGACAGCGCTTGCTATCGCTTAACCGAACGTCGACTAATGTCGTTTTTACTGAGGGAATCTGCAATATTTAATTGATTAAAAATGGTTTTTAGATACTGTTCATTTTCCAAAGGGCATACCAGTCAATGGCTACATGAAATCGACATCACACATGTCCGTAGTTAGGAACTGTCCCCTTTTTATTGTGAAGTGTTGGTTTATAGAATGTTTTTACCTGTCCATTGTTCTCTGTAGTTAGGAACTGTCCCCTGTTTATTGTGAAGTGTTGGTTTATAGAATGTTTTTACCTGTCCATTGTTCTCTGTAGTTAGGAACTGTCCCCTGTTTATTGTGAAGTGTTGGTTTATAGAATGATTTTACCTGTCCATTGTTCTCCGTAGTTAGGAACTGTCCCCTGTTTATTGTGAAGTGTTGGTTTATAGAATGTTTTTACCTGTCCATTGTTCTCTGTAGTTAGGAACTGTCCCCTTTTTATTGTGAAGTGTTGGTTTATAGAATGTTTTTACCTGTCCATTGTTCTCTGTAGTTAGGAACTGTCCCCTTTTTATTGTGAAGTGTTGGTTTATAGAATGTTTTACCTGTCCATTGTTCTCTGTAGTTAGGAACTGTCCCCTTTTTATTGTGAAGTGTTGGTTTATAGAATGTTTTTACCTGTCCATTGTTCTCTGTAGTTAGGAACTGTCCCCTTTTTATTGTGAAGTGTTGGTTTATAGAATATTTTACCTGTCCATTGTTCTCTGTAGTTAGGAACTGTCCCGTGTTTATTGTGAAGTGTTGGTTTATAGAATGTTTTACCTGTCCATTGTTCTCTGTAGTTAGGAACTGTCCCCTTTTTATTGTGAAGTGTTGGTTTATAGAATGTTTTTACCTGTCCATTGTTCTCTGTAGTTAGGAACTGTCCCCTGTTTATTGTGAAGTGTTGGTTTATAGAATGTTTTTACCTGTCCATTGATCTCTGTAGCTAGGAACTGTCCGGTGTTATTAGGCCAAAAGAAAATAATATATCTGTTTAGGGTTACCCGACCGGCCCT
The DNA here is from genome assembly GCF_041381155.1 of Argopecten irradians. Taxonomy (NCBI): domain Eukaryota; kingdom Metazoa; phylum Mollusca; class Bivalvia; order Pectinida; family Pectinidae; genus Argopecten; species Argopecten irradians. The sequence continues at coordinate 9,809,444 of NC_091147.1, read as the reverse complement.
TATTTTAAACCCCGAACCTATTTCCACCCCAACACTTTTCTACGAAAAAAAAAGCAAAAGTCAGAATTTCGATCTCAGACTCCGATTCCGGCCATTATTTTTGAGTGAAAGACACTAAAAAAATCCCCGCCGACCTACCGACCCAATTTTTTTGCCAATGTAATTCCAAACAGACATATGTTTTTGGCCTTATGTAGTGTTGGTAAGTAGAATGTTTTACCTGTCTATTGTTCTCTGTTGATGAAATCCGGAGCACATTTGTAATTTGTGGTCCTGTTACTGTATGTAGCCCGTGCATCCTCTTCGTATTGCATTAGTGTCATCAAGTTGTGTAGGGGACAGCGACAGTGCACCTAGATCAAAGATAATAAAGGTAAACAGGCACAAGTCGTCATCAATAAGCAAACAATACAAGTACTGTAAAACTAGTTATTTTTCACGCTATTCAATTTCGCGTGCAATAATAATCCCCAAAATCTATCGCCGCAAAAGTTTTCAAGTCTTCAAGGTACACAGGTAAAGTAGTAGCATATCAGTACACAGGCAAAGTAGTAGTATGTCAGTACACAGGTAAAGTAGTAGTATGTCAATACACAGGTAAAGTAGTAGTATATCAGTACACAGGTAAAGTAGTAGTATATCAGTATACAGGTAAAGTAGTAGTATATCAGTATACAGGTAAAGTAGTAGTATATCAGTATACAGGTAAAGTAGTAGTATATCAGTACACAGGTAAAGTAGTAGTATGTCAGTATACAGGTAAAGTAGTAGTATATCAGTACACAGGTAAAGTAGTAGTATATCAGTATACATATAAAGTAGTAGTGTGTCAGTACACAGGTAAAGTAGTAGTATATCAGTACACAGTTAAAGTTGTAGTATGTCAGTACACAGGTAAAGTAGTAGTGTGTCAGTACACAGGTAAAGTAGTAGTATGTCAGTACACAGGTAAAGTAGTAGTATGTCAGTACACAGGTAAAGTAGTAGTATGTCAGTACACAGGTAAAGTAGTAGTATGTCAGTACACAGGTAAAGTAGTAGTATGTATGTCAGTGTATAGGTAAAGTAGTAGTATGTCAGTGTATAGGTAAAGTAATAGCATATTAGTCTATAAATTGCGAAATTGAATCGTCATGAATAAAGTTATTAGGTGTATTAACGCAAAATTAAGTCGGCGCGACACAGGTAAAGTAGTAGTATGTCAGTACACAGGTAAAGTAGTAGTATATCAGTATACAGGTAAAGTAGTAGTATATCAGTACACAGGTAAAGTAGTAGTATATCAGTATACAGGTAAAGTAGTAGTATATCAGTACACAGGTAAAGTAGTAGTATATCAGTATACAGGTAAAGTAGTAGTATATCAGTATACAGGTAAAGTAGTATGTCAATACACAGTAGTCAGTATACATGTAAAGTAGTAGTATATCAGTATACAGGTAAAGTAGTAGTATATCAGTACACAGGTAAAGTAGTAGTATATCAGTATACAGGTAAAGTAGTAGTATATCAGTACACAGGTAAAGTAGTAGTATATCAGTACACAGGTAAAGTAGTAGTATATCAGTATACAGGTAAAGTAGTAGTATATCAGTACACAGGTAAAGTAGTATGTCAGTACACAGGTAAAGTAGTAGTACATCAGTATACAGGTAAAGTAGTAGTATATCAGTACACAGGTAAAGTAGTATGTCAGTACACAGGTAAAGTAGTAGTGTGTCAGTACACAGGTAAAGTAGTAGTATGTCAGTGTATACATGTAGGTAAAGTAGTAGCATATTAGTCTATAAATTGCGAAATTGAATCGTCATGAATAAAGTTATTAGGTGTATTAACGCAAAATTAAGTCGACGCGACACAGGTAAAATAGTAGTATGTTAGTACACACGTAAAGTAGTAGCATATGAGTCTATAAATTGCGAAATTGAATCGTCATGAATGAAGTTATTAGTTGTATAAACGCGAAAGTAAGTCGACGCGACACAGGTAAAGTAGTAGCATAACAGTATATATGTAAAGTTCGAGAAAATGTGTAAGTTGGCTTACAGCTAGTATACACCACTTTGGTATTTGATACGATAGGTACTTGTGTACATTAGTCCGACATTTACTCCGACATTAACCAGAGGTACATCCCTTTTCCTGTCTTGGGTAACATCTTTTTTCCGAAATGATAGAAATGTGCATGATGGTGTTGTGGTAAGTTCATTAGTATAGAAGTTATCTTTGGTTCAATCAAACGAACACATAGCCTTTCTAAATTTTCAGTGTCCAAATCAATAAATGTCCATTCAATTTAATATCGCGAATTTTTAACCCGCAAAAAGCTTTATGGTGTTTACTAACGGAATCAGAATGCCGACCAAGCAATGCTCTGGGGATTTGTATCACCTTGGTCCTCTTAATTCCGATATAAGACGTGAATATATACTTACAGCGAAATAAGGAAGTCCATTCGGGCCGGACTTGCGTTCTCTAGCAACCTCACCAGGCCTGCATCTACGTAAAGTCCGGGGGCATAATACTTCTCTGAAACAAAAACGATTATATCTTATAGCCAGAATTTATTATTAAAAAGTATATAATATTTTCGGAAAATGTGGTTGGCCGCTTATGATTAAGATTAATACAGCCAAATCATTTCTTATATCTTTACATTTTCATGAAGTCGCTTTTGTAGATGTTGTCCTTCGGTGTAAGATGAACTCTATGTCATAGTACAACTGAAGTGTCTGTGTGCTACAACAGATGGGACCTTTGCCATACATAGCAAGATCTAATAACGACACACTGTATGGCTAGAAGTTATTCGTCACTCTCCATAATTTGCAAAGGAAATCTCTTGACATGCGATTGGTCAATTTATAGCTCCCGATATACCTCCTGTTTCGTTATGACATAGATCAATGTAGTCTATAAGGACAGTGATAGTAACCCCTGGGATATCGAGGATGCGTTTGATTAGAGACATGTAATTATATACTTTCTCCCACTCAAGGCGAATGGTTCTATGTCATGACCAGGAATCGAACCCATGTCTATGTTGTGGAAGTCCACGGCTCTATGGATTGTGCCAAAGAAGCATGCTGCATTAGGAGAGTGACGGGAAGTGTATTTTCATGTACCCGCCATACTGACCCGCTCCTTTTACACATTTATTGATGTGTCAATAAGTCGAAATTGATATTGACGTGATATGGCTGAATTCTCGTCGCCATTGCTGTAACGTAGTTTCCTTGTCATGACGTCATGTCATTGTTATCGCGACTGCATATGTTTTTTTAGAACGAGAGAATACAGCTATCATGTAGATCGTTATCCTATCATGAGATCAAATTGTCACAACGATAACATTTTAGATATTCTTACGTAAAAGAAAAGGAGTAAATCTTAAAGTGTTAGAAGTACAGATAACCCTATACAGTGTAGATAATTAGGACATCCTGAAAGTTTTGCTATTTTTGACACATTGAGATATTTTAATTTATATACTCACTGATTTCTCCTTGATTGGAACACTGAATTGCTGTCGGTCGGGTTCAGGTATTCACATGCTCCTTCGATGCGATCGTCGAAAAATTCGCCCGAATTCTCACACCTACAGCTGAGGATACTCCGAGTGGGCTGGCTGTCTGTTCTCCACACATTGGCACACACGGCGTCTTTAGGACAGGTTGGTATGTAGCGTCGCTGAAGTCAAACACGACAGTAGAGTTATTCTACAGTTATAGATATGATCTCAATTAAAACATGTAGCTAACAATTGTAGATAAAGCTTCCAAAAATGTCTTCCAAAAGATTTTTGTCTTCACTTCTTCTGGTTTTTTTCCAAGCCTTGGCACATAAAATCTTTGGTAAGGGATCATTCGATAAACTGAAGACATGCTTATAATTTATCTCAGGCATGAACAATTTATGATGATAAATATTGATGATCTGTGTTGAGTTTCCCTTCATACAAAATTTATCAGATTATATTAGATTTTTTCATATTTTGAACGGAAACGGATGATAAATTGATTACGTATCTTCCTGTTTGGAGTTAAGAGAGATAATATATCAATCAATTAGTTGTTTTTCGAACCGCATTTCTTAAACCAGAATTCGGTTAAGTATATAAATGCGTATTGATAAATAGTGCGATAATCGGCTTCGTATACATATAATTCTATATTAAAATGCATAATATTTAAAAAAAAGAACATGCTTATATATAAAGAGGCAAATTATTATGTCTTATGCATTTTTACAACAGCATATGAGCGTATGCACTTCATTAAAGGCCAACTATCCGAAACAAATATTAAAAAGTATCTTAAAACAGTTTTTTATGGCTAACATTAGATTACAACACCAAACAAATGCAGGATTCACTGCGCAATCAGTGAAGATTTATTTCGCTGTTTTACCGTCTGGCGCAGTCAAAGTCAACTATTGCGCTCTATGAAAATAAAATGAACATTTGATTTATTACAAGAAGGTGAGGTTAAGTGTAGTATTTACAGTAAGCTAATACCGTTTGCGACTCTACAAAATTATTAATCTCGTTTTACATTAATATTTTAAATAATAAAAGCTATTTCGGATAAGTAATTGACCCTTAATTCCATTTTACTGTCAATAAAATGTATTAAAATTATTTTTCAGTAATTTTATTTACGTGATTTTTGTTTTACAATTTCAATAATTTGAAAAGCTTCTATATGTGTCATAACACACTGATAGTAAATTATATAGATGTAAAACAAAGTAACATGATTCTGTTAAATGCAAGAAAAACATCCGTGAATAATTATCAGCAAGTTTTATGAAACCAACAAAACAGCACCAAAAGTATTGTTTAAAGCGACTAACCTACAAAAAAGTAAGATTTGTACGGCAATCAATGAAAAGAATCACCATAAAGAGAAGAGAAAACGTCTTCAAAAGTAACATCAGTAATACTTTGTATGGATATACTCTTTGTGGGGTTTTTCCTTTATCGACAGGGCTCGCCGTACAAGTTAATATCATGTGGTGATTTCAAATGTGAATATTGCGGAACCAGAAGTGAAGCGCAAATCAATTCTGTTTCACTATTTGACACAAAAGGACAACTGAAACTCTTTAAAAGATATTATTGTATTTTTGTTTAAAATAATATATCACGAGTTGATTATCACCATTTCCAGTAGCATCCATATATGTATTTACCTAAACCACTGTCTTGATAAAAATGATTAGTGAACCTTTCCTTCACATTGAAATAAATCCAATCCTACAAATGTAGTTCAGGATCGGTTATAAAAAAGTATTTAAGAAAGAAATACTAATATCGCTTTATACATAAATCTCCGATATGAACCCAGGCGAGAATGAGGAATCCAGTCTTTGTGATATGTGTGTGTGTTTAACAAAAGAATTCACTCGGGGCCAAGGTCGTAACGCATATTGCGTGTTGACGACTAATTAAGTTCTCGTTTAGCAAATAAATTATGTAATCTCGTTTCCGCTTTTCTATTTTCAATTAATCTTGCAATGGTAAATGATTTTTTAAGTCGTGTTAAATAATTGAATTTCGTGTTATAAAGAGTTGAAAAGATAATTGTAAAAACAAACTTGTATGGTGTCTCTCTGTATGAAACAGTCAAATCATTTGCATTTTCCTTTTTTCAACAATGAGCGTTATAATCAATGTAACGATAATGGAACCTCTCATTACTATAGGTGAAATTCATCCGATCGAATTCCAAACTGCTTTTTAATGAGATTGCAGCTAACTATATGGAAATCGGCTCGTAAACAAATTCGACTCCAAAATCTACACGATCTAAGTCCTAACGACATGTGTTGTTTAGTTCTTATTGTATCGATTGTGTAATTATGTTGCTATTAACCATATATAACAGCCGTTGTGTACCTAATTATAAGTTAATTGATCTATAACCTGTGTATTTCGTATAAAGACAAAAAGAAGAGGAGTATGTAAGATCTTTAAACTGTAAAAAATGTTGTTTACATCATGTTGTTTTTTATAAATATGATTTGATATTACATACAAACATGATTTTGTTCGTAAAGTTTCAGATAAAAATTACACTTGTTATTGATTAATTAATACCTCGTACTTGTTATTACAATGATCTTTCCTAAAGAAAAAAACATGTTGAGAAGGGTTTTTATCACAGTCTATTTGTGAAGAATATTCGGCCACAGTAAACCAATTTATTTTTGCGCGAAACAAATTCGTAATTTTGCGAGAGAGCAAGAACACGAATTCAAACATTTTGCGAATAATTGTATTAAAGGTTTGTATTTCACTCAATGTTACTTCAAAATAATTAATTTTCTCTTTGATTCTGGCTTTCTGATTGGCCTATTTATCTTTTTCATTCCACAATGAAAAACAAAATAAGAGAAAGGCGCGGAAACCCGACGTTATCGTGACGTCACAATAGAAACATTGACGTTGCGTATTGATTTGGAAAAAAATAATCCCTTGGAAAAAATCAATGGAATCATACGTGCAAACGTATTTCATTTTATAAAGTAGCCTGTAAAGTTAATTATAAGCATTGAAGTCACTATGTTTTGCAAACTTTTGTGTGAATCCGCGTGGTAACAGTTTGCAAACAAAATTTTTTTCATACCCCGATGAAATTAAAAAATACTGACTTCAATGCTTAAGTGAAAAGAGCATCAAAATCACTTTATTTCTTTCTTTTAATAATGCATCTACATATACTTTGACACGTCATTTATGTTGTGTAATTGTCATTTTAATACCTCTTTTCTTAATGATTGTGAATGGCCACGAGGTTTTATGATATTATTTTATAGTTTTAGTGAAATATTACACTTTTCATACTTATTTTGTTTACATAATGGTGATGATTTACATTCAAACTGTTTAGTACGTCTTAGGTTCATGATTTTGAGCTTTCATTACCGAATCGAATATAACAGCAATTATCAAGAGATGTAAGCATTTTTATATTACACAGAAGTTTCAGCATAAAAATAAATAAAAAAAATAAGTATTGTAACATATTACAGTATAAATGATATGCGTGTGCAAAAAGTCAAGCTGAAAAAAATATGTCCTTTAATACGAGGACTTATAGTATTGAATATTTTAAATGGTAAAATTGAATGAATTTATTTTATGGGGAAAAGAAACACAGGCATGAAAGAAATCAGTTGATATAGAAAAAAGACAGTTATTACTGTATATAAGGTGTATAGGATATGTTAAAACTACAGGCCCTCTATAGAACGTAGTAACATGGATATGGATTTTTTTATAGTTTATCTAGTATCATTAACGTTATTAAGATATGCTTATCATTCGTACAGAAATTTATCATAACGTGTCAATTAAGAGGAAAGGAAAGAGTAACAGAGATATCGTATCAATTGCACGCAAAAAAGTACACGTTCCAGTTAGATTATATATATTTCATCATGCTGTTTATAAAATGTCCACCAAAAGCGTTATGTTGTTTTTACTTAACATGTATCTGTATTCCAAACTACGTTCAAAACAAGAAGTCATATTTTGATGTTTATGATATATTTTGTACACGTTTGTATCGTATTTAACTCTACTGTAATCGCCTACATCCTTTAGTGTTATGGGTGCTGCTAGTATAAAATGATAATAGAATGTTTATATAGATGATAATAGATTGCTAATAAGGATGACATTTTAGAGTTGACTAATGACAGTTTCATAACTAGCTGAAAGTCTGTTTAATGATAATTCACTTGACCAATGTCGATGACCTTTTACGTGTGGCCGGAGGAGGTGGACAAAGTCCAGACATTGATGGACTACGCCGGAACTCTAGACATGTAATTAGTCTCTAAACAAAATCTAGTCAATAAAGCTCTCTAGTACTCAGTACTGTCAGCTTCCTGATATCCAAAAGAAATGAATGATCAAAAAAAAATGCTGTTGTTGCATAAGTATGATTAAATCCATCCACGAAATCTTTCAGAGATATATTAGAGTTAAATTATATATCATAGAATATTTAGTAATGTTATTTTGTCTATATTTACTAATCATACCATTCATTTGTATGTGCGATTTCACATCATATTATGTTTTTTCCTATTAGGAGAATGTTTATAGTATTGGCCTGATGCCTAACTCCTGTTGCTATGACATCAGACAAAATACTATTCTCAAATAAAACAAATGCCATTGTTACTATTAAGAAGCAATATCAAAGTATACTGGCTCTATACATATGTTTCTCCCTTCTAGAACTATGCCAATATTGTCAAAATGGGATAACGGAAATATGTACACATAGTTTAATAAGTTCAGAATAATGAAAAGTATTTTCTCATAATTATTCAATTTTGTAGATAAATGTTTGAATAAAAACTACATGTAAATGTACTATGCCACTGTCAAACAGGTAAAAATAAGTACTTAAGTTTCCATAGAATTACAGTAAGAGAAAAAAAAATTATTGAAATCACCTTTGAGTAATAAGACTGTACCAGAGAGGTGTGACGACTCAATTTTGAAGAAATATACCCTAGTTGTATGTACATATGTTCAAGTTTATAGGTTTTTAACTATCGAGCATAAGTGTCGTTAATACTTTACATCATCGTTTGACCTCTGAAAATATCGGATTTTTTTTTTTTTTTTATTAAAACAACTTCTGTTAATTACGTATGCTGGTATATCTTATTTTCCCTTCGACTTTAAACAGTGCAATCTGTGTTTACCAGTTTTATCCATTATCCTGTCATGTAGCTTTATGCGTTGCCATATCAACCGTCCGACGAATGTATATGTTACATTACTGTATGTCAAACGATTTTGAAGAAAACAAATGTTTGGCGTACAGTAACATGGCTTCCATTAAATGATAATGAATCTATTCCATGCTAGTATAATTTAGTCAGATACTACTGTATAAGAAATACCCAGTGTGACAAAGTAAAAAAAAAATAGAGACTACTGTATTGTACCAGAAATTGTGATCTGCTTTAATCGAGACCATACTTTATTTCGATGTTTCTGTGTCTACTTTGTTTTAAAATAGAAAGTAAAGGAAACAAGGTTTTCAACTTCAAACATTGAATTTTCATCAAGTTGATGCCGTTTAAACGTTCATTTTATGTTGGTTAGAGACATTTAATTCATATCTGTTTACTAGTAAGTTACCAGATAGTTTCTAGGTGGATTGTGTCTGTACTGCAGTGTTAAAGATTCATTACTTTTCCAAGAAAAAAAGTTTATCATGAATAGATATAATGTCAGAGCATTTATAGTTATCACTCAAGATGAAGGCGCAATACCAAACAAAAGCAGATTCCGGATATTCATGTTTCTATTTTTACAAATAAGCCTCTTTTCACTGTTTCGCTGCGTGGTGTAGTGAACAATTCAGCGGCCATCGAGACAACGACGGGGAAGTAAGACAACTCATCTTATAAAAATTAACATTTAATGTATCTATTTAAAATTGTTCAGCAAGTGATGATGTGTAATATTAATGTCAGTCTTCGGGACTCTACAAAATTATCAAATTCGTTTAAAACGGACTTTAATTATATCAATGCAAGTGTAAATCGATTTGATTTTTCCTTTTGCAAATCCTAAATGATATTAGCTTTCTGTTAAAGGTCTACTACATTTCCGAAACAAAAATTAAACAATCAAAAGCCGTTTCGGTAAAGTATATAGGATTAATTTAGTCAGTTATCAAATAGCTTCTAGGTGGACTTTGTTTGTACTGCAGTTTTAAAGATTCGCAACTTTTTCTAAGAAAAAAAAAGTTTATCATTAAAAGATATAACAAAGATATCCCAAATGTTCACAAACTTTCATTAGAAACTAAGAGATGAAGTCAATAATAATATGTTCACAAGATTCTGAATTTATACATTTTCCTAATATGGACATTATATTAGTACATTGTATGAGCGCACTTACCACGACTGGTATTATATGTTCCCGTTCCTCCTGGGCTCCTACCACCAGTATTGATATGGCTATCCCCATTAATATTTTCCACATGTGATTCGAATCCATACTGATACTGTTAATCCTTCTGTAATGTAAAATATATAGTTTGATGAAATATTAACTGATACAAATTGCGTCGAAATCTCTCTAATCCGAACCTAAGGTATGACTGGTCGAGGAAAGTTTAGAGAGATCCACCCCTACTTCATGTTCATGTTAACTTAAAGGTAACGAATTATGGCTGTGAGCTATTTTACATTCAAAATTGAGATAAAGAAATATTTATACCTGGAACAAACTTTCATTAGATACTAAGAGATGAAGTCAATAATAGTATGGTTACAAGATTCTGAATCTCACAAACGAAGCCAGTGTTGGTGTATTTGTCGTACACCAATTAAAGTTTATCAAGATAACGTCTAGTACCTATAAATAACGTGTCAGTGCGTAAATACCTACGTAATAGTCACACGATGTAGATAAGCATAATGTTAATGTTGATTAGGAAACATATTAATTAACAAAGTCACTAAACTTAACGCAACATTTTGCAAGAGAAAATATTTCCATCACACTGCAGTGCATTCAATCTATGCCAACACTATAAATATCACTGTCGATTCGGTATTATTACTGATGCTAACGTCATCACAAATGAGAGATCATTCAAGGAAATGATTATATAATGTCAAATCTGGCTACTGGTTACCATTGATTTTCAACATGAACGATTCATACTTTTTATCCATTAAATACAATACATTTCTATCCAATGTGTTTTTGTTTTGTTTTTACTTTTTTTTTAAATTCCAAATTCCAAACCATGAATATCATATTTTTGTTGCAGAAACAACCAACAGAAATTCATCCAATTACAGGTTTAGTAGGTACATTGTTCCATTGAACGTCCTCGAAAACATCTTTGTACAAGAAGATGATTTTACAATGTCATGGTTTTCTCCATAGCTAATCCATATACCGTACCTGGTACGTTGAAAATTTCCAATTACGATGGAGTAGTATATGTCAACTGTGCGCGTGAGACTGAAAGACAAGACTAGTGCACGAGCAAGTACATATATCCTTCCCTATCGATACAATCTCTTTAACAGGCGGCCTAAGTCTCTCTCTCTGATACTTCCCTAACTTAACCGCAGTCGGTATTGATCCGGATAGGGTAGTGACTCCGTCGGGTCCGTGATTTAGACTCCACTACAACAGTGGACCAATCACAGGCTAGTTAACAACCGTTCGAATGTTTCAATAGGAAATAATGACACCATTGTTGGTGTGTATGAGTGGAGATCAGTAGATAGAGTAACAGAGGAACAAACTAAACTGTTACACACAAGACTAGGATCAATTACAACACATACTTCATCTGTCTATGACGACACAATTCTGATGACGTGTTTTCTTTGATATCCTGGCGTCCCTTTGTTGCAGTTATGCCGGTGTAACGTTGAAAATGGACCTCCGTTGAAAATTGACCTCGGGTCAGTTTTCAACGTTGAAAACGGACCCCGAATGCCGTTGAAAATTGAACATGCCGTTGAAAATTGACGGTGCCTAGGGTCAATTCTCAACGCCAGGTCTGTTGAAAAATGACCGTTGAAAAATGACCTTGGCAAACTATCAACGGATGGTCTGTTGAAATAAAACTGTTGCACAAACCAGAAACATATATACATAGAGATTGGCAACTTCGCCAATTTTACGATAGGCAGATGTACCTCTCTATGTCCCCAGGGGCTTTTAGATAAACTCTTAAATAGTTAAATACAGCAGAATAACTTTGATATGTTATAAAAGTTAAGTAATTTTCAGATGGTTTGAGTACGATTTTGGAAAGAAAAAATAATATCTTAACTTATATGTTGATAAAACAAAATGCACTTCCGGTTTTGAATGCCTGATTTTCGAAAAACCAGGTAAAATTGCTCATTTTCATACTTTCAAAATTCATATTAAATAACATCAATTGGGAAAACTGATCACATCAAACCATGATATAATGTTTAAACTTTGTGTTGATGCAAAAGTATCATGTTTAAAAGAATACACTTAAATGTAGTTAGCCAAGGGAAAATGCCTATAAACTGGAGGTCCCTCTGCCTGTCAACATAGACAAAGAAGGAGTTTCCAATCTCTATGTATATATGATTCTGCACAAACATAATTCTCGAATTCTGTTATCGCCATTCCTAATATAAGCGACCCTTAGATATGCTGGTATTTAAATTGCGTAATCACCTCGATTTGAATTGAAATTTGGTATTGTTATCATCGTATCAAATACCTCATTTAAATATTTTGTATGTTTATTATGGAGAATACAAAACTTTCATTTTTTCTATAGCTATTTTGTTCGCCCGTGTAGATAATATTAATTTAATTGTTCTCAGACTGAGGAATTGCTATATGACACTGAGGTAACGTAGTAAATAAAAAGGAATTGTTATGTGGTATTCACTTCCGAGTACCAGTGGATAGTGTTACAAAACTATAATTATGGGATATTAGTAATTTGTTTCTTAATGATTTTTTATGATTATATTTTCGACGATTTTACGTTTGTCAGATATTCAGTAATTTTCAATATATATTTATTCCCTGCAATACAAGAATGTTTTATATATCTGCGTATGGATCACTTATGTTGTGTTCTGCGTATGGTTGTGTTTTGTTGTTTTGTAGTTGTGTGTTTTTGTGTTGTGTGTTGTTTGTTTCTGGTGTTTTTGTGTGTTGTTTTGTTGTTGTGTGATGTTGTGTTGTTATGTTATGTGGTGTTGTGTTGTTGTGTTTGTTGTGTGTGTTGGTTGTGTCATGTTATCGTGTTGTGTGGCATTGGTGTGTTGCTGTGTGCTGTGTGGCTGTGTTATGTGTTGCGTTGTTGTGTGTTGTGTTGTTGTTCCGTGTTTGTGTAAAGCGTTGTTACGTGATGTTTTTGTGATGTGTTGTTGCGTTATGTTGTGTACTGTTGTGTACTGTTGTCGGGTTTTGTGTTGCTTTGTATTGTTGTGTTGTTAGGTGTTGTTGTATTGTTGTTGTATGTTGTATTGTAGTTGTGTTGTGTGTTGTTGTGGTTGTGTGTTGTGTTATGTGTTGTTGTTTGATGTTTTGTTGTTATGTTGTGATGTGTTGTGAGGTGAGTTGTGTTTTTGTGGTGTTGTGTGTTGTTGTTGGGTGGTGTTGTGTTGTTGTTGCGTGTTTGCGTGATGTGTATTTGTGTTATGTTGTGTGATGTGCTGTTGTGTGATGTTGTGTTGTGTGATGTTGTGTTGTGTAGTGTTGTTGTTGGATTTTGTTGTATTGTTGTTGCGTGGTTGTGTGTTGTGGAATTGTTGTGCTGTGTGATGTTTTGTTGTGATGTTGTGTCGTATTGTTGTGTAATGCTGTCTTGTGTTGTGTGTTTTGTGATGCTGTGTTTAGTGTGATGCGTTGTTGTGTTGTGTGATGTTATGTTGTGTGATGTTATGTTGTTTGATGTTTTGTTGTGTGATGTTGTGTTATTTTGCTGTGTTTTGTTGTGTGATGTGATGTGTTGTTGTGTGGTGTTGTGTTGTGTAGTGTTGTTGTGTTGTTGGTGTGTTGCTGTGCTGTGTGATGCTGTGTGGTTTCGTGGTGTTGTGGTGTCGTGTTGTGTTGTTGTGTAAAAACGAGTTCTTATGGGGTCACTTTTCAACGGGGTCTATTTTCAACGGGTCGGTGTAAAAAGTGCGCTGAAAGTTCAGTTTTCAACGTTTTTCGGGGTCATTTTTCAACGTTGAAAAATGACCCGAGGTCAGTTTTCAACGGGGTCCATTTTCAACGTTACACCGGCCTATTACATGCCTAATGCAGTGCACGGATCAATTTTTTTTTATTTATCTATAATTTTTATTCTTTTCAATTATTATTGTACTCAAAACCCAAACACATGCCATGACTGATTTTATGAAATGTAATTGATTGATTGATAGATAAATAGATAGATAGATTGATTAATTAATTCATATATTCATGATTCATTATGCCATGTCAAAATTCTTTGGGAAAAATAATTAACTTCATTGCTTTTCTTAAATCAGCAAACCTTTATAATGTGTTTCACAACACACATCATATAATGTTCGACAAAACCCTATTAACTAACGATGAACAGCGCTTTCCCCCGAAACACCTGGTCCGTCTCGATATTAGAATAGATTTTTCCTACTTTTTCATGAGTTTATTTTAAGTGACATTTTGTCCTGATTATATGAAGTTCTTGTCGTATTATTTTTATTTTACAATAGTTTTGTCAAAGCTTCATTCGGATTCCTGTCCAGTAGTATGATGAGGATAATTGTCTTTTGAATGGTTATGTATATCACATTATTTTGATCTGTATTAATGTTGACACAGATTTTGACCTTGTATTTTCGAAACCTTTGATGTCTTTTCACCCTATCTCTTTGAAATCATGGAAACAATAATTGTTCCCTAACTCGTAACCTTCGTTAACCGAAACAATGCTTTGTTGTGATGTTCCTTTTTATTTGTTCCAAATTTTAACAATTTGGATTTTTCGAAACAAAAGAAATATGAATTTGGTTGTTCTTATCAATGCTTCATAAATGTGCATTGCATACCTGCTTTATTCCGTTCGTCAGTTTGTTTCTCAGTAGTGTGTAATAAGCTTATAATCCATTTTCAATTCTTAATATTTCATCCATCGGGCAGCTGCTTTTAGCTCTCGTAGATATCCAATCCCAACCTAACAGGATGACCAACTACAATATCCGTATCACACCCCGCCTTCCACCTATTGACCGTTTGTGGATATCCCACTGCTGTCCCTGGACATGCTCACCGCTGACCAGCGGTCAGGTGATGTAATTCTATTTGTATAATGATGTAACTGGTAATTACGATACGATAACGCTTCATTAATGTCTTTATGGGATTTGACCATTAGGCGTGTGTGATCAGTGCTCTAATGGTACATGACAGGCTAGTGCGCGTGGATTCACTCATCGTTATGACGTTTTAGAGATTGACGCTGGAGCGACTTGGACATTGCGTCTGTTCAGTCTACAATTGTGTCCGTGGAACATCGAAAATATTTTCTTATTCATAGTGAGATCGATATACATACACTGTATGTGAGTTTCGACAACATATGCGGCCTTTTAATTGACTTCCTGTTTAGTATATTGTGATGCAGTTACTCTAATCTGACAAATTAACTCTAGTTTCGTTCATTTTTGCTTCAATGTCTAATACTGATATCAAATTACAGTTTAATTTATCATGTTTATGAACAATTTAATTGGCTGAAACATTTTCTATATCATCTTATAGCGTGGTACAATGGCGTCGCCAATTGTAACATCGCTGCCGTTATAGTAAGAAGTTCGTACAAAAACAAAGTTCCCATGGTTTTTTTTTTATTTGATTAATAATTATAACGTCAAATTAACAGCCATGGTCATGTAAGGACGACCTCCCATGTATGCAGTGTGCAGCGTGTGTGAAGTGCGAGATGCGTGTTTTGGGAGACTGCATTGTGTTTTTTTGTATAGGAGATTTCAGAAAAGATGGCGATGACGTCACACAAAGGTACATCCGGGCGCTCAAAGGTACAACTCCGTTATATCTACACATAAACATAGAGGGAAAACAGCCCCTTGCGATGTTTGTTTACATTTAATTGTAATAAATAGTACGACAATCAGAGAACTATTGCGTTATTTGAATTATAAAAAGGGTAAATAAAAATATTTAACAATAATATTTAGATATAAACATCTGGTATTTATATATTTTACTCCGTTTATACTCCATTTTCTACCGCCACGAGAAAAAAACACGGTCGCCATTAGACCTACGTATAAACATTGACAGAAGTTACAAAATTGACAGAAACTACAAATTAAATTCCAAGTTTCCCCAAATATTATACTGATATTTTAATAAGCAATTACTGTTTTCTAAGTCTTACTTGGTAAAACACCTTACGATGTGTGATTATGACCAAATTAAAATTTGCCTTCGTAGATACCCCAAGCGCACTGCAGCCATTACGTACAGTACTGCCGAGATCCCGAATTTCGTCATTTTTCATAGTCACAAAATTATGTATTCTGGTTAACTTTTTCGTTAGAAATTTTGGAATTTAGTTTATAACATTCAAATGAGTCATTTTATAGTTACTTTTTATCATATTTTTAAACAAAACTTCGAGTATTTTAGAATTCTCAAAGCCGTGCGCAATGTGTCCTGGTCGGCATTTATACATTGTAGTAATTACGATCTACATTGTAGCTATATTCATAAATCTAAATGTAGTCTATCTAACATGTATTCAAGTTATTTAAAAGTAATATCACCTAAATTTGGGACTTCACATAACGGCACATGGAATAAAAGTGATTAAAAAATAAAAAAATAAACTCATGAAATTGAACGATTTCACTATTTTATTTTTCGAGATATCGGCAGCCATACTGTACGTCTACGTGCACATACATGTATATCTTCATTTATGTGTAACAGTGGTTTATACCATTCATTTAAAATAATATATACATAGGAAATAACGAAAGATATATATTTTACAAGTACTTATTAAGATATGTGTTGGTAATTACGTATAAATATTATTAATTTCCCAATTATCGGCTGTTGCCCGAGGTGATCTACCAGCGAAGCCATGCACGAGCGACCGTGGTCTGGCCAGGTGGTTCACTTTTCGTTATATTTATATTAAATAGTGTTATGAACAGATTTTTCGTGTATAACAGAAATATGATACATTGAAATCAATTATCTATTCATAACTTTTTCACAACATGGATTTCTACGTGTGAACAAAAAGCGGGTACGTGTGACGGCCCGGCACCTCTTCGCAAGCTGGCTTCAACACTAAATCTAAACAAATATATTTAGCAATAAACAATTGTAAATATAAATATCTGTAACCTCTGAAACAATAAGAAACTATTTTGAAATCAGAATTTGCAAGTATGAAAGTGTATACTTTTGTCAACGTATCGATTATGTATCAGGGATGTACGTATCTGTTATTGTTTTTATTAGTCGCCATACCGTGTTTGTACCTTTGAGGACCCGGATGTTAACTTTCTGTGACGTCACGCCATCTTTTCTGAAATCTCCTATAGTGGAACTGTTGCCCTTTAAAGAATTTTGCAGGATTCAGTTGAGTTATAGGAATGGATTTGAATGGATTTTTATGTTTTGTAGGTATAATAGAACACCAGAGTTTAATGTCAACTTAAACCCTTTTGAGTACACTTTGAATTTTGTGCTTTATAAAGGCGCAATATGAAAAAAAATATTCTCTGATTTTATATCATTTTTCTGTTACATCAATATCTATTCGAGTTAATAATATTATAATTAATTCATTCAAATAATCAATTATTAATCAATTTCATGTTAGACTATAAATGGATGATCGCTTTAATAGCGACACAGTTTAATGTACAAAACACAGAAAACAGACATCTGTGTTACATGCATGTTTCTTCAGCTAAAATATATCCTGGATAATGATGCTGATATGGTAAGCTAAGACAGACATCTAAAGTGCAGGTTTCTTGTTTATCATGTAGAAATGTTAAAGTGTACACGGAATGGAAAATGATATTAAGATATGTTATTCTGTTTGATCTCCTGACAAGAATGTTGAAAACCGCATCAAAATCGGCCGCTTCAGTACCGAGATACCGCCTTCCGAAGTGCTCGATTTTTACCTGTATATCAACTGCTAATCAGGGAATCGGCCGCTCATGCTGATTTGGGGAATAACCGGATGTGACGTCACGAGGACAACGGCAGTGAGGTGTTTGGTAGTGGGGTTATAGCACAAAGGTGGACATATATGTATTCCTAAAATGGGGTTACGAGAATTTTACAGATATATATACAGTATACAGTTATGGTGACGATTTAATTATATATAAAATAGGAAATATTGCAACTGAAATCATGCTAAATACATAAGTAGATTAGCGGAAATTATAAGTTATTTATGTTTCTGGTATAAGCCAGGTGTACCTTGTGTAAAAACTTTTAAGTGGAGATCTTATCTCTGTTTTAACAGCTTACTAAATTATCAAACCTGGGGAATATTCAATTTTAATAATGTAATTTAAAAAGAGACGAATTCGAAAAATGATGTTCATATAATTATCCATTTGAATATGTTTCTGAAGATTTCAAGAATCATCATAACGAAAAGAAAAGGTGTAAAATGTATTTCATAGTTCAATACACGTAAATATCATAGACATAAATTGGGAGGGGGGTAAATAAAAAAAATAAACCACTTGAGAAATTGAATTTAAAATACATAATTCATTTATAGATGTAACAAGTCTATCTTCCTTTTATAGCTACATGTACATGAACATGTATGAGAACATGTGTTATTTTAACAATATTCAACAGTACATTTATTGGTCATATAGATCATCATTATTAGTATTATATAATGATCGATATTGACCAAAATTCACAAAGAATTGGATATCCAAAATCTAGCAACTACCAGAAATATCAAAATTATGACATTGTGCATCATATTTGCATTGTTCTTTCTCGACATGCGATTTATAAATAATTTTGTAGTCTCTGTTATAAAAATACATATACATATAACTAGAAATATATATACGAGACAAATGTATAGATTGGTCATTCTGAAAT
The DNA here is from genome assembly GCF_041381155.1 of Argopecten irradians. Taxonomy (NCBI): domain Eukaryota; kingdom Metazoa; phylum Mollusca; class Bivalvia; order Pectinida; family Pectinidae; genus Argopecten; species Argopecten irradians. The sequence goes on along the minus strand of NC_091147.1, from coordinate 9,790,777 downwards.
ATACAATTATGTATACATCTAGTGATTTAAACACTTGTTATATGTTATGTTCGAACGGTATATTTTACTGTAAACCAAGTATTTATAAGTGTAAACAAATATGACATTATACATCAATTGAATGATGGTCCATCGCTAACTTACCTGTGATCTTACTTTTGACACCTGACGTGAGCTAATCAACGAAGCGTGACAGGTCACTAAACACCTTTCTTACGTAATCTGGTTATTAGCCCCCTCATTAGTCTCGGTTGACCACGCGTTTTAGTTACTGCAGTATACAGGTAAAGAGATAAACGCAGCACGACATTGGCTATTCGGAAGTACAGTTCTGATTTTGTTCTGTACTTGATACCTGTAACTTGAATTAGACATAGACAATTTCATTCTTTTTTTCGTCTGACTCGTGCATGATTTATTTTTTCAATTAAAGACACTAATAAATGAAATTGAGCGAAATATATCAACAAGTCGTCGGATGTACTGTATTATATGAAAAATGGATCGATTTCAGATATAACGCAATTAGTAGATGCATTTACATATATGCAAAAAATTCTGCTTAGAATCATAACTTAATTCGTATGGGTAGGTTATATGAAAAAGTCAGAAATTTGTAAAGCGGGTTTGACCAGTACAACGACCCAAGTCGGGTTTTGGATAACATAGTCAAGAATTCTTTACATAATATTCATGCATATGTGGTTCAAAATACCGTAGATTTACAACGTACGTGGATTATTATACACATTATATTGTGTATAATTGCGCAGAAATCGCGCAGAAATGTTCATTTATCTACGACAGGTACATCAATATATGCATGGTATAAATCCCTATTTTCAAGCGTATTCCAAACTCATATCTGTGATTGAGGATAATATTAAATAGGTATCGGACATGTTCACATGTATTTGTGTCTGTAAAGATCGATATTTACAAACAGATAGTTTATATTAGATGGCAGACGCAGAAAATCGCCACTCTATCTTATGCGAGTAGAGTAGGTCCCGTTGTCCTCGTGACGTCACAGGTCAGGGGTCCCGAATCGGGGTCAATGGCTTGGGGCTTCAGGTGTGTTCTAGAGAAAAGTCGCATTATCTCTAATACCGTATTCGCTATGAAACTCGTACTTTCTCCATTCTAAATTTTATACAATGACACATTTATCAAGCCTTATATACCAAACCATTCCGTGTACACTTTAATATGACGAATGGCGACTACATCATTTATCATAAAAGGGCTTTTGTTATCTGGATACGATGCATATAAACTGTGAACATATCCTTTTAAGTTTTGAGAATGCTTGCTAGATCCATTTAGTCAGCCAATTCCCCAAGGTTAGATATGGACGCAGTTATCAGGTTCTCTACATGCTCTAATGTTTGAACTATTTTAGTTTTTGGACACAAGATTAGGTTGTCTTGTATTGTACCCCCTTCTTTGTTTCCCTTGACACCGAATTTGTTTTAAATGTAACTGATAACGGGTCAGTTAAGTGTTATATTTTAACACAAAGCGTCACCATATACTTGATGTTAAGATCATTTGCATTTCCCTTTCATCTTTATATTTATTGAGTTAATGTATAACAGCACCAGGAACGAAGTTTTTGAAGGGAGCAACCGTAAGTGAATTTCTCAACATTTCAATATGAATATATGTATCTGTCTGTAATGAAAACCGATACTGTAAACCAATCTGTCTTTACATGCCAATATAGTTCGTGTATAGAGACCGTGAAAATTGATCATCGCGAAAATGCTCTGAGAATTGCTAAAGAAATCGTGAAAAGTCGTCAGGTATGACAACGCGACATTAGGTCACCGCGAATACAAGTCGTTTTACAGTATGTTAGACCAGAGGCGTGTTCGCGCGACAAGAAATTTACTGAACGTCAGCGGGTGCTCGAGCGCGCACTCGATATGGCGGTCTCTCGTGTATTTGTTTTGGCGCTATGGTCAGTTTAAATATGTATTTAAAATATCCCTATGAGGGGCTCGTTCATATCCATTCAGAAGCAAGCGCCGGCGAAAGCTCGCGAGCGCTCGCCATCGTGAACACGCCTCGGAATTCTGACATTAACATCAGTTATGGTAACTCGAAACAAAACGTTCGATATCTGAAAATGTATATGATAAAGGTAACGTAGGATACTGATCGTCTAGGTCAGATAGTAAAGAGCTGTCAACAGATAACGGGAGATACAACACAACACACGAGAACATAGAGTTCAATATAAGGTCCCTTGACATCCACTTGTTGGAAAGAAGACGATTCCTTATTCATGATAAACATCTAAAACGATACATTATACAACTCGATATATTTTCTTTCAATAGCTTTCATAGCTGGAAATATCATATTTTATCAACTGTAAAGTCATACCATCAACAAATGTTACAGAGATATTTCAATTTCAAGTATGATTTTAATGTGTGATACAAAGGAAATTAGAAAATACACATGTTATGTTACATGCTCAAATCCTGGCACATTACTATAGTTCAGATCCACAAACAGCACTCGCCCAATGGCTTTGTAAATGATTCCATCACCCAAAGAAATGTACTGTCAACTTCGTTACAGTGTTTCTCGTTGATTTTATAAATTTTACATTTCTACTCCAGACAATGTTCTTATAAAACACGAAACAGTTCCAAATATAACACTTCCGGTTTTTGTTGATGATGATGTATTTTACAATCACTTTCTTGTTCAATGAAACATTTTTTATGTTATCAACTTCGCTCGCCATTGGTATTCGATATGGTGCTCTCTAAATACCGTTCTCAATACCCTTGGCTAGCGAAGTTGTGTTAGCTGTGTTGGAAAACACATAATATAGCCGAAATTATTTGAATTCATGTTATATGCTATTTAATCATAAGAAGTTTATATAACATAAGGTAAATATATGTATACTTTCGAGCCTTAACGGATGTTTAAAAAATAAGTGTATCATATGATAATTAGGGCTTGATGTCAATTCATGTTTATTGATTTACTTAAAAGTTATATGTGCTATAAATGGGTGAATCTTCGGTAATCTATTGAAAGCCATCAGGTGTGATGAATTGAGCTGTAAAAATCATTCAAATGGACAAACAAAGTACTAGACTTAGTATGTATGATTTCTTATAACATATAGTTACAACACAAAATTTATGCACTGTATTTTTTTATTTATTTTTTTGTTTTGATGTGAAATGAAATTGTAGACCGCACCTTGGCTCCGTGGTCTGACTGTATGTCTTCATTTTACTGAACGGCAGCGGATGCTCGAGCGCGCACTCGATATGGTGGTCTCTTGTGCATTTGTTTTGACGCTATGGTTAGAATACATATGTATTTAAAACATCCCTATAAGGGCTCCGTTTATATCCATTCAGAAGTGAGCGCCGGCGAACGCTCGCGAGCGCTCGCCATCTTGAGCACGCCTCGGAATTCTGACATTAACATCAGTTATGGAAATTCAAATGGACAAACAAAGTACTAGACTTAGTTTGTATGATGTCTTATAAACATTAGTTACAACACAAAATTTAGCACTGTAAATTTCTTATTTTGTATGTGAAATGAAATTGTAGACCGCACCTTGGCTTCGTGGCCTGACATTATGTCTTTATTCTACTGCACTGTAGATGTAATTACAATGATTTTTGGCATGCCAAAATTACTTTTAGCTCTTAATTTTACTTATGAAATTAAAACCTATGCATACTAAATAAGCATTGGAATATTCAAAATGTTGGCAATTTTTCGTGCTGAATAAAATATTAAAATCTCTTCTAGATTCGTGAGTATGAAATTACGACACTTATAACTGTAACGTTTTTATGAACCGTTTGCATTTGACATATGACGATATAATAAAATAAAAATAGAACTTTTTGTGCTATTGGCAAACTTGAAATTCTTTCAGATTTAACGATTTCCACTTTTCTTTTGCAATGACCAAAAAGAGGTAGATTTTAAACTCCGACGCGGTAGAAAACAAGTCATTTTACGCGGCGCGTCAGAAACAAATAAATATCAATAATCTGCAAATAATAATAAAACCTGTTTTGTTAACATTTTTACTTGTCATAATCACTATAGGCTTTGGTGGTTCATTTAGAACTGTTGATAGTGTTAATTAAGACCTAAATTTAGAAGAAACAAGAAATGAACATATATCGAAACAAACAAGATCAGTAGTTGGTATTATTGTACAATGTCAGAAAAGCCAATTGTGGTAAAATGTATGACTGTTTGTGAAATTTTGATACTCGCTCGCTATTCGGCGTTACACACTGTGGTTAACGTTAGACGTCTTGTGTGCCGAACCCTGGCATATGACAGTGAAGTAGGGCAACCTTTGTCCAGAACCCCGCAAATCACCCTTACAGTAGTGTGTTTACCTTATAAGCTGCTTGCTCTTGTCAGAAAAAACAATATCTCGGCGGTTATGTATTGAGTGTTTTTAATCTACGTGACATCACTCGGGGAATTTTAACGTTGTCAATTAAAATTCTTAACACTGTATTGTTTTTTTGTTTTATGTTTCATAAGGAATGAACAATACATTTATGCCATATTTTGCTTTGCGGTTATGTAACAAAATTAGTCAGACTGAATTATCCCTGTAAAGCGTTAAGTGATAGATATCGATCACAAAAGCGGAAGACTACTGCGATAATCGATAGGGTTATCTGTACATTTGTTTGTGATTTAATCCTCTACCAAGTGATTAATTAAATTAAATAATTGTCACCGAACATACAATCTCTCCATCCTAATATTCGCTTCATTTTAATGACAGAAAAGAAGATAAAAATTGACAAAAAATGTTTCATAGATAGGAAAAGCTTTCAAAATATTGTTCGTTTTACACAATGCAATCTGATGAAAAAACAACCTGGAGTTTCTGGCTCATGACGCGATATTGAATTAAAATGGCACTTTATTCCAACAGTTCTGCTACAGGCACAGACAACTATCAGGGTTTGATTTATTTAATCTGCCATCAGGGAGGCGGGGGAGGACGGGATATCGTAAATCACGTGACCCATATGCTCTCTCGCGCTCTCGTGCTTTAACTCATTTATAAAGGTTTAAGCAGGAATATTGATTACCTATTAACTTTTTTGCAGCGTAAGAAACGATGAGTGCTCCATTGTCACTTAGACTCAGGGAATTCAGATTTTAGCCATTAACGATAAATTGGCCGCTGTGCTTTATAAAAAGATTGTATATAGGCAGTGATCTAAACATACAGTGTATATAGCGCAATGTCGCTTTATCAAGCCCTCATACCAGACATGCGGGCTCTACAGGTATGTCCGACAACAGACGAGGCAGGTAGTTTGATGTACATCAAAATAATTGTATAACGGTACACTGTGGTTGGCTGTATTACTTTGAAGTTGGGCGCCGAATAACGGTACACTGTGGTTGGCTGTATTACTTTGAAGTTGGGCGCCGAATAACGGTACACTGTGGTTGGCTGTATTACTTTGAAGTTGGGCGCCGAATAACGGTACACTATGGTTGACTGTATTGCTCTGAAATTGGGCGCCGAATAACGGTACACTGTGGTTGGCTGTATTACTTTGAAGTTGGGCGCCGAATAACGGTACACTATGGTTGGCTGTATTACTCTGAAGTTGGGCGCCGCTTTACCCGTAATCTACAGCGGATGTTTCTGCTGGTCTGTATTTTTATCTTCTGAACTGCCTTTAGTTTTGCTATGACATAGTCCAGGAGTGGATATAACGTCCGTGATAATAACACTAGAGATGGGATTTTGCATGTTATCTGAAATACTCTTTTTTTCATTTTTTTTTTACTTTAAGTCTTGACCATTTTGTTCCTGTATTTTAAGATAATAAATCAGCCGTTAGGGACATTAGCTATCGATGGACCGTATGTCTTGCTCCTTAAGTGAATTCATGGAGATTCCCACAGGCGTTTCGCGTGTCAATCACATACGGATCCTTGTTCAATTTTCAATTGTAAACAAATGACAGTTTATACAGCAACGTGATGTAATCCAATGTATGTGACAATATGACATCGCTGAGCTATGGTTTAATGTAATGTGTTACATACTAAAATCATTTAGGTATCTTTCATATAAGAGTAATTCAAATGTTTTTAAAGGAAGATTTTGGAGGCAACAAGACCATGCATTTTTTAAAAGAAGTTGGCATTCCAACCAAACAATCGCTAAGCTTGGGAAATATTTTTGCTACGATTGAGGGATAGTAGGCGGCTTGAGAGGGGGTTAAAGAGGCCCTGAGGGGAATGCGGGTGTAGTAATTAGACTACGAGGATCAATAAAAAGCAAACATAAAAGAGAACAATAAAATGAAATTATGATTTCGCTCTACGATAAGTAAACAAAAGCAGATTATCAAAAATTGCATTTCTTATTGTTTGCCTGTTTTCTATGTACTATGAAAGCTTGACGATATGACAAGGAGCCTCTGATTGTGTAAACGTTAATTCGCTTAATTGACCATCTCATCAAACAACACAAGTTCAAGTATGGATCCAGTTAATAAAGACATTATTTACAAAATTAAATCAGGTGTAGGTTGTTCCATAATTTTAAAGACATATGTCGTCTTTCAAAATAAACAAATAATATTTCTAATAATATTATTAGTATATAATTTGAATTAATGATCGATTACATTATATTTAACTTGTCTCAATGTGTTCATAAGTCAAGTACACTAAATTTATACACCCTTCTTACAACGCCTCAGACAGTTACATTACTGCTTTTGTAGCCGAGTAAATTGGACAATTTAAACAAAGATAATTAATACATAATTGTTGTTATTTCTTGACTTGATTTTCATGTCCAAATCATTTTTGACTCATTGTCAAATTAACATGTAATTGTTAACCAAATTCTTTGTTACAGATAGGAGCAATGATTTCCGATCAATTCACTTGTGTTTTGAAAAAAGTAAACCACATATGCGAACAGCATTGACAATATCTTCAGTGACTGTTATTTCAACTAACGATGAGAGGACAACTGATAATTCATTGAAATTGTTCGTTTATTTCAAGCAATGATCTGATAGTGATTAGAGCGTTACAGGCCTATGTCGAGTTTAGGGTGTCTGTGTTGTTATATTCGATCGTAAATAGGGCATCAACCTGAAAAAGGAAAGCAACTAATTTCCTTAACGTGGATAAGCCTTGGAGCCCTGATTTAAATGGATGCAAGGAAGAATCCTTATATGGATATATAAGATCCGGCCAAATGAGCGTTCTTCGTGGAGATTCACTAATTTTGCTTATCCCTAGAAATTACTTAGCTGCAAACTATTTGTACCGTCTGTCTATATCTTAATGGCGAAGGTAGAGTATCTCTGTTTACTATCCATAAAATGAGCTTTATTTGAGCCGACTTTCCTAATTTATTTCCCTAGACTTGCGCATTTTTTTTGTTCAGAGTACAAAGTACGCTTGGTAAAAAGAAGCAAAAAAGTTAAAAATCAAATAGTGATACGTCACAAAAAACCTGTATCTACATTTCCACATTCCAAGGAGAGAGATAGGGAAGTTTTATAAATAAGTATAGGAGCTTCGGAAGAGCGCGCGTCCTCACCTTGTTATTAACGTTTCCTTCATACCAAAACAGATCACGTTTCACCATTGTTATAAATATTGAATTGAGGGTTTGGTTTGATTTGATTAACGTCTTATTAACACCCAGAATCAGGTTTATTGTGTCTCTTCGGGTTAACAGTTTGAGATTTTCTACTGTATCGTGGATTATGGGTCAATCTCATTTAAGAAGGCGATCAAAGAAGAAAGTAAACCTCGATTAGACCTCACCTTTGCAAGCATTAGTCTTTGTTACATGGAATATTTCTGATAAAATATCCAACATAACCTTTGCACAGAATTAATATTCCACCTATAGATTAAAAGAAGCAGAGAAACCGCTACATCTCTCTGAAAGAAAAGCCTCTTCATCAATCATTCTCAATACTGGTGGTACTTTACGTTTTAATCTACTAGTGGATAATTTTCCCTTTGACGTAATTCAGCATTGTCGCTTAACGAGCGATCATGCTCTGTTTTCCTTTCCGCTAAATCTCGACATTTATCGAAGATGTATGGCGTGTTTAGATTTAATAAGACCTGATGGTTCACGATTGTTCCTCTTGCATATATTATTGAATCAATTCTGATTTGATCTCGCTTTGTAGCATCAGCCAATCAGATTAAGCGTTGCAAATGTATAATTACAAACGTGAATCACCGTAATGATAGCTATCAGAGGTCAGCTTTGCCCGGTATTGAACCATTCAACTTTAATACCTATAATTTTATTCAAATCCTTGCAATTTTCAACCATCTCTGACGTCAGAACTACGAAGGAATATTGGATTTCGTTAAATAATTTCAGCTGATTAAATAGACTTGCGTTGACTGCGGGGTTCCGTAATGATTGTCCCGTTCCCATCCCTCTATGCCAATTCAACAGAAAATTAACAATAAAATCTAATACTATTTGTTTTATTATTTTAAAAATTGTTTTCACATCTGTTACTGAAAGTGGTTAGCACTAACAAAATATCCAAGTACAAAAAAAGTTTTGACTTCTTTTTTAAGCTTCCGCATGTTATTAGTTTGTCTTTGCTATTATTATTTTTTATTTTAGTAATTGCTTTACCTCAAGAAATGACTATGATATAAAATTCAGTTCATCACAGTTCATCCCTTAACTTCTTAGAATAGAGGATTGGGATGAACACCTTTCCTATCTCTTAGGCAAATCGTCACCTTCAGAAAACGTCATTCACATGTGGTATACAAGACTCAATTACTTCACAAAATAGAATTGTTTACTGAATCCTTTCAACAGCTCGTAATCTATTCTGTTAAATGTAACATATTTTACCCTCAGGATCACAAAATGTTGTAAAACATTCAGCAAGTCTCGGGCTTTTGTGACCCTCGGGTAGAATATCCCTATCCTTCATATCCATTTATGAAACAGTCTTATATTCCAGGAGTGGATAGAACGACAGTAATAGTAATCCTTGAGAGATAGAACGACAGTAATAGTAATCCTTGGGGGATAGAACGACAGTAATAGTAATCCTTGGAGGATAGAACGACAGTAATAGTAATCCTTGGAGGATAGAACGACAGTAATAGTAATCCTTGGAGGATAGAACGACAGTAATAGTAATCCTTGGGGGATAGAACGACAGTAATAGTAATCCTTGGAGGATAGAACGACAGTAATAGTAATCCTTGGGGGATAGAACGACAGTAATAGTAATCCTTGGGGGATAGAACGACAGTAATAGTAATCCTTGGGGGATAGAACGACAGTAATAGTAATCCTTGAGGGATAGAACGACAGTAATAGTAATCCTTGGGGGATAGAACGACAGTAATAGTAATCCTTGGAGGATAGAACGACAGTAATAGTAATCCTTGGGGGATAGAACGACAGTAATAGTAATCCTTGGGGGATAGAACGACAGTAATAGTAATCCTTGGGGGATAGAACGACAGTAATAGTAATCCTTGGGGGATAGAACGACAGTAATAGTAATCCTTGGGGGATAGAACGACAGTTATAGTAATCCTTGGGGGGATAGAACGACAGTAATAGTAATCCTTGGAGGATAGAACGACAGTAATAGTAATCCTTGGAGGATAGAACGACAGTAATAGTAATCCTTGGAGGATAGAACGACAGTAATAGTAATCCTTGGAGGATAGAACGACAGTAATAGTAATCCTTGGAGGATAGAACGACAGTAATAGTAATCCTTGGAGGATAGAACGACAGTAATAGTAATCCTTGGGGGATAGAACGACAGTAATAGTAATCCTTGGAGGATAGAACGACAGTAATAGTAATCCTTGGGGGATAGAACGACAGTAATAGTAATCCTTGGGGGATAGAACGACAGTAATAGTAATCCTTGGAGGATAGAACGACAGTAATAGTAATCCTTGGAGGATAGAACGACAGTAATAGTAATCCTTGGAGGATAGAAAGACAGTAATAGTAATCCTTGGAGGATAGAACGACAGTAATAGTAATCCTTGGAGGATAGAACGACAGTAATAGTAATCCTTGGGGATAGAACGACAGTAATAGTAATCCTTGGGGATAGAACGACAGTAATAGTAATCCTTGGGGGATAGAACGACAGTAATAGTAATCCTTGGGGGATAGAACGACAGTAATAGTAATCCTTGGAGGATAGAACGACAGTAATAGTAATCCTTGGAGGATAGAACGACAGTAATAGTAATCCTTGGGGATAGAACGACAGTAATAGTAATCCTTGGGGGATAGAACGACAGTAATAGTAATCCTTGGGGGATAGAACGACAGTAATAGTAATCCTTGGGGATAGAACGACAGTAATAGTAATCCTTGGAGGATAGAACGACAGTAATAGTAATCCTTGGGGGATAGAACGACAGTAATAGTAATCCTTGGGGGATAGAACGACAGTAATAGTAATCCTTGGGGATAGAACGACAGTAATAGTAATCCTTGGAGGATAGAACGACAGTAATAGTAATCCTTGGAGGATAGAACGACAGTAATAGTAATCCTTGGGGGATAGAACGACAGTAATAGTAATCCTTGGAGGATAGAACGACAGTAATAGTAATCCTTGGAGGATAGAACGACAGTAATAGTAATCCTTGGGGGATAGAACGACAGTAATAGTAATCCTTGGGGGATAGAACGACAGTAATAGTAATCCTTGGATATATAAACGACAGTAATAGTAATCCTTGAGGGATGAACGACAGTAATAGTAATCCTTGGAACATCGACAACAATAATATCAACAATGATTACACGATGTACATGGCACACGAAGAATATTGCACTTTGATGGAAACGTCGGTCAATTTAGAGAATGACATTTTATTTAAATTTAGTCTTGCTCTAACCAGTACGTCTGTAAATGAAACGCATGTAAGATTACAAATAAAATACGATCATTTGAACCGCGTATCTATAACATTTATCTTAGAGTTTAGATGATCTAGAACACTATTCACTGCCTATGTTGATTCCAAAAGATGAACGTGTATCAAAAGGTACTTACAGTCCTATGTAGTTTTTATGATTGAGAATATAAGTTTCCGTGAGGTTCATCATCTGAAGCCTTTGTTCAATATGTGAAATTTAATGTTAATGAAAAAATGATGATTTTTTTTCTCGATGTGGCGCTTTGAACCCTAGTTTTTGCTATCGTTCTGGGAGCTCATCCCAGGCGGTCGAAAAAGGCAAGTTTAGAAATACGCTATAAATGTTTTGTATAGAACACGACACTTTGACCACACCTTCAGCCTGGGATACAGTATTTGAACCATCAAAACAAAATCAAACAAGTAAATCCAATCGGAATTCATCCGCCAGTGTGACAGTGTATGTTTATGCATTATATATATTCGAAAACCTGTCCTTACTTTTGCTTTGATGCTTTGAACTTTCAAAAAGAACTCGTGGTATAGGCATGAAATAAAACTAAATAGAGCAAAGCAGATCCGTTGAGTAAAACCTTATCGTGAAACTTTCATAATAACCAGTAACCTAGTAAATCGATTTACATTTACTACAGTTATCATTGGGTTTTTTTGCCGCAAAACAATTTCTAAATATACCCAAGTCTACATACAGTAACTTTGTTAGACGCAAATAGCAACACGTTCGATTACACGATCAAACCCAATTTCAAGAAAATTCAATTCTCGCCAATACTGTCATGACCGTTATCTATAAAATGTTACGGCCAACAGGCCATGTTTCCTTCACTGGCAATCTGAACCGACGCTATAAAAACCGATAACTATCACTTACCATAGGAAACGATGGTACGAAAACAGGTCGATATGGTGATGATCGAATTACCGTCACCGTTCGTCATCCTGACCGCACTTCGGACAACGACAGTAACGTTATGATCCGCGTCCGAACAGGATATGATAAGTCACTAAACATGATAAGTGTCATTTCTAATTACCGATTCGTGTTATCGGCACAACATTATCCACATGTTTATATTCAAAGGAATTGTGAATTATCTTATTTACGGTTGTAAATCGCTAACTAGAGCCGAAAGATACCGGTATAAAGATATCAAGTGAATATCATATAGACTATCGGTGTTGTTCAGCAAGTCCCGTCGGCTTACCGCATATTGAACCTTGGGAATACAGCCGAGAGCCATTTCATTGTTGTTGATTAATCTGACACCAACTATCGCCAGTAGGGGGCGTAATCGTCAAATTACAACCCTGAATGGCTTCCCTGATCTAGTGCGAACATAGTTAAATTGTGTTGATCTATTGCTTAGGCTAATAGACTCCTCACGTCGGCTCCAAGGCGTCAAATTGAGGCTCTAGTGTATGTCAGTATTTCGGTACAATATCTCAACATCGTAAAAATTAGATTATAAAAATTGCATGTATTTGCGTAACAGATTTTCTTGTTCAGCCTTCTGTTCTTTTTTTGACTGTTCTTTTTTTGACAATTGCTGGTAAAATACACAAATGGTTTGGTTTGATTTGTCGATTAGGTATTAACAGCTGAGGTCAATAAGGACGTACCAGGGTACAAAGTTTTGTTGAGAACTGGGAGCAAAATACCTGGAAACACATAGGATTCAAACTCGGGACCGACAGGGGGAAGTTTTGTAGTAAAATGTCAGAAAAGCTGAACTACCATGACACCGCAAACCAACTCTCACATGCTTCTTCGAAAACTGGGTAGATTGTGTTTGTATTGCTTGATTACAAAGTTGGTATTGCTTGATTACAATTTCAGGGTTTGATCCCCGATTAAATATTGAAATAGCAAAACCGAACGCAATTTCAAATGAACCTACAAACACTGACATATCTATATTTTCTCGCAAATTATAATAAAAATGATGTAGAAGGTAATATTACTCGGAGTAGATCTCCATCTAGATATTTATAAGAGTTATTAATAACTTTTAGTAACAATAATACTGAAGTATTCCGGAGCAGGCCAAAAGCAAAGATTAAACGAGTGTTGTTTATTTCTAGTTCAATAATTTCCATTCCAACAAAATATTGTAATGTTTTGAACAGGTGTTTTTTGTCTTGAATATATACAGATGTTTCTGAGTATCTTAATAACTGATGTTTAGTGCATTTTCCTAGAAAACTGGCTGGAAGCTAGTTATCGAGTGAAGGACTAGAAATCAGTTCGAAACTAACTCAATAATCAGATTAGAAAATAACATTCATCCAGCACTAACTTTCTAACTTAATGTCCAGTTAAGTTCCAAATGTCCGGTTAAAAGCTTGATGTCCAGTTTACAGGTGTATGACCGATTGACCTCCGGCCAAATTGTATTAACACGACATTACCTTTCCTAATAAAATAATAAAGTGTTTTTACACCTTCCGTAGCAAGGCGAGTATTTATGGCTGTGATCAATGCGTTATAGTATCGCCTTCACACATAACCTGCTTCTCCACCAGGCCTCCCTAACCTTGCATACTGATAGGATATCCTAATAGGCTGTGGCAGTACCACAATCTCTCCATAGTACAAGGTGGCATGACAAGTGTCATACAAAATAGAACCCTTTGGTGTTTTGACACATCTGAGTAGCATAGGTGTACATTTTTTAATAGTTGAAAGGAATAATAGTGGAGCGGCTAAGGTCGATTTTTCGACAAAATTGTTCAAAGTTTGAAGAAAGAAAAATAAATTATGAAACTTTGTATATGTCTTCTTTAGGACATAAGGTCTCGTGAAAAATAGACCCTAAAAAAATCACAGTCCCTGACGGCCCCATATTGGTTTTGAAAATGGCCGCCAAACATTACCTTTTTATCCATATTTCAGATTCTATAGCAGCTAGACTTAAGATTTAAACGTTTACACCCATAGTAATGAGCAATTAGCAAAATAGTTTAATAGCTGGATATATACTGTATTAAAAAAGTACATATTAACATGTATTAACTTACTCGGTCACTATCTGGAGACGTAAATCACATTTTTAGACAAGCACATTTGCGTACTCTATTATTATAAGTTTGAACATACTGAAATTAACTTTCTTTTGAGGCTACGAAATTTCGCCCATTTCGAAACACATTAGCGAAGACTAACATTCGTGGATTTAAATTTGAATGGATATTCCTATCAATATGTAATGATGAAGATGCATAAGATTGATAACACTTCTGTTCTGTAGGGAGACGACCTATATAGAACATGCCTGCTGTCTGATCCCATTGACTTTTTGTCAAATACAATTGTTTAAAATTGAATGAAATATATATGCATTGTACATTGTGAATTTATTGAAATGTTTACATTTCTATAAACTGCATTGATATCTTACACAACCTATTTTTTCATATTTGAAATACACAATAATGATATAATGATAGTCCATGCGCTTTCATGTCAAAAAGAACAAAGGGAAACAGAGAAAAAAATACAATCGACCTTCATTAAAAATCGTGTACACTATCTATGGAATATATTTCATATTAACAAACGTTTAACTTTGTTCCAATCTTATTTAAAATCACAGCTTTGTAATATTTACATTCTTTGTAACCTGTCACACCAAAATACTTGATGAATGGAAATCTTGTCTTTTTCTCTGAATATCTGGTAAAGGATATTATTTATTAGTTATACGAATCAAACCCACATTAAAAGCAAAAACAGGCTCAAATAGATGGAAAACATAGCCGTGGGCAAAGCACCAATGGTAAAGTCATAGTCATCAAATCAGACACCGATTTCTGTCCGCGGAGAGTCGGATCATATTTAATGAGTGTTCAGTGTTTGGCAAATCTTTTAGGAAATCTCATAATTGTTGTAATGGTTAATTTATCGGAAATCTTGAAATAATATGTTGTAATCCACAAAACTATCAAAACTATAGGTTCTTTAATCGTGCTCAACATGCGCGCATTCAAATGCCTATTTAATATGTTGTAATAAATAGGCGTTCTATTTAAAGGGACAATCATTCAAAAAACATATCAAATATGAAGATGTTTCTTTAAAGTGTCATCCGCTCATTTGTATTGGGTAACATTCAAATGCTATTATCGATATGTTGTAAAATAGGCGTTATTTAAGAAGAAGCTTGAGCGTATTTTGCATTTATCTTAAAATGACATTATTTGATGCATGCGACCACAGAGAGATTATTAGAAACCTTCAAAAAGACAAATCGTCGTATTTTTTCAGGACAATTTACGTCAGGAATAAATTGATATATGAGCGCAAATGCTTGACAGTTAGACTTCCGGTTTAAGGGTGATGGATTGGTTCCCTTTGACATTGGGGCGTTTTCTCCTATTAAAGTGTTTTTCCAACAAGCCGTGGACTCGAATAAAGCCACAGATATCTGCAAGTTTTGGCAACATGCTTTTTTAGTATTGTTAATATTGAAATTTCCACTTTATCTTAAAAACCCATTTAAAGATCTTTTTAATGAATATATGGATATTAAAGATCCTCCACCGCTGACAAATGGTATTTTTACACTATCAAAAACAGGAGCAGAAGATTTGGTATTTTTCTTCAGTTACAAAAGTTACTTACTTTACACCATTACCGCCATTGAAAAGTTTGAGCTTCTAATTTTACTTCAAGTTAAAAAACATGACAAATAATTAATTGCATCCCATTTTATGTTTTTTTAGTTAATAAGGTATACAAATATACGTTTAAACGCCAATTATTTTTCAACTGATGAATATCATTTATGCTCTGTCGGCGGTGGAGCATCTTTAATTTACCATTACAGTGTATACATGTGTTAGTTTATACTCATGCGTAGCGATCAGCATAAAGGAAGAAGATCGGATGGTTTTCCTGTTTTCAGTATAATGTGACCGTTTGGGATGTGTTTGTTTGGTGTTGTTGGCGACATGGCCCAGTGATATAGCACTACAAAAAGGACAGGAGTTCCACCATTACAAATAGGCACAAAACGAATATACCGCACACATGGAAGGCCGTCATTTAATGACCCTGGCTGGTAATAGGACGTAAACTGATATGCAAACTAATTGAAATATTGATGTATAGCAATATCTACCGTTCTGATAAAGGATATACAATTAGAGAAGATATATTGATATCACATTGTGTATGGGGGAAATGTCGGGGGCATGCTTCAGTGATATAGCACTATAAATGGGCAACGGTTCCACTATACAAGAAGACACAACACGAACACACCGTAGTCTCTATAAAACGCACCTCGCACTCCATACACGTAACACACAGCATACATGGGAGACCGTCCTTACATGACTCTTGCTGTTAAAAGGACATTAATTTAATCAAACAAACAGACAAATTAGGGTAAATGAGTCAAAATAAAACCCTTATAATCAAAGTTCTTAGAAATGACAAATAGAATTACGTTTCAAACACTTTTGTTTCTCTCAGTTTTGTAATATTATGATAGCTAAATACACAGTATTTTCACATATGAACAGTAGTCAAGCTAGTAGTGAACCTGAGCTGTCAAGCTGACCTATGTTTTTAGTATTGTTGAAAACTCATAAAGCTTAAAATAGCTTAAACGATATTTATATAAATATACTGTCGGTAACCTAAAATAAAACCACACGACATCCACATTTGTCTAATGTCTAACCTAAAACAAAACCACACGACATCCACATTTGTCTAATGTCTAACCTAAAACAAAACCTCACGACATCCACATTTGTCTAATGTCTAACCTAAAACAAAAACATACGACTAACCTAAAACAAAAACATACGACCTCCACATTTGTCTAATGTCTAACTTTCGTTGATATCACGAATCGACATTTAATTTGAACTTTACCCACGTCACTCGGAACTTAAAATGATATATCAAATTGACGGCGGTACTTCTGCACCAAATGTACGCATAGACACTGATAAATTAGTCCTTCAGTTCACGAAGGGATAGGAAACAATGAACTTATAATGTCATTGTATTGGAATATAAAATAAAAATGATTAAAACACCGATTTTTTTACGGAAACATTTGTGCAGAAATCACTTTACAATAACCAATAACACCTGCACAAATGAAATTGTACGTACTCATTCCACTGCATTGTAGGTGTAAATATAGTGTTTAGGCAGTACTGCTAAAACTACAGCACTTATAACTTTAACAGTTCAAAAGGATGAATTAGCCCATTATCAACTATGATTTCAGGATGAGCGAAATGAAACAACAAACGCTAAGAATGAAGCACTAACAGTATATCCCAAGTGAAAGCAATTCAGAAAACACGATATTTAAACTATTTAAAAAATAATACAAACACGTAATGACGGTATGTCCAGGTATAATCATGCAAAAACGTGTGTGTCTGTAGTGATCCTAACCGTTGAGACAAAATATATTGTCAAAGTTCCAAAGTCTATCAAGACACACATAGATCAAACAAGAACAGAACGATTCACAAGACGACAAAATAAACAGATACAATTTATTGTAAAACAAAATTAAAAGATATCCATCATCGTGTCTAAATTAAAACAATTAACCTTTTTTGTTAATCGTTAACAACCCATTGAAATTACAGGTAGTGAAAATGTCAACAACAATCGAAATGGACATACTATTTTTGCGTCACGTCCAATATAAAATGAGTAAGTAATGGGATTCCTTGAGTTTATAACACTTTGGAAACCCACACGCAGATGTTCGATCGAACATCTGAAACGTTGCTTTCTATTGCTTTTTGTCTCCTTGTTATCGTGTAAAAATTGCATCTATTTCCTTAACAGATGTCTACATATAGACGGCATGACGGGATTTGAAAACCAATTAGGGAAACTTAGGGAGCTGGAATCTGTGCGCGTGAGGATGTCTTTGAGACACTTCATGTCACTTTCAGCACGAGGTCGGCGCGAGAATGTCAAAACTGATGGCAGGAGAGGTTCCAATTGTATCTAAATTTACGGACGACAAATGAAATTTTCGAAACTGTCGCTATCTATCTGTAGAATATTTCTCATCAATAGAAACTCTTTGACGAGTTTCCCGAAAGGGTATTCCGCTTTTGTTTAAGTTATTTTACATTAGGGCAATCATAATTTTAATCATTAATGGAAATATATTTGATATATACTTAAAACAGATATTATTATTTCATCTTTAAATTTAGGTATCATTTAATATGAAAATGCGTAATTGACGGTATATGACAACAATTTTCCCCGTTGGGAGCCTTATGAGATGCCATGTTGCTGGTAAAGGTCATTAGAAGGTCATTAGAACCAAACATTTTACATTGTCACGGAACCTTCTCCTCTCCAGTGATTGGTAGATGGCTAGTTTGATGAATCCTGGTAAGACTTGACATCTTTTTGAGTCGGGCGCGTGAGGGCTAGTTCTCAAAAGGGTTTGTCTTTCTAGTCTGAATTCTAATGAGAGGTTCTGGAACTTTTTCCGAGTTTTCGTTGATAGTGTTATGCAGAATACCTTTTTTTTATGAAAATAGTTTTTTTTTGTGATTAAACATCTGTTTTATTGGTAGACATACGTATACTGTAAACCAACTTTTTTCAGCGGCTACTAACATTCGCGATTTTGAAAACGCAATGGATTTTATCCCTATGACTATAAAGGATAAAGATATTAATACGCGGAGACAAACTTCCGTATATTTCCTGTGATAGTAAATTTCACGAAAGTAAATTGCACGTGAAAATGTAGGTTGACATTAAATAGCACAACTTAACGCGAAAACGATTCTAACAAATTAATCTATTATTTACTATATAAGCGACTTAGAGATATGGCATTCATATTCATATGTCAGAAAAGCAAAGGGCGCGAAAATGATATCACCGCTAAATTTGTATGCTAAGCGTGGTAATATGTGCGCTTATGTGGTTACATGTAATATATCAGTATTAATGCTTACATGTAGGGCGGTAAAATTGCTGCCCCTATTGCATGATCGTAAAAGGCGACTAAATTTGGGATCTTATCTTTTCTTTTCTTCTTAACTGACTTTAGGTTTCTTAATGCCTCCCTTGGCACCGCCTCACTTTTGGCCTTGAGTTGAGCGTTCGCCACTGTGAGGAAGGCTCTGGGTTCTGTCCCCTGGCCGAGACACACCAAAGTCTATAAAAGTGGTAGTTTCTGCTCCTGCTTAGCGCTCAGCATGCAGGGAGTGGGACGACTGGTTCGCCCTTTGTCAGTATAATGTGACCGGGTGGGGTGGGTTGCTTGATGTCTTCGGCGGCATGCTTCAGTGATAGAGCTCTATAAAAAGGGCAACAGTCCCACTATACAAGAAAACACATAATGAATATACCGCAGTCTCCCAAAACACGCACCACGCACAACATACACGCAACACACCACATACATGGAATGCCGTCCTTACATGACCATAGCTGTTAATAGGACGTTAATTAATCAATCAAACAAATAAACTTCAACCAAACTCATTAAACAATAAAGAACACATTTTGTTAGGCTTGCTAGCATTTACAAGTGATTCGAAAAGATATTATACTTGATGTGCAATTAGAGTCAGAATTTCGGGGAAGTTACCGGATTCTGACGAGGCTTCAATAGTCTATACGTGTCACTAGATTTGACAGATCTGTTCATATATATTCTACGTTTAGCATTTAACGAGTAGACGTCTCATTAGCTCCTATCAGACATTTTCTCATTAATCGTCTAACTAGCCTTACTTGGAGATTTTGTTAATAAACGCAATTTCTGTAAAGAAATATTGTCAGCGAAACAAGGCAATGCTATATTGTAATGTTACAACCATGTTGGCATTACATAGACACACTGACCTTTACAGTCTAGCGTGTATTTCAAATATTATTTCAACGAAAAAAAAACTTGATTGGTGAAATTTTATTGAAATGTAAATGTTGACATTTTATGGACATGATACTTTTGTTCGTATTGTCATTATACATTATACACGACTGTAGTAGATATTGAGACTTAACTTATTTACTTTAATTTTTGCGACTTTCGTTTTTGATCAAAATGAACAAGTGTACGTTCCAACGATCTTTGATATTTTTAATAATGTTGTCCATAAAAATAACATACAAGCAACACCATTACATGTCACACAAGAGGTAGTCCTAGGATATTGTCAACAATATTGTTATAAATAGACAATATGTGTTAGCTTTGTCATCATACAAGCCAGTCAGAATTATCTGTCGTCTTTTTTCATAGGTTGTGACCCATGTAAAAGACAATGGAATGACAGAATTATTCGGACTACATACAAGCACCTAGTATTTCGTTGATTACAGCCAACTTTCTGAACAGTTATTTTACGTCAATTCCTACATTTATTTTTACAAGATATTACTTGATCCTACTTAATGCAGTTTGTTATGATAAAGCTACAAAAGCAATTCGTGAAAATAAATCCCCGCTGAGGTCCGGACAGTAAATCGCGTAATTTAACGCCTGCGAAATTTAACATTTACAATATTAAAACAGGTGACTTACTGTTTCAGATAAAAAATGTGAAAATTCATCTTAGTTGATCTTATTCATATACATCGTATTGCACGGAATCATATATTATCAAAATAATAAAATATCAGTGTTTCCAAGGTTATACGTTACCAGGGGTACTTGAATGTTCGAATATTCATTTGAAATAAGAAAAAAACACAAGAAGCATTTTATATCTTCATGTTTTGAAAGTTTGAATATGGTACGCCTTATGCCGTTATGAATGTCAGGAATGATAAAACGTTTGTGGAAAAACTCCAGAATTGGCTATGCCATCAGCAGTTATTTGTACTTTTTTTATTTAAAAAGTACTATAAAAAGCTAACAATATACTCTCCCACAACACGAAGTGGTATATATATATGTTAACTAGACATAGAGTATTACATGAGTAGAATAATTACAAGGATAACTTACCACCGAGAGAGTTTCAGCTGCTGACAGAGCCACTACTTCACCAGTCAACAGGCCTGTGGTTAGTGTCGCTTGTAGGGTGTAAAGTTTAAAATGCTGTCGGAAATTGACAGTTTATTCAGTTATGAACCCAATAAAAATGTTTTAGCTCCGATTATCAGATCAGAATAAGAACTACACCAGCAGAAATGTCGCCTTAATTGACTAAATTAGTTTCCGAGTTCCAATTACTTGGTGTAAATTATAACTATTGGGCGATCAGCTTAGCGGTATGAGGTATCGGCATCAAGATAGTTTTCGATTCTTATCGTTTGAATATGTCACATCGACATTATCATTATATGTCATTTCATCTCGGTTGTCGGTAATATACCAGGCACAATGAACCCTATCAAATACAGAATAAGTACTAAGTGGAATTGTTACCGTAACAATTTGCGACATACATGTAGTATAACTAGTCCGCTAAACCTATTATTAGGCTTTTTTTTTTTTTTTGCCTAATATATATATTAGGCAAAAAAAAATAATTAAAAAAAGCCTAATAATATAGGCAGGTTTAGCGGACTAGTAGTATAACATGCCATACACAAGCAAAAGATTTTGACGAGAGAAGTTCCCATTGAACACTTTTAACTGGTATCACTTTCTGTGGACGCTTCAGGGTAAAAGTGTTTTGACAATCTTGTTGTAAGCATTGTACACAAAGATGGTGCTGTTCAGGCAGATCTTGTTGTATATGCATTTGGAGTCTATGTGTGATACTCGAACGTTTTCGAATAAGATGCATATCATATTTATATCATTTAAAGTTATATATGTCATAACTGGGCGAACATTTTGACATGTTATTGTTGTTTATTCAGTTATCTATTGAAAACAATCAGGTTTGATGAATCAAATTGTTCAAATGGTCAGACAAACATTTATGATGCCTTATAAACATTAGTTGCAACATTTATGCATTGTCAAATTCTTTTTTCATGTATGTAGAGATGGAAATATACCTACAGAATCACTACCTAAGACACAGTAAAAATATTAAATGAAATTGCGGACTGAAATTTGGTATCATGATCTGACCGTATGAACTCATTTGACTACACAGCAAATGTTTATGTTGATCTTTAGTATAACTGCCAAACTTATTTTCATATTTTATTGATACTTGTAAAATTAAAACCCATGCCTTGTAAGCAATGTTTTTCTCCAAACGTTGGTAACTTTTGGTGGTGAATAACATATTAAAAGTCATATTAAATGTTCTCCTTGGTTCGTGATTATAAAAAAAATATGGCGCATATAACTTTAATTCTAATATATATAAACAGGATTCACTCTCTTACTCCTTCACATATTCGTATCACTTATACACACCTAATACCAACCCACCATACCAACCCACCAACACTTCCATATAATTGTTTTCATTATTTGTTTTGCTTTATTCAAATGATTAATTCTTTTCTTCATTCGGAACAATGAATGTAAAATGATATTTATTCAACTGATTCATTCTTTTATATTTACATTTTTACTGCAATCCCACTGTGTAACCTTACCAGGCGCAGTTGGCAATCACATAGACTATGAACTTCAATCGCTAATATTGACGTCATTATCATTGTGACGTCACAATTTTCGTTTCAGCGATCACGGAAGACGGCTGTTCAAACGGCTGTTCCATCCATGACGATAATGAATGATTATCTCATTACAATGCAAAATTCCTTGTTATTTCAACATAAATTTGTAACCAAATTTAAATATAAGCATTGTATAAGCTTTGTCAAATATAAGCAAAATGAATGCAAACTGGACAGAGGCAAATCCAACATAGCGCGCTTCATGGAATTTGCCTCTGTCCAGTTTGCATTCATTTTGGCTATGAATGCCAACTGAAAGACGTTCATTGCTTAAGTGTATTCGGAAGAATTAAATCCATGATGATCATACAATACAGTTACATCCGAAACCATATCCCACAGAAGACAATGACACGATAATGTATTGTAGCGAAAATCTTTAGATAAAATGAGAAACCATAACAGAATAGAAAGTGTCTGTAATTAACGGCTAGAGTGTTTATGTAAAGCAATCTCTATTGGCGTCTCCAAGATTCCGAGTTTTAACGCTTAGAGAAGAAGATAAACGGTTGTTTCAGTATTGATTAAACAAAAATACGGCAATAGAAAATTACCCAATAAGATTTATATTAACGACGTTGGTAAGCAAAATTAGTGGTCTAAAAGTCGAATCAACTTTACTTAAGTCCGATAAAGGCAAATCACTGAAGCTTCCGATAAACAATCATTTGCGGAAGATGTGTGATTATTTAACACTTACCAGGTTGCCGTCTGTTTTAGAATCATCCCCATTACTCCCTAAATCAGGGGTCAGGTACAAAACCGAGCATGGTCAGCTTACCGGGTACATATTGTATAATTATTTGATGTACACAACATTTAATAACCAGTTTTGTGTTTAAATCTAAGCTATTTAAACCATGTAGTTGAAATATTACAATTTCTAATAAGGAAATATTCATATTGATAAACAAATCAATTGAAAACTAATCTAATACTTTTAGAAGATGTTGTTTTCGGTAGATCAAGCTAACCAAACCAGAACGTTCGCCATGACCAGAATGACTGGTATGGGATCGGTTGCTGAATATAGGAAGAAGAGGGTTGCAAGACGTTTTACTTCTGAAAATAAGGAAATTACCAACTACACAGACGAATGTCTTAAGGCGATTGTAGATTTATGTCTGTGATTGTCTACGACCTCACATGAATATTCCCTTTGAATGAAAAGCATTAGCATTTAACGTGAATCATTTAATAGATTCTGACTTCTGATAAGGGTTATTATGGAAGAAATACGAAATATTATTCATTGATTTATTTCATTATTGGTTGCTTGTTGATCGTCTTATAATTTGTCGCTTTCTATGACCAAATATAAAGGTGAAATGTCGGAGAGTTAGGTAAATAAACAAATAGTGATGTACAGATAGAAGACAGAAAGACGTAAAATGGACGGAAAGATGGATGTTTTGATGGATAGATTATAGATTATATGGATGGATTGTTTGATGGATGGATGGATTGATTAGATGGATGGATTGATTGATTGGATGGATGGATGGATGGATGGATGGATGGGTGGATAGATGTGGATGTGGATGGGTGGATGGATGGATGATTATATGGATGGATGGATGTTGGGGTGGATGATGGATGGGTGTGGGTGGGTGGATGGATGAATGGATGTGGATGGGTGGATGGATGGATTATATGGATGGATGGATATGGATGGGTGGATGGGTGGATGGATTGATGGGATGGGTGGATGGATGGGTGGATGGATGGATGCGTGGGTGGGTGGATGGATGGATGGATTGGATGGTGGAATGGATGGATGGATGGATGATTATAATGGATCAACGAAGATGGATGTTAACGTTATGATGGTTAGGAAAACCTAGATGGATGTATGATGGATGGATGGATGGACGTTTTGTCTCGGAAAAAATGGAACTTCTTTCGGAATCTGAACCATTCTACAAGACTGCCATCACCGGCAGTTAGAATTGATGAAAACTGAATGGATGTGGATGGTAATGGATGGATGGATGTATGATGTGCCAATACATGTCTGGGTTTTTAACGGTTGACTATGGATGTGGTTGGGTGTGGATTGGATGGATGGATGTGGTTGGGTGGATGGGTGGATGGATGGATGGGGATGCGGGGGTGGGTGGATCGATGGATGGATGAGGATGGGTGGATGGATGGAATTGATGGATACGTGTGTCACATAATAACAACTTAACGTTTGACCTGTGGTATTTTTAACGTTTGCACGCCTGAACACATTATAAAGCTGTGCGCTCCACTAATACAACTTCGTATAAATATCTTTTAGAAATAGTGTTCTTGGTATTGAAATGATAAACACTCACATTAAGGTTATGGTGAATAAATAAATGCATTTCGTTTTCTATAGTTACAAGTGTAGCAGCAAAAACAGTTATTAAAAAGAAAGCAAAGTCAACAATTTTATAAGCTATAGAAATTCAAGGTGAAAATCATTTCTGTAATCAATGACAAATACCTGGTAAAACAGAACAAATACGCAGTAAAACCTGTAATCTAATACTAATAAAATGGTATTTGGAAGTCTGTTTAAATATAGTGAGTGAAACATAATAATAAAACATTAAGTTCCTTTTGGATACTATAAAACTTTCTAAGCAAAGCGTTGTATGGTCCAAACTCTGGCAAGGGATTTTTTCATTTCCATCTTTAATGCAATCAATATCAAGAAAGAAAAAGGGTAGTGTAAAATCACATTGGTTTTTTGTTTTGGGTCCCTTTGTCTTACTTCTAATGCGTACTTGCCAAACAAAATTAATGATTGGTGTTAACAGCCCATTAGACGGTCAAACATAGATCTTTTGTTTGATTTAGATGTCTACGTGTCGTGTGTGTTTTTTCCTTGATTTTGGCACGTTAGGAGTCAGTCAATATGCGCCTAGATACCATTCTATTGTCGCGAGGTAATCGACCTGAACAGACAATGTGTTTGTCTGTTTGAAAGGCTACTGCAAAAAACTGAATTATTGTAATATAGATGGTGTTACTTTGTTTATTGTATATTAATGATCTGTAAGGTATATTATTTTACGGCAAAATATTTTTTCGTTATAAATCGACGCTATGATACAGTATAACAATCACTCGTGTCTTTCCGAACTCCCTATCAATTCTTGGGTAAATGTATGTTTTTTTCCACTTTAATTCATTTTCAGTAATTATGTAATTCCATGAAATGAAAAAAACACCATTTTTAAAGTGAACAGTCGGACAAGGATGGCTAAAGTCGGTAAAAATGGTGTGAATGTATCCAGTATAATTTCATATGGAATAGAAAAATAAACTTTCTCGTCAAAATCTGTCTGCGTTCGTAGAAATTAATTTAAAGTATACGAATGCTAAAACGTCCTCCCGGCTGACTATGTCCGTGGTTACATTTCCACGCAGCCTCGCTTTCAATGCTTTCAACTTTTCTTTATTTCAATAATCAGAACTTGGAAACGTAAGCAGAACTTGACCGTTGTATTAATATGTGAGAACTTTTGGAAGGCCAATGAACGCATTTAGACTGGTTTTCTTTGCCCGACTATTCACTTTAACCAAATCAAATTTAAAACAAAATTGCAAAAATCCGTTAATTGATCGTTAAAGCAAATTGTCGGTATGATTACTGTAAAACAACTTATATTCGCATGCATTTTAATTAAAAGATTTCTCGCTCAGAGAGAAATTGCGACAATTAACCGAATCGGATTTCAACGAACATACAAACGATTGATTTTCAACTTAGAATTGTCGAAATTAAATCACTACAAATGTGGAACATACTTAAATCATAACGCGAAATATACTAGTCGCGAAAAAAGTTATATATTCTCGAAAATAAATCATCGCGAATATGTGAAACATATTTATAACGCGATATTAACTTTAGTTGGAAAAATATGTTGGTTGTAGTGTTACGGTCATATACATGTACATAATGACTTTGATATTTTGACAACATGAATAGTAGTCGAAGAGAACCAGAGATCAACAGAAGTGGAAGATTGTATCGGCACGAGATATATCCTGTACCCAGAATGACCAGTCTGTATCCAGAACTGTACCCAGAATGACCAGTCTGAACCCAGAATGACCAGCTGAACCCAGAATAACCAGTCTGTAGGAGTGACGACCAGTCTGTATACCACCCGGAATGACCAGTCTGTAGGAGTGACCAGTCTGTACCCAGAATGACCAGTCCGTGGCGTGACCAGTCTGTACCAAGAATGACCAGTCTGTACGGAATGAGGAGTGACCAGTCTGTACCCAGAATGACCAGTCCGTGGGCGTGACCAGTCTGTACCCAGAATAACCAGTCTGTAGGAGTGACCAGTCTGTATCCCGGAATGACCAGTCTGTGGGAGTGACCAGTCTGTACCCAGAATAACCAGTCTGTAGGAGTGACCAGTCTGTACCCAGAATAACCAGTCTGTAGGAGTGACCAGTCTGTGAACCATAATGACCAGTCTGTTGGCGTGACCAGTCTGTACCCAGAATGACCAGTCTGTGGGAGTGACCAGTATGTACCCAGAATGACCAGTCTGTAGGAGTGACCAGTATGTACCCAGAATGACCAGTCTGTGGGAGTGACCAGTATGTACCCAGAATGACCAGTCTGTGGAGTGACCAGTATGTACCCAGAATGACCAGTCTGTAGGAGTGACCAGTATGTACCCAGAATGACCAGTCTGTGGGATTGACCAGTATGTACCCAGAATGACCAGTCTGTGGGAGTGACTCGTATGTACCCAGAATGACCAGTCTGTGGGAGTGACCCGTATGTACCTAGAATGACCAGTCTGTGGGAGTGACCCGTATGTAACCATAATGACCAGTCTGTTGGCGTGACCAGTCTGTACCCAGAATGACCAGTCTGTGGGAGTGACCAGTATGTACCCAGAATGACCAGTCTGTTGGCGTGACCAGTATGTATCCAGAATGACCAGTATGTTGGCGTGACCAGTATGTACCCAGGATGACCAGTCTGTCGGAGTGACCAGTATGTACCCAGAATGACCAGTCTGTGGGAGTGACCAGTATGTACCCAGAATGACCAGTCTGTTGGCGTGACCAGTATGTATCCAGAATGACCAGTATGTGGGCGTGACCAGTATGTACCCAGGATGACCAGTATGTGGGCGTGACCAGTATGTACCAGAATGACCAGTCTGTGGGAGTGACCAGTATGTACCCAGAATGACCAGTCTGTTGGCGTGACCAGTATGTATCCAGAATGACCAGTATGTGGGCGTGACCAGTATGTACCTAGAATGACCAGTCTGTGGGAGTGACCAGTATGTACCCAGGATGACCAGTCTGTGGGAGTGACCCGTATGTACACAGAATGACCAGTCTGTGGGCGTGGTCAAATTCTGAACATTTCCCCCGTGTAATCTGTCATTGATTTCACAGAGTAAATATGTTAGTATCTATGTGTGAATAGCTCCGCATTTGGCCTGTCGTCTTCTCTCACAATCAGACTAAATGATGTCGACATTTCTCCTCTCGGAGGCACACAGTTCCACCCATCTCGCTCATCTATCTTACAGTATCCCGATCATAATCTTACGCAGTTTTGTTCCAGCTTTGTCCAGCTCAAATAACAGGAATTTAACGATTGTCATAAATATGAGAACTGACATTCAAAATAGATAATAGTACAATTGTATAAACTCATTAGGGTACACTCGAATGAGAAAAGCAACTTCAAAAACTTGTTATCAATTGATGGTTGGTGGTTACTATGCCAATATGGTTTATCATGAACAACAGTACATCCTGGGTTTTTTTTGTGTGTGTGTGTTTTTTTTTTATTATTATTAATTTAGTTACTCTTAATTGCCGCATATTCAAATACATTGTAGTCTAATGAATAAGCAGTAAGAGACCCATTGTTTCAACCGAGATATAGAAGGGAATGGAAGAAGCAATTTATTTTAAGACAGAACATTTTTTAATCCATTCTCGTTATAAAGATATAGTCTATGTTTGTATTACGACGGCTCAATAGTATGGTAAGTAATA
The DNA here is from genome assembly GCF_041381155.1 of Argopecten irradians. Lineage (NCBI taxonomy): Eukaryota > Metazoa > Mollusca > Bivalvia > Pectinida > Pectinidae > Argopecten > Argopecten irradians. The sequence continues at coordinate 9,762,144 of NC_091147.1, read as the reverse complement.
TGTCTGAGTCGAGGAGAAAGTCATGTGTAACAGCTTTGAAGAGAATAAATCACTGAGGTAGATACAATTTGGATTCAAGATTCAAGAAATTTTATTTTACGTCGCATATCAGAATCAAATACAACATTAGAACTGTAGTGCTATTCTCGCGACAAACATAAGTTTATTGTAATTTAACAATGAAATGATTGGCAAAATATCACAGACATAATTATACACTGATAGACTTTACAATGACACAGAAAATATTATAACATTTGAAGTAAGCATTGTCACATGGAGTAAAAAGATAAGTTAATATTGAACACTAGTATATCACACTGGTGTTACTATAGAGTATTAAGATACTGCAAGAGTGTAATATACATATATGGCAAAAAGTAAAATTTGACAGAATAAACACTAACATAGTGTATATTAAAAGTAATATCAATCAAAGAGATATGTAAAAAGTTTAGCTAAAGATAATAGATAAATTGGAAACCAATGCCTGTAGTATAGAGATTCAATTCTATCTAAAAACAATTATGTACTTTAATGCTTGAACACTTTTTCTAATCCTCCGTTTTCACTTAAAATATCTTCTTCCTTCTGATATTCAAATATAAGAAATTGCGAAACAGTCTATTTATAGCATACTTTTATATTTCCATATAGACAAAGACTAAATACGAAGAATGTATATGTGTTCAGAAGCTTAGTAATATGTTGAGTGTATTGATTTTTAAAATCTTTATATATTATTGTTGAATAATGTCAGCAATTTTAATATCGGCATCATTCTTCAGACCAGTTTTCCTCATCTAATTTAAAAGGCGAATTCATGTCACTGTAGTTAACAATAAAAAAAATAAGATAATTTTATGTAGAGATGTAAAACTGTTAAGTGAAAAAAGTCGGACTACTATTTGATATAAGAGGAAAAGATATAACAGTTCACAATGTCTGGTATCTTCCTAAAGCCGTCGTAAATTCGTACAAAAGTTCAAATATCGATTAGCAGTAAATTATTGCTACACGAAAATTTGCCTAAAATGATAATTATATACAGCGATAATTTTCCATTCCATCACACATCTGCCCGAGTCTGTCACGCTGACCACGGGCTATTATCGATTCTGCACAACTCAGCGCGACTGACCATTATAATTAGTTTGGCTGGTCAGAGATCGGTCATCTCCCATCGAATCAGGATGATCTCTACCCATTTAGCATGTTGGTAAATTCTCGCTTGTAAAATTATGCTTCAATTTACACCGATAACTCTACGTAGCAACTCGTAAAATTGAGAATTAAGCATTCGCAAATGACAAAAAAGAAATGTGATTAAATTGTGAAAACATTGTGTAATATAATTGTTTCACATCACCAGTGTCTAAACCTAAACAACTTTGTACACTAGACATGCTCCTCTCTCGTATCTGTGCGTGACACCTAAACAAAGACCGGAGAACGGAATACCTGAAAAAGTTACATGAATTCTCTCCTTTTTAAAAAAAGGAGTATTGGTGTAAAACAGACCACTAAAACATCTAATCCGAGTTATTCAGTCGTTCTTTTGTGTTTTTACATAGGCCTTGAACTACATGTATTTTTGTTCTCACTTTAGCGTCGCCTTCGTTTCGACAACTAATGAATTTATCATTGTGACTACTGAAAATGTTTTACAAATATATGAGTAAGTTAATGGTAGTTGACGACCTGTCATTAGTTGTTTAATGTATTCATTTAATTGTCTAAAAAATCTTGGAAACAACTTTGACTTGATTTTGATCCATTTTTGAACAACTCACCAGATTTTGCTTCTAGCTTACAAAGGAATAGGATAGACATGTTCCATTCTGCAGTATAATTGTGTATGCAGCTATTTCATCATTCTGTATATATAACGATTTTCTTTGATAGCTGTTCAATTTTCTCTGGTTAAATTTCTTTTTTTTTAATTCAATATATTTTGCTTAGAACGAACTCTTTAATTAGAAATTTAAGTTATCGGCTTATAAAGGAACAAGGATGTTGCTATTGGTAACGACGCTTCTGATACTGATATATAGAGATTATCTTTAGTAAATTGAACTATAAGGATTAAAAACAGATTTTTTATGTTATGAAGGTAAATAACCTACAAACATAAGTGTACTCCCATCATAACCACTAAAACGGTTTGTCTAGAGGACACTGATGGTTGTGGGGTGGTTTTTTTCATGCTAGCCTAGTAGGGGTAGATCTAGGCCTAGGGCCTCATTAAAATAAGGTTGGATGTTTAATTACCTATTTTTTATGTGCCTATACAAAATGTATAGGTAAATTGTTGCAGGATGAAAATGGTTCATGCCTGATGCCCATAGGATGTTGACATACTGCCGATCAAAGTTATGCTGTTATCACATTGTCTGATAATCTATAGGTAATTATACTTTGGTGTAACTCGAACGGTTGTTGAATGATGTGTAAGCGATATATTTCCTTTCATTTGATGTTAAACAAATCATGTTAACACAATTTACATCGTACAGTAGTAGTTAGTAGCAGGCTAGGCCTATTTGTTTTGACTGCAGCATTATTGAAAGATGAAGCGTATATCGAAAACTGTATTGATAGCATTGCACACTGATACACACTGCAACTGGTAGGAATATCACAGATTGACGTTATGTTTATTTCTTTCATACCTACGGGTGTAATACTGGCTGGTCTAGGGCAATACACTCATGCCAACTGAGGCTGTATTACATGGCTACCCATGCAATAAAGCCTCATGACGTCACTGCGTCAACACAGTTTTTATTTTAACATTTTTTTTCACAAACTTGACTGGTTTTACTATAAAAGATGCAAACAACAGAATTGATGTTGAAAATATATCTTAATTTTTTATGTATGAAAAATTGACTTTCAGCGAATTTTCTTCGAATTTATTTCAAAATGGTGGGATATTATTTTTGTAAAATTGCAATAAAACGTCGAGGTATGAAAGAGAAATACTCTTTCATAAGTGGATATGAAGGATAGGGATATTCTACCCTTGAGATCACAAAATGTTGCAAAACCCTCGGCAAGCCTCGGGTTTTACTGCATTTTGTGACCCTCGGGTAGAATATCCCTATCCTTCATACCCACATATGAAAGAGTCTTATAGTATTTATTACACGTACTGTACATTTCTTATAATGGTACAGATGTTACTAGATTCGCATTCCTGTGTAACTACAAATACATTGTACAAATACTTGTATGTACATTTGTGTACATGTACATGCAAGATATATTTATATATCTAGTTGTACAGTACAGTTTCAAACTTACACAGGATTGTGCATGTACATCTAGATGATAAGATCTGAACAATGATTGATGCTATGGAAATGTTTGATGTGCTTGATTAAAACTATCATAAAACTGAAAGTAAATCAAAGAACATTGTGAAAGATTTTTTAACGAAGGAGAAACATTTATCCTTGATATTTTTTCATTGTTCTTTGAAGTAATTTTCATTTATTTCCATATTACAGCGTGGAGTTGACATGCTGTGATAATTCATTTGGTCATACAGAAATGATCTACATGCTAGCCAAGCATTGATATATACATTGTTTGGATACATGTAGTATTTTTGTATGTACAAACTGCAGTCTAGTGAAAAAGTCAGTGTTTCAAAGATGAAAGACGACAATGGGGGATTCTTCAGCGAAATCATGTAAGATTCTTTTAGGCTAATTATATAATAACCCAATGCATTAAAGCCATCGTCCAAATTAAAATTATCAGCATACATCGGTATATTGTAATTATAATTCTTTCCTGTCGTTTACATGTATACTTTTCTAAAACATTGATATTGTAGATCCAGAAATTGAATTATCTTGGTTTTTTACATTGATCTTAAAAAACACATAAAAAAACTTTTTTTGACTAAATTATCTAATATATTGTTAACTCTTTTCATTGGGCTGATTTACATGTATGTTGATTTAACTAGATATCTAATCTCATTTTCACAAGTCGATATCTCTCTCTCTCTCTCTTTAGCAGCTTTATATTAGTCAAGATCTCTCTCTCTCTCTCTCCCCCCTCTCTCTCTCTCTCTCTCTCTCCCCCCTCTCTCTCTCTCTCTCTCTCTCTCTCTCTCTCTCTCTCTCTCTCTCCCCCCCCCCCCTCTCTCTCTCTCTCTATACCAGCTATTAATTTATTAAACTTTTAAGACAAATAACAATAAGTGTAGTGCAATGTTTCCTTAAGTTCTGGTGGTCTTTGTAAAGGTATGTTTACATATACCGGTACATGTAGGATAAAACTGTTACTTGATCAACCAGTAAAGTAATCTATTATTACCAGTAATCTATTTGTAATAAATAGAGGAATTTACATGAGGATATTTACATATAGGATTTTATGAAACGAGTCTAAGAAAATTTCATTTTTGCGAGCCTTGGCGTGACAAGTTTCATACAATCTCATATAAAATGAACTCAAATTTAAGATACTTTTTATCACATAAGTACAAATACCTACATAACAAAGAATATGTCGTCGAAATGTATTCTGAAAATCCAGCAGATGCCGCCATTTTGTCCCGCCATTCTCGTAATCTTGACGTCGCGTCGTTTTTCCTGAAGTCATTTTATTGTTTCTGTCTGACGTCACAATGAATATCCAGCCAATGAAAATCGCTCCAGGTCATATTACACTAGTGACATATGCAAAAATATTACACGGGCGAAATCACTGGATATTAGGCAGATTATATGATAATACATTTATAATATACATGCATACTTGTATAATATACATGTAAAAATGTATATGCATGTACATTGTATGTACACATGCAAAATGTACTGAGCTAATATGCTTCCTCTTCTAATAGCAGCAATCACATCCCTACATATAATAAATGTTTCAATACAGGTTGTGTTGATGTTCATAACTACAAACCACTACAATCTACTACAACACCAGTTAACACTGCTTGCAACATGCACAAGAAGTTGAGTTAGTCCTGTATTTGGCAGTGCATGTTTAGTAATAGGTGACCTGTCAAATGATAACCAAGTGATTAAATATCATTGACAAAAGCCACAGTGTTTAATTTCACAATGTATATACAATGTTTTAAAAGCATGCATTTTGCATTGTCTGAATTTACATTTGTACATGTCACTGTGTCAGGTAACTTGAATTAACATGTCCCTGAGTCAGGTAATTGCTTTTAGTCAAAGAATAAACATGTGCTTTGTCCCTGGAAAGTTAATATTAAAATGATAGTAATAAGTTACCTAGTACATGCACCTAGTAAAAACATAAGCTTATCTGTAAATACAGGTTGTCCACGTTGCTGGCTTAGAATCATATAATTATGGTGGGTTTTTTAAAAATGTATTTTAACAATGCACACCTGGCATGTCAGTATAATCAATGATGATTGTGGATATGAATTGGTAGAACTTATTGTATTGTTATAATTACATATTATTGTTCTTATCTAAAAGAATCACACAACTTCATATCAAAACATGTACATTTAATTGTTTTATTTTACATGTAATAGAGACAATTGAATTGGTTTTCTTTTTCTAAACATTTTTAATTTTATTGACCATTAAGAATGAGAGTGACCACCCAGAAGTAGCAGAGGCGGCGTAACTACTTCTAAACCATGAACTTTGTGGATATAAAAGACCGCATCCAGTTCATAGCAAGGAGCTTATGGTCTTTAACATTCCAAATGATCAGATTACGAGGATACTAGGTTGCAGCATCCGCACATCTTTATAACCTCCTTCGACACGTACAGTCAAAATAATACTACCATAAAGAGACAACCTAGCGAAGTATTATGAGAAATCACAGACAACAAGTTTTGCATCTAACAAAGGTCACATTTTAACAACTATTCTTGAACATAGCTTAATGAAACAAAAGTGCATCATCGAGAGAAGAAATGTTGCTGAGAATGGGAAGATGCTTGGTCTGTATCCACAGCAGACATACATTTGCCGAAAATGAGACGATTTCCTCAAACTCGTTCAGCATGCATCGCCAAACGAAATACCGGCATAGATATACAGAATGAGATGGTTTCGCAGATCTCGTTATAACGAGATTTCCAGGATAGATTGAGAAAAAGATAGGTTCATGGAACGCGTTAAAAGCACATCTCTGTGAGTAACATAAAGAATGAAAAGAGAAGACTTCATAGTTTTTGTTAACATGAAAAATCAAGGAGCAACAGAGCCTGAGAAAGAGATAATATCCTAAAACTTGTTCAGACGCATCCACCGGGCATGCACCGATGTTGTGAATGAGATGTTTCCTGAAACTCCTAAACCAATAATTTCTGGACTCGCATACATGGGGAGGCCGTCCTTACATGACCATAGCTGTTAATAGGACGTTAATTAATCAAACAAACAAACAAACCCCTAAAGCGGCAAAGCCAACAGAAACAAAGATACTTAGAAAGAGAAATAATTTCGTTGAACTCGTTGAGCCCACATCGCCAGTGAAACAAAACAAGGCACGCGTGTCGAGCTGTGTGACACCAGTTGAAACAAGCGCTTTCCCAGGGCAAATATGTTGTTGAGAATGGGAAGATGCCAATGAACTCGGTCTGTCTGCTTTCCCGGGAGAAATAAATTTGATAATAAGATGATTTCCTGGAACTCGCTCTCTTCACCCAGCGTGGATCGCCACACAAAATATAGATGTCAAGAATGCGCAAATGAGAGGGTACGTGAAACTCAGTATGCCAGTATTGTCAGGAGAAACAGAGTTGTTGAGAATAAGAAAATATGAGATGAGATGAGGGCTCAGTCCAGTTGGCTCGGCTTTGATCGGGCTACCCAGTGTTGTTCTGCACTCGACTAGACACGTACGTGGCTCGGCTCGGTTGAACTGGACCCACATCGCCAGGAGAAACAGACAGGATGGGAAAGAGATGCTTTAGAGGAACGAACTCGTTTATCTCTAGCATCGACAGGAAAAACAGACGCTGAGAATGAGATGATTTCATAGATTTCGTTGACACAGAATATCAAGGAGAAACATAGAGATTGAGAAAGAGATAACTCTCCGGAACAGCTTAAGGCAACACTTTCTGATACTTCATTAAGACAACATCGTCAACAGAAAAAAAAATCAATGAGAGTGAGACATTTTCTTGAACTCCATAAACCGATATTTTCTACACAGTCTGGAATCCGCATTGCCAGCTGAAACAGAGATGCTGAAAATGAGATGATTTCTTTGAACTTCTTTGGGGCGCTTCAAAAGAATAAACGGGAATGCTGGGAATGAACTATTTCCTGGAACACATTAAGATAATATTTAGGGAAACTTAATGAAGACCGCATCACCAACAGAAACAGAGTTGCCTGCTGATCTAGTGTGACAGTTCTAGGAATTCTAGAAGCCAATATTTTTTAAACTGCCTTAAATTCGCATTTTCAGCTGAAACAGAGATCCTGAAAATGAGATGATTTCGTTGAACTTGTTTAGGGCGCTTCAAAAGAATAAGCGAGAATGCTGGGAATGAACTATTTCCTGAAACCCCTTAAGATGATATTTACGGAAACTTACTGAAGGCTGAAATTAAGACATTTCTTTGAACAACATCAGTCGATATTTTACCAGCATCCTTAAATTCAAATTTTCAGCTGAAACAGACATGCTGAAAATGAGATGATTCCTTGAAACTGTTTAGCGGTCACTGAAAAAAGAAATGGCGATGTTGTGAATGAGATATTTCCTGGAACCCCTTTAGCCAATAAATTAGCATTGTCATCTGAAACAGAGATCCTGAAAATGAAATTATTTATTTGAACTTGTTTGGGGCGCTTCAAAAGAATAAACGGGAATACTTGGAATGAACTATGTCCTGGTACTCCTTAAGATAATATTTACGGAAACTTAATGAAGAACCACATCGCCAACAGAAACAGAATTGCTGAATTTGAGACATTTCTTGGAACTCCATAAGCCGATATTTTACGAGCATCCTTAAATCCAAATTTTCAGCTGAAACAGACATGCTGGAAACGAGATGATTCCGTTGAAACTGTTTAGCGGTCATCGAAAAAAGAAATGGCGATGTTGTGATTGAGATATTTCCTGGAAATCCTTCAGCAAATATTTTCTGGAAATTCATTAAAACTTCATCGCCAAAAGAAACGGAGTTAATGAGAGTGGGATGACTTGGTTGAAAACATTTAATCCTTAACTTTGAAGCTAAAATTGAATATCTTTCTCGTTTCAGAACAATTTGGTCAGAAAAAGTAAGTGATCTGAATTTCAGGTTATTTTCAGATCGAATTTACTGTTGTAGTCATTTCCTGGTAAATTTTCAAACTTGCATCACGGTGTTAATTGAATTGCAGCCATTTGTGAAAATATCAAGAGATGCGATCACGCTGTTAAGGAATCTTATGGATATAACCATATGTGTAGATATAATAAGGAAACAGAATTGATTCACAGAAATACAGTTGAGGAATATTTATCAAAATGTGACCATTGAATTGGTTTTCTTTTTCTAAACATTTTCAATTTTACTGACCATTAAGAATGAGAGTGACCACCCAAAAGTAGCAGAGGCGGCGTAACTACTTCTAAACCATGAACTTTGTGGATATAAAAGACCGCATCCAGTTCATAGCAAGGAGCTTATGGTCTTTAACATTCCAAATGATCAGATTACGAGGATACTAGGTTGCAGCATCCGCACATCTTTATAACCTCCTTCGACACGTACAGTCAAAATAGTACTACCATAAAGAGACAACCTAGCGAAGTATTATGAGAAATCACAGACAACAAGTTTTGCATCTAACAAAGGTCACATTTTAACAAGTATTCTTGAACATAGCTTAATGAAACAAAAGTGCATCTTCGAGAGAAGAAATGTTGCTGAGAATGGGAAGATGCTTAGTCTGTATCCACAGCAGACATACATTTGCCGAAAATGAGACGATTTCCTCAAACTCGTTCAGCATGCATCGCCAAACGAAATACCGGCATAGATATACAGAATGAGATGGTTTCGCAGATCTCGTTATAACGAGATTTCCAGGATAGATTGAGAAAAAGATAGGTTCATGGAACGCGTTAAAAGCACATCTCTGTGAGTAACATAAAGAATGAAAAGAGAAGACTTCATAGTTTTTGTTAACATGGAAAATCAAGGAGCAACAGAGCCTGAGAAAGAGATAATATCCTAAAACTTGTTCAGACGCATCCACCGGGCATGCACCGATGTTGTGAATGAGATGTTTCCTGAAACTCCTAAACCAATAACTTCTGGACTCGCATACATGGGGAGGCCGTCCTTACATGACCATAGCTGTTAATAGGACGTTAATTAATCAAACAAACAAACAAACCCCTAAAGCGGCAAAGCCAACAGAAACAAAGATACTTAGAAAGAGAAATAATTTCGTTGAACTCGTTGAGCCCACATCGCCAGTGAAACAAAACAAGGCACGCGTGTCGAGCTGTGTGACACCAGTTGAAACAAGCGCTTTCCCAGGGCAAATATGTTGTTGAGAATGGGACAATGCCAAGGAACTCGTTCTGTCTGCTTCCCCGGGAGAAATAAATTTGATAATAAGATGATTTCCTGGAACTCGCTCTCTTCACCCAGCGTGGATCGCCACACAAAATATAGATGTCAAGAATGCGCAAATGAGAGGGTACGTGAAACTCAGTATGCCAGTATTGTCAGGAGAAACAGAGTTGTTGAGAATAAGAAAATATGAGATGAGATGAGGGCTCAGTCCAGTTGGCTCGGCTTTGATCGGGCTACCCAGTGTTGTTCTGCACTCGACTAGACACGTACGTGGCTCGGCTCGGTTGAACTGGACCCACATCGCCAGGAGAAACAGACAGGATGGGAAAGAGATGCTTTAGAGGAACGAACTCGTTTATCTCTAGCATCGACAGGAAAAACAGACGCTGAGAATGAGATGATTTCATAGATTTCGTTGACACATAATATCAAGGAGAAACATAGAGATTGAGAAAGAGATAACTCTCCGGAACAGCTTAAGGCAACACTTTTGATACTTCTTTAAGACAACATCGCCAACAGAAAAAAAATCACTGAGAGTGAGATATTTTCTTGAACTCCATAAACCGATATTTTCTACACAGTCTGGAATCCGCATTGCCAGCTGAAACAGAGATGCTGAAAATGAAATGATTTCTTTGAACTTGTTTGGGGCGCTTCAAAAGAATAAACGGGAATGCTGGGAATAAACTATTTCCTGAACTCATTACGAAATAATATTTACGGAAACTTGGAAACTCTAGAAGCCAATATTTTTTTTAAACCGCCTTAAATTCGCATTTTCAGCTGAAACAGAGATCCTGAAAATGAGATGATTTCGTTGAACTTGTTTAGGGCGCTTCAAAAGAATAAGCGAGAATGCTGGGAATGAACTATTTCCTGAAACCCCTTAAGATGATATTTACGGAAACTTACTGAAGGCTGAAATTAAGACATTTCTTGGAACTCAAGCCGATATTTTACAAGCATCCTTAAATTCAAATTTTCAGCTGAAACAGACATGCTGAAAATGAGATGATTCCGTTGAAACTGTTTAGCGGTCATCGAAAAAAGAAATGGCGATGTTGTGAATAAGATATTTCCTGGAACCCCTTTAGCCAATAAATTCGCATTGTCAGCTGAAAACAGAGATCCTGAAAATGAAATGATTTCTTTGAACTTGTTTGGGGCGCTTCAAAAGAATAAACGGGAATACTTGGAATGAACTATTTCCTGGAACTCCTTAAGATAATATTTACGGAAACTTAATGAAGACCACATCGCCAACAGAAACAGAGTTGCTGAGATTGAGACATATCTTGGAACTCCTTAAGCCGATATTTTACAAGCATCCTTAAATTCAAATTTTCAGCTGAAACAGACATGCTGAAAATGAGATGATTCCGTTGAAACTGTTTAGCGGTCATCGAAAAAAGAAATGGCGATGTTGTGAATGAGATATTTCCTGGAACCCCTTCAGCCAATATTTTCTGGAACTTCATTAAGACTTCATCGCCAAAAGAAACGGAGTTAATGAGAGAGAGATGACTTGGTTGAAAACATTTAATCCTTAAATTTGAAGCTAAAATTGAATATCTTTCTCGTTTCAGAACAATTTGGTCAGAAAAAGTAAGTGATCTGAATTTCAGGTTATTTTCAGATCGAATTTACTGTTGTAGTCATTTCCTGGTAAATTTTCAAACTTGCATCACGGTGTTAATTGAATTGCAGCCATTTGTGAAAATATCAAGAGATGCGATCACGCTGTTAAGGAATCTTATGAATATAACCATATGTGTAGATATAATAAGGAAACAGAATTGATACACAGAAATACAGTTGAGGAATATTTATCAAAATGTGACCATTGAATTGGTTTTCTTTTTCTAAACATTTTCAATTTTACTGACCATAAAGAATGAGCGTGACCACCCAAAAGTAGCAGAGGCGGCTTAACTACTTCTAAACCATGAACTTTGTGGATATAAAAGACCGCATCCAGTTCATAGCAAGGAGCTTATGGTCTTTAACATTCCAAATGATCAGATTACGAGGATATTAGGTTGCAGCATCCGGATAGCACTACCATAATGAGACAACCTAGCGAAGTATTATGAGAAATCACAGACAACAAGTTTTGCATCTAACAAAATGTCACATTTTAACAAGTATTCTTGAACATAGCTTAATGAAACAAAAGTGCATCTTCGAGAGAAGAAATGTTGCTGAGAATGGGAAGATGCATAGTCTGCATCCCCAGCAGACATACATTTGCCGAAAATAAGATGATTTCCTCAAACTCGTTCAGCATGCATCGCCAAACGAAATACAGGCATAGATGTACAGAATGAGATGATTTCGCAGATCTCGTTATAACGGGATTTCCAGGATAGATTGAGAAAAAGATAGGTTCATGGAACGCGTTAAAAACACATCTCTGTGAGTAACATAAAGAATGAAAAGAGAAGACTTCATAGTTTTTGGTAACATGGAAAATCAAGGAGCAACAGAGCATGAGAAAGAGATAATATCCTAAAACTCGTTCAGACATATCCACCGGGCATGCATCGATGTTGTGAATGAGATATTACCTGAAACTCCTAAACCAATATTTGTATCTATGAACTGGACTCGCATACATGGGGAGGCCGTTCTTACATGACCATAGCTGTTAATAGGACGTTAATTAATCAAACAAACAAACAAACCCCTAAAGCTGCAAAGCCAACAGAAACAAAGATATTGAGAGAGAAATGATTTCGTTGAACTCGTTGAGCCCACATCGCCAGTGAAACAAAACAAGGTACGCGTGTCGAGCTGTGTGACACCAGTTGAAACAAGCGCTTTCCCAGGGCAAATATGTTGTTGAGAATGGGACGATGCCAAGGAACTCGGTCTGTCTGCTTCCCCCGGGAGAAATAAATTTGATAATAAGATGATTTCCAAGAACTAGCTCTCTTCACCCAGCGTGGATCGCCACACAAAATATAAATGTCAGGAATGAGCAAATGAGAGGGTACGTGAAACTCAGTATGCCAGTATTGTCAGGAGAAACAGAGTAGTTGAGAATGAGAAAATATGAGATGAGATGAGGGCTCAGTTCAGTTGGCTCGGCTTTGATCGGGCTACCCATGTGTTGTTCTGCACTCGACTAGACACGTACGTGGCTCGGCTCGGTTGAACTGGACCCACATCGCCAGGAGAAACAGACAGGATGGGAAAGAGATGCTTTAGAGGAACGAACTCGTTTATCTCTAGCATCGACAGGAAAAACAGACGCTGAGAATGAGATGATTTCATAGATTTCGTAGACACAGAATATCAAGGAGAAACATAGAGATTGAGAAAGAGATAACTCTCCGGAACAGCTTAAGACAACATTTTTGATACTTCATTAAGACAACATCGCCAACAGAAAAAAAACTGAGAGTGAGACATTTTCTTGAACTCCATAAACGGATATTTTCTACACAGTCTGGAATCCGCATTGCCAGCTGAAACAGAGATGCTGAAAAATGAGATGATTTCTTTGAACTTCTTTGGGGCGCTTCAAAAGAATAAACGGGAATGCTGGGAATGAACTATTTCCTGGAACACATTAAGATAATATTTAGGGAAACTTAATGAAGGACATTTCTAGGAATTCTAGAAGCCAATATTTTTTAAACTGCCTTAAATTCGCATTTTCAGCTGAAACAGAGATCCTGAAAATGAGATGATTTCGTTGAACTTGTTTAGGGCGCTTCAAAAGAATAAGCGAGAATGCTGGGAATGAACTATTTCCTGAAACCCCTTAAGATGATATTTACGGAAACTTACTGAAGGCTGAGATTGAGACATTTCTTGGAACTCTAAAGCCGATATTTTACAAGCATCCTTCAATTCAAATTTTCAGCTGAAACAGACATGCTGAAAATGAGATGATTCCGTTGAGACTGTTTAGCGGTCATCGAAAAAAGAAATGAGATGGCGATGTTGTGAATAAGATATTTCCTGGAACCCCTTTAGCCAATAAATTCGCATTGTCAGCTGAAACAGAGATCCTGAAAATGAAATGATTTCTTTGAACTTGTTTGGGGCGCTTCAAAAGAATAAACGGGAATACTTGGAATGAACTATTTCCTGGAACTCCTTAAGATAATATTTACGGAAACTTAATGAAGACCACATCGCCAACAGAAACAGAGTTGCTGAGATTGAGACATATCTTGGAACTCCTTAAGCCGATATTTTACAAGCATCCTTAAATTCAAATTTTCAGCTGAAACAGACATGCTGAAAATGAGATGATTCCGTTGAAACTGTTTAGCGGTCATCGAAAAAAGAAATGGCGATGTTGTGAATAAGATATTTCCTGGAACCCCTTCAGCCAATATTTTCTGGAACTTCATTAAGACTTCATCGCCAAAAGAAACGGAGTTAATGAGAGAGAGAGATGACTTGGTTGAAAACATTTAATCCTTAAATTTGAAGCTAAAATTGAATATCTTTCTCGTTTCAGAACAATTTGGTCAGAAAAAGTAAGTGATCTGAATTTCAGGTTATTTTCAGTTCGAATTTACTGTTGTAGTCATTTCCTGGTAAATTTTCAAACTTGCATTACGGTGTTAATTGAATTGCAGCCATTTGTGAAAATATCAAGAGATGCGATCACGCTGTTAAGGAATCTTATGAATAGAACCATATGTGTAGATATAATAAGGAAACAGAATTGATACACAGAAATACAGTTGAGGAATATTTATCAAAATGTGACCATTGAATTGGTTTTCTTTTTCTAAACATTTTCAATTTTACTGACCATAAAGAATGAGCGTGACCACCCAAAAGTAGCAGAGGCGGCTTAACTACTTCTAAACCATGAACTTTGTGGATATAAAAGACCGCATCCAGTTCATAGCAAGGAGCTTATGGTCTTTAACATTCCAAATGATCAGATTACGGGGATACTTGGTTGCAGCATCCGCACATCTTTATAACCTCCTTCGACACGTACAGTCAGGAGAGTACTACGGTACCATATAGAGACAACCTAGCGAAGTATTATGAGAAATCACAGACAACAAGTTTTGCATCTAACAAAATGTCACATTTTAACAAGTATTCTTGAACATAGCTTAAAGAAACAAAAGTGCATCTTCGAGAAAAGAAATGTTGCTGAGAATGGAAAGATGCTTAGTCTGCATCCCCAGCAGACATACAGTTGCCGAAAATGAGACGATTTCCTCAAACTCGTTCAGCATGCATCGCCAAACGAAATACTGGCATAGATGTACAGAATGAGATGATTTCGCAGATCTCGTTATAACGGGATTTCCAGGATAGATTGAGAAAAAGATAGGTTCATGGAACGCGTTAAAAGCACATCTCTGTGAATAACATAAAGAATGAAAAGAGAAGACTTCATAGTTTTTGGTAACATGGAAAATCAAGGAGCAACAGAGCATGAGAAAGAGATAATATCCTAAAACTCGTTCAGACATATCCACCGGGCATGCATCGATGTTGTGAATGAGATATTACCTGAAACTCCTAAACCAATATCTTGTATCTATGAACTGGACTCGCATACATGGGGAGGCCGTTCTTACATGACCATAGCTGTTAATAGGACGTTAATTAATCAAACAAACAAACAAACCCCTAAAGCTGCAAAGCCAACAGAAACAAAGATATTGAGAGAGAAATGATTTCGTTGAACTCGTTGAGCCCACATCGCCAGTGAAACAAAACAAGGTACGCGTGTCGAGCTGTGTGACACCAGTTGAAACAAGCGCTTTCCCAGGGCAAATATGTTGTTGAGAATGGGACGATGCCAAGGAACTCGGTCTGTCTGCTTCCCCGGGAGAAATAAATTTGATAATAAGATGATTTCCAAGAACTAGCTCTCTTCACCCAGCGTGGATCGCAACACAAAATATAGATGTCAGGAATGAGCAAATGAGAGGGTACGTGAAACTCAGTATGCCAGTATTGTCAGGAGAAACAGAGTAGTTGAGAATGAGAAAATATGAGATGAGATGAGGGCTCAGTTCAGTTGGCTCGGCTTTGATCGGGCTACCCATGTGTTGTTCTGCACTCGACTAGACACGTACGTGGCTCGGCTCGGTTGAACTGGACCCACATCGCCAGGAGAAACAGACAGGATGGGAAAGAGATGCTTTAGAGGAACGAACTCGTTTATCTCTAGCATCGACAGGAAAAACAGACGCTGAGAATGAGATGATTTCATAGATTTCGTAGACACAGAATATCAAGGAGAAACATAGAGATTGAGAAAGAGATAACTCTCCGGAACAGCTTAAGACAACATTTTGTGATACTTCATTAAGACAACATCGCCAACAGAAAAAATATCGGAGAGTGAGACATATTCTTGAACTCCATAAACGGATATTTTCTACACAGTCTGGAATCCGCATTGCCAGCTGAAACAGAGATGCTGAAAATGAAATTGATTTCTTTGAACTTGTTTGGGGCGCTTCAAAAGAATAAACGGGAATGCTGGGAATAAAGTATTTCCTGGAACTCATTACGATAATATTTACGGAAACTTGGAACTCTAGAAGCCAATATTTTCTAAACCGCCTTAAATTCGCATTGTCAGCTGAAACAGAGATCCTGAAAATGAGATGATTTCTTTGAACTTGTTTAGGGCGCTTCAAAAGAATAAGCGGGAATGCTGGGAATGAACTATTTCCTGAAACCCCTTAAGATGATATTTACGGAAACTTACTGAAGGCTGAAATTAAGACATTTCTTTGAACAACATCAGCCGATATTTTACCAGCATCCTTAAATTCAAATTTTCAGCTGAAACAGACATGCTGAAAATGAGATGATTCCGTTGAAACTGTTTAGCGGTCACCGAAAAAAGAAATGGCGATGTTGTGAATGAGATATTTCCTGGAACCCCTTTAGCCAATAAATTCGCATTGTCAGCTGAAACAGAGATCCTGAAAATGAAATTATTTATTTGAACTTGTTTGGGGCGCTTCAAAAGAATAAACGGGAATACTTGGAATGAACTATGTCCTGGTACTCCTTAAGATAATATTTACGGAAACTTAATGAAGACCACATCGCCAACAGAAACAGAGTTGCTGAGATTGAGACATATCTTGGAACTCCTTAAGCCGATATTTTGCAAGCATCCTTCAATTCAAATTTTCAGCTGAAACAGACATGCTGAAAATGAGATGATTCCGTTGAAACTGTTTAGCGGTCATCGAAAAAAGAAATGGCAATGTTGTGAATGAAATATTTCCTGGAACCCCTTCAGCCAATATTTTCTGGAACTTCATTAAGACTTCATCGCCAAAAGAAACGGAGTTAATGAGAGAGAGATGACTTGGTTGAAAACATTTAATCCTTAAATTTGAAGCTAAAATTGAATATCTTTCTCGATTCAGAACAACTTGGTCAGAAAAAGTAAGTGATCTGAATTTCAGGTTATTTTCAGTTCGAATTTACTGTTGTAGTCATTTCCTGGTAAATTTTCAAACTTGCATTACGGTGTTAATTGAATTGCAGCCATTTGTGAAAATATCAAGAGATGCGATCACGCTGTTAAGGAATCTTATGAATAGAACCATATGTGTAGATATAATAAGGAAACAGAATTGATACACAGAAATACAGTTGAGGAATATTTATCAAAATGTGACCATTGAATTGGTTTTCTTTTTCTAAACATTTTCAATTTTACTGACCATAAAGAATGAGCGTGACCACCCAAAAGTAGCAGAGGCGGCTTAACTACTTCTAAACCATGAACTTTGTGGATATAAAAGACCGCATCCAGTTCAGAGCAAGGAGCTTATGGTCTTTAACATTCCAAATGATCAGATTACGAGGATATTAGGTTGCAGCATCCGGATAGCACTACCATAATGAGACAACCTAGCGAAGTATTATGAGAAATCACAGACAACAAGTTTTGCATCTAACAAAATGTCACATTTTAACAAGTATTCTTGAACATAGCTTAAAGAAACAAAAGTGCATCTTCGAGAAAAGAAATGTTGCTGAGAATGGAAAGATGCTTAGTCTGCATCCCCAGCAGACATACAGTTGCCGAAAATGAGACGATTTCCTCAAACTCGTTCAGCATGCATCGCCAAACGAAATACTGGCATAGATGTACAGAATGAGACGATTTCGCAGATCTCGTTATAACGGGATTTCCAGGATAGATTGAGAAAAAGATAGGTTCATGGAACGCGTTAAAAAGCACATCTCTGTGAATAACATAAAGAATGAAAAGAGAAGACTTCATAGTTTTTGGTAACATGGAAAATCAAGGAGCAACAGAGCATGAGAAAGAGATAATATCCTAAAACTCGTTCAGACATATCCACCGGGCATGCATCGATGTTGTGAATGAGATATTACCTGAAACTCCTAAACCAATATCTTGTATCTATGAACTGGACTCGCATACATGGGGAGGCCGTTCTTACATGACCATAGCTGTTAATAGGACGTTAATTAATCAAACAAACAAACAAACCCCTAAAGCTGCAAAGCCAACAGAAACAAAGATATTGAGAGAGAAATGATTTCGTTGAACTCGTTGAGCCCACATCGCCAGTGAAACAAAACAAGGTACGCGTGTCGAGCT
Organism: Argopecten irradians; assembly: GCF_041381155.1. Lineage (NCBI taxonomy): Eukaryota > Metazoa > Mollusca > Bivalvia > Pectinida > Pectinidae > Argopecten > Argopecten irradians. The sequence continues at coordinate 9,743,980 of NC_091147.1, read as the reverse complement.
GTGTGACACCAGTTGAAACAAGCGCTTTCCCAGGGCAAATATGTTGTTGAGAATGGGACGATGCCAAGGAACTCGGTCTGTCTGCTTCCCCGGGAGAAATAAATTTGATAATAAGATGATTTCCAAGAACTAGCTCTCTTCACCCAGCGTGGATCGCCACACAAAATATAAATGTCAGGAATGAGCAAATGAGAGGGTACGTGAAACTCAGTATGCCAGTATTGTCAGGAGAAACAGAGTAGTTGAGAATGAGAAAATATGAGATGAGATGAGGGCTCAGTTCAGTTGGCTCGGCTTTGATCGGGCTACCCATGTGTTGTTCTGCACTCGACTAGACACGTACGTGGCTCGGCTCGGTTGAACTGGACCCACATCGCCAGGAGAAACAGACAGGATGGGAAAGAGATGCTTTAGAGGAACGAACTCGTTTATCTCTAGCATCGACAGGAAAAACAGACGCTGAGAATGAGATGATTTCATAGATTTCGTAGACACAGAATATCAAGGAGAAACATAGAGATTGAGAAAGAGATAACTCTCCGGAACAGCTTAAGACAACATTTTTTGATACCTCATTAAGACAACATCGCCAACAGAAAAAAATCACTGAGAGTGTGAGACATTTTCTTGAACTCCATAAACGGATATTTTCTACACAGTCTGGAATCCGCATTGCCAGCTGAAACAGAGATGCTGAAAATGGGTTGATTTCTTTGAACTTGTTTGGGGCGCTTCAAAAGAATAAACGGGAATGCTGGGAATAAAGTATTTCCTGGAACTCATTACGATAATATTTACGGAAACTTGGAACTCTAGAAGCCAATATTTTCTAAACCGCCTTAAATTCGCATTGTCAGCTGAAACAGAGATCCTGAAAATGAGATGATTTCTTTGAACTTGTTTAGGGCGCTTCAAAAGAATAAGCGGGAATGCTGGGAATGAACTATTTCCTGGAACCCCTTAAGATGATATTTACGGAAACTTAATGAAGGCTGAGATTGAGACATTTCTTGGAACTCTAAAGCCGATATTTTACAAGCATCCTTAAATTCAAATTTTCAGCTGAAACAGACATGCTGAAAATGAGATGATTCCGTTGAAACTGTTTAGCGGTCATCGAAAAAAGAAATGGCGATGTTGTGAATAAGATATTTCCTGGAACCCCTTTAGCCAATAAATTCGCATTGTCAGCTGAAAACAGAGATCCTGAAAATGAAATGATTTCTTTGAACTTGTTTGGGGCGCTTCAAAAGAATAAACGGGAATACTTGGAATGAACTATTTCCTGGAACTCCTTAAGATAATATTTACGGAAACTTAATGAAGACCACATCGCCAACAGAAACAGAGTTGCTGAGATTGAGACATATCTTGGAACTCCTTAAGCCGATATTTTGCAAGCATCCTTCAATTCAAATTTTCAGCTGAAACAGACATGCTGAAAATGAGATGATTCCGTTGAAACTGTTTAGCGGTCATCGAAAAAAGAAATGGCAATGTTGTGAATGAAATATTTCCTGGAACCCCTTCAGCCAATATTTTCTGGAACTTCATTAAGACTTCATCGCCAAAAGAAACGGAGTTAATGAGAGAGAGATGACTTGGTTGAAAACATTTAATCCTTAAATTTGAAGCTAAAATTGAATATCTTTCTCGTTTCAGAACAATTTGGTCAGAAAAAGTAAGTGATCTGAATTTCAGGTTATTTTCAGTTCGAATTTACTGTTGTAGTCATTTCCTGGTAAATTTTCAAACTTGCATCACGGTGTTAATTGAGTTGCAGCCATTTGTGAAAATATCAAGAGATGCGATCACGCTGTTAAGGAATCTTATGAATATAACCATATGTGTAGATATAATAAGGAAACAGAATTGATACACAGAAATACAGTTGAGGAATATTTATCAAAATGTGACCATTGAATTGGTTTTCTTTTTTCTAAACATTTTCAATTTTACTGACCATAAAGAATGAGCGTGACCACCCAAAAGTAGCAGAGGCGGCTTAACTACTTCTAAACCATGAACTTTGTGGATATAAAAGACCGCATCCAGTTCAGAGCAAGGAGCTTATGGTCTTTAACATTCCAAATGATCAGATTACGAGGATATTAGGTTGCAGCATCCGGATAGCACTACCCTAATGAGACAACCTAGCGAAGTATTATGAGAAATCACAGACAACAAGTTTTGCATCTAACAAAATGTCACATTTTAACAAGTATTCTTGAACATAGCTTAAAGAAACAAAAGTGCATCTTCGAGAAAAGAAATGTTGCTGAGAATGGGAAGATGCTTAGTCTGCATCCCCAGCAGACATACAGTTGCCGAAAATGAGACGATTTCCTCAAACTCGTTCAGCATGCATCGCCAAACGAAATACTGGCATAGATGTACAGAATGAGATGATTTCGCAGATCTCGTTATAACGGGATTTCCAGGATAGATTGAGAAAAAGATAGGTTCATGGAAAGCGTTAAAAGCACACCTCTGTGAGTAACATAAAGAATGAAAAGAGAAGACTTCATAGTTTTTGGTAACATGGAAAATCAAGGAGCAACAGAGCATGAGAAAGAGATAAATATCCTAAAACTCGTTCAGACATATCCACCGGGCATGCATCGATGTTGTGAATGAGATATTACCTGAAACTCCTAAACCAATATCTTGTATCTATGAACTGGACTCGCATACATGGGGAGGCCGTTCTTACATGACTATAGCTGTTAATAGGACGTTAATTAATCAAACAAACAAACAAACCCCTAAAGCTGCAAAGCCAACAGAAACAAAGATACTGAGAGAGAAATGATTTCGTTGAACTCGTTGAGCCCACATCGCCAGTGAAACAAAACAAGGTACGCGTGTCGAGCTGTGTGACACCAGTTGAAACAAGCGCTTTCCCAGGGCAAATATGTTGTTGAGAATGGGACGATGCCAAGGAACTCGGTCTGTCTGCTTCCCCGGGAGAAATAAATTTGATAATAAGATGATTTCCAAGAACTAGCTCTCTTCACCCAGCGTGGATCGCCACACAAAATATATAAATGTCAGGAATGAGCAAATGAGAGGGTACGTGAAACTCAGTATGCCAGTATTGTCAGGAGAAACAGAGTAGTTGAGAATGAGAAAATATGAGATGAGATGAGGGCTCAGTTCAGTTGGCTCGGCTTTGATCGGGCTACCCATGTGTTGTTCTGCACTCGACTAGACACGTACGTGGCTCGGCTCGGTTGAACTGGACCCACATCGCCAGGAGAAACAGACAGGATGGGAAAGAGATGCTTTAGAGGAACGAACTCGTTTATCTCTAGCATCGACAGGAAAAACAGACGCTGAGAATGAGATGATTTCATAGATTTCGTAGACACAGAATATCAAGGAGAAACATAGAGATTGAGAAAGAGATAACTCTCCGGAACAGCTTAAGACAACATTTTCTGATACTTCATTAAGACAACATCGCCAACAGAAAAAAAAAATCACTGAGAGTGAGACATTTTCTTGAACTCCATAAACGGATATTTTCTACACAGTCTGGAATCCGCATTGCCAGCTGAAACAGAGATGCTGAAAATGGGTTGATTTCTTTGAACTTGTTTGGGGCGCTTCAAAAGAATAAACGGGAATGCTGGGAATAAAGTATTTCCTGGAACTCATTACGATAATATTTACGGAAACTTGGAACTCTAGAAGCCAATATTTTCTAAACCGCCTTAAATTCGCATTGTCAGCTGAAACAGAGATCCTGAAAATGAGATGATTTCTTTGAACTTGTTTAGGGCGCTTCAAAAGAATAAGCGGGAATGCTGGGAATGAACTATTTCCTGGAACCCCTTAAGATGATATTTACGGAAACTTAATGAAGGCTGAGATTGAGACATTTCTTGGAACTCTAAAGCCGATATTTTACAAGCATCCTTAAATTCAAATTTTCAGCTGAAACAGACATGCTGAAAATGAGATGATTCCGTTGAAACTGTTTAGCGGTCATCGAAAAAAGAAATGGCGATGTTGTGAATAAGATATTTCCTGGAACCCCTTTAGCCAATAAATTCGCATTGTCAGCTGAAAACAGAGATCCTGAAAATGAAATGATTTTCTTTGAACTTGTTTGGGGCGCTTCAAAAGAATAAACGGGAATACTTGGAATGAACTATTTCCTGGAACTCCTTAAGATAATATTTACGGAAACTTTTAATGAAGACCACATCGCCAACAGAAACAGAGTTGCTGAGATTGAGACATATCTTGGAACTCCTTAAGCCGATATTTTGCAAGCATCCTTCAATTCAAATTTTCAGCTGAAACAGACATGCTGAAAATGAGATGATTCCGTTGAAACTGTTTAGCGGTCATCGAAAAAAGAAATGGCAATGTTGTGAATGAAATATTTCCTGGAACCCCTTCAGCCAATATTTTCTGGAACTTCATTAAGACTTCATCGCCAAAAGAAACGGAGTTAATGAGAGAGAGATGACTTGGTTGAAAACATTTAATCCTTAAATTTGAAGCTAAAATTGAATATCTTTCTCGATTCAGAACAACTTGGTCAGAAAAAGTAAGTGATCTGAATTTCAGGTTATTTTCAGTTCGAATTTACTGTTGTAGTCATTTCCTGGTAAATTTTCAAACTTGCATCACGGTGTTAATTGAATTGCAGCCATTTGTGAAAATATCAAGAGATGCGATCACGCTGTTAAGGAATCTTATGAATATAACCATATGTGTAGATATAATAAGGAAACAGAATTGATACACAGAAATACAGTTGAGGAATATTTATCAAAATGTGACCATTGAATTGGTTTTCTTTTTCTAAACATTTTCAATTTTACTGACCATAAAGAATGAGCGTGACCACCCAAAAGTAGCAGAGGCGGCTTAACTACTTCTAAACCATGAACTTTGTGGATATAAAAGACCGCATCCAGTTCAGAGCAAGGAGCTTATGGTCTTTAACATTCCAAATGATCAGATTACGAGGATATTAGGTTGCAGCATCCGCAGCATCCGGATAGCACTACCATAATGAGACAACCTAGCGAAGTATTATGAGAAATCACAGACAACAAGTTTTGCATCTAACAAAATGTCACATTTTAACAAGTATTCTTGAACATAGCTTAAAGAAACAAAAGTGCATCTTCGAGAAAAGAAATGTTGCTGAGAATGGAAAGATGCTTAGTCTGCATCCCCAGCAGACATACAGTTGCCGAAAATGAGACGATTTCCTCAAACTCGTTCAGCATGCATCGCCAAACGAAATACTGGCATAGATGTACAGAATGAGATGATTTCGCAGATCTCGTTATAACGGGATTTCCAGGATAGATTGAGAAAAAGATAGGTTCATGGAACGCGTTAAAAGCACATCTCTGTGAATAACATAAAGAATGAAAAGAGAAGACTTCATAGTTTTTGGTAACATGGAAAATCAAGGAGCAACAGAGCATGAGAAAGAGATAATATCCTAAAACTCGTTCAGACATATCCACCGGGCATGCATCGATGTTGTGAATGAGATATTACCTGAAACTCCTAAACCAATATCTTGTATCTATGAACTGGACTCGCATACATGGGGAGGCCGTTCTTACATGACCATAGCTGTTAATAGGACGTTAATTAATCAAACAAACAAACAAACCCCTAAAGCTGCAAAGCCAACAGAAACAAAGATATTGAGAGAGAAATGATTTCGTTGAACTCGTTGAGCCCACATCGCCAGTGAAACAAAACAAGGTACGCGTGTCGAGCTGTGTGACACCAGTTGAAACAAGCGCTTTCCCAGGGCAAATATGTTGTTGAGAATGGGACGATGCCAAGGAACTCGGTCTGTCTGCTTCCCCGGGAGAAATAAATTTGATAATAAGATGATTTCCAAGAACTAGCTCTCTTCACCCAGCGTGGATCGCAACACAAAATATAGATGTCAGGAATGAGCAAATGAGAGGGTACGTGAAACTCAGTATGCCAGTATTGTCAGGAGAAACAGAGTAGTTGAGAATGAGAAAATATGAGATGAGATGAGGGCTCAGTTCAGTTGGCTCGGCTTTGATCGGGCTACCCATGTGTTGTTCTGCACTCGACTAGACACGTACGTGGCTCGGCTCGGTTGAACTGGACCCACATCGCCAGGAGAAACAGACAGGATGGGAAAGAGATGCTTTAGAGGAACGAACTCGTTTATCTCTAGCATCGACAGGAAAAACAGACGCTGAGAATGAGATGATTTCATAGATTTCGTAGACACAGAATATCAAGGAGAAACATAGAGATTGAGAAAGAGATAACTCTCCGGAACAGCTTAAGACAACATTTTGTGATACTTCATTAAGACAACATCGCCAACAGAAAAAAATCACTGAGAGTGAGACATTTTCTTGAACTCCATAAACGGATATTTTCTACACAGTCTGGAATCCGCATTGCCAGCTGAAACAGAGATGCTGAAAATGGGTTGATTTCTTTGAACTTGTTTGGGGCGCTTCAAAAGAATAAACGGGAATGCTGGGAATAAAGTATTTCCTGGAACTCATTACGATAATATTTACGGAAACTTGGACCTCTAGAAGCCAATATTTTCTAAACCGCCTTAAATTCGCATTGTCAGCTGAAACAGAGATCCTGAAAATGAGATGATTTCTTTGAACTTGTTTAGGGCGCTTCAAAAGAATAAGCGGGAATGCTGGGAATGAACTATTTCCTGGAACCCCTTAAGATGATATTTACGGAAACTTAATGAAGGCTGAGATTGAGACATTTCTTGGAACTCTAAAGCCGATATTTTACAAGCATCCTTAAATTCAAATTTTCAGCTGAAACAGACATGCTGAAAATGAGATGATTCCGTTGAAACTGTTTAGCGGTCATCGAAAAAAGAAATGGCGATGTTGTGAATGAGATATTTCCTGGAACCCCTTTAGCCAATAAATTCGCATTGTCAGCTGAAAACAGAGATCCTGAAAATGAAATGATTTCTTTGAACTTGTTTGGGGCGCTTCAAAAGAATAAACGGGAATACTTGGAATGAACTATTTCCTGGAACTCCTTAAGATAATATTTACGGAAACTTAATGAAGACCACATCGCCAACAGAAACAGAGTTGCTGAGATTGAGACATATCTTGGAACTCCTTAAGCCGATATTTTGCAAGCATCCTTCAATTCAAATTTTCAGCTGAAACAGACATGCTGAAAATGAGATGATTCCGTTGAAACTGTTTAGCGGTCATCGAAAAAAGAAATGGCAATGTTGTGAATGAAATATTTCCTGGAACCCCTTCAGCCAATATTTTCTGGAACTTCATTAAGACTTCATCGCCAAAAGAAACGGAGTTAATGAGAGAGAGATGACTTGGTTGAAAACATTTCATCCTTAAATTTGAAGCTAAAATTGAATATCTTTCTCGATTTAGAACAATTTGGTCAGAAAAAGTAAGTGATATGAATTTCAGGTTATTTTCAGTTCGAATGTACTGTTGTAGTCATTTCCTGGTAAATTTTCAAACTTGCATTACGGTGTTAATTGAATTGCAGCCATTTGTGAAAATATCAAGAGATGCGATCACGCTGTTAAGGAATCTTATGAATAGAACCATATGTGTAGATATAATAAGGAAACAGAATTGATACACAGAAATACAGTTGAGGAATATTTATCAAAATGTGACCATTGAATTGGTTTTCTTTTTCTAAACATTTTCAATTTTACTGACCATAAAGAATGAGCGTGACCACCCAAAAGTAGCAGAGGCGGCTTAACTACTTCTAAACCATGAACTTTGTGGATATAAAAGACCGCATCCAGTTCAGAGCAAGGAGCTTATGGTTTTAACATTCCAAATGATCAGATTACGAGGATATTAGGTTGCAGCATCCGGATAGCACTACCATAATGAGACAACCTAGCGAAGTATTATGAGAAATCACAGACAACAAGTTTTGCATCTAACAAAATGTCACATTTTAACAAGTATTCTTGAACATAGCTTAAAGAAACAAAAGTGCATCTTCGAGAAAAGAAATGTTGCTGAGAATGGAAAGATGCTTAGTCTGCATCCCCAGCAGACATACAGTTGCCGAAAATGAGACGATTTCCTCAAACTCGTTCAGCATGCATCGCCAAACGAAATACTGGCATAGATGTACAGAATGAGATGATTTCGCAGATCTCGTTATAACGGGATTTCCAGGATAGATTGAGAAAAAGATAGGTTCATGGAACGCGTTAAAAGCACATCTCTGTGAATAACATAAAGAATGAAAAGAGAAGACTTCATAGTTTTTGGTAACATGGAAAATCAAGGAGCAACAGAGCATGAGAGAAAGAGATAATATCCTAAAACTCGTTCAGACATATCCACCGGGCATGCATCGATGTTGTGAATGAGATATTACCTGAAACTCCTAAACCAATATCTTGTATCTATGAACTGGACTCGCATACATGGGGAGGCCGTTCTTACATGACCATAGCTGTTAATAGGACGTTAATTAATCAAACAAACAAACAAACCCCTAAAGCTGCAAAGCCAACAGAAACAAAGATATTGAGAGAGAAATGATTTTGTTGAAATCGTTGAGCCCACATCGCCAGTGAAACAAAACAAGGCACGCGTGTCGAGCTGTGTGACACCAGTTGAAACAAGCGCTTTCCCAGGGCAAATATGTTGTTGAGAATGGGACGATGCCAAGGAACTCGGTCTGTCTGCTTCCCCGGGAGAAATAAATTTGATAATAAGATGATTTCCAAGAACTAGCTCTCTTCACCCAGCGTGGATCGCCACACAAAATATAAATGTCAGGAATGAGCAAATGAGAGGGTACGTGAAACTCAGTATGCCAGTATTGTCAGGAGAAACAGAGTAGTTGAGAATGAGAAAATATGAGATGAGATGAGGGCTCAGTTCAGTTGGCTCGGCTTTGATCGGGCTACCCATGTGTTGTTCTGCACTCGACTAGACACGTACGTGGCTCGGCTCGGTTGAACTGGACCCACATCGCCAGGAGAAACAGACAGGATGGGAAAGAGATGCTTTAGAGGAACGAACTCGTTTATCTCTAGCATCGACAGGAAAAACAGACGCTGAGAATGAGATGATTTCATAGATTTCGTAGACACAGAATATCAAAGAGAAACATAGAGATTGAGAAAGAGATAACTCTCCGGAACAGCTTAAGGCAACAATTTCTGATACTTCATTAAGACAACATCGTCAACAGAAAAAAAAATCAATAAGAGTGAGACATTTTCTTGAACTCCATAAACCGATATTTTCTACACAGTCTGGAATCCGCATTGCAAGCTGAAAAAGAGATGCTGAAAATGAGATGATTTCTTTGAACTTGTTTGGGGCGCTTCAAAAGAATAAACGGGAATGCTGGGAATAAAGTATTTCCTGGAACTCATTACGATAATATTTACGGAAACTTGGAACTCTAGAAGCCAATATTTTCTAAACCGCCTTAAATTCGCATTGTCAGCTGAAACAGAGATCCTGAAAATGAGATGATTTCTTTGAACTTGTTTAGGGCGCTTCAAAAGAATAAGCGAGAATGCTGGGAATGAACTATTTCCTGAAACCCCTTAAGATGATATTTACGGAAACTTACTGAAGGCTGAAATTAAGACATTTCTTTGAACAACATCAGTCGATATTTTACCAGCATCCTTAAATTCAAATTTTCAGCTGAAACAGACATGCTGAAAATGAGATGATTCCTTGAAACTGTTTAGCGGTCACTGAAAAAAGAAATGGCGATGTTGTGAATGAGATATTTCCTGGAACCCCTTTAGCCAATAAATTAGCATTGTCAGCTGAAACAGAGATCCTGAAAATGAAATGATTTCTTTGAACTTGTTTGGGGCGCTTCAAAAGAATAAACGGGAATACTTGGAATGAACTATTTCCTGGAACTCCTTAAGATAATATTTACGGAAACTTAATGAAGACCACATCGCCAACAGAAACAGAGTTGCTGAGATTGAGACATTTCTTGGAACTCCATAAGCCGATATTTTACAAGCATCCTTAAATTCAAATTTTCAGCTGAAACAGACATGCTGAAAATGAGATGATTCCGTTGAAACTGTTTAGCGGTCATCGAAAAAAGAAATGGCGATGTTGTGAATGAGATATTTCCTGGAACCCCTTCAGCCAATATTTTCTGGAACTTCATTAAGACTTCATCGCCAAAAGAAACGGAGTTAATGAGAGAGAGATGACTTGGTTGAAAACATTTAATCCTTAAATTTGAAGCTAAAATTGAATATCTTTCTCGATTCAGAACAATTTGGTCAGAAAAAGTAAGTGATCTGAATTTCAGGTTATTTTCAGTTCGAATTTACTGTTGTAGTCATTTCCTGGTAAATTTTCAAACTTGCATTACGGTGTTAATTGAATTGCAGCCATTTGTGAAAATATCAAGAGATGCGATCACGCTGTTAAGGAATCTTATGGATATAACCATATGTGTAGATATAATAAGGAAACAGAATTGATTCACAGAAATACAGTTGAGGAATATTTATCAAAATGTGACCATTGAATTGGTTTTCTTTTTCTAAACATTTTCAATTTTACTGACCATTAAGAATGAGAGTGACCACCCAAAAGTAGCAGAGGCGGCTTAACTACTTCTAAACCATGAACTTTGTGGATATAAAAGACCGCATCCAGTTCATAGCAAGGAGCTTATGGTCTTTAACATTCCAAATGATCAGATTACGAGGATACTAGGTTGCAGCATCCGCACATCTTTATAACCTCCTTCGACACGTACAGTCAGGAGAGTAGTACTACCATAAAGAGACAACCTAGCGAAGTATTATGAGAAATCACAGACAACAAGTTTTGCATCTAACAAAATGTCACATTTTAACAAGTATTCTTGAACATAGCTTAATGAAACAAAAGTGCATCTTCGAGAGAAGAAATGTTGCTGAGAATGGGAAGATGCATAGTCTGCATCCCCAGCAGACATACATTTGCCGAAAATAAGATGATTTCCTCAAACTCGTTCAGCATGCATCGCCAAACGAAATACCGGCATAGATGTACAGAATGAGATGATTTCGCAGATCTCGTTATAACGAGATTTCCAGGATAGATTGAGAAAAAGATAGGTTCATGGAACGCGTTAAAAGCACATCTCTGTGAGTAACATAAAGAATGAAAAGAGAAGACTTCATAGTTTTTGGTAACATGAAAAATCAAGGAGCAACAGAGCCTGAGAAAGAGATAATATCCTAAAACTCGTTCAGACGCATCCACCGGGCATGCATCGATGTTGTGAATGAGATGTTTCCTGAAACTCCTAAACCAATAATTTCTGGACTCGCATACATGGGGAGGCCGTCCTTACATGGCCATAGCTGTTAATAGGACGTTAATTAATCAAACAAACAAACAAACCCCTAAAGCTACAAAGCCAACAGAAACAAAGATACTGAGAGAGAAATGATTTCGTTGAAACTCGTTTGAGCCCACATCGCCAGTGAAACAAAACAAGGCACGCGTGTCGAGCTGTGTGACACCAGTTGAAACAAGCGCTTTCCCAGGGCAAATATGTTGTTGAGAATGGGACGATGCCAATGAACTCGGTCTGTCTGCTTCCCCGGGAGAAATAAATTTGATAATAAGATGATTTCCTGGAACTCGCTCTCTTCACCCAGCGTGGATCGCCACACAAAATATAGATGTCAAGAATGCGCAAATGAGAGGGTACGTGAAACTCAGTATGCCAGTATTGTCAGGAGAAACAGAGTTGTTGAGAATAAGAAAATATGAGATGAGATGAGGGCTCAGTCCAGTTGGCTCGGCTTTGATCGGGCTACCCAGTGTTGTTCTGCACTCGACTAGACACGTACGTGGCTCGGCTCGGTTGAACTGGACCCACATCGCCAGGAGAAACAGACAGGATGGGAAAGAGATGCTTTAGAGGAACGAACTCGTTTATCTCTAGCATCGACAGGAAAAACAGACGCTGAGAATGAGATGATTTCATAGATTTCGTTGACACAGAATATCAAGGAGAAACATAGAGATTGAGAAAGAGATAACTCTCCGGAACAGCTTAAGGCAACACTTTCTGATACTTCATTAAGACAACATCGTCAACAGAAAAAAAATCAATAAGAGTGAGACATTTTCTTGAACTCCATAAACCGATATTTTCTACACAGTCTGGAATCCGCATTGCCAGCTGAAACAGAGATGCTGAAAATGAAATGATTTCTTTGAACTTCTTTGGGGCGCTTCAAAAGAATAAACGGGAATGCTGGGAATAAAGTATTTCCTGGAACTCATTACGATAATATTTACGGAAACTTGGAACTCTAGAAGCCAATATTTTCTAAACCGCCTTAAATTCGCATTGTCAGCTGAAACAGAGATCCTGAAAATGAGATGATTTCGTTGAACTTGTTTAGGGCGCTTCAAAAGAATAAGCGAGAATGCTGGGAATGAACTATTTCCTGAAACCCCTTAAGATGATATTTACGGAAACTTACTGAAGGCTGAGATTGAGACATTTCTTGGAACTCTAAAGCCGATATTTTACAAGCATCCTTAAATTCAAATTTTCAGCTGAAACAGACATGCTGAAAATGAGATGATTCCGTTGAAACTGTTTAGCGGTCATCGAAAAAAGAAATGGCGATGTTGTGAATAAGATATTTCCTGGAACCCCTTTAGCCAATAAATTCGCATTGTCAGCTGAAAACAGAGATCCTGAAAATGAAATGATTTCTTTGAACTTGTTTGGGGCGCTTCAAAAGAATAAACGGGAATACTTGGAATGAACTATTTCCTGGAACTCCTTAAGATAATATTTACGGAAACTTAATGAAGACCACATCGCCAACAGAAACAGAGTTGCTGAGATTGAGACATATCTTGGAACTCCTTAAGCCGATATTTTCAAAGCATCCTTCAATTCAAATTTTCAGCTGAAACAGACATGCTGAAAATGAGATGATTCCGTTGAAACTGTTTAGCGGTCATCGAAAAAAGAAATGGCAATGTTGTGAATGAAATATTTCCTGGAACCCCTTCAGCCAATATTTTCTGGAACTTCATTAAGACTTCATCGCCAAAAGAAACGGAGTTAATGAGAGAGAGATGACTTGGTTGAAAACATTTAATCCTTAAATTTGAAGCTAAAATTGAATATCTTTCTCGATTCAGAACAATTGGTCAGAAAAAGTAAGTGATCTGAATTTCAGGTTATTTTCAGTTCGAATTTACTGTTGTAGTCATTTCCTGGTAAATTTTCAAACTTGCATTACGGTGTTAATTGAATTGCAGCCATTTGTGAAAATATCAAGAGATGCGATCACGCTGTTAAGGAATCTTATGGATATAACCATATGTGTAGATATAATAAGGAAACAGAATTGATTCACAGAAATACAGTTGAGGAATATTTATCAAAATGTGACCATTGAATTGGTTTTCTTTTTCTAAACATTTTCAATTTTACTGACCATAAAGAATGAGCGTGACCACCCAAAAGTAGCAGAGGCGGCTTAACTACTTCTAAACCATGAACTTTGTGGATATAAAAGACCGCATCCAGTTCATAGCAAGGAGCTTATGGTCTTTAACATTCCAAATGATCAGATTACGAGGATATTAGGTTGCAGCATGCACATCTACTGATAGTACAGTCTACCATAAAGAGACAACCTAGCGAAGTATTATGAGAAATCACAGACAACAAGTTTTGCATCTAACAAAATGTCACATTTTAACAAGTATTCTTGAACATAGCTTAAAGAAACAAAAGTGCATCTTCGAGAAAAGAAATGTTGCTGAGAATGGGAAGATGCTTAGTCTGCATCCCCAGCAGACATACAGTTGCCGAAAATGAGACGATTTCCTCAAACTCGTTCAGCATGCATCGCCAAACGAAATACTGGCATAGATGTACAGAATGAGATGATTTCGCAGATCTCGTTATAACGGGATTTCCAGGATAGATTGAGAAAAAGATAGGTTCATGGAACGCGTTAAAAGCACATCTCTGTGAGTAACATAAAGAATGAAAAGAAAAGAATTCACAGTTTTTGTTAACATGAAAAATCAAGGAGCAACAGAGCCTGAGAAAAGAGATAATATCCTAAAACTCGTTCAGACATATCCACGGGCATGCATCGATGTTGTGAATGAGATATTTCTGAAACTCCTAAACCAATATCTTCTGAATTCGCATACATGGGGAGGCCGTCCTTACATGACCATAGCTGTTAATAGGACGTTAATTATTCAAACAAACAAACCCCTAAAGCTACAAAGCCAACAGAAACAAAGATACTGAGAGAGAAATGATTTCGTTGAACTCGTTGAGCCCACATCGCCAGTGAAACAAAACAAGGTACGCGTGTCGATCTGTGTGACACCAGTTGAAACAAGCGCTTTCCCAGGGCAAATATGTTGTTGAGAATGGGACAATGCCAAGGAACTCGTTCTGTCTGCTTCCCCGGGAGAAATAAATTTGATAATAAGATGATTTCCTGGAACTCGCTCTCTCCACCCAGCGTGGATCGCCACACAAAATATAGATGTCAAGAATGGGCAAATGAGAGGGTACGTGAAACTCAGTATGCCAGTATTGTCAGGAGAAACAGAGTAGTTGAGAATGAGAAAATATGAGATGAGATGAGGGCTCAGTTCAGTTGGCTCGGCTTTGATCGGGCTACCCATGTGTTGTTCTGCACTCGACTAGACACGTACGTGGCTCGGCTCGGTTGAACTGGACCCACATCGCCAGGAGAAACAGACAGGATGGGAAAGAGATGCTTTAGAGGAACGAACTCGTTTATCTCTAGCATCGACAGGAAAAACAGACGCTGAGAATGAGATGATTTCATAGATTTCGTAGACACAGAATATCAAAGAGAAACATAGAGATTGAGAAAGAGATAACTCTCCGGAACAGCTTAAGGCAACACTTTCTGATACTTCATTAAGACAACATCGTCAACACAAAAAAAAATCAATAAGAGTGAGACATTTTCTTGAACTCCATAAACCGATATTTTTTCTACACAGTCTGGAATCCGCATTGCCAGCTGAAACAGAGATGCTGAAAATGGGTTGATTTCTTTGAACTTGTTTGGGGCGCTTCAAAAGAATAAACGGGAATGCTGGGAATAAATATTTCCTGGAACTCATTACGATAATATTTACGGAAACTTGGAACTCTAGAAGCCAATATTTTCTAAACCGCCTTAAATTCGCATTGTCAGCTGAAACAGAGATCCTGAAAATGAGATGATTTCTTTGAACTTGTTTAGGGCGCTTCAAAAGAATAAGCGGGAATGCTGGGAATGAACTATTTCCTGGAACCCCTTAAGATGATATTTACGGAAAATTAAGACATTTCTTTGAACAACATCAGTCGATATTTTACCAGCATCCTTAAATTCAAATTTTCAGCTGAAACAGACATGCTGAAAATGAGATGATTCCTTGAAACTGTTTAGCGGTCACTGAAAAAAGAAATGGCGATGTTGTGAATGAGATATTTCCTGGAACCTCTTTAGCCAATAAATTAGCATTGTCAGCTGAAACAGAGATCCTGAAAATGAAATGATTTTTTTGAACTTGTTTGGGGCGCTTCAAAAGAATAAACGGGAATACTTGGAATGAACTATTTTCTGGAACTCCTTAAGATAATATTTACGGAAACTTAATGAAGACCACATCGCCAACAGAAACAGAGTTGCTGAGATTGAGACATTTCTTGGAACTCCATCAACCGATATTTTACAAGCATCCTTAAATTCCAAATTTTCAGCTGAAACAGACATGCTGAAAATGAGATGATTCCGTTGAAACTGTTTAGCGGTCATCGAAAAAAGAAATGGCGATGTTGTGAATGAGATATTTCCTGGAACCCCTTCAGCCAATATTTTCTAGAACTTCATTAAGACTTCATCGCCAAAAGAAACGGAGTTAAATGAGAGTGGGATGAATAGGTTGAAAACATTTAATCCTTTACTCTGAAGCTAAAATTGAATATCTTTCTCGTTTCAGAACAAGTTGGTCAGAAAAAGTAAGTGATCTGAATTTCAGGTTATTTTCAGTCGAATTTACTGTTGTAGTCATTTCCTGGTAAATTTTCAAACTTGGATCACGGTGTTAATTGAATTGCAGCCATTTGTGAAAATATCAAGAGATGCGATCACGCTGTTAAGGAATCTTATGAATATAACCATATGTGTAGATATAATAAGGAAACAAAATTGATTCACAGAAATACAGTTGAGGAATATTTATCAAAATGTACCATTGAATTGGTTTTCTTTTTCTAAACATTTTCAATTTTACTGACCATAAAGAATGAGCGTGACCACCCAAAAGTAGCAGAGGCGGCTTAACTACTTCTAAACCATGAACTTTGTGGATATAAAAGACCGCATCCAGTTCATAGCAAGGAGCTTATGGTCTTTAACATTCCAAATGATCAGATTACCAGGATACTAGGTTGCAGCATCCGCACATCTTTATAACCTCTTCGACACGTACAGTCAAGATAGTACTATCATAAAGTGACAACCTAGCGAAGTATTGATAAATCACAGACAACAAGTTTTGCATCTAACAAAATGTCACATTTTAACAAGTATTCTTGAACATAGCTTAATGAAACAAAAGTGCATCTTCGAGAGAAGAAATGATGCTGAGAATGGGAAGATGCATAGTCTGCATCCCCAGCAGACATACATTTGCCGAAAATGAGACGATTTCCTCAAACTCGTTCAGCATGCATCGCCAAACGAAATACTGGCATAGATGTACAGAATGAGTTGATTTCGCAGATCTCGTTATAACGGGATTTCCAGGATAGATTGAGAAAAAGATAGGTTCATGGAACGCGTTAAAAGCACATCTCTGTGAGTAACATAAAGAATGAAAAGAGAAGACTTCATAGTTTTTGGTTAACATGGAAAATCAAGGAGCAACAGAGCCTGAGAAAGAGATAATATCCTAAAACTCGTTCAGACGCATCCACCGGGCATGCATCGATGTTGTGAATGAGATATTTTCCTGAAACTCCTAAACCAATATCTTGTATCTATGAACTGGACTCGCATACATGGGGAGGCCGTTCTTACATGACCATAGCTGTTAATAGGACGTTAATTAATCAAACAAACAAACAAAAACCCCTAAAGCTGCAAAGCCAACAGAAACAAAGATACTGAGAGAGAAATGATTTCGTTGAACTCGTTTAGCTCACATCGCCAGTGAAACAAAACAAGGTACGCGTGTCGAGCTGTGTGACACCAGTTGAAACAAGCGCTTTCCCAGGGCAAATATGTTGTTGAGAATGGGACGATGCCAAGGAACTCGGTCTGTCTGCTTCCCCGGGAGAAATAAATTTGATAATAAGATGATTTCCAAGAACTAGCTCTCTTCACCCAGCGTGGATCGCTACACAAAATATAATGTCAATAATGAGCAAATGAGAGGGTACGTGAAACTCAGTATGCCAGTATTGTCAGGAGAAACAGAGTTGTTGAGAATAAGAAAATATGAGATGAGATGAGGGCTCAGTCCAGTTGGCTCGGCTTTGATCGGGCTACCCAGTGTTGTTCTGCACTCGACTAGACACGTACGTGGCTCGGCTCGGTTGAACTGGACCCACATCGCCAGGAGAAACAGACAGGATGGGAAAGAGATGCTTTAGAGGAACGAACTCGTTTATCTCTAGCATCGACAGGAAAAACAGACGCTGAGAATGAGATGATTTCATAGATTTCGTTGACACAGAATATCAAGGAGAAACATAGAGATTGAGAAAGAGATAACTCTCCGGAACAGCTTAAGGCAACACTTTCTGATACTTCATTAAGACAACATTGTCAACAGAAAAAAATCAATAAGAGAGTGAGACATTTTCTTGAACTCCATAAAGCGATATTTTCTACACAGTCTGGAATCCGCATTGCCAGCTGAAACAGAGATGCTGAAAATGAGATGATTTCTTTGAACTTGTTTGGGGCGCTTCAAAAGAATAAACGGCAATGCTGGGAATAAATATTTCCTGGAACTCATTACGATAATATTACGGAAACTGGAACTCTAGAAGCCAATATTTCTAAACGGAAATTCGCATTGTCAGCTGAAAAGATAAAATAGATTTACGGAAACTTAAAAGAATAGCGGATGCAATGAACTATTTCCTGCCAAGATGAGAAACAGAGTTGAGATTGAGATTGACTCTAAAGATTTTACAAGATCCTAAATCTGCTGAAATGAATGATTCCGTGAAACCGATATTTTCATCGAAAAAAGCAATCCTTTGTGAAATATTCTGGAACCCTTTAAAAATTTCATTGTCAGCTGAAAACAGAGATCCTGAAAATGAAATGATTTCTTTGAACTTGTTTGGGGCTTCAAAGAATAAACGGAATGAGATGATGAACTCCTGGAACTCCTTAAGATAATATTTACGGAAACTTAATGAAGACCACATCGCCAAGAAACAGAGTGCGAGATTGAGACATATCTTGGAACTCCTTAAGCGATATTTTGCAAGCATCCTTCAATCAAATTTTCAGCTGAAACAGACATGCTGAAATGAGATGATTCCGTTGAAACTGTTTAGCGGTCATCGAAAAAAGAAATGGCAATGTTGTGAATGAAATATTTCCTGGAACCCCTTCAGCCAATATTTTCTAGAACTTCATTAAGACTTCATCGCCAAAAGAAACGGAGTTAATGAGAGTGGGATGACTTGGTTGAAAACATTTAATCCTTTACTTTGAAGCTAAAATTGAATATCTTTCTCGTTTCAGAACAAGTTGGTCAGAAAAAGTAAGTGATCTGAATTTCAGGTTATTTTCAGATTCGAATTTACTGTTGTAGTCATTTCCTGGTAAATTTTCAAACTTGCATCACGGTGTTAATTGAATTGCAGCCATTTGTGAAAATATCAAGAGATGCGATCACGCTGTTAAGGAATCTTATGAATATAACCATATGTGTAGATATAATAAGGAAACAGAAATTGATACACAGAAATACAGTTTGAGGAATATTTATCAAAATGTGACCATTGAATTGGTTTTCTTTTTCTAAACATTTTCAATTTTACTGACCATAAAGAATGAGCGTGACCACCCAAAAGTAGCAGAGGCGGCTTAACTACTTCTAAACCATGAACTTTGTGGATATAAAAGACCGCATCCAGTTCATAGCAAGGAGCTTATGGTCTTTAACATTCCAAATGATCAGATTACGAGGATACTAGGTTGCAGCATCCGCACATCTTTATAACCTCCTTCGACACGTACAGTCAGGAGAGTACTACGGTACCATATAGAGACAACCTAGCGAAGTATTATGAGAAATCACAGACAACAAGATTGCATCTAACAAAATGTCACTTTTTAACAAGTTTTCTTCAACATAGCATAAACAAATAAAAGTGCATCTCCGAGTGAAGAAATGTTGCTAAGAATAGGAAGGTGTTTATATAATTAGTCTGCATCCCCGTCACACAAATATTTGCCGATAATGAGACGATATCCTCAAACTCGTTCAGCATGCATCGACATAGAAAATACTGACATAGATGTACAGAATGAGATGATTTCGCAGATCTCGTTATAACGGGATTTCCAGGATAGATTGAGAAAAAGATAAGTTCATGGAACGCATTAAGGTGCATCAGGACACTGTCAGATCGCCATATCTAGGCGAAAATGAAAGTAAACAGTTTTTAATTAAAGCACTGTTCCACAGGCAATCAAATACTCTTAGTTTCATATGTAGAACTAAACATACCTGCATAAATGTTCATGTTGTAAATAAATACTTTATTGGGAGATGGGTCTGTTATTTTAAGGAACAATTGAGACGTAATTGTAGCTGACAACTTATAAAATTCCTACAGTTAAAACTGACGAAACATTAATATACCTCTGATTGATCACTTAGGTATAAAGATTGTTGTGCCATTGTCCGATTTCATTATCATTACATGTACGTAGCACGAACATAAACTGTCCTGTATCCAATCCAACCACTTCCACGTGTTGTGTATATTGTTGTAGAAAATGTTTGAGTTTGAGATGCAAAACTCTTCAACGATATATTATATGGACATTTCCACTAAAAGCTATAATGCAGAGATATTGAACATTTCCTGTAAAAGCTATAATGCAGAGATATTGAACATTTCCTGTAAAAGCTATAATGCAGAGATATTGAACATTTCCTGTAAAAGCTATAATGCAGAGATATTGAACAATTCCTGTAAAAGCTATAATGCAGAGATATTGAACATTTCCTGTAAAAGCTATAATGCAGAGATATTGAACATTTCCTGTAAAAGCTATAATGCAGAGATATTGAACATTTCCTGTAAAAGCTATAATGCAGAGATATTGAACATTTCCTGTAAAAGCTATAATGCAGAGATATTGAACAATTCCTGTAAAAGCTATAATGCAGAGATATTGAACATTTCCTGTAAAAGCTATAATGCAGAGATATTGGACATTTCCTTTAAAAGCTATAATGCAGAGATATTGAACATTTCCTATAAAAGCTATAATGCAGAGATGTTGAACAATTCCTGTAAAAGCTATAATGCAGAGATATTGAACATTTCCTGTAAAAGCTATAATGCAGAGATATTGAACATTTCCTGTAAAAGCTATAATGCAGAGATATTGAACATTTCCTGTAAAAGCTATAATGCAGAGATATTGAACATTTCCTGTAAAAGCTATAATGCAGAGATATTGAACATTTCCTGTAAAAGCTATAATGCAGAGATATTGAACATTTCCTGTAAAAGCTATAATGCAGAGATATTGAACATTTCCTGTAAAAGCTATAATGCAGAGATATTGAACAATTCTTGTAAAAGCTATAATGCAGAGATATTGAACATTTCTTGTAAAAGCTATAATGCAGAGATATTGAACAATTCTTGTAAAAGCTATAAAGCAGAGATATTGGACATTTCCTGTAAAAGCTATAATGCAGAGATATTGAACAATTCTTGTAAAAGTTATAATGCAGAGATATTGAACATTTCCTGTAAAAGCTATAATGCAGAGATATTGAACATTTCCTGTAAAAGCTATAATGCAGAGATATTGAACATTTCCTGTAAAAGCTATAATGCAGAGATATTGAACATTTCCTGTAAAAGCTATAATGCAGAGATATTGAACAATTCTTGTAAAAGCTATAATGCAGAGATATTGAACATTTCTTGTAAAAGCTATAATGCAGAGATATTGAACAATTCTTGTAAAAGCTATAATGCAAAGATATTGGACAATTCCTGTAAAAGCTATAATGCAGAGATACTGAACATTTCCTGTAAAAGCTATAATGCAGAGATATTGGACATTTCCTGTAAAAGCTATAATGCAGAGATATTGGACATTTCCTGTAAAAGCTATAATGCAGAGATATAGAGAATACACGGTTAGTATCTTACAATACAAGGTTTATTTTGGTGCGAGACTTAGGAAAGCCGAGATGACGAGGCTTTGCCGAGTCATTTCGGCTTTCCGTGTCGAGCACCAAAATAAACCTTGTATTGTAAGATACTAACCGTGTATTCTGTTTATCCTGCAACCATTATGGCATTCAAAACGAAATCAAATTGACAGTTCCATACTTTGTTTCGCTCGAAGCGAGACGATTCTTTGATGCGGAGGTAAAGATTCATTCACTTAACCGAATGAGCGTGCACTCCTTTTTACTGCCGTGAGAAATAAATAAGCGCATTCACAAACAGTCACCGTAATTCTATTCAGTGTGATATATCACTGAAAGGAAATGAAAATACTCAAATAACAATAAATACCCATTAAAGAATTACTTAACAATACATACCTTTGTCATGAGCCAAGAAAAAGACGGCACCGCCATACGAGATTTTCGATATCGTAAAAATGACGTCATTTCGGTGAATGTGACGTCACGTTTTAGCGGGACTGAATGACGTTTCATTCACCGGAAGGTTCAAGTTCTGGGTCAAGTTAGAAAAAGTGCCGTCAGATATGGAACAAATTCACGTGATCGTATTGACGGATAAAGCATATCGTATTGACGGATAAAGCACAAGTTTATCCGGCAGTAGTTATCGGTCAGTATGTGGGACAGTTGCAGGATAAATTGAACATTTCCTGTAAAAGCTATAATGCAGAGATATTGAACATTTCCTGTAAAAGCTATAATGCAGAGATATTGAACATTTCCTGTAAAAGCTATAATGCAGAGATATTGAACATTTCCTGTAAAAGCTATAATGCAGAGATATTGAACATTTCCTGTAAAAGCTATAATGCAGAAATGAAACACTATATCCTGACATTTAGATTGATAAATCATAACGTATGGGTTTTTTTTCTTCTTTTTCCATTTTTAAAATATAGGGAGCAAAACTTGTCCTGGTAAAACTTCAGAGCACATCTCCATGAGTATCATAACGAATAAAAAAAGCAAACATGCAGATCACACCTATTTCCTTTCCACATTTCGTCACAAGGTCATATTTTTTCCCTAAAACTAGTTGTCAATGTAACCTAAAATATAGTTCAACTGTTTTGTGTTTTTTAAAAAAAATACGAAATTTTGTAACGTAGGTTGAATGCCCGGTGCTTGTTTTCTAATTTTGGACAAATACGAAATTTTGACAGTACAACATGTTTTAGGGGACGCCCTGTATATATAAAATGTACCACAGGGATATGAGAATTAGATACAGTTTATATGTTTTGAACCCACCAGAGTGCACGTGGTCCATATACCATTTTAGCCATGTTCAGATAAATGTACATTATATACACTTTACACTGAACATGTTCGTGTATAGTATGATATTTATCTATATTTTCTAAAACGCCTTTAATAGTTTATGGACACCCAGGTGAGTCCAAATATATTTAAATTGTAAATAATTATCAGGCCCCTGTGGTATTTACCATGATTACTCAATTCCGATGTGTGGCTATATATATACACGTACTGTATAAGGTTCGGAATCGGAACTCGCCCGTGCGTAACGTTAACGCGATCGCGAGTTCACAGCAATCGGATTCAAGTATACTGTATATATATATACATACACGGATGGTTTTAATTATAGTAACATAGATACAAATGTATATAAAATACAATAAAAGATATTTCCTGTGATAAAATGTTTGGATATTAATAGACTAAAGACTTAAATGGACATGTGCATATAGATCTAGATATGGTCCATTGTACAACATGTGATGTACTGTACATATTATAATTCAATCTAATATCTAATTTCAATCAACCGTAATCAGAAACGCACATCCAACGTAATGTACAATCTGAATAAATATAGTTTTATGGTATTTTATAATTGAAGAAACTGACTTACATGAGCTCGATCTCTTTAACGGGTTCGTCCATGACACAATGAACCTATATATAGCTGCATACCTTGGGTCAAACCGGGCACAACTTACCTGTAAATTACTGAACAGCCAATGAAACAACAGATCTTCTATGAAGTGACATTGATCGCTAGGACATTTCGGACAAACGCATCTAGTATAATGACAACTCTTTGATTAAAAATATAAATAGAAGTATCCTTACGAAAAACAGTAAAATGGCATAAGTACATACGGCCATGGAAAAAGGGCCGTTTACATCAGCACTAAAAATCAGGGTATTTCCTTTTGTTTATACAATTAGTCCCCACCACAATTATCAGATATGTTATCGATAATAAATGCGATGGTATGAAAAGGGGAAATAAACTACAAACTTGTAAAGGTTTTAGATCGGTCTATTGTAAAGATATATCATGCAAATATGGCATATGTGGAGGCGTCTCAATGATACCAATGTACATATTAAATGTTATAATGTCATCTGAACATAGTGGTCAACAAAACAAGTCTTTGTTCCATGTTCAGTGTTCCTAAAAGTATATGACAGGAGTATTTCTGATGACTGAAATGCATGCCTCATAGTAAAACTTTGATGTACAGTACGTATGCCGTATAGCAGCCATCTCGTGTTGTTGTGTTGTCGCCTTGTCGTGTTGTCGCCTTGTCGAGTTGTCGCGGTCTCAAACTGCGACAACCCGAGATTTAACAGTTAAAATGTCGACTTGTCGCGTTTTTGAACCGCGACAAGTCGACAACACGACAACACGACAAGTCGACAACACGACAAGTCGACATTTCAAACACGCTAATTAGCGCGTACAGAATCTCGTGTTGTCGCGGTAAAATGTCGACTTGTCGTGTTGTCGAGTTGTCGACTTGTCGTGTTGTCGCCTTGTCGTGTTGTCGACTTGTCGTGTTGTCGAGTTGTCGACTTGTCGCCTTCCTGTTACACATGCGCAAATCATATGAAATAGCCACTATCTTTGAATATAGAAAACTGAAGTCAGTGCTTTGTGAATATTTGGTGTGTTTGTAATATATTCGATGTACAAAATTGTTTAAAAATCATATTTTCCCCATTGTTAACTCTTTTGAAAAGTATTATACTTAACGGAAATTATAATATTAAATTAAATAAATATTAACAAAACAAAGGATGTTGTCAGAACACAGAACAAAAATGTTTGTATAATGAACAGTGACAGAGACGACAAATGTATATCAACTTAATATTGTAAAATATCCTTTTAAAATATTGTGTTATCAATCGGTTAAGACTTATTATTCAATTTGAAGAATTGAAGAGAACACGGCTGATAAGACGAAATATTATCTATTATTACTAATTACTGTAATAGGTTATGTGTGTAGTACATCAAACAATAACCTTGATTAAGATCTAATAAAGAATTTGATGTAAAACGATTAGAAAAAAAAATCATAAAAACTTTCATTTAGTCCAAAGCGTTATAGAACAGATAAGGTGTTGTGCCCCATCTTTCTGGTAATTAGTTCATGTATTTTGATCATCAGCATGCATTACAATGTACATAATGTAAGTATTTTTTATAGAATTTATATATTGTACAGTTAAACAGTAAGATTTACCCTGGAAAGTTTGAATGTGTAACTCGACTGCAGTAATTCATACAATAGTATACAAATGCTGGAGCATAGATACTCCAGGGGATATCAATTTAATGGAACTCTGCATGCAAAAGAAAAATACACAATTAGTATTTCTGGGTCTAGAAATTCCTAATACACAAAACATGTGTTCATTTTACGAAGTGAATATCATAATTATATAATAATCTTTCTCAAAGCGATCAATTTGTGGTTAAGAGAGGCTTGGCTAATTATGATACATTCAAGTGTAATTGACCTGTGTTAATATGGTCCGAATATGCTAAGTCAATAACAGCAACTCAAGTTACATTACGCAAACATTGCGTTCTTCAGGGTGGTGTCCTATGGTCAATGCTTTTTCTTGTAACTAACATGCACATAGATACATATCTAGTACAAAAAATAAGGACCTCAGTTTCGGTTCATATGGTGTTATACCGCCCTGGTATAATTTAAAATAATGACCTCGGGCTACGTACGGCCTGGGTTATTATTTATTCTACCAGGGCGGGATAATAACATATATACAGCCTTATACACTGTACATGTATATCTTATTATCTGCATTGCTTTTATCTTTATATTCAGAAATTCCGTTGTTATTTTCGATACATTTACCATTATTCTCCGTCATTATATCGAGATATTCGATGCATTTTCCTTTATAATATGTAGCTAAAATTAAACTTTATATTCGGTACAATTTCTTTTAATTTTGGACACACTTCTTTATATGATGTGCAACCTTCTTTATATAATGTGCAAACATTTTATATGATGAAGATCAAAGCCGGCTTATAATATATGCATAATTTTTCGGCTGCTTTCGTCTTAGTGACAGCACTTTGTATAGTTGTGTAGGATTTTGAAAAGAAAATTATTGCTCTAACCAACGGTAGTAACCTTTTTTGTGAAGACTTACTAGGAATATGATTTTAACCGTTAAAACTACATGTAGATGGACTAATTTCCGTTTGTCTCGGGATCTATCCATTCCTTCTCACTATATATCACCATGTAGATTACGATTTATACCGATTTTTGTATTTAAACTCATAAAACGTCTAAAATGGTCTATACATGACACTCCGATGGGTCCAAATTATTGAATCGCCATCTACATGTAGACAATTAATCCTGTGTCTACATTGGATAATCAGTATAAGAAAAAAAATGATTTTGTTTTAATTTTAGATGTGCTACTATTTTGTTAATTCATATTATGAAAATGAAAACAATTAAGAAGCAAATGCTAATTGAATTTTTCGTTTCGGAAAGGTACATGTAGTGGGTCTTTAAAGCATTATATACATGTATGTGCCGTAATTTTCATACTCACGAATCAAGAGCTTTTTGATATTTTATTCACCATCAACCTTTTGAAAATGAAAATGATTTTGACATTACGTATGCGGTCAGGCTATGAAGCCAAGATGTGGTCGACAATTTCATTTAAAATTTTTATAAAATAATAAGAAAATAAAAAAATGATTACTGCAGGTATGCATTCATATTAACATACATAAGGCATAAATTCTGACTTGTAAATAATGTTTACAAGGCATCGTACATGGTTTTCTGACCATTTGAATGATTATCACACCTTAAAACAACCTGATGGTTTTCAATAGTTTCCTGAAGAAAAAAATACATGCCGCCATACAACATCTATGATATAGGTACATGTATATATTATCCGAATAGCGTATATTGAACTTTGATTCCTAGGCGTGGCAACATTATAAGATTTTTCAAATATCTACATATATATGTAGATCTGCTACCCTGTTGAGATCAGCCGCTTGATTTTTACACTTTACCTTATCCTAAACATGTTTCCTAACAGGTTTAGTTGAATTCGGACCAGTTGAGAAGATTATGGAATTGTTATGTTTATGGTGATAGAAGACAAATGAAAATGATGTCGATAGGTCACCTGCCTGGGTGACCACCTTGTCCTTAAGGCTTAATAGTCCGAAGGCCCGTTAATCTGAACGTCCGTTAGTCCGAACGACCGTTAGTCCGAACGACCGTTAGTCCTAAGGCCCATTAGTCCGAACGTCTGATAGTCCGATAACCGATATAAATGTACAGGACTCAGTAATAAACTTGCTAAGATATGTGTAACTCTAGATTGACACCATCTTCAGTGACCCACGGATGATGGCACTACTCTACGCTACATTTATCACAAATGTAGCGTAGGGTCATCGACAAAAAGCGAAATGTGACTAATTTTAACAATTGTGAAAAAAAACATAATCTTGCAATACATGTATGTAAACGTATCCGATATGAAAGAGTGTATATGTACACTGCAATCCTGGCTATTAGTTTCCCAGAAATTACCATTATGCGAACCATTTTCATCATTGAAAAAGGGAGAAATAAACAAGTAAAAGGGAGAAGAAGGAAACACAAAAATAAGTCGCTAAATACATATTTCATACATGTATGGAGGTTAGAATGGGTGATACATCTCATCCATTCATGCAGCCATGTTATCCCTATGACCATAGGACACCGCCCTGAAGAACGCAATGTTTGCGTAATGTAACTTGAGTTGCTGTTATTGACTTAGCATATTCGGACCATATTAACACAGGTCAATTACACTTGAATGTATCATAATTAGCCAAGCCTCTCTTAACCACAAATTGATCGCTTTGAGAAAGATTATTATATAATTATGATATTCACTTCGTAAAATGAACACATGTTTTGTGTATTAGGAATTTCTAGACCCAGAAATACTAATTGTGTACTTTTCTTTTGCATGCAGAGTTCCATTAAATTGATATCCCCTGGAAGTATCTATGCTCCAGCATTTGTATACTATTGTATGAATTACTGCAGTCGAGTTACACATTCAAACTTTCCAGGGTAAATCTTACTGTTTAACTGTACAATATATAAATTCTATAAAAAAATACTTACATTATGTACATTGTAATGCATGCTGATGATCAAAATACATGAACTAATTACCAGAAAGATGGGGCACAACACCTTATCTGTTCTATAACGCTTTGGACTAAATGAAAGTTTTTATGATTTTTTTTTCTAATCGTTTTACATCAAATTCTTTATTAGCCAATCTATAGACAACTTATCACTTTTTGTGTCACAAACCCTTTAAATCAAGGTTATTGTTTGATGTACTACACACATAACCTAGTACAGTAATTAGTAATAATAGATAATATTTCTCTTATCAGCCGTGTTCTCTTCAATTCTTCAAATTGAATAATAAGTCTTAACCGATTAATAACACAATATTTTAAAAGGATATTTTGCAATATTAAGTTGATATACATTTGTCGTCTCTGTCACTGTTCATTATACAAACATTTTTGTTCTGTGTTCTGACAACATCCTTTGTTTTGTTAATATTTATTTTATTTAATATTATAATTTCCGTTAAGTATAATACTTTTCAAAAGAGTTAACAATGGGGAAAAATATGATTTTTAAACAATTTTGTACATCGAATATATTACAAACACACCAAATATTCACAAGTATGGTGGCATATTTCTGCCATCGAGTTGCCGACATCATATCGGAAGATGTCGACATAAACAGAAGAATATGTCGACTTACCACATGACCCTGCCCACATAATGATTCCAAGATAATTATGTAGAAAGTCGGTAACTCGGCGATTAATCGTGTTTATGCTCGGGTGTGACACCGACTTGTCAGTTATCGATGTCGACATCTAAACTAAAAGATGTCGACATCTGGCCATGGCCTTGAAAGTGGAATTCAAAGGCCACCCTTTCATAGGGCACTGTGTATATGCAGCACGGCACCATACAGCAGAGTTCGACGTTGATTTTGTTTATTCAGAAAAAGTTTTTATTTATTTGATTTCAAAATTAAAAATTGTGATCCTGCATATCCCGGCCATGCAGCTGTAGCCTGCGTGTATGTACACATTGTAACTGTTAGTCCGAGCAGAGGAAGTTAGAGTGCAATTTAAGGACTCTGCTTTGTACAACGAATTTCCATCCTCTTGGCCATAATCATTTATTAATATATATAACCGTGGGTTGAAAAATCGTTTAAAAGCTGTGTGTGTGCTTTGTGGATTAGCATTCGTACCAAGTCCATGTGGTACATACCGTACTATACTATATTACAATGATTTTTTCAAGAATTTCATTTTTTGCGAATCACGAAAAATACCAGTTACGTAATTTAAAAGCCATAAACGTCACAGTACAGATACAAAATACCCATTTGGAAACCAGCTTTACTTGTTAGTTTGCCCTGTCCATATATATACATAAATATTTACATCCCTCGACACACTTAAATAAAGGCACAACGATTTTTTGTTACGGTCTTAATGGCCAGATTCAACCTTTGGGCTAAAAATCCTCCCGCGGGACGCGGTTTTTAGCTCCAAACTCGGGATATATCTGCATCTATTTTTTGTAGTAAAAACGTAGTAAAAAAAAATCACGTGCTTATACCTCATTCATGCCATTGGCCGGAATATACAATTGCATTATGGGTAACTAGTGATCACGTGATTGTGTGTTTTACTTCCAAATATGGTGATAGTTTGCTTGCCATTTCTTCGGAGAAATTGATTTATTTGAAAATATTTAGACTCCAAACTGTTATTAATATTGCATGCATATCATTTTGACTTGCACATATGTAATATTTTACTATAAATAATGAACTGAACTGAGTTGTAAAACTGTCATTTCCACGTTTTTGTAAATAAATGATATAATACGAATTGACCATTTCAATAGGTCTAACCGTCTAATCTAAGATCAGCGAAGATCGGCTACTCCCGGCTAAATCCGAGAATTCGAAATTTATATTTATATATATCATTACCTGCTTTAGGGTTCAGAACATATACATATAACACAGAGAAAGTAAGATCTTCTTCAAAAGGCCTAATTTTGTATAAATACCAGGTCAGAGAAATCACTCTATTTGGAAGTAAACACACACTCATGTGATCACTAGTTACCATAATACAATTCCATATTTATTTCGGCCAACGGCATGAATGAGGTAAAATCACGTGACTTGTTTTACTACGTTTGACTACATAGAACGCGTGTTTTGTACCATTATTGGGAAAATCCCCCACGGATCGTGATTTCATTTCCACCATTTGATACAGAAGGCTTAGAGTAGACGTTGATTGTGAAACATTGATAAATTGAAGATTACATGTTGTGCCATGGCAGATGTCAAAGTTCATGTATACATACTCGACAATTACTTGAAACATCATCTAATTAATTTGTGTTGAAATTATAATTGATGTTGACCAGGAAATGCACCAGGCTAAATTTGGTTGAATAATGCATGGGAGGTGAATTAATCTTAACTTTTCCACTTTGTGGAAAATCCTTCAAAACGGATTTATCTCCCTTGATTAAAATGACAACCCATGTACCTTTGCTATGATATAAAAAAATCCTTTTTAAATATTAATCAAATATGTGTATTAATTTAATTTGAAACATGTTTGTTTTGCTGGAAATTTGCAAAAAAAATAATATCAATACAAAATATTCATGATCGTTATTTGATTGTTGTTGTTTTTGTACTTGCTGTAAAATGAGAAAAACCGTGTTGTGGAGAAGAAGTTTGTTAAAATTTGAATTGTTTACAAATGGATGAGATTTGAGAATGAGCAGAAGGCAATAAGGATATATACATTTATGTCTAACAGTCACCTGAATTCCGATATGCACAGTTATAAATAATGTTTTGCTTTTAAACAAACAAATAAATATGTCTCAGCCCTGTGACTTGGCACATAGGTCAAGATCATTGATTTGAACAAACTCTGTATCCCTTCATCCCAGCATGCTATGGCCAAATAACATGTCCATGTATGAGGTTCTTGGTTATTAAGAAGATTGTAAATTGTTTACAACAGACACTGGATGATGCCAGCCAAAAGACAATTGCAATAGGTCACACACGGAGGAGATTAATTCAACACACAATCATATATACTTTATATACTTTTTCTCATAAATCATTACATATAATCCTTGTACACATCCACATCAATGGCGACGCTAACAGGAAATTAATGAATATGCAAAATGGCGTGCGAGCGTTGAAGGGTCGAGATTTTGGTGTTTTGGGGGTCCGGGGATCTCCCCCGGAAAAAAATATGATTTTGATGATGTTGCGAGCGCCGAATGCGCGAGACTTTGGTGTTCTGGGGGTCCGGGGGTCTCCCCCCGCGAAAAATATTACGATTTGGAATGGCCAAGATGAGTTTTACGGTGTATTTTGAGGATTTTAATGCGTTCTTAACGTGGTAATTTTTCGATTTACATTTACCTGCATTTAGAAATTATAATTGTGAATGTCGTCATACCATTATGCAACCCTGCTCGATCTGAACATACGTCTTCACACCATCAGCACATTGTTGTTTAACTAAAAAAATAATGAATTGATTTAATTGTGTTGCTTAGACATATAAACAATTTAATATTTTAAGAAGCATTTTGAAATAGTAGAATCCCTTGATGGACATTTTTAGTTTAGTTCATGTGTATTGAATTTTTATTATTAAAAGGTTTTGACATTACGTGCTTGAACTTTTAGGAAATGCGCCGCAAAGCGGCAAAATTTTCTAAAATGAAGTACGAAAAATGTGCAGGAGGACCCTTTTCTTCCTACGCCCCTGCAGTTGCACATTTAAAAAGTTTGATGAACTTGGTACCCACTACTGACTGATGTAAATCATGCCAATAAAAGATGGATCTTTTCTCTATTTCTGTATTTTGTTTACCTTTTTCTTTCCTCTTGGAAATGTTTTATAACATGGGAAAACTAAAAAATGAAGTCTATATAGCAGGAATTACAAAACACATAGCCACCTGTCAACCATGCATGGTTTTTTCTGATTGGTCACCCGAGTTCGGATACAGAATGAAACAAATACATACACTGTATATAAGCACCATATATTGGCCTATCAGGCCCATGAAATCAGCCAGTGACGATATCCATTTAACCTTTTAATATATGAAGAGTATTTGATTCCATTACATACGTTTCCTTTGAAAATTGAGCAAATAATGCTCATAAATGTGTTTCCCTATTTAAACTATGGTAAAGACCCTATCTCCTGGGGAAAATTCCCGAGACCCCAGGGCCATGAAATTCACAATATTGGTAGAGGGCCTTGAGACCTTTCAATCTATGGAGAAACAAAATGAAACATTTTTCGTACGGAACCTACCGAAGCATAATGAGTTAGGTCCTAGGTCCCAATTTACCAGGCGGGAAGCAGCCATGTAAGCACATAAGCCCGTGTTTTCTTAGTATATGTGTACATAAATGTACATGTATGTATTAGATTCCCAAAAAGCTAAGTGGGCTATGCGGAAACTTATAACTATTTGTTTGGAATATAATATGGAAAATAAACTATGATATGATAGTATTGCTAACAATTTCAAATGGTGGAAATAAAACCACGATCCGCGGAGGATTTCCCCTATAATGGTACAAAGCACCGCGTTCTTTGTAGTAAAACGTAGTAAAACAAGTCACGTGATTATACCTCATTCATGCCATTGGCCGAAATAAATATGGAATTGTATTAGTGGGTAACTAGTGATCACATGAGTGTGTGTTTACTTCCAAATAGAGTGATTTCTCTGACCTGGTATTTACACATAATTTGGCCTTATTTTCTCTGTGATATATATGTATATGTTCTGAACCCTAAAGCAGGTAATAATATATATAAATATAAATTTAGAATTCTACGAATTTAGCCGGGAGTAGCCGATCTTCGCTGATTTTAGATTAGACGGTTAGACCTATTGAATTGGTCAATTCGTATTATATCATTTATTTACAAAACGTGAAAATGGCAGTTTTACAACTCATTCAGTTCATTATTTATAGTAAAACAGTGCATATGTGCAAGTCAAAATGATATGCATGCAATATTAATAACATTTTGGAGTCTAAATATTTTTCAAATAAATCAATTTCTCCGAAGAAATGGCAAGCAAACTATCACCATATTCGGAAGTAAACACAAAATCACGTGATCACTAGTTACCCATAACACAATTGTATATTCCGGCCAATGGCATGAATGAGGTATAAGCACGTGACTTTTTTTTTTACTACGTTTGACTACAAAGAACGCATATTTTTACTACGAAAAATAGATGCAGATGTATCGCGAGTTGGGAGTTTAAAACCGCCTTCCTGGAGGATTTTTAGCCCAAAGGTTGAATCTGACCATTAAGACCGTAACAAAAATTCCTTTATATAAGTGTATCGAGGGATGTAAATATTTATGTATATATATATGGACAGGCCAAGCTAACAAGTAAAGCTGGTTTCCCAATGTGTATTGTGTACCTATACTGTGACCTTTATGGCTTTTAAATTAGGTAACTGGTATTTTTCGGGATTCTCAAGAAAATACAACATAAAAAAATCTTTTTTTTATTTTATTTTTTTATTTTTTTTTTTTCATTCATTCTTTTAATATAGTATAGTACGGTATGTACTACATGGACTTGGTACGAATGCCAATCAACAAAACACACACACAGCTTTGAAACGAATTTTCAAACCCACGGTTATATATATTAATAATTGCACTCTAACTTCCTCAGCTCGGACTAACAGTTACAATGTGTACATACACGCAGGCTACAGTTTCATGGCCGGGATGTGCAGGATCACAATTTTTTTTATTTTGAAATCAAATAAATAAAAACTTGAATTAACAAAATCAACGTCGATCTCTGCTGTATGGCTTTTGCTGCATATACACAGTGCTCTATGAAAGGGTGGCCTTTGATTTCCACTTTCAAGACCAGATGTCGACATCTTTTAGTTTAGATGTCGACATCAATAACTGACAAGTCGGTGTCACACCCGAGCATAAACACATAAATCGCCGAGTTACCGACTGTCTACATAAATATCTTGGAATCATTATGTGGGCATGTACATGTGGTAAGTCGACATATTCTTCTGTCTATGTCGACATCTTCCGATATGATGTCGACTTAATGCCTTAACGATGTCGACATTATTAAGTCGTAAGTCGGCAAATCGATGGCAGACATTTGCCACCATACACAAGCATTGACTTCAGTTTTCTATATTCAAAGATAGTGGCTATTTCATATGATTTGCGCATGTGTAACAGGAAGGCGACAAGTCGACAACTCGACAACACGACAAGTCGACAACACGACAAGGCGACAACACGACAAGTCGACAACTCGACAACACGACAAGTCGACATTTTACCGCGACAACACGAGATTCTGTACGCGCTAATTAGCGTGTTTGAAATGTCGACTTGTCGTGTTGTCGACTTGTCGTCTTGTCGTGTTGTCGACTTGTCGCGGTTCAAAAACGCGACAAGTCGACATTTTAACTGTTAAATCTCGGGTTGTCGCAGTTTGAGACCGCGACAACTCGACAAGGCGACAACACGACAAGGCGACAACACAACAACACGAGATGGCCGTAATCAGCCACCATACCGACTGGACAGTACGTATGCCGTATAGCAGTGAATAACACTGCGGTTGAAAGTGTGGCTTTGAAGTAAAAGAAGTCTTTGCTGGCCTGCGAAGTAAATGATAAGATTTTTTCTTCTGAACTGTTTGACTATAATATAACGCCAGTAACCCCTAGAGTAGTAGACTAAAGGTTACACCCTTGTGCACACGGAGTGCACTATATTTAGACTACAGGTCAATTAAATTCAATTATTTTATTACCTTGAGCCTTTCGGCTCATCGGTTTGTAGACACGGAGTGCACAAGATTTTACGATGGCCGAAAACGGACTGACAGAATTGTGTTACTAGTAACACGTTTTCGTCAGCAAAATATATACGTACAGATTTTGTGTCAAAAACCTATAGTTATAGGGATGCTATAGTAGTACGTTTTAGTCAACAAAATTTGTACGTACATATGTTGTTGACGAAAACCTGTTGTTATGATAGTAGTAGATTTGGCTGTACACGAAATGTGTACATGACAAAAACGTGTAGTTTTGAAATCTACTGAATCCATATACCAATTAACATTCCTTTTTTCTGTGATTGATTTTTACACGGTCATATGGTGACTTTACCTGATAAGGGCATCAAAACCAAAACGCGATGTTTACTTCACTGCAATGAGTCATGATACACAACGTATAAGACGTTCTCAGTAATAACCCATTTAGACTTATTGCAGTGCTATTCTTAGAACTATAGCGGTCAAGATTAAATTGAGCCCCCCCCCCCCCCTTTTTCCTACCTGATTTATACACAAAAACATCATAACTACTACGGGTGGTATGTCTAGTTTTTACCATACTAATATGGCGGATTCGCAGTTGCAGGGATGTAATAAACTTTGAATGGATAAGTATTTGATAATATGGTAACTATAGCAATCCGGGTTACCTTCAGAATTAAGTTTGGATATGTATTTAACCTCATGCATTTAAAAACAACAATATGATGAAACGAAACTTCAAACTGTTTTGACCTTTCACAACTTTGCTAGCCAAGGGTATAAGCCGAAACTCTAAAAGTAGAGTATCGGCTTATACCCTTGGCTAGCGAAGTTGGACCTTTCAAAGCCTTTATAAAGTGAAGTCAGCATATGACCGTGTAACAATCAATCACAGAAAAAAGGAATGTTAATTGGTATACGGATTCAGTAGATTTCAAAACTACGCGTTTTTGTCATGTACACATTTCGTGTACAGCCAAATCTACTACTATCATAACAACAGGTTTTCGTCAACAAAATATGTACGTACACATTTTGTTGACGAAAACGTACTACTATAGCATCCCTATAACTATAGGTTTTTGACACAAAATCTGTACGTACATATTTTGCTGACGAAAACGTGTTACTAGTAACACAATTCTGTCAGTCCGTTTTCGGCCATCGTAAGGTTTAGACTACAGGTAGACACGGAGTGCACAAGATTTAGCTACAGGTAGATACGGAGTGCACAAGATTTAGCTACAGGTAGATACGGAGTGCACTACGTGGTAACACGGTGTCCACTACAGGAGGACACCGATCGTGTCCAGGTACATTGAGACCTAGACAGACAAGGTGATGTGTTACAGCTAGGGATCGGGGTAAGAATACATCTTTCACTTTGAAATAATACATAATTACATTTTTTTAGTGTTGATTTGTTAATAATAACATCTACAATTTAGTGTACATTATATATAACAATACACGCTATTTTTTCTTAGTAAATGCATCTCTGTACATAAATAAGACCTTTTCACTGCAAAAGTAACATAGATTAATTGATATTCATTAAGTATATGTGACTGGTTTTTTTAAATTTTATATTAGTTTCCATTTCATATCTAGAATATATTACGTTTTCAAAAGTCAATATTTTATGGATAAATTGAATTAAATATATATCTCATTTACATGAAATACAAGCATTTTCACCAGTCAAAAATAACTTTGAATTGCAGCAAAAACCAGTCCTGTTGTGCTTTTGAGACACTTTTTATTTTATAATAAGCTATCAGTAATACAATCATATAAATTGTAATACATAGCTTTTAAATAAAAAGATTTGATTCATATCAATGGAAAGCCATAGCTGTCTTATGCGGTAAATCTCTAATATATGATGTGGTTTTGTCTTTATATGATGTGGTTTTGTCTTTATATTATGTGCATACACCAATATATGATGTGGTTTTGTCTTTATATGATGTGGTTTTGTCTTTATATTATGTGCATACACCAATATATGATGTGGTTTTGTCTTTATATGATGTGGTTTTGTCTTTATATTATGTGCATACACCAATATATTATGTGCATACACCAATATATGATGTGGTTTTGTCTTTATATTATGTGCATACACC
Source organism: Argopecten irradians (assembly GCF_041381155.1). Classification (NCBI taxonomy): domain Eukaryota; kingdom Metazoa; phylum Mollusca; class Bivalvia; order Pectinida; family Pectinidae; genus Argopecten; species Argopecten irradians. Next base: position 9,707,015 of record NC_091147.1, on the reverse strand, counting down.
AATATATTATGTGCATACACCAATATATGATGTGGTTTTGTCTTTATATTATGTGCATACACCAATATATGATGTGCTTTTGTCTTTATATGATGTGGTTTTGTCTTTATATCATGTGCATACACCAATATATTATGTGCAAACACCAATATATTATGTGCATACACCAATATATTACGTGGTCATTTCTTTATATCGAAACACCAATATATCAAACGTTTTAATGATTCAGTTGGAACTTAATTTCTGGGTCGTTGTTTGACCAACACACATCTAAACGTCTTCTTGAGAAATATTTTTTCTTCAGTGGGAGCTGAATGATTTTGCTGTTTAAAATTGAAATATTTGCAAGTATGGGTGCAGAAAAAAATAAAATGGGAAATATTTGTTCGTTTAGAAGTTAGGATGTAGGGCTGTGAGATCGATTTTTCATAGTAGCTTCTCTATTTTTTCGCGGGAATTAAAACAGTCTCTCTCAAGAAGACGTTTGAATGCATGTCGGTCAAACACAGCGGCCCCGGACATTTAGTTCCAACTCAATCATCAAAACGTTTCATATATTGGTGTTTCGATATAAAGAAATGACCACATAATATATTGGTGTATGCACATAATATAATGACCAAAGCACATAATATAAAGACAAGGCCACGTGCACATCATATAAAGACAAAACCACATCATATATTGGTGTATGCACATAATATAAAGACAAAACCACATCATATATTGGTGTATGCACATAATATAAAGACAAAACCACATCATATAAAGACAAAACCACATCATATATTGGTGTATGCACATAATATAAAGACAAAACCACATCATATAAAGACAAAACCACATCATATAAAGACAAAACCACATAATATAAAGACAAAACCACATAATATAACGACAAAACCACATAATATATTAGAGATTTACCGCATAAGACAGCTATGGCTTTCCATAAATATTCAATCAGTTATCTAGCGATACCCTTGCAAATCGTCTTTCATCAAAATATATGCACTTGTATATTATTTTTCTTTGCTGTTTTAATTTCTAAAAGTAGTAAATAGCTGAATTATCCTTGATTCAAACTGATTGCTTATAAAAGATCATGCAGAATTAAATCCACTTCGAACTATGTGACGTCTTCCAATTATTGCAGGCTAGTCTACCTAAGTACCCAATTCTGCTTGTTTTTATTTTTTTTTATTACCGGTAAACACAATATGTTGATGATCCCAACCCCGCAAGTTAATTATCTTGACCGTATATTGCGTCATGGTCCAATAATTATAACTTGTCAAACATACAGGTTAGCCACAGTATCCAGCTAAAAGGTACCTCAGGGTGATCATCGATAGATGGCCAAAGGGCAGATGGTTGCCTTCAGAATTAATTTTTTTCCACGGCTTTACGAGAATGGGGGCGGTACCTTTGTAGGAAGTTTGTTAAGAAAAACAAATACTTTGCCGTTTAAAGATCATAGAGTATATGAATTTGAAACACATAGATACCATTCTTATTAGATATATGTGTATTCATGTTGGGGAGCCTGAGTATGTACACCGTATCCTGGGGGCAAGGATTTATAAGTGGGGTTAGATTGGGATGAGGTAAAACCAAGGATTTATAAGTGAAATGTGTAAAACATAGTCAGCGATGCTGATTACACCTCAATTATATTGTCATGACAGGCAGCCGTGAAGTGAAGCTGACGGGAGCTGTTTATGTAATATATGCGTAAATCAAGCATACCTGTCACAACCATGCATTTACCAATAATACATGTATATATATATATATAAATGATCAAAATTAATTTAGGTATACTTATTCATCATCATAATATGCTATTTTATATACATAGTCAGAATAATCAGGTTTCTGATATATGTATAAAGCCAGTGTCAAAAAAATCATAATAATAAAATTAATAAAGAGTAATTGGGTGAAATTTAGATGTTCCATGAATCTAGAAACAAATATTTTGTTGATTATATTATATTGTTATATTGTTAACTATCCATTGATGAGACATAACCAGCAGTGGTTTATCGTAACGACCTGTACGCAGTTAATTTGCTACGCAATTAATTTGCTTTTATATTAATTATAACTTCTATTAAATGTCCTTATTTATAAATTAAAATTATATGATAATGTACTAATACATTTTACTTTATATGTATCAATTCAAATAAACATTACATTACGAATAATTTCCACTAATTAATGGCAATTTCATGTCTAAAATATTATATTTCTTATTGCAATAAATACTTCTTTCTGTCAAAGTCTATATAGACTACAGAATAAATATATCTGTTCTCATATCTCCTAACACATCACCTAGTTTGTCTGTTGTCTGAATGTAGTGGACATATAACCTGGACACGTTGTCCACTTGCAGTGGACACACCGTGTTCACACGTAGTGCACTTCGTGTCTACCTGTAGTCTAAATCTTGTGTACTCCGTGTCCCGTGTCTACCTGTAGTCTAAATATTGTGCACTCAGTGTTTACCTGTAGTCTAAATCTTGTACACACCGTGTTTACCTGTAGTCTAAACCTCGTGCACACCGTGTTTACCTGTAGTCTAAACCTCGTGCACTCCGTGTTTACCTGTAGTCTAAACCTCGTGCACTCCGTGTTTACCTGTAGTCTAAACCTCGTGCACACCGTGTGTTTACCTGTAGTCTAAATCTTGTGCACTCAGTGTTTACCTGTAGTCTAAATCTTGTGCACACCGTGTCTACCTGTAGTCTAAACCTCGTGCACACCGTGTTTACCTGTAGTCTAAACCTCGTGCACACCGTGTTTACCTGTAGTCTAAACCTCGTGCACTCCGTGTTTACCTGTAGTCTAAATCTTGTGCACACCGTGTTTAATTGTAGTCTAAATCTTGTACACACCGTGTTTACCTGTAGTCTAAATCTTGTGCACATCGTGTTTACCTGTAGTCTAAATCTTGTACACTCCGTGTTTACCTGTAGTCTAAATCTTGTGCACACCGTGTTTACCTGTAGTCTAAATCTTGTACACACCGTGTTTACCTGTAGTCTAAACCTCGTGCACACCGTGTTTACCTGTAGTCTAAACCTCGTGCACTCCGTGTTTACCTGTAGTCTAAACCTCGTGCACTCCGTGTTTACCTGAAGTCTAAACCCTCGTGCACTCCGTGTTTACCTGTAGTCTAAATCTTGTACACTCCGTGTTTACCTGTAGTCTAAATCTTGTACACTCCGTGTTTACCTGTAGTCTAAATCTTGTACACACCGTGTTTACCTGTAGTCTAAATCTTGTACACTCCGTGTTTACCTGTAGTCTAAATCTTGTACACTCCGTGTTTACCTGTAGTCTAAATCTTGTACACACCGTGTTTACCTGTAGTCTAAATCTTGTGCACACCCGTGTTTACCTGTAGTCTAAATCTTGTACACACCGTGTTTACCTGTAGTCTAAATCTTGTGCACACAGTGTTTACCTGTAGTCTAAATCTTGTGCACACAGTGTTTACCTGTAGTCTAAATCTTGTACACACCGTGTTTACCTGTAGTCTAAATCTTGTACACACCGTGTTTTACCAGTAGTCTAAATCTTGTACACTCCGTGTTTTACCTGTAGTCTAAACCTCGTGCACTCCGTGTTTACCTGTAGTCTAAACCTCGTGCACTCCGTGTTTACCTGTAGTCTAAACCTCGTGCACTCCGTGTTTACCTGTAGTCTAAATCTTGTACACTCCGTGTTTACCTGTAGTCTAAACCTCGTGCCTTCCGTGTTTACCTGTAGTCTAAACCTCGTGCACTCCGTGTCTACCTGTAGTCTAAGTCTTGTGCACACCGTGTTTACCTGTAGTCTAAATCTTGTGCTTACCATGTTTACCTGTAGTCTAAATCTTGTACACACCGTGTTTACCAGTAGTCTAAATCTTGTACACTCCGTGTTTACCTGTAGTCTAAACCTCGTGCACTCCGTGTTTACCTGTAGTCTAAACCTCGTGCACACCGTGTTTACCTGTAGTCTAAATCTTGTACACTCCGTGTTCACCTGTAGTCTAAATCTTGTACACTCCGTGTTTACCTGTAGTCTAAATCTTGTACACACCGTGTTTACCTGTAGTCTAAATCTTGTGCACACCGTGTTTACCTGTAGTCTAAATCTTGTACACACGTGTTTACCTGTAGTCTAAATCTTGTGCACACAGTGTTTACCTGTAGTCTAAATCTTGTACACACCGTGTTTACCTGTAGTCTAAATCTTGTACACACCGTGTTTACCAGTAGTCTAAATCTTGTACACTCCGTGTTTACCTGTAGTCTAAACCTCGTGCACTCCGTGTTTACCTGTAGTCTAAACCTCGTGCACTCCGTGTTTACCTGTAGTCTAAACCTCGTGCACTCCGTGTTTACCTGTAGTCTAAATCTTGTACACTCCGTGTTTACCTGTAGTCTAAACCTCGTGCCTTCCGTGTTTACCTGTAGTCTAAACCTCGTGCACTCCGTGTCTACCTGTAGTCTAAGTCTTGTGCACACCGTGTTTACCTGTAGTCTAAATCTTGTGCTTACCATGTTTACCTGTAGTCTAAATCTTGTACACACCGTGTTTACCAGTAGTCTAAATCTTGTACACTCCGTGTTTACCTGTAGTCTAAACCTCGTGCACTCCGTGTTTACCTGTAGTCTAAACCTCGTGCACTCCGTGTTTACCTGTAGTCTAAACCTCGTGCACTCCGTGTTTACCTGTAGTCTAAATCTTGTACACTCCGTGTTTACCTGTAGTTTAAACCTCGTGCACTCCGTGTTTACCTGTAGTCTAAACCTCGTGCACTCCGTGTCTACCTGTAGTCTAAGTCTTGTGCACACCGTGTTTACCTGTAGTCTAAATCTTGTGCACACCGTGTTTACCTGTAGTCTAAATCTTGTACACACCGTGTTTACCTGTAGTCTAAACCTCGTGCACTCCGTGTCTACCTGTAGTCTAAGTCTTGTGCACACCGTGTTTACCTGTAGTCTAAATCTTGTGCTTACCATGTTTACCTGTAGTCTAAATCTTGTACACACCGTGTTTACCAGTAGTCTAAATCTTGTACACTCCGTGTTTACCTGTAGTCTAAACCTCGTGCACTCCGTGTTTACCTGTAGTCTAAACCTCGTGCACACCGTGTTTACCTGTAGTCTAAATCTTGTACACTCCGTGTTCACCTGTAGTCTAAATCTTGTACACTCCGTGTTTACCTGTAGTCTAAATCTTGTACACACCGTGTTTACCTGTAGTCTAAATCTTGTGCACACCGTGTTTACCTGTAGTCTAAATCTTGTACACACCGTGTTTACCTGTAGTCTAAATCTTGTGCACACAGTGTTTACCTGTAGTCTAAATCTTGTACACACCGTGTTTACCTGTAGTCTAAATCTTGTACACACCGTGTTTACCAGTAGTCTAAATCTTGTACACTCCGTGTTTACCTGTAGTCTAAACCTCGTGCACTCCGTGTTTACCTGTAGTCTAAACCTCGTGCACTCCGTGTTTACCTGTAGTCTAAACCTCGTGCACTCCGTGTTTACCTGTAGTCTAAATCTTGTACACTCCGTGTTTACCTGTAGTCTAAACCTCGTGCCTTCCGTGTTTACCTGTAGTCTAAACCTCGTGCACTCCGTGTCTACCTGTAGTCTAAGTCTTGTGCACTCCGTGTCTACCTGTAGTCTAAATCTTGTGCACTCCGTGTCTACCTGTAGTCTAAATCTTGTGCACTCCGTGTCTACCTGTAGTCTAAATCTTGTGCACTCCGTGTCTACCTGTAGTCTAAACCTCGTGCACTCCGTGTTTACCTGTAGTCTAAACCTCGTGCACTCCGTGTCTACCTGTAGTCTAAACCTCGTGCACTCCGTGTCTACCTGTAGTCTAAATCTTGTGCACTCCGTGTCTACCTGTAGTCTAAACCTCGTGCACTCCGTGTTTACCTGTAGTCTAAACCTCGTGCACTCCGTGTCTACCTGTAGTCTAAATCTTGTGCACTCCGTGTTTACCTGTAGTCTAAATCTTGTGCACTCCGTGTCTACCTGTAGTCTAAACCTTGTGCACTCCGTGTTTACCTGTAGTCTAAACCTCGTGCACTCCGTGTCTACCTGTAGTCTAAATCTTGTGCACACCGTGTTTACCTGTAGTCTAAACCTCGTGCACACCGTGTTTACCTGTAGTCTAAACCTCATGCACACCGTGTTTACCTGTAGTCTAAATCTTGTACACACCGTGTTTACCTGTAGTCTAAACCTCGTGCACTCCATGTTTACCTGTAGTCTAAACCTCGTGCACTCCGTGTCTACCTGTAGTCTAAACCTTGTGCACTCCGTGTCTACCTGTTGTCTAAACCTCGTGCACTCCGTGTCCACTTGTAGTTCACACCGTGTGTACAATGTGTAACCTTTAGTCTACTACCAACTGTATGAGGACAGCGATTCGGACAGTTCAGATAGGACCCTAATTATTCGGACCCTCGGTTAAAGTCATTAGATCAATTAATAATAAATCAAAACGGACCTACAAAATGATCAGTACAGTTTTTTATACAGTCATGTAAGGGTTTTGTCAAAGCTCGTCAGAAAATAATATAAAATCACCAGATCCGACTTTAATTCATAAACGAAAAACTATGTCCAAATATCCGACTAAAGGCCGTTATGTTAAACGTCCACCTGCTTTCTTTTCAATGGGAGTTATCTCCCTTGCTAAGTCGCGTAGCAACAACGACGCCACGATTTAGCGGAAGGCAGTGCGAGTAATGACGGACTGTTTACACGATTTTCACAGTTTGTAAAGTTGGAGGTATGTCAACTCTTAAGGATGGACGTGGCGTGTGCCACAAAGAGTCTTTGCAATATCTATAAGTGTACGTTACTGGATGTAGCTTTAAATATACATTAGCTTTTATCCCACGATCAAACTTTCTCTAGTCAAGTGACAGGATGCAGTGTAAGTTTTGCGAGCAGAAGATCAATAACAATAATATCTTACTTATTTCCGTACACGATCATGATAAGAAAACGCATCACATTTTGTGTTTTATGCAGTATTTATTGATACGCTCCCGTATGACATGGTAGTCCAGTCCTATCGATATCACTTAGATTATATTGTATTTCTTGCAAAATTAATTAAGATCAATGCAACATGCACAAGGCCTAAGCAGTAATCATGTAATTAAAACACCAATTTAAGTCCTGATGACTTCTGGAGGCGTATCCTTGTGTATGATCAAATAATTGATCAGGTAGCACTATAACAAGTAGGAGATAATTTGGAGGGTTCATTTTGCCAGTGCTGGTTAAGGCGTGATTTAAAGGAGTTCACTGACTTTGCAGACACTACATTTTCTGGCAAATTGTTCCAAATATCTACAATTCTGCTGTTAAATCGATGTTTGGTTACTTCCAGTCTGGATACTGGCTTCACACGATCTTTTTAGAGTGACTTTTTGTGAAGGTGATGGGAGACATTGTATTCTCCCATACTTCACAAGGATATCCCGTGGTTACTAGGGAAAAGATATCTCTATCTTACATTCTTTCATACCTACACGTGTAATACTGGCTGGTCTAGGGCAATACACTCATGTCGCCTGAGGCTGTATTGCATGGCTACCCATGCAATAAAGCCTCGTGACGTCACGGCGTCAACAAAATCTCTATTTCCTCGGTAAAATTTTAACATTTTTTTCACAAAATTGACTGGTTTTACTATAAATGATGCAAGCAACGGAATTTGTGTTGAAAATATCACGTAATTTTCATGTATGGAAATTGACTTCCAGTCGTGGATTTCTTCGAATTTATTTCAAAATGGGCGGGATATTATAGTTGTAAAATTGCAGTAAAACGTCGTGGTATGAAAGAAAAATACTCTTTCATAAGTGGATATGAAGGATAGGGATATTCTACCCTCGGGATCACAAAATGTTGCAAAACCCTCGGCAAGCCTCGGGTTTTACTACATTTTGTGACCCTCGGGTAGAATATCCCTATCCTTCATATCCACATATGAAAGAGTCTTATAATCTTACACAGGAGGGGGTGTAAGACAGCTCACACGCGCTAGACAATAACGTGACGTCATCAATACATGTGGCGTAACTGCGGCGCGCATTGTAGATGACGTCATCAATTTTAACGCATAACGACGTTCCTGCGATAATGGCGCGATGAAACCAAGTGGAATTTCATCATTTTTCTATTTAGTATGTGAGAAAAAGAATCAAACATGGGTCTGTGAAGTGGACAGGGATATCTCAACCCTCGTGAAAGATATTGCCCGTCAGCCCTCGGCAAGCCTCGGGTTGACTGGCCAAAATCTTTCACTCGGGTTGAGATATTCCTGTCCACTTCACAGACCCATGTAAGATTCTATTAAACAATTTATCTTTGTCGACTTTATCGATGTTGTTGATAATCTTAAAATTTGGATGAGATCGAAACGTTTTCTCCTATACTCAATTCTTGGTAATCCTAAGGATCTTAGTCGCTGTTCGTAGGATAAGTTGGTTAATCCATTTAATCTTTTGGTCGCTCTCCTCTGGACAATCTCGATCACAATTTTATCCCTAAGTAACATAGGGTTCCAAATGCAGGATGCATATTCTATATTAGGCCGAATCAGGGACTTGTACAAGTTAAGGAACATTGTTGTATCGATGTAGGTAAAGGATTTGAAGATCAGACCAGTTAATCTGTTAGCTTTTGAAGCACAGTTGGAGGCATGCTCACTAAATTTCATTTTACTATCAAAAGTTACGCTAAGATCTTTTTCGGATTTAGTTTTGGTGATTTCACTCTTTCTGACCTTCATTTTCGATGTTATATTTGTTAATGTTGTCCTTGGAGTTACCGATACACAGGTGTTTACAATTTTTGGCATTAAGTTGCATGTTCCAGGTCTCAGTCCATTTGCAAATATTCTCAACATCTCTCTGTAGATCCCCTTTGTAATCATTGTTGCTTACTCCTTTCAATAATTTTGCGTCATCGGCGAATATTTTTATAACAGTTTGCTCTACTTCCAGTATGTCGTTCACGAAAATTAAAAATAATATTGGCCATAAAATGCTCCCCTGCGGGACACCGCTTGTGACGTCACTTACGTAGGAGAATTCACCGTCAATACAGACCCGCTGCTTCATTCCAATGAGAAAGTTTTTGATCCAATGTAAAACATTTCCTCTGATACCATATTTTTCCAATTTTAAAAGTAACCTTTTGTGAGGGACCCTGTCGAAAGCTTTACTGAAATCGAGGTATATGATGTCAACGTTTTCCCCCTAGTGTTCCTTCTTCTATTGATTTCTTGAATATTATTTCTAGTAGCTCAATCAGTTCATCAGATGTTTCTAAAATCAGTTTTGGATGGAATATGTCTGGACCTGATGATTTGTTTGGATTCAGTTTCAAGATTGCTGATTTGATTTTTTCTTTAGTTATGATGACGTTTTCCAATGCAGAGTTGAACTTTCTAGCAGTGAAAGTAGGTAGGTCTCCGTCTGGTTCAACTTTGAAAACACTAGAGAAGTATTTATTAAACATATTGGCCTTGTCTCTACTGTCACTCCATCTTTTCTCACTCGAATCCTCCAATTCCCCTACGGATAGTCTTGTTTTGGTTTTTGAACGTATATATTTCCAGAACTGTTTTGGATTGTCTTTTATGTGATTGGCTATATCACGTTCAAAGTGATATTTCGACACTCTAATGGAGGATTTTGCCTTGTTCCTCGCTAATTTGTATTTATTCCAGTTTTCTGATGTTCTACAATGTTGATATCTTTACCACTTTTTATGCTTTTTTAATTCAATATATTTTGCTTAGAACGAACTTTTTAATTAGAAATTTAAGTTATCGGCTTATAAAGGAACAAGGATGTTGCTATTGGTAACGACGCTTCTGATACTGATATATAGAGATTATCTTTAGTAAATTGAACTATAAGGATTAAGAACAGATTTTTTATGTTATGAAGGTAAATAACCTACAAACATAAGTGTACTCCCATCATAACCGCTAAAACGGTTTATCTAGAGGACACTCATGATTGTGGGTTTTTTTTTTTTTTTTTTTGCGATCAAAAATTAATACTTCGAGGCGAATTTCATAAAATCTCCTAAAAAATTAACGTAAATTTCAGATACCTTTATCAGTCCCCGATATCTCGAAGCAAACCTAAGTCAACAACTTACTTAAGTCATAATTTTTCATATAGGTTACTTAAGGAGAAAAACTTAAGTTTTGATTTAAGTCTGCAATTTTGTTTCGAGAAATCGAGGCCAGATATCTATAACAACCTGCATTTCGAAGAATCTCACGTCAAAGTGAATTGCGAAAATCCAGCGAAGGCCACCACTTTGTCCTGCTGTCCTCGAAAGCCTGACGTAAATTCATTTTCCTGACGTCATAATATTGTTTTTGTCAAAGTGAATTTCCAGCCAAAGAAAATCGCTCCATATCATATTGCACAATGACATATCCAAAGATATCACATGGGCGAAATCACTGGATACCGGGCAGATGGCGTGATAAATAGAGGTTACATAACGAGACGTTGTTGGATATGGGATTCATTCCTAAATATATAATATAATATAATATAATATATATATATATATCGGGTCAAAGAAAGTAATAAATAAACAGTTATTTTCCATATAACACTGGATCCTTATAGGACATATGTCTGTTGGATACGAATTACTTAAAGTAGTAAATAGTAAAATTAGTAAGTTAGTGATTTGTACATCGAAAGCAAACAGGCACGCATCAATATTCAAAACAACCGCGATCTTTATTTAAAATCATCTACAAGAAGGCCAGTATACGATAACGTTATTTACCGACATGTAAATAAGTTAGTGATACATCGAAAGCAAACAGGCACTCATCAATATTCAAACATCTTACTTGCATATTGTATACATGTAAGTTACAAATTTTTAATTAATGTACAACTTTTCCATGCGTTCCTACTTATTTTACTAACTTTTTTAATCTAGCTTTCTATAGGTACTTGAACAATAAACTTATCGTTGTCGAACAATATTCGGACATGTTTACGGCAAACTGACATTTACTTCCCGCCAAATCATCGTTAAACCATTGCAACCATGTTAAGTCCGGCCTCGGTGCAAAACGTCAATCGAAATCATTCCAGGGTCCTCGTACGGTAGGATGTACCACTAAACAAAAGACGATAATTAAGAATATTGAGTCGATAGTTTATGCTACGAATGGGAAAACATGAAAGATTCCAACGCCGTCACGAGTCCGATTTCAAGAGCTGTTTGTTCTGCAAACAGCGATCGGAGTACAGCAACATGACGCCATTCGACTATTGATGACGTTTACAATTTGTGGCGTAACAATGAGCAAAAAATAGTTCGGGTCAAAGTTTAAAATCTCGACCAATCAAAAGATTTATCCATCACCCTGCGCATTTATACAATAGCCTGAGAGAGGAATAGCACGACGTTTTGTGGTAGAAACCTTTATAACATATAAAAACTTTTCACATTTATCCTTAAACAATGTAAAATTACAATGTTTTAAAAGTACTCAATTAGCATTTTGTGTGATAAGTTATTGTACGAGTATTATCTAATTTAAACTTCATTCACAAAAGCTTTCTCTATTTGAGAGTCCTGCATTTTCTGCTGGGTTACAGAACTTTCACAGTAAAAATAAAAATATTTGACGTGTAAATTGTCAGATATCGTTATTTGTTTCACTAAAAGACGATTCTTGTTATTCTTGAGTTCTGTATCACTTTAAAATGAGTTAGTTTTCGGAGGCCGTTTCGCACTTTAGACCATAATCACATTTACAGTTTCTATAAACCCAATGATAAATGACTCTTGCTTGATTTCAATGCACCATTCCGGGGAGAAATTCAATATCTAGACAATATCTGCAACGAAGATCTCTCTGTTGTTTTGAAAATTTACAAGGGGAGTGCGGAGCGAACATAATTTAAAGCCGTAAATTGTAAATGACTTTACGGAGAAAATATGTTTATGTCTCCAACATTAATAAAGGGGTGGCACTGTCTTTTCTTCTTGGGATCGTAAATCTTATGCATTTTGATATTTCTTTGCAGTAAACATAATCTGTACATTACATGGTAAAAAGTTCTACCATATATCCAGTTATGAACTAAAGTTCGCCAACGAATCGTGCATCTTTAATTTGATAACGATGTATTTTGCGACATTGATTTTAAAATGTGTACCGAAGCATATGGGGGATACATCTGCCAATTTGTTAACGGACCTTTACGCGTCTTCAGTCCTGTCACAAAACCTTTTTGAATGGAGATGGTACAGCGTACATAATTGGTGACATTTGTGATCTGATATTATACCACATTACGTCGTGTTATTCCACTCTCAGGTCATTGTATAAATGTGTTGGATAAATATTCATTTCCAACATACACACATTGGTATAGCATAACAAATTCTGTATAAAACACGAAAGAAATCACAGCATGTATCCTAAAATAACAATTACATAACATTAAAACAAAAGCCTGTGTTGGTGTTCATAAATGGTGACCGGCTAGTTAACGGACATTAGCCATTGCGTATCTCAAAGAAATAACTCTCTCTAATGCAGTGATGAATACTGAATCTTACTATTTTAAAACTTTTAATGTTATTGAGCTGTGTTACACTATAAACTGTTTACGGGTAAAGTATGTCCCGGTTTTTAGGACATTGTGGCATAAAAAATCGATCTTTCGATAGATAATATATTCACTCTGTCAGTGAAGATATACTGTTTTTACGCTAAATTGTTAATGTCAATAAAAACGACATATCTAAATCAAAAATCTTGTTACAAGTCAGATAAAATAAATTCACCTATATTTTTTTCAGAATAAATCATTCGTGATAACCAGAAAAAAGGGATTTACAAATGCAGACGAAAATATGAGGATAAAATGCGAACAACAAAAATGTACTTAAAAATGAATAATTTCTTTGTTTCTGGCTTTCTGATTGGCCTATTCATTTTTTGCATTCCACGATAAAAAAAAATCCGGGAATGGCGCGGACACCTGACGTTATCGTGATGTCACAATAGAAACATTGGCGTTGATTATTGATTTGGAAAAAATAATTCCCTGGAAAAAAATCAATAGAATCGTACGTGTAAACGTATTTCATTTCATAAAGTAGCCTGGGAAATTAATTATAAGTATTGAAGTCACTTTTTTTTTATTTCATCGGGGTATGAAACAAATTTTGTTTGCAAATTTTTGTGAGATTTCGCTACGCGGATGCATACAGTTTGCAAACAAAATTTCTTTCATACCCCGATGAAATTTAAAAAAAAAATGTGACTTCAATGCTTAAATAAATCAAATAGTGTGGCGTTCAGTTTTTGATAACCTTCAAGTATAACTAGTAAGATTCAAACTTTTGATAAACATGCAGAAGATTAAATCTCCTCCTCATGGTCCGTTAAACAAAGAGAAATTATAGATTATCAACCGATTTTCATTCCTGAGTTTCATTCCATCAGAGGTACCTTGAGTTCGTGGGTCGTCGACGGTGCTACACACTGTATAGACTATTAATATTTGTATGGTCCATTCTGTAAATCACTGTTTGATTTCAGTGATATGTAGCTATCGATACAAATGTATTCCTGTTCTTGTTGATAGTTTTCTCTGAAAAACATCGATCGCTCTGAACTTCTGAATATCTATGCAAATGAACTCTTGGAATGATTAACTCGTCATTTAAATGCTAATTGTTAGGCAATAAGAATTCGACTCCGGAGAATATTTTCATGCTTAATATGGAAAGTATTGTGTAAAATCATGATGTCATAATATGATATATTGTTTACAGTACCGCATGAAAGCCGATTAGTATTGTAGTAGCTATGGTATTGAATGAGCGTCACTGAACGCCGACGCCGTTATACAATTGACTGACATTAATTAGAATCTAGTGCAGACTCCATCTAAACAATTTTGCCGTTTTGTCCACTCTGTGAAAATATCGATAGTTTCCAATTAGTATTTACATCAGCATGACGATAACCTCGAGTTTTGTTATAAGTCAACTGAAAAGCGTCGTCACCCATGGTTGATTGCACTACGTTCAAACGTCTGTTAAGTATAACGTAGCGTAATTCAGTTAACTATATTTACATTTTCACTGCAGTCCCACTATGTAACCTTACCAAACGCAGTTGGCAGTCACATAGACAATGAACATCAAGCGTTTATTATGACGTCATTATCATGGTGACGTCACAATTCCTTCGGGTTTCATCATAAAATTGTAACCGAATGCAAATGTAAGCATTGTACGTCTTTCAGTTGGCATTCATAGCCAAAATGAATGCCAACTGAATAGAGGCAAATTCAACATGAAGCGCTAGCAGAATGACTGTAAAATCCGTATATGAAAGTTTATTATGTGGTTTGAAACTAACGTTATAAATTGTGTAAGAATTTTTTTCTCTGAATTAGAAAAGAAGAAAGTCAGCACTCACTTGAACAGAAGCTTTGGGGATCAATCTTTCCTTCACCACACCTCTCCATCTGGATTGAAAGATGGAAGAAGAAGGCGACCTGATTGATCTTGCGATGCTCTGGAACACGTCCTCAGAAAGGGGGGATTCAGAGATGGCGTCTACCGCCTAGGCCTATGGGTCGAGAACCGGAGAGACATAGGTTGACAAAGATCTGAGCCGTGGCATACATATCCACATATCGGTTGTCCCAAATCTGACAAACCGTCTGAAACAGAGAGAACAGAACCTGTAAAAAGAGTCTAACAAAACCATTCTCTTTCTGGTTGTTTTCATGAGGGATTTGTCCGTGAATTGTATATCACTTTTGTGGCGAGTTTTTGCTGATTTATTTGTGAAATTTTGCCAATATATACAATTATTTATAGAAAGTACAATTCCAAAAGACGTTTCCACGTGGGGACCTGTCGCTGGTTTGATTGTTTTAATAAGTTGTGTTAACCAAATTATGATGTGTGGAGAGACCTTTTATCTTTACTATGAAATAATGCTATAAAATGCAAATGTGATAAATCAAATAAAACAAAGGAGCCTATATCTCCTTTACACAATTTTTGTTTCAATTCTTTCTCCATTTGTACGTCTCAGCCTCGAAAGGATCGTCCGAGTTTTCTTTATTTGACCTAAGAACAATGTATGATTAGTGCCATTGTTGGACCCCAATTTCAATCCTCGTTTTGACATGTTGGTTTTTTTAAAGAATTTGATACAAATAATGCAAAAAGCTTCCAGGGTTTAGTCGTTTAGTTTAAGTCCTTTCGACATTAATGACCTACATAAAAGCTGCTTTTAGTGTGATTGGTGTTCTGGTAGTCGCGATACACATTGGCTTTTGTCTACTTTTTGTAGTGCTATTATACTGAATAATACTATTAAGTCGTTCATCCATTAGGACCCTTAAGTGGAAAGATATGGGTGAATCATCAGTGCGTCATTTTATATGCCTTTCTATGGCAGCATTGCACATAAGATATCCAACCGTTGGTTAGAACATTTCATAGACATGGTTGTGTTTATATTGATGATGAGAGTATTAACCTATGTCAATTCGTAACTTAATGCAGCTGCATGACATCTCGATCTATGTCTCGTCTGTTAATGAAGTTTCTGTCAGCTGGTTATCAGATAGCATATTGCTGACAACCTGCACTAGCACGTACATGACTGCCAATAAGGCCCACGACTTCACCCACTTCTTTGAAATAAAGAGTACAGCCTGGGAAAATGGATGTTAGTCCACCAGTTCACTGTACTGAATGAATGAATTACTGAATTGAATGTGGCCGTGCAATACATTGCATTCGAACATGCAAATCTCTTACTCTCTTGCTGAAAATCGAACATTCCGCCTATGCGAATTTGTCAGGTTACCATTAGCAGTAATCAGTCTGAATTAAGTTCCGGCCCGATCACCTTAAATCATTCCGCGATTGAGCATAAAAACTTGTTTGAAATTTTCATTCATGATTTAACTTATATTACGATTTTTGAATTAGGCATGAAACACGTTTGAATAATGAAATTAATCCAAAATTTTCTGGGGAGACGTCTTTAAAATTTGATAATACGATGGATGTTTGTAAGCTTACAATGCATCCAATAAGTTGATGATGGAACAATATTTCATTAAATTGTTAATTGTATATTTTTGCCAATAGAATTGTCTTTTTATCATATTCGCGGATAACCTGATTGGTTGCTAAGGAGACGTCATCATAGTCACATTGGCGCTTCCATCAGGCCCTTGGATGATTGAGCAGACGATTGACAGTTCCTATTGGGTGTCTCAATGCTTTTACTATTTTCGGATTAACCCTATTTCTCCAATTCTATACATCAAATGAACAGTCCAAACGATGTTTGCTCTTCTAAGAATAGAAACAACTCATCATTAGACAACATAATTTCGACTATTAAAAAAGAAAGAAAAAAGAAAATTACATGATGTCAAGCATTTATCATCCACCCCATCAGTCATTACCGTTAAACCTAATATTCTGCTGTGTCTGTGGCATCTAATTTTACTTTCTTAACTGTCAAATACACGATTCAAAACAATACGAGAAAGAGAAAATATACCAATTTTCAATTACCCGAACACATCGAGTGTAATTGCAATTTTCAAAGCGATTTAGACATTTTAAAAATCAATCCACCAGTTTCGTTGCCAAGAGCACTGAATTTAACCTTGAACCTATAGTCCTCCGACATTGATTCTACCAAGTTTCCATTCTATAACAGAAATCATGTAGAGAATCTGTACTGTCAAAATGATATTTAGAATAACTGGCAGAAGTTCAAGGACATATTTCTGTCACTCAATAATAACCAAATTGAAATACAGTCCAATACTGTCTCCCAATTCTCACATCTTGGTAGCATTGTCCTTTTTTCTCAATTCTTTGGTTTCAACATTGTCCTTTTCGAAACTATCTCGGTTTTGACATTATCTCTCTTACCTTAAATCTGGGGGCTACGATGGCCGACTGGTTAAGAAGTCTTGACATATTATAACAAGTCCTCCACATCTGGGTCGCGAGTTCGAATCCCAAGTGGGGCAGGTGCCAGGTACTGACCGCTGGTCGGTGGTTTTTCTCCAGTAAGGTACTCCGGCTTTCCGCCACCAACAAACCTGGTACGGCCTTACATGACCCTGTCTGTTAATATGATTTTAAACAAATAAAACCAAATACAACTTGGTTTCGACACTATCTCCCTTTTCTCACAGCTTGGTTTCGACACTATCTCCATTTTCTCACATCTTGGTTTGGACATTATCTCCCTTTTCTCCCATCTTGGTTTGGACATTATCTCGCTTTTCTCACATCTTGGTTTCCGATACTATCTCCCTTTTCTCAAATCTTGATTTTGACATTATCTCCCTTTTCTCACATCTTGGTTCCGATACTATCTCCCTTTTCTCACATCTTGGTTTCGACACTATCTCCGTTTTCTCACATCTTGGTTTCGACACTATCTCCGTTTTCTCACATCTTGGTTTCGACACTATCTCCATTTTCTCACATCTTAGTTTTGACATTATCTCCCTTTTCTCAAATCTTGGTTTCGACACTAGTAATATTTAATATAAAGAAACGAGAAATAACATAGTTCTTGTTCGTGGGTTTTAAAGATGCATTACCTTAAAGATGTTTCACCGCTGACGACTGGCATTTTCTTTCAAAAACAGTATTTTGCTTCAGTTATAAATGTTACTTACTTTACACCATTACCACCATAGAAATATTTAAGATTTTTTTTACTTCAAGATGAAAATAATTAAACATTAGCTATTGTTGAAATGATGAGTAAAATTTATGT
This sequence comes from Argopecten irradians, assembly GCF_041381155.1. Lineage (NCBI taxonomy): Eukaryota > Metazoa > Mollusca > Bivalvia > Pectinida > Pectinidae > Argopecten > Argopecten irradians. Next base: position 9,689,114 of record NC_091147.1, on the reverse strand, counting down.
TCTGTCGGCGATGGAGCATTTTTAAAGGTTAGATGCCTTGTTATCAGAGTGCATTACAGAGACACTTGGAGCCTTATTTTAACGATTATCTCCCTTCTGTCATATCTGACACTCCAGATAATTGTAGCCTAGTTACAGAGTAAAGACCTCCCAATCGCTAAAATAAGTCATGGATTTGACGCAATGATGGTCAGCACGCCTAGATTTCTTCTTGTTTCTCTTGTAGAGATTGTACTTTTGTGTGTTCGTTCCCTATCACATGGTTATGAACAAATTAAGTCGTTGGTACATGTACGAATCCCATCACTAAAGGGATATCAGGTTACTCAACGCATTGCCAAATTAATCCTATATATCTTTGGTTTCATATTTTCTAGTTTTATATAACAATGGTATATATTGCGGTATGTGTTACTTACTTAAAAAATGTGCCATATCGGAAATCGACTCCTTGATCAGTTTGTCTTCAAAATAAAGAAAATTACAAATAATCACAACACGTATAACTATTAATGTTTGTTCAAGATTTTAAATCCCCCTGACCCTGAAGTCTGAAAAATTGCTTATCACATGTCATGTTTAAACGTAAATAGCGTTAATACATGTTATCAAACACGGAGGAAACTTGATTATTCGTTTATTAGATACCAACGGAGGTTTGTCTGTTTGGCATGCCCATCAATCTTAATACGTAAATCTTTAAGCTTTGAATGGAGGTCAAGGTTATTACTTTGAGCAAACATGGAAGCTTCTCATCCGAGCAAGCTACATTTTCAGGTATATAGGCTTCTTAGAAAAGGTGATTAAAAGAACTAAGCAAATTTGATCCTGATGACCTCTACTGCGTCAAAATCAACATCATTAATGTGAACAAATTATGTAATCTTCACCTTTAGCTGGTTTGATGATGTGACCTTCTCTAGTAATGAAGACAACTACTTTATTTAACCATCTTGGTATTGGGCACAATAGCGGCTGTCTTAGGACTATCAACATATGTTGCGTTTGATAAGTTATTTCTAATATTTTAATTCCTTTGAAGGTAGGACATCTTCATTCATGAAAACAAACATGGTATCCCCCCCTTCTAGCATATAACAAACAATATTAAGTCTTTTGGCTTCATGGATATTTCAGAGACATGTAATTATTTACATGAGTTTGCCACTTTTGACTTTGAATGAAGGTCAAGGTCATTTATTTAAACTCCATAGCCCTCCATGTTACCACTTTACTGAACCAATTCTATCTTTGCATATTACAGTCATCTCCCTAGTCGTTTTCTCTGTTAAGCATGGTAAAATGCTCTAAAGCACAACATCAATATCAATATCTACCCCGAAAGGCATATAACTCTGTAATAGAATATATGCAAATACACAATATCAAGCCTCTTCTACATTATAAAGTCATTTGTAAAGTCTTTGTCCCAGGTGATCTAAACACAAAGGCAAACATTAACAGAAGCGTACTTGAAACATTTAACAATTTACTTATGATGACAAAATATTTGATCATCATAGTCTGATAGCATAATCTAACAAACATAGTATTAATTGTTAAAACATAGTTGTAATTTCATCTATTGTTGTTTCTGTACTTTAACTCCCGGATTATCAGACCATTACCTGTAACTGTCCTATATGTTACCTGTAACTGTCCTATATGTTACCTTTTACTATTTAATATGTGACTGTAATATAAGACAGTCACTTATAAGACAGTAAAAGGTAGCATGTGGGAGAGTTACACAATACGGATGAGTACATGTCTCCAGGCATAATAATCCCATAATAATGTTAACACACAACACACAACCTGCCGGAATATTCCATTATTTTTAAATCCAAATTACGAATAAAATCACACACAATGAATATGAAGAGAATTTAATCTTCTATTGATGCAGAATTAAACACATCCACAGAATTTCTGTATATATCCCATATCGAGTTTTCCTCCTTATTATGAATTTACCATTAAACACTTATCTACAGCATTAACTCCAATTTCCGCTTTCTGAAAACATTGTTTTTGTACACTACTTTTGATTTTAAATTTCCAAATCATCTACACTGACTTATTTTGATTTTGTTTCAATAATATTTCAGAATTTCATCTAAATCTCATTGGCTTGTTGAATGAAATTGCACATGGTATAAATAAATCCAAGATTGTCCCTAGAGAGGTCGAAATTTTAAATCCTCTGAATTCAATGTAAGTTCTAGGGGCACCGACTGTTTCGAACTAGCCTGGAAAATTACTATTATATGCGATCTTTTTAGCAAGAGTTCCTTTTGAACCCCCCATCCAAAAATATTTTATTCTTGCTTTAGTCAAGTGTCTGAAAAGGGTTGTTTTAAGGGATACTAATAACAATTGAGGTATGGTCTTTTTGGGGTTAAAATGAGAACAAACAAATTTTAAAAATTCAGAAAAAAAACTATTTTTGTATACATGTACCTACTTTCCTCTGTCGCATCCATACAACACTCATACATATTGCTTAGTTAACTGACATGAAAGTTTTAAGTTATATAACAAGCGGATATAATCTTTTTGATTTATGTAACCTTACTCTCGGCGAGATTTAAACCCACATTTACTGGACACTTATCATCGGCTCTGAAGTCTATCGTCTTAACCACTACACCACTTGGTCAGTTGGCGAACCAAAGGCTAAAAATTCTGTACAAAAACTATGGCTTTAAAATTAATCCTGCTTAATTAATACAATGATAAATATGGAGTGTTTTTGTTTATTGAGTACATTTGAGAATGAATGAAGATGATAATTCATTTGTTTTCTCATCAGAAATTTGCTTTGTCTTAAACATCTAGAGGGGGGTTCAAAAGGAACTATTATATGCGATCTTTTTAGCAAGACGCTTTCAAACAAAAGCCTAAATTGCAAGTCTAGTTTCATATGCCATTTCTTGACCACATCCGACATTGGACAGAAATGTCCTTTTAGCAATAAAAGTCACTAAAGTCACCTTATTATATCGCTTAATATAAGAAAGTAATATCCCTCCATCACTGTCGGTGGAGATGGTTAAAGTGAATTTACAGATAGTTGTCCAACCCAAAAGCATGCTTCATCCATTCCGTTCATGAATGCTATTCATCACATATAACACAGGCAGAGGTAATTCAATATTGCCATTGTCTATATTGGATTTGTCATGGTTGAATGCACATTGGTAGAGTTACCTGAGCTCATAGATAAAAGGCAAAGAACTGGCTTATATTAGAAATAAAGTGCACTTTATTTACACACAGACTTGCTATGTTTTAAGTTAGAGATAAGCCGAAAACTGTACAATATGTTGGAGAAAGAACAGATCTCGGCCCTGACGGGCCTCGATACAGTTCTTTCTCCAACATATTGTACAATTTTCGGCTTATCTCCATAACATACCACACAGCTATATTCACTAAACATTGAGTAGTTAACAGTGCAAATTATACACAGATACATGTAAATTAACAAAACCAATGCCTACTTTATATGATACAATGTGGTATTAATTGATATCTTTTTCCATGTGATGTAAGCATACCAGAATCAAGAGATAGGATTTGTAATGCCAGTCCACGTGATATAAGTATGCTTAAACACAGAATGAGGATTTGGATTTGTAATGGAATAGTTTCAATCTATCAAACACACTCTTATATCATAATGAGTTAAAAATTGGTATAAAGCTAGTATATTGATAATCCGAAATAAATTCAAAGTAAAATCAAAATCATTTCTATGGAATATATATTCAGTCACTGTAGGGCCTTCTTCAGTCCAAAATAACACTAACCTATATGCACTCTTGCAAGAAAATTGAAGCGACAGTATGAAATAATATATATATACTTCAAATTAATAGATGGATTCATCTCAAATGGATAGTTTCACTGGAAAAAAATCAAGGAGAGATCTGGACCCGAGACATCTGAATACAAAAGGGATGAAGACTCACACATCCATAAAACTATTGTCACATACTTCCTGTCTATGTCGCCATATACAAATATATACTCAATAATATACATGAAAAAATTACATTCACTTCAAAAATCACTTCCAATCAAAGCAAGAAACATGAATAACGGGAGATAAGCAGCATATTGATCAAAATACTTTTATAAATTACATTTGCTGGTTACAAGTTTCAAATATTTCTTCTAAATCACTTTCAAACAAACCGAACAAAAAATGTTCAATAAACACGAATAAGGGGAGGTAAGCAGTATATTAAACAAAGTACCGTATTCGCTGTAATTAGCGCCCATGGCGCTTAAATATTTGTAAAAGGTTTGTTAATTAGAGAACCAAAATGTAATTTATGGAAGAAAAAAGTCAGCCATATTTATAGTTTTTTCTGCACTCATGGTACATCAATCTGTTACAATAAACATGCATATGCCTTTTATCCTCTAAGGCGGATTATCGTTTCGTGATTCACATGTAAAAGTCTCGCAATTTCATGTAATATGGGATATATTGCTGATGTTAGAGGTATCACATTGCAAAACATTAGTATCTCCGTGAAAAAGGGGCGTTTATACAGTTTCAGCTCTTCTCCAGAAAAGGAAAGTGGAAAAGGAGGAGTGGTGCTAATTATAGCGAATATAGCACTTTAATTACATTTGCTGTGTACTTTCAAAATCACTTCCAAAATCACTTCCAAACAAAAACATTCAAGAATCATAACTAAAGGAAAGTAAGCAATATAACATTGAGTACTTTTGGAGTAAAAAAAATGTTTTGGTATGTTTAGTATAAAATTGCTGTAAGTGGATTCAAATAATTATGTTGACTAGGAGATCGGTGTTGTTTACTATATATTGCTAATTATGTAATGGAAAATCTGCTAGGGATCTTTATGTGATCTTAATATCATTGTATCATTTGGTACTTTTGATTTGATCATTTTCAGACTTCCATCTTTTTTATCCTGCTATCCCAGTGCTTGGGTAATTTTTTTTTGGGTCAAATCATAAATCAACCAGTGACAAACAAGGCATGGGGCCTGGTGCACTATACACAGGTACAAATGTAGAAGGCATGGCCAGGCCCTGTGGTCAAAATCACCGTACAAGGCATGGCCAGGCCCTGGGTCAAAATCACAGTACACATATAAATCACGTATACATATAAAACAATAATATACATGAAAAATTTACATTCACACTTGAATAAGGGAGATAAGCAACATATTGAATCAAGAATCACTTCCAATCAAAGCAAGAATATATCTTCAGGATGTGACAAAAAATAACCGATCATGTATTTAATATTAAAATTTTGTTCAATGAAACACATTTGCTCTTATCCAAAAGAAATGTACACATCAAATGTAAATCTAGAGTCAAGTCCATAAAAAACCCAAAAGAACTCTATTGGTCTTTTCACTCGAAACTTCACTGTAAAATAAAAATGAAGTGTCCAGCACTGTGAAGCAATGCTTATCCGCATGTATATCCAAATTACAAATCATGAAAATCAATGAAGACTAAACATGGGCTATGGAATCAGTGTTTTCAAAATACATGTAGTAATAACAAAACAAAAAAAACACCAAAAAATGGCCCAAATACAGTCTGTATTTCCCACCTGGCTAATTTTGTCCAGCAATGTTTTACATGAGCACATATACTTGTAGGAATTATGTAAGCATAACTCTCTCATATCAAACTTAGATACAATTTACAGCAAGACTTAAAAATGCCAAGCAATATGTTGTGTTTGGTTCTTTAACGGGTACCCAACCATTTCCAAGCTATTTAAGCCTAAAACATAAATTGTCAAAATACATAGAACAAGATAAGATAGCGGGAATGTGCATAGTCTAATACCAGGTATTGTTATTAGTAGTAGGGCAAGGAATCTCAGTCAGATGATACACATAACTCTAAATGTTCTGCAAAACCTTGGTGATAAAACCCCCATCGTGTAAAGATGGGGTCATTCAGGGGGTTAATCAATTTCAATAAAAACAATGTATATTCATTAAATATGTTTTTCATATTCCATATAAACAATGTATATTCAATGTATATTCATTAAATATGTTTTTCATATTCCATATATTTGTAGTCATCAGTGAAAAGGTGAGGTTAAAAAATGCCCTCATACAAAATTGGTGTGGCCTGTCCTGATAATCATAAGAACAATGGCCATAAGATACTATGTTTTTGTATGTATAGTGAACAGTTTTTTTTTTATATAAATCAACGAGTGACAAATTGGGGTTTGCACTATACACAGGTACAAATGTAGAAGGCATAGCCAGGTCCTGGGTCAAAATCACCGTACAAGGCATGGCCAGGCCCTGGGTCAAAATCACCGTACAAGGCATGGCCAGGCCCTGGGTCAAAATCACCGAACAAGGCATGGCCAGGCTCTGGGCCAAAATCACCGTACAAGGCATGGCCAGGCCCTGGGTCAAGATAACTGACCTGTAGGCTTTTGTGTACAAGTGCCGTAATCGTCGAAATACCACAAAATTTCTCATAAGTGAAAAAAGACCTGATAATGTAAACACGGTACACAAAGTTAATAAATATCTTGTATAAATCTTGTTCACTTCAAGTTTGATGTGTGGTATAAATCTTTATGACTTAGTACCCAGGAGCATTGACCCCAATAATGTACAAAAAACACAACAGTTAGGCACAACTTTAACCAAAGACTGGGCAGTGTTTCTCTATCTTAACTCAGAGAGAGTCTCGAATAAATAAATGAATTATGAATTATAAATATTTGTAATCTTTAATCCTATTATTAAAGAAGATAATATATTATAAAGGAAGATAATATATTATAAAGGGAGATTAGATATTATATAAAGGAGATAATATTTTTAAGGGAGATAATATATAACAATGAGAGAAAATATATCATAAAGGAGATAAAAGGGAGATAATAAATTACAAAGAGAGAAAATATTATAAAGGAGATAATACATTATAAGGGAGATAATAATCACAAAAGAGAGATAATAAATTACAAAGGGAGATAATACATTACAAAGGGAGTTAATATATTACAAAGGGGTTAATATAAAACAAAAGGAGATAGTATATTACAAAGGGAGATAACTAGTTTTGCACACTCTTACAGCATCGGGTTTTTTTCTCCATTTCTCTTGGATTTCAAATTTTTTGTCCACACCACACTGGCCTGAAGTTGAATGTGTACAATAGTTGTGTTTATATGGAAAAGAGTACCTGTTTCAATGAGAACATCTTTCAAAATATAAAAAAAAATCACTTTTAATGTAATTATTGTGTTTAATATAATTTACATATATGCATCAGACAAAAACAATGACAGTTTAACAAAATGTCCACGTCACAACAGATAATCTTGACCTGTTTGTACTGACAACAGTTTAATCTCATGAACGATGAGATTTTACCATGTGGTGATAGTGTTTTTCCATTTAAGTTTTTACATTATTTTATACACACCTATGTACCACTGCACCAAGAAGAAGCCGTTGTTCTGTACAGTATGTATGAGCCCCAGCCATATCTGGCTTTGTTGGGCGCGTACCATCACTGTTCTACCTGTAAACAAACACAAAGTCACGTAATGATTAGTCTTATCGAGTCCTCTGGCGGCTGCAAATTTGAAACTTGAACATGACTTCTAATGACAATATAGAGTTGTCAGCAGTTTTTTCTTCATCAAAATCGTACATCTATGCTACATCTACAAATGTTGTCTCTGGGCCTTTTACCATACTTACATGTAATTTCTGTGACTTTTATTTAATGAAGGTCAATGTCATTTCTTTCACTTTAACTGAATAGCGCGTAATCACAGCAGGCTATTAGCAATATATCAAGTGTTATTTTAGTGGATAAGAAATGCTCGATGGGCAAATGAACTTAAATGATGGACAACGCAGCATGTAATAAGTTCAAATACTCAGATGAGCTAATAACAAGATGTTTGTGTTTTTCTTAATTCAAACTAAATGCTTACTTATTAGTCATTTTGCTGTCGTAGTTATCTACTATGTATACCTGATGTCACAGTTTGAAGGTAGAAGTTCAAAAGATCAAGGTTAGGGAAACCATTTTCTCCTGATCCATTTGTTCCTGATGGCTCACTTTAAAATGAGGTCAAGGTCAAAGGAAACAAACAATAAGCTAATCTAATATTGGATATACATTGTACATGTATATGTGGCTTTTATTTTATTCTGAAAATTGGATAGGAAATGAAAAACAAAAAAGGGCAGGGGCGCCCTTATTACAGCAGGCGCCCTCTTTAGGTCAAATACGGTATATCATAGAAGATTATATATCTATATAATTAAAATCGGACGTGTAACTCTGCACTATGATATACTTCAATCAAGATCTAACAACTCTCTGTTAGAGGTCAACTCAGCACAAGCAGTGGCCTAGAATCTGAACTTATTGGGACACTCTATCAGCTATTTACACTTCCATGAGAACTGACTACACCAATGATTTCACAGGCGACAGTGTGATTGGCTAACCATAGGGGTCGTGCTGAGGTGACCCCGAATGAGGAGTTGTTAGATCTTGTATTGAAGTGCAATGTAGAGCACCGTATACGTAATTACAAGTCTAATTTTAATTTGATTGGTTGAGGGGTGTGAGGGGTGTGACAAATAAAACAAGTACACACAGAGAATTGTTTGGAAAAAGGAAATTATTTAGGATATTGAAGAATATATTTTTAATCTAATAGTTATACATATAACGTTACCTTTTATTTCTTCAGACGGTGTATCTGGGGTAATCTTGGACCATACAACTTTTGTTGCTAGAAGATGAAAGGTATCATATTGGTGTTAAAGGCAGAGTGAATGAGGACCAGACATGCTTTGCTGTTTATAGATAAAAATATATCATTCTTGATACAATCTAAGGCAGAAAATTACCAGTCAAATTGGTGCTTTATAAAGCAAGCTCGGACCATATCAAAGAACAGAGAATAAATCGTCATTCATGGAGCAATCAGAGACCTTTGCGATACAGTAAAACAGTAAAATTTTACAGACTGAAGCCGGAGAATTTTAAACATCATTGAAGTTGTTAGAAATTCACTCACATAATAGTGTACAATTATTTCATTGTAATAATTACTGCTTATGTACAGAATTAAGATATCTAAACTCCGTTTAATTGATTTGACTCAAAGTTTATTTTATATATCTACAAATTAGCAGTTTAATATAAAGTAAATGATTCAAACTAATTTTTCAGTGAATACTTTTGTATATAAAATAATTTTTTTTTTAACATTTAACAGCAGTGCTTACCTTCAGGATGTATCGTCTTACATATATTTGTTACTGCCTGTAGGGATGGCAGAATAGTGGAGAACTTCTTCTCCGGTAGAAGTTTCTCGTTTTGTTCAGTCTGCCATTTCTTGCGATAGAGTGTTTTTAGATGGCGACTGTGGTAACCATTTTGGATAGTTTTGGATACCGACAAACTGATACCCCAACTACCCCCAACTACCCCTCATTTGGGTCTATATTTGAGCATATACCGTTTTGACTATACAATTACCAGTATCTATTTCAAGAACATCTTCCTTGGATATTTTGTAATAAAAGCTCTCAATTTATCAACTAAATGGGGAAAGTCCTTAGGAAGCAATCTGAAATCTGAAGTTAGATAGATTTAGATAAAACATAAGCTTACACGACAGGCAGTGCTCTTGCCTCAGCAACATCAAAGCGTGTGAAGAAAAGCATGACACGACGTATCATTAGTGTAGCCTCCAGCTCAATCGCCTTGATCCTATCTAGTTCTATACACAGCTCATTCATATTGTGCTTCTCAAAATCATTGATATGTTTCTGTATTTCATTTCTTTTGTCTAAAAGTAAAAATATACAGATTGATACTGCCCTGCTGGTATTTTGAAGAAAATGTTGCTGAATTTTTAAATGACATTCTCCGTTAAATAAAGAAACCATATGCAAATAGTGTTTTTCCTCTATCAAAAACTGGAAGACAAATTAGTATTTTTCTTTAGTTACAAAAGATACTTCCCACACCATTACCACAGTTGAGCTTTTCATTTTTCATTGTTAAACATATTCACAACTATTTTCTTGAAAACTCGCTCTTCTATTCAAGGCAATCTGGGTTTATGTCTTATCATTCTACTGTACATCAACTTATTGAAATTTATCATAATATCTGTTTAAATTTGGAAGAAAAAAAAAACCATACATGTATAGTCTTTTGTGACATATCGAAGGTTTTTGATGAGTTTGGCACCAGGGTCTAATCGAGAAGCTAAAATCATATGGTATTGTAGGAAATTTTCATAAATGGGTAAAATTAAAACATCATTAATTATCTTAAAGACCGTCAACAGAAAGTTTTTATTGGAGAATCGTTTTCTAATAGTCAAATATTGAAAGCTGGAGTACCACAAGTCTCAGTCTTAGGACCACTTCTGTTTTTGATTTACATAAACGATATTTCTGAAAATCTGAGAAGTATAGCCAGACTTTTTGCTGATGACACATCTTTGATTTATGGTTCCAATTCATGCAATGAAATTGAACATGTACTGAATCATGACCTTCAACTTATAAATGAATGGTAGCGATATTGAGTTATTGTTTGATAAGTGTTCTAACTTTTTCTGATAATCATAGACATTTAGGGGGAACTTTAAGCGCCAATGCTAAATGGGGTGATCATGTTGAAACTATTTGTAACTGTGCGTCTAAAAAATAAATGCTTTAAGACAATTAAAATTCCTATTGAATAGGAAAACCCTTAGTTAAATGTGAACTATGGAGTGGCTTATGTAATACTCATATTGACATGTTAGAAAAACTTCAACTGGAAGCCGCAAGAGTGGTTACTGGGCATGGGTTGCCGGTATATGCCAGTAGACAATCGTTGTATTTTGAAACCGAGTGGGATACGTTAAAAGTCAGAAGAGAACGAAGAAATCTTTCTTTATTTATAAAATGCATATATAACAAAATGACGCCACCATATCTTAATTCATTGCTACCAATCCCTAAATTAAATTTTGTCTGGAAATGCTGTTTTGCCAATTATTGCAAATGAACATATTTTTGAAATTGTTCAGACATTTATCCGTGCCAGTGACCGTTTCTAAATTCACTTCTGCGTGAACAAGTTAACTGAACCTCGTCGAAATATCCCCCTTATCTTTACTACTCCCTCTTGTTATGTATTTCCTAATTCTTTTAGTTTTCTGGTTTAAAAGATTGAATTTTAGTAAAATTGAATTTAATTTTGTTGTGTGGTACATAGATATGATATCTAGAATGAACTGGAGTGAACAGTGGATGGATCTACGGAATGTGTTTTATGAACGATTGATCTGATGATGGAAAATGACTGTGTTGTTAGTAAGTGCCATGCTACAGTGGTTATATAACCACTGTGTACTGTAACTTAATACATCTACAAATTATTTTGGTTATGTCTTAATCTTTTCTTTCTGTTTTCCTACTTCTTACTTTCGCTATATCTTTTGTTTTCTACCTCTCTCTATATATTTTTATCGCAATATAATAGTTCATGTGTATGTCGCTTACACTAATTTTGTTATATAATAGTTGTGGAGAGGGCTTTTATAAGTTGTCATTACTTGTGCCCAATCCGTTTGTTATAAGCAATAAAATATGTTTAAATCAAAATCTTATATACAATTTTCTATGGTTGCTGATACGTGCCATTTCGTTATTTCGTTATACGGTGGCTGATTTATGCCATATCGTTTTTGTAAAGACGAAAAGACAAAAATCAACAAATTAAAATTTCGTCTTTTCGCTGAAAGTCAAACACGAAAAGACGAAAGTGATGCACGCTAATTAGCATCTTTAAAGCCTAACATCCTGGAATGGTAGCAATTTTATTAGGTTAATATAATCGATAAATTTGTAGTTTTCGCGAATGCGCGTGATTTACTGCTAATATCTTTGTTTCTGTTTTCCCGTGCGAAGTCGATCAGGCCACTTGATATTTTCTGAAAATCGAGAGCTTCGTGAACTTCATCGAATCCTTTTGGTTTGTATTTATTGTAGGCCACAATAAATCTTTTTACACAACATTTTATACAGAGAGAACGTGGTGATTTTCTTGTAAATGTTTGTGATTACCCAAAAACTGAAACGTTACATATAGTGTGCCTTTAAAAAGTGTTTTAATCTACGGCGGCCGCCAAATAAATTATGTGGCGACCGCTAGATAACTAAATGGCGGCCGCCAGATACTTATTTGGAGGCCGCCATATACTATGGTGGCTGATAAGTGCCGTCAAATAAAACATTTTCGTTATCCTGAAAAAATATTTCCTTGTGTGAGCCTAATGCGCTTCCGTAGTTCATGTTTGAATGCAAGTAATAAAGTTGAATTGAATATCAAAATTAACATCCCTATCCCAAGCCGAGAAGGGAACAGATATTATTTCGGTATTCCATATATTGGTCATAAAAATAGAATGTTCTGGTCATTTTCAATAACAATCGTCCAGCGCGGCCGAAATGGGTAACGATCCCGAAGAATGGCGTATGATAACACATTATTTTGTAAGGCCTTTATGCACGATAGCGTTATAAGGTAGCTAACTGTACTTGTGACATATTTTCAACATTTAAAGTCAAGTTGTCTCCCTTCCACTACTGAATCGGACAACTTATCCTAAGTTTATATCACAATCTTGTGACAAGTCAGATTTAATTAGTTCTACATTGATGTAAAACCTTTGAAAAAAAAATGAAATTGATATCTCATTGTGAGAAAGAAAACGTCTCGAAATGGTTCGAGAAATAAATTATGTCTGTCACAAGTCGTCTACACACATCTAATAATGATGTCATTTTGGACATGATAGACATTGCATTTCGGAGTATTTATTATTCAATATTTTAATTAAACACTAGATTACAGTGTCCTGCTGTATTATTTAAGATTTAATTACAAGGAGATACATTGTTTGTGGACATAGAAATGTGGCAAACGCCAATGGAGATGGTTCGTTTCACTAAAATAAAAATAAAATGAAAGACGGAGTTGCCTCGCATAACGGGCTTTGTAACTATATCCAATACAAATCTCAAAGGAGCCCGTTTCTAGAAAGATAAAATTAGTTAATGGTGGTTTATCAAAACTCGACTGTGTCAGACTCTTATTGCTTTAAAAGTATGTTCAAACCATAAATATTAAATGATAAATCAGTAGGTCGTCTTTTTTGGTAATTGTGAAAGCATACATGATACATATTGTGTTAGAATAAAGTACATGTATATAGCAAGATTGTTTGGACATTTATGGTTTGTAGGCAAAGCGTTGCTAGTGTGAATATCTATATGTTAATTTTTTTTTTACATATATATATATATATATATTACATTGATTACGAAGGGGAAGGGTCTTAGTGTGGGAGGAAACTGGAGTGCCTGGATAAAACCCTCGTCATCGGGCAGATGACCCCTAATTATATAACCTTTTCACTTCCGTGCCGGGGATCTGTGTCGAGATCGAACGCCGGCTGGCTAGGTGAAAGGCGAACGGTTTAACAGATTTCAGATTTTATTTCACTCTCAGACATACAAGTATGTAACAGGAGGTCACTATACATAATATAAACATACAAGTATATTGGGCCCATAGCGCAACAGTGCATTACAATATGTATTAGTGATGTACATGCTCAATCAATAGTTTTTCAATTTTCTTCAAAAACTTACATATATTTGTCAGAACAGTAATGTTACATATAGTAAACAGGCCTTTCATTTTGATAACACTATGGTTTCTATAATAGTAACTTGGTATATACATTTCTCGTAAACGTTTCACCATTTCATTACTGTATTGAAACAAATAATGATATTCGTTTCCAATATCAGTAAAACATAGATTACAAGTTCTATTTACTTCAGGGGTCCCAGTCCATCTTCCAGTTTCTATAGGTAAGTGCATGTTCGAGGTTCTGAATTTTATGATGATTTGTCTATCTATTGGCTTTAGTTTCACAAGATACTTTTCAAATTCAAAATTGCTTTTAAAAATAGAATAAGTACGACCTCTTGATGAATTCTCTATATCATTAAACCATTTTTGTACAAATTGATCTTGTAATCTTTGTTTTACGATAGATTTCAAATATTCTCTATTATATGTACATACATTCTGGAAGTCCCATATATAATTCAAACCAGTTTCTTCAAAAATATTTTTAACATTTTGCATCCATTTGAATTCCATGATATTATTTGTTTGCAAGTTTAACATCAACTTATATATATTACTTGAAAGATTATCAGTAGTAATCAATTTATGCCAGAACATAATAATTCTGTTTTTAACCTCTATATAGTGAGGGAATCTCCCTAATTCACCATATACCATGTAATTACACGTACTTTTCCTAACGCCTATACGTTTGCAAAACTGTAAATGAAGCTTTTCAATAGCTGTAATATTTTCGTGACCCCATACTTCTACTGAGTACATCAATATTGGTAAAACAAGGGAATCATATACTTTTAACTGGAGATCAATAGGAAGAGGGATGTTTCTTATTTTCTTGTAAACAGCAAACATAGCTTTTCTTGACTGTTCCAACAGTTTCAATTTCGTTTTTATGAAAACTCCCATTGTAATTCATCAATATTCCTAGATAAGAAAAACGAATCTACAATTTCAATCTCTTTGTTAAATAATGTGAAATGAGGACGAGTTCGAGACTTCCTCTTTGAAAAAATAACAATTTTTGTCTTATTTGTGTTTACTTCAAGTTTCCAATTTTCACAATAAATTTCAAATTTATTTAAGGCTGACTGTAGATCGTTAGCTGATTCAGCCATTATAACTGTATCATCTGCATAAAGAATTACAAATAGTTTAATATACATTCCAATAGTATTACCTAAATCTTTTACATTCTTCAAACAGTTGACACCATGCTCTTCAAAAAAAGTTTCAATATCATTAAGAAAAATAGCAAATAAGAAGGGTGACAAATTTTCTCCTTGCTTTACACCGACGTTGCAAGTAAACATATCAGATACATCATTTCCATTTTTGACACAGGATTTTGTATTTTCATATAGATTAATAATTGCTTTAAACATTTTCCCTGTTATATTGCTTCTTTGAACTTTTTGCCATAAACCGAGTCTCCAAACTGAATCAAAAGCTTTTCTAAAATCAACAAACGAACAGAACAGTTTTTTACCAAGTGAGAAATAGATAGAAGTTAGAACATGTAGAATAAAAATATTATCAGTTGTAGAATGGTTTTTCCTGAATCCTGCCTGGGCAGAAGTTATCAAGTTTATTTCATCAGCCATTTTGTTTAGTCTACAATTTAATATGGATGTAAAAACTTTACCGAGACAAGAAACAAGACTTATTGCTCTATAATTATCTAAATTGTTCGGATCCCCTTTACGCTTATATATAGGTTTTATAACCCCTATCTTCCATGAGCTTGGAATGAAGCCCGTATCAAATATGATATTAAATATCTTACAATATAATGGCATAAGAATTTCTGCGGTGGATTTTAAGTATTCATTTAGAATTCCATCATGACCTGGCCCTGATTTCTCGAAACTTAAGTGCAGACTTAAGTCAAAACTTAAGTTTTTCTCCTTATGTAACTTATATGAAAATTTATGACTTAAGTCAGTTTTTGACTTAAGTTTATTTCGAGAAATCGGGGCCTGGAGCCTTATTATTACTTAAACCGGCAATAGAACAAGTTATTTCGTCCTCAGTAATTTCGTTATTTAATAAATCATCAAATATCCCATCAACAATTTCGCCATCAAAGCTATTATTAGAGTTATCTCCCTTGTTTAAATTTTTGAAATAATCATACAAATCTTCTATGGATTTATCAATAATATTTTGTTTACTAGTTCCGTCAATTTTATTGAGGATATTCCAAAATGTTCTGGGCTCTGATTTGGATACGTTTCGTAATTCCCTTTCCATTTTCTCTTGGTGAATTCTATAAAATTTATTTAGAGTTTTTCTGTATTCTTTACAAGTATTCTTAAGGGTAGTCTTGTTTGTCGAGGTTTTATCTTGATTATAACATCTTTTAGCCTGGTGAAATAAAATTCTTTTAAGATGACATTCATTGGTGAACCAAGGTTTATTTCTTTTTTTTACATCTAATTGAATGGTGGGATGTTTTCTTTTCGCCAAAAATATGCTTCGCCGAATTTTTGAATAATATACCTAAATCATTTACAACATTGTCTATTTCAGAAGCGGTGACTAGCTCATTCGGCTTAACTACTAACCTGTCCAATTTTCCCATGATATCTTGAAGACTACCAAACGCATCTTCTTCGATATGGTTAACATAAGCCAATAATTTTTCATTATTCCATTTTATATAATTATTTGCTGAAGTGTTCTCTATATCTTCTCTGTTTGTTCTAGCTATATCCATTTTGTTAGAGACGCAAAATTCAAGTCTACAGTGAACATCCGAAAATAAGGGGTCAGAATCAAATACTTCGAAGTTAGATATGTGCTTGAAACAATCAGATGAAAGTAGTAGATAGTCAATCACGCTATTTTCGTTACATGTAACTTTTCCAATAAATTTGTCTTTCCCAATCCGACCATTAGCAATGAATATATTATTATTTTTACAAAACTCTAGAAGTTTATATCCAAAACTATTAGTTCTTCCTTTACACTGACTTGTTCTCTGTAACGAAATACCAGCATCACTTAGATTTTGTAGATCATAAAAGTATTTATAGAGTTCATCATTAGAATTGATATCTAAAACATCAATAAGAGTATCATCAGGCTGTATATAATCATTATTACATTGTGTTTTGGCATTAAAGTCACCAACAAAAGCAAATTTACAATTATCGTCAGCAATATCAATCATTTCGTTTTCAATTTCTTCAAAACAATCGGCTGATGAATATTTCGAGTTTTCAGGAGGAATGTAAACACAGCCTAAAAGTATATCAAAATCCTTATTAGTTAATGTTTTAGGCAATCTCATCCACTGTATAAAATCAGATGGAGTTTGGTGGAATTGTAAATGAGTTTTCAACTCTTCTTTATATTAATAAGAATGCGAACGGTTTAACCACTACACCACCCGATCACCCATCTGTATATTTTGGGAGGCTATGGTATATCTCCTTGTAACAGTTAGTGGACCTACTCGCCTGTACGTAATGTGCTTTGTGCTGCGTGCCATGACTACAGACTACTCAAATTAACCCAGATTAGAGCAAAACTCCAAACAATGTAATACACTAAAAGATTTTAACGTGAAAAATGAACTATGAAATCTATCTGTCAAAAATGGCGAGAAATTGCATTTGTCATAAATAAGAAAGGTCAAATTTTGATCTTACGACATTTTTATCTGTTTAAAAGCACCCATACTACACGTGTCTTTTTTAACGAAACTGTGGTATCTTTTGTTTCATACTTAGATAGATATATTTTATTGTCAATATTTAAATGAGATGCAACATTACATACTCTGTATAGAGTTATTAACAATAGATGTGGCAACAAGTTTTGTCTATATACTAGTTTTATTATGAAATTTTGGCGTGTTGTTTCGTTGTAAAATAGCGGAACCTTCGCCATTACACTGTGAATATCAATACGGTACACTGTCAACGTTAACGGCACCAAATAACACACCTCATTCGGTAACATCATACTGGCAACGGCCAGACCAGTCTTTCAACTGCCTTTATACTTAAATACTAAAATATGTAAGTAGGAACATTTTATCAGGTCAAGTGGCTTTATTGTCATATCCGAAATATTATTTGATATTCAAATTCCCCGGATCTGAGCTGGAGTCGGGGGACTGCTGTATGGAGACTGAAGACGCCTATGCTTTCTGTGCACCTGGTTCTGTTCGTGCTGTTACTATCAAGTGTATCTGTTTAAAGCTCTTAATTGACTTACCGTTAACATCATTTGGCTGGTTTGTATTTTGGATTTATGTGTATTGATATGGTACATGTAGTCGTTACTGCATTCATATTTCGTCTTTGCATATTACAGAGTTAGCTCCCTTGCGGGTAGGTATCGATTGTTACATCATTATTTTTTTAGTTTTAATCAAAAGAGAGACATATCCATACTGTTATAATACTTTATTTCATGTACACGGTACACAATCTCTGGAATCATACATAACATAAAAAGGGATTTAATGTTTAACAAATATAAGTGACATTGTAGAACCATTCTAAATAAGTATATAATTATATTCTAGTTTCCTTCAGTGGTAAGTAAGGCTGAACATGTACATTTTCATAAGACTCCGTGCTATAAAATTTCACCTGTGATTTCAATCATGGCACTATTTATATTCATGCTCTATTTTCCTATTTAGTGACTTGTGCCATTCCCATCTGCTTTGAAACCTTTAATACAGTCACCGTCTATTTACAATTGTTTAGAAATTACTCAATCAAGTTTGATTCCATCATGATAATAAATTAATGAAAACTAAATGTACTTAGACGATCATCTGACATTAACTCAATTGTCTTACTCGTAGTTTTATGGAATTACAAGCACGGTATTCATTCACGCCCAATTTGTTTTCCCAGCTATGGCAACAGTGTTTAAAGAAGTTTTTTTGCGTTATCACTTTTTTAATTAAGTCAAAATAATCTTTAAAATGTTGGAGTACAATATTCCTTTAAACAACATTTGGATTTTTTTTCAGCCTCATAATTTGAACATAATGTTGGAATACATACGAGGTGATTTCTACAATCTATATTTGTTTAATTAAACAGTCGTCGGGTTGTTGGTTTTGTTAGATATATTGCACGGTATGTAATACAATGTAACGGTGTACAGTTTATAATAGATATAATTGCTTAAATAACTGCTTATTGAGTTACTTTTCTATCACGATTGATTCTCGTTATTCCGAAGTATTAAATTGGATATTGTTCAGGCGAAATTATTCAAGAATTCTTCGAGATATCAAGTATCGGAATGAAGAAATTTGCATTTTTATATATAAAAAGAAAACTGCTACGGTTGTTCGTTGGAGCCTCCTGTGCAAGACATAATGTTACTTAATTTAGGAAATAAATATTTCTGACCTTCATTACTTGAGCGTCTATATTATCAATGGCCATTCTTGGTATAAACCAGATCCGGATACATGTGCAAATAGTTCCATTACATACTACTGGGTGTATGGCGAAAACTATACACAGGTAAGTATTAGGTGTCGAAAAAAGATGACAATACATCAGGTACAATGGAGTTCATAATACAATGCATTGGAATATCGGAGAATGGGGAATTTCTTTGTATGGGTAAAGCTATAGATTTCTTAATGATTCGCCACTTGATATACGCATTATTTTACAATTAACTTTATTTTACCTGAATTTTCTCACCTTTATGTAAATTAGACATCGTGAACAGGTGCGTGGCACACGCCGTTACCAGAAATAGACATTTCACTTAAGTTTATTTTTTTCTCCCGTATAAAACCCAGCTGCTGATCATTTCTATTTTGTTTCATGCAAATAGTTTTATAGCCTTTCTGTAGAGTTCAAAATGAAAACTGTTATTGGAAATCAATATGGCTGTTATATCAAAAAATGAAACTAATAGCCGTAAGTGTTTTTATATTATCAAAATAATTACGGAGAGTCATTTTGAAATAATAAGAATCAATTATTACCTGTCCACCTTCAATCTGTCCCGATTTCTTTAAAACATGTAATTTTCTAGTTTACTGGACTGCATCACATTCTTAATTCAATATCTCGGATGCCATTCCATTTTTTTTAAATTTTTGTATCATGACTGTTATCCCCGTGGTTAGTGGTGCAAATCCATTGTACATCCGTTCAATAGGAGAATAAAAAAGATATAGTAAAAGGTAGCCTTTCAGGCCTACAACTATGGGGTCTTTACACGGCAAATATCAGACCGAAAACTGAAAATTTATGGAGCATAAAATTATATTTAATGGATATGTATTAACATTGATATCGGTATGTCTGTCTGGACCTTAACGGGAATCTTCCTTTGTTACAATCTGTACCTGTATTTGATATTAGATAGCACTTAATGTGATTATCAACCGCAACCTGTATTTTTGGGTGACGAGTTTCGACTGTACTTTATTTCAATATAGAATCCTAATTTCTATTTCCGCTCAATTGATATGATCTCGCCTGTCGTGGAATCTTGCGGTTTGATGTCTAAATCAGGAGTAAATCAGCATCTTCTTATTATTTTCTCATCCTAACATACAAGAGTGGCTTTAACTGATCAACATGGTGTGATAATTCCCGTTGTGATAGTCATATCTCCATAAATGATATTTTTTCTTTTGTAAATGAGCAACTTGTTCAACTGTTCCAGACAAATAAACCAACAAAGGAAAAAGAATAACATACCCAGTTTTTGTGAATCACTATCTGTTTAAAACATTGACGATACTATTGCTTTTATAGAGATGATTTTAAGATCTTAAATACATTATTTCGACCCGGATGAACACAGAGTGCAAATCTTTTCAGAAGGTGACGTAGTGTATTATGGGATAGAGAATACAGGCACGCGCGTTAAGGATATTCAATCCTACAACTGATGTTAGGGACAAGATATACGAAGGCCGAGTGACGTTTCTCTCAATAAATGGCGCCCGTTGCCCATTACAGTCAGCAAAACTGTCGCTGTCCAATGGCTCGTGAGAAATAGAGTATACAATTCGTGGCAGTAGTGTTGTTGCTTGTCTATTGTTAAAAGATTAATATCGGTCAGATTAAGACAACACATCAGTTAAATGGCCATTGTTTGTTACCGTAATCAATAAAAACAGATATATTTTGTTTATATTGTTAATTCATTGATTAAGCATATATTTGTCTCTCCCCAATTAGACCGGAAACGGTCGATTTTCTGATAGGTGATTAACAAAAAATCATTTAATTTTCACGTATTCTCCCATTGACACATTATTCAATCTGACGCACTCGGTTTGTTTTAAAACAACTAAAAGTTGAGTAGGCCGCCATCTTAAATGAGATAAACTCGAGTGACAGGTTAGCTTGGCGCCGACATTAGCTTTAAACTTTTGAACAGAAAAATGATTCCAGAACATGATAAAGCTGAAGACGACATCCTTTTCGTCATTTACTGATAAATGATAATTATTGTTAAAGGCCTAGAGTTGTTCCAGTACATAGGCGCTAGACGTTGATATGTCAAATCGAGTTTTACCTCTAACCTCTCTATTGCATATATCTCATACGATTTGTTTTGTAAACTTCTAAACTCATATAATACGTTTGAGAAGTATCTTCTTTTAAAATATAAAGATTTCGAATTTGAGTGCATGAATATGACGATTTACTTCTTGATTTGTAAAATAAGTCGAACAGAATATGATACTTCTATAAACTTGATGAATTCAAATAACATTGATATAAGGAGGAAATTAAATTACTATTGTCTCATTGATAATCATGATTTATTATATACTATTAGATGTACAATATCATAGATCAATGTAAAGTTATATTGAAAGAAGTACTGACAGTCTGGCAGCAACTTTCAATTTAACAAATTATTTCAAATGACAGACAGTTACTTAACCTTTGACTTTGTAAACTGACCAATGGAGAACTAGAGGACTGTCTTCATATAGAAAAGTTTAGCTGTTGTTTCGCCAGTTCTTTTTGCAGTTTCTGTGAGGGAATACAACCTATCATGTCGTTTTATAAATAAAGTAAATTTCTAGCACTGAACCAAAATAAATACTGTGCGCAATTGGACTTAACAATGATGGGCAAACGTTTCATGAAGCAAAACTTTTCCAGCATTCAAAAGTCGTACAGACAATATACCGAATCCAATATAATGTAGCCTATTCCAGAATCCAGTTTATGTGATATGTTTAGAACACAGTGACGTCAAACAAACATCAGTTTATCATACATAGAAACTTGATAACTGTACTGTCCTATCAGAATTTCCTGAATTCAATGAATTTTGTGAGGATCTGTCCGATTGGTCCGATCTATGTGACAACCGATCTGATTGGTCCGATCTATTTGATAAACTGTCTGATTGGTCAGACCTACGTGATAGTCTATCTGATTGGTCAGATCTATGTGATAACCTCCCCGATTGGTCAGATCGGTTTGACCTGTCGGAACTGTGACGAGACACATGACTTGTTTTGTCCGAAGGCGAAAGATTGCACCCTGTGACCTCTAACACTATCACATTGCCATCATGGTCTGTCGTCTGCCACCTCGTGTCCGACAGTGGCTTACACACATTGGGAAATAACGGAACGATCTGCCCTACATCCGTCACCCTGAATTGCAGTTTAACACAGTCTAAAGCACGAGGTTTTATGTCTGATTGAATTTTCTTCAGTGCGAACTGCACATCGTAGTTCAAATGCGTATGAATTGTGAACAAACAGAAGTCGTTCCGGTTTAGATCAGGTTCTGTTCCAATAATGATCTTATAGAACTGAACCATATCATTCCAGTTTTCTTCACTTGCAAACACAACCACCCGTATATGTTCCTTCCCATAATGCACTTGCCGGACCGCCCACAGTGGCAGATCCTCGGAGGTGTAATAGAAGTCCTGACTATTGTAAGGGTAGGGGTTTACCCGCCCACGTGACACTTCCTCGGAATGGTGAAACTTCCAGGGAGATTTCTCAAAATGTCTTTTGGCGTTTTGAATTCGTTCGCATCCCAACATTCCTTCTTCGTGCAGAAACACCATCAGAGAGACGCTTGGCAAGTATGACGTTTGCATTGAAAAGGATTGGTTGTCGCCGTCACTGAAATCTGTCCTTTCAGATATTTTAAATATATGCAAATCAGGATCAACCCAATCAATAACGGGCTGGTACATATCCATCATGGGATAGATCTCGTGCGCGTCCGCAAGGAAGTGGACAGTCATTCTGTAGGGGTCACTCAGCATGATGGAGTCTATATCCGAGTTACCAGATAAACTGATGTTCTCACTCTCTGTTTCTGAGCGCAGAGACCCGATAGATGAAATACTGCTCCCTGCAAAACAAGAAAAGATGGCGGTTATTGGAAATGCATGTCACTAGTTGTTGACGTCTGCTCGCCTAATAGACTCTTCAGCGTTACATCGCGTCGACTTCCCACAGAGTAACTAGGCTACAATGAAGAATCAATTACTACAATTCCCATTCGAACAATACTAGTGGCTATTATCTCTAAGAGACAGTGACAATTGATATATCTCTCTAATGTCATAATGACTTTACATCTGAGTGGTCATGATAGATGGGACTTGTTGAATACACGTCGTTATTAGCGAAGCTATTCATTTACATATCAATCACTCTTCTAATCTTATCATTGTATCCCTTGCATAATTTAATGGACATTGATAAGAGGATCCTAACTCCGTATTGAAATATCAATATTGACCATTCAAGAATCCGCATTGTGCTATTTGAACATTATTGATTTGTAATCTTTAACTTTGCAAAACAATTTCAATGCGTAGTTTAATCAATATTTCAGTTTTAGGTTGAAACCCAATATGACATAACACTGTTAAAATATGAATTAATGAATTAAATCCAGTTTAAACGGTTGGTGAAAACAATCAAGAACATTACATAATGTGTAAATACTGTCCTAAAACTTACCATACTTTTCCTACATGTGTAACCATTTGATAAAATACCAATTCTGTTGTTCCAGGTACAACCTTCCTCTCTAATTACAGGTAGATTACAGGTATATTACAGGTGTATAACTGATATATAACGGGGATTAAGGTTTGACCCCGTGCCAATCACATCTCTACATAATGTATGTCCCAGAAATCCGTTTCTCGAGAACAAGAGAAGCCTTTCTTCCCCGTGACCTAAATCCCTAATTCCTTTGTTAGGCTATGTCAACGTAGCACGGACCACAGGCTGAGTACTGTTTCTTATTATAAGAGGATAAATCCATCCTTATGGCTATGTGGTTAAGCTAGAGGTATCACGTTAGGAAGTTTGGATGTCCATATAGAATCTGTTGTGACATGCTTGGAGGATAATCAGTTGACCATGTAAACTTTCAAACAAGACATTATATACGATATGAAATTCGTCAGCTTTTGTATTAATTTGTTATCAAAAAGAAATCCACATTAACTGTAGACTGTAGAAAGCAACATAATTTTCTTTATCTTTTGAAAAGTAATCCGACATATTTTAAATAATATTATGAGTATATACAGTAGCAATTACAAAAATATATTATTTTACACATACTGGAGATTTAATGCATATTTCTAAGGACTAAGGGATTTTCAAATTAAGGAAAGTGATGTTATCAGATTATTGAAATAATTTTGAAATCGAATGTTTTGTCAAACTTTTTGACATTAAGACAGTTTGGGTCTTTGTTCTAATGAAATATTTTCTGTTAGTGTAATGATTGACTGAAGTCACAATACTTTGTAATCGATCATCAACGAATACGACATTAGGTCATTTAAATGTACTTTAATGTACAATTTTACTCCAGTAAGACGCACCAATAAGGGAGGGGAAATTATATTAAATCACATTTGGTGTAGGTACAATTTGATCAGATAATAAAAAAAATGTTAAAAAGAGGCAAGTCGTGTCTAAGTTGAGGTCCCCCACCTTATTCTAACAGTTTTGACAAAATACAAATGTCCTTTTTGCCGCTTTACACGCGGGATTCCATGATGCTTTTAGTTGACAATGTGAAAAAGTGATCAGGTCAGAGTGAAAACAGCTGTCTAAATGTTCCTGGTATATTTTACTAGGGTGTAGATTGACGCCGATATGGAATTTACCTTTGTCTTTACTTTCAGTTTCAATGCCACTACACTCATAGCGAGAAGTAGCAAGAAGAATGTATTCAGTGAAAGAAGATAAACAAAAACAATAAAACACGGTGAAACTAGTCATTTGTTCTGGCAGTAGGTATCACCTATTTTGTTTCACAGTAAATGGTATAGTTGTGAATAGTTTACTATGCCTGCCCAACCCTTGAGTCATAACAGATGACTCCAAGGTACTGTTATTTTAGACAATATCAGTTAGTAAATTCTGTAGCTACAACTGAGTAAATTTGCTGTAGTCTTTGTTCGACAAGATGAATCATTGTTTTATAATAAACTTAAGAAATCAAGATAAGATCGTATTATTTATGGAGTGAATGTACAAAGGCTCACGTCTTAAACATATGACACGTTATATCTTACCTATGTTTAAATCCCAGCCATATTTTAACATTTTACTTTGTGTAGCCGTTTGCTTTGAGGTCATTGTTCTAAATGTTGTTAAATGCATACTATAACGAGAAGGGCTTTGTTCAATTATCGTGCGAGGGGAAGGTTGATAAATGTGTGTCCGTATTAAAGATTGGTTGTAAATGTGCAAAAGAGAAGAACTTACCATCATTGGACGAGTTTGAGGCGGAAGCGGACAGACTGCCACGTCTGGACCTGAAGATTATAAGAAAAAGGAATATTTATTGATATGTATAAAATTACTACGACAACAATGCAGAAGAGAGAAATAAATAAATAGTTAAAAACAGATGAGTAAATTAGTGAATGAATGACGTAAAAACAAGAATGAATGAAGGTATGTTTCAATAAATGACAAAATGGCTGGATGGATATTTGGATGAACGACTGAATGATTGAATGATTGAATGAATGAATGATTGGATGAATGAATGAATGAATGATTGGATGAATGAATGAATGAATGAATGAATGAATGAATGAATGAATGATTGAATGAATGAATGAATGAATGAATGAATGAATGAATGCATCTTTTTTAGATAATATTCTTCTATTAGGAATTTATGTTCAATGTCCTGTATTCTCTCCGTCTCCGTCAATGGATTTCGTGATTAAGTCTGCTTCCCCGACCCTAGCACAATAAAATACACGACAAACGACATTGTAACCAACACAACATGGAGGTAAGTATGTATAATGTTTCCGGTGATGAACGTCCACACAAAGCTACCTGTGTTTGGTGCTCTCTCTACCTGTATACACCTGAGTGATCCAGGTGTAACCAAGAACACCTGTCCCCTGACCCCAGCCTAGGGAGGCACCCTAACGGCCCACCTACCATCTTGGTACTGAAGGTGTTTGTTTACACGACGTGGAAAGAACCGCCACAGGTGTAAAGTTCAAAGTTTTCTCAATGAACCTGATTCTTCTTTCCTAGTAAGGTTTTCCACCAAATTACGAGCATACATAACCATAAACAATACTCCTGTTGTTTCCATTGCTTTGGTTAAAGACTAGCAGCAGATGATTTCATTTATGTCATCAAATTTCGATATAAAAATTCCATTAACATGACATGGAAGAATTCATACATCAGGTAAGGCAATGGAAAGGTCAAATGCCCACAAAATAACCACAATATTTCCTAATTACTTTCAAACAGGTAAAGGTCTTAACGGTTGATTAGAATTTGTCAAAATGTGCTAAAAAGGTGTGATACAATTGAATTAATATGATATACATCACTTACCTACACGACATTGCTGAGAATATGATATCAGTGGCCAATAACTTTGATGAATGATACATTGTGTGTGCCTAATACACAGCGAATCATGCCTTTAATGCCATAATGTATTTATCAAGGTGTGCACATTAAAATGCGATTGGAATTTTATGTTTGTTGAAAAAAGGTAAAAATATCATTAAACGAGTACCAACATGCTGTTTACATCATTGTCTAAATCTGTTCTATAACACCTGAAGCAGTTCCAGCCCCTAAAGAATTACAAAAACATCAACAATGCAGTGTCACGTTACTCTTAAGGTCGTTACAAAGAAAGTGAAAGTGTCACACCAATTTTTGCCAAGTCATATCAACAACAATTCAATTTCTCATCACAAAGAAATTAGATTCATATTATATACATTATCCTTAAACCTACTAAGTCCCCCGATCATTGTCAGATAACGGTTGACATCCGCAGTGTTTCTCTATATCCTTATGAAAACAGACAAAAGACTCACGGAATCCGTGACTTTCTTCCTATGTAGAACTCGTGTGGGGCCATACAGCAGATTAAAGTACTAGTTCGGTGTGAAAATGAGGACATCATAGGCAACCTTTAGTAACACCGTTATATCCACATCGGCACCATATTGCCTCGGATTTAATATAGTTTTATCTTCATTTGTTCAATATTAAATTTACTAAGTTATAAGATTTATTCTGGTTTACATGTTTAATTCAGATTTTCTGGAACATCATCTTCCACTTGTTTGAAATATCAGCTAAAACGGTACGTAGAATGTCCTTTTGCTATAACTGGTCTTCATCATCTCGCATGATGGCGCCGTAGTCAGCAGCTATACCATTAATATTATAACTAGATTGTATCATTCAAAGAATTTCTAACGGCAACCGGGGTGACGTCATACCCATTCAACACACTTTGTAATGAGTATTTGCTCGTGTTAATACCATATTACCATCGACTGATGTAAATCGTAAAGGAGACTTCCGGTTTT
This sequence comes from Argopecten irradians, assembly GCF_041381155.1. NCBI lineage: Eukaryota > Metazoa > Mollusca > Bivalvia > Pectinida > Pectinidae > Argopecten > Argopecten irradians. The sequence goes on along the minus strand of NC_091147.1, from coordinate 9,661,526 downwards.
AATGTTTAATAATTAGCCTCAGCAATTTCTACCGGAAATACGTTGCAATATTCAATACGGAAAATACCGGAAACAGACGATTGCAAAAACTCATGCACAAAATTGCTAATATTGCCCATGATAAGCAGACAGTAATTGGTTTTGATTGGATTACACTTACTTTGATGTTTTAAACATAATTCTCCCTGGTTTCCTCTGTATTACGTGCTGTCGAATGTGGTTGTATCAAGAGAGGTTCATTCTATTTGGTACATTTTACTCCATTTGGGAATTATAAAAGTCATTCTTCAAAGAAGGGGAAGTGTACACTCATTAACAAATTATAGCTGGCACCAGAATAGTCCAAGCTTACAGATTTACATCCTTTTACGTTGTATGTTACTGTAGTCTGTCGAGATTTCAGTTATAGGTATTATAAACAGTAAGCCTTCATTTATCGATGACAAATCAACATCAAACTTAATTACGTCCACCATCACATTGTCTCCGTTGCTAAGCAACGATATGACGTGTACCTAATCCAATACGGTCTTAATGCTAACTGATGCTAAAATTTACGTTTTTGTCTGTTTATGGAATCCAGTAGCCTGTCAGAGGCAGTCGTCAGGAACACGACATCTTGAAAACATGACAATTACTTAGGAATACTTTTTTATTTGTTAGGCCTGCCAAAGGTAACAAATTGTATATCAATGTATTTATATATATTTCTAGAAGTTCACAATATGATAGAATGCTGTTACACTTCAGCTAAACTTAATGACCACAAATAAATGAAGAAAGATCCCGATAATCCACAACTGATTACGATCTATGGTGCTATAACTCTGGTGTCGGTGTGTTAGTTTTGTTTTGGATATGTTTACAGATGAAACCCCAGATGATCTTAAAAGTCTCACACAACTCTAGAAACTATCTAAGTTGTTGCTTAAGAAATAAATATAAAATATATTAAGGCAACACTTATTGGTCCATGCCTCGAGTTTCTCAAATTTTCATGAAATAAACACTAAACAATGGAATGACACTTAATTCATGGCATTCTTAAATGAATGTTTGAGCTTTTCATCATTACGTATGGAAAGAAGGAATATTATTTTACTAATTGAAACATTTAAGTACAGGTGCTATGTATACGAGCATTTCGTTTGGCATTATCAGTCATTGGTTAACCAAACAAGTGCAATGACGCCACGTTCAGTTTATGGTATTTCAGAAGATAACACTTTAAATTATACTTGAATGACGGCAATCATCCATAAAAATGTATTTTTGTATGATCCTCGCTATATCGAGGACAAAAGATAGCCCATATCACCGTATAACGAACTATGTTCCAGTCCCATACTCGGATAACAGGATGACAATGACTTTTGTAGTCTCCATATAAACCATGTTTATAGCCTTTGAAATAAATCACTCTAGTTTTCTATCACTAGTTTTAGCAGGTAGATTTCACTTCCCATCTCACATCCCGCTGGTTGATATATAATTTATTGTCCCTCCAATCACCTCATGACAAAGGGAGACCATTCAATGCGACCCTATGAGGATACCATAAAAGCAGCAGTGATGTCGATAAAATCGCCATTATTTTATAAATTTGGTATGATGACTTTATTGGAGTTATTGTCCTCACGTTCAGCCAGATTGTATCTGTACTGGGTCTGGAATCACTGGACAGGTCCATCCGTGTACTAGCTGACCATCGCGTCATCTACAGCTTGACGAAAAATCAGCAACAGTCACAGTTTTATAGTGTTATCAATTGTCACCATCAATGAATGTCAAGTTAAAAAAACCTGAAGATATCGTTGAAAATATTTAAAATTAAAATAATGAGAAAATTACTTAAATAGGAAGTAAGTTCTAGCTGAAAGCTAACCATACCTCGTGTAAACCCTACAGCTGCTCTTGTTTTATCCGTGAACGGGAGGGACAAAGGTGTATGGAAATTTGTTATCATGGAAAGCATGAAAAAATAATTTCACAAATATTTTTTTCACGGCTAATAAATTACTATCAGATGTTATTGCTTGGTAATGTGAAGGTCGTTGTGAATTTGCTGTGAGCGAATGTTTTTTATTGGAGAGACCAGTGTAATATTTGTTACTATCATACAAATCAAAGTGTTACTTTCCGTCACCACTAAATTTGTGTTCTTTTTTTTCTGGAAAGACACCTCTCTGATGCAGGCTGTTTTTATCAGCATTATCCCCGCACTCCATTTTTTGTTCGATGTGTCTTCAGCGGCGTGTCACTATAAAAAGAGTATGTGTTTACTATTGCAAAGACGCAACACTAATATACCGCAGCCTCCCAAACATACAGATATTCACACATATAACACAATACATGGTATACTGTCCTTTAATAGCATTAGGTTGTTATTAGGATGCTAACCCCATTCAACCAACCAACCTTTTCTGGTAAGTAATCACAGGTGAGTAACAATAATTACATTTTTTGATTTAACGTTGGATGAACAAGAGAGAGGTTCTTTAAGATTTGATTGCAGTATGGAACTAATACACATTGGACATTATCTAATTCTACTGAAATCACTTTTTATCATGGAAAGCGCACATCCAGAAATGTAATCATTACTGTGAATCAATAAATATCTACTAATTTAATTTACTAGGAATCCGCTGTAGACCATTCCTGGATAGGCTCGATCACATTCCACAAATTATGTCTGCAACTATTAATTGTTAACAACCCTGAAGGCACGTGGAGTCGGCCATAAATAACTCATAAAATTGCATGGGTAATGCACGTGCCGTAAGCTGGTTGCGAACACCAATATTTTTTCAGCCTACATACCATTCGTACGATATTTGCATGTACATGGCTCTGTGTCCAGAATTTATTTTTCATTAATATATATCATAACATCGGTTGTACGAATCCCATTTTCATGATATTTTCAAGGGTCAGATGGACATATATCACCATAATCAAAACAAATAATGTGTGGAGGTCTCGAAAATTCAGGTTACATTGGATATGAACAAATCTTTGTATCACACATAAGCTCATTAGATCGTTATTCCCAGGAGGGATTCGGGGGTTCGTTCGATATGTAATTTGATAAAACCGGGATTAGTGAGACATCGGTATAATTATAATGTGTCTGGGTTATTGATAACCAGAACAACAGCCTACAATAAATTACCATATATGACACGTGTTAATCCTTCAGAATGTAATGCATGGATACGGTAAATCGACATAATGAAATAATGTGCAATCATGTGGAGGAAAACAAGATATTCAGCAATTTATATAATTATATATTTATATAATCTACAATTCTACAATGACAACTATAATTTTGATGCTAAAACTAGAACAACGACACGCAATGTCGATGAATGTCATCCAACAGAGAACGCATATTTTCCCTAACCAGCTGGTCTGGTCACGTATATTTAGTTATTAATGGCTATTCTATGTTTGCATATTACAAAGTTATCAGCCCTTGTGGGTAGATATAGATTGTGACGTCATGTGTTTGCGAGCGTCACGTCATGCATTTCAGAGAAAATAACGAGAATTTCGCTCTCAAAATAATGACGTCAGAACAGAAACCTATCCGCAAGTGAGGTAACTCTGTGGTATACAGAAACGGCATACTTTGTTTATTGATTTTATCTGTTTTCAATTAGAATTTGTATTTTGCTACGAAGTTTGCGTTTTCTACGTTAACTGAATGCGTTTGTTACAATGATGTCTCGATGATTACCCTTTTCCACAATGAAAACGCTACCTTAGAGCGATGTTGGTTACTATGATTGTCTTTGTGTATCTGTATCTATGTAAAGGTAACATAAACCACAAGGTAGTAAACAACTGGAGACATATTGGTCAATACCCTAGCCCAGTTTTTCTATAGCGTCTCCCTCCCTATCGTTATTAACACTTAATATACTAAATCTGCCAGGTGATATCAAGGTAGACGTGTATTTACACCCGAGTTCTACCCTATTTAGCCCACTCGGAAACACTCTTCTTTACACAATAAAGAAACATAATCCGGCTACAAACACATTGACGTAAAAATAGTCAATTTGTCTGCACTCGAACCCATATCCAGATACAATGCAAACACCAGGCCAATAGCCACAGTCCATAGTAAAAGGGATTGATATCTCAAGTGGAACTATCACTAGCTTTGAAAATTGAGATCCTTTTTCTCGCCTTAATAGGTCATCATATCGTGGCCTGGATTTAGTCTCAAAGGGATTCAACGTCATGAACCCACTTGGTATACATACAGTAAGGAGTGGTCGCCTTTGTAAATAGAAACTTGAAGTATTTATATTTAGAGTTTACCAATTTTTCAATATTAGTTATAAGCTTATAAGGACTACTTACCAGTAATACTGACTCGCGCCCTTCCGTTTAGAGGATATATTTGTTGTTGACATTATTGACAATTCCCTGGTCTGTATTTTCTAACATGGCGGCCACAGGATTCCCTGTTAAATCTCTACACTAGTATGGCTTGGCTTACAACCTACGTCCGATTTTCACCTGCCCCAATTGTTTTCCTTTCTGATTATAGTATTTACAAAGCAATGTCGTTATACCCGTAACATAAAATAAAGTATTGTAAAGGCCCTACACGGGTGGGGTCACGCGATATAGCTACATCTACTATATATTTTAATGGATGACTATAATATTCTATTCTATGGTCATACAATGTTCTTTTCTAAAGAATTCTATGTGAAATTATTTAAAAACAATACATATTTGGTATATTATTAACGTGTATTGATTTTCCAGTGTAGCCTATGACTCGGTCCTCCCCATTTAGACCACCTTCGCTTGCGGACTGTTTATTCATAATTACCAGACATTATAAGCTTGAGTGAGTCTTATTTTGTGTATATGTACTCTATCGAACGATGAATCAAATTTCAAATAATTGGCTAATCAACTTTGAGCTGAAAAATATCAACATACTTTCTATCATATGTGTAACTATTAAATAAATACCATTCCAAACAGTTTTGGTAGTAACCGGTGTCAGTGTGTTCATTTGCACCCTACCTAATAGCAGTGTACGATTATCTTGCATTGCTTCATTTAATTGGAATCGTTAACAGTTTGAACAACATAATAATGACACTTGTCGAAATCAACAGTATCGAATTACAGGGGTTTTGTTATTTGACCTGCTATTGTAAGCATAACGACAATTTGAACAAATTATATTTTTGAATCATTTTAAGCTGATTAGGTTACACCTATAAGAATCATATCATTGAACGAATTTATTTAATTCTTAGGCAAGGATAGGCTCTAGGAATTTTACCCCTTTTTTAAATTTTTGTGAAGATATTTTTTAAAAAAATCAACACCAACTATATCATAGACTAAAACATGCGTAGAATGATGTCCAATTCGCTTGAAATTGAAAACAATTTTGATACCAAAATATTAGATTTTGTCTAAATTATGTGATATTGTCAGAGGGTAGAAAGGCAAAAAGGCCGATGAAATGAACCGTTATTGAACTACCACAACAGATGTATGTGACAAAACTAAAAACTGTGATAATTAAATCAGCTTTCCCATTACAATATAGCTCCGACTGTAATTAGATAGTGCCATTATCTCTGTCCCCCAGTGATACAGAAGGTCGCTATCTTCATGCTACATGAATTCAGGGCAGGTCGGTAATCAGCATGTATAGTCGTTAGACGCTCACCGAATCGATATAGCTGTTGCATGCTTGCGCATTTCATTTACCTGTTATCCTCAGATAAGAAATATGGCTGCACCTGATAATTTTCCTTCATATGATATTAATGAAAAGCTACATTGCCACCGCACAGATTCGAGTTTTAAATTGAAACCTGGTCTAGAGAACGTTAACACCTCTGGGACGAATAATCTTCCTGTTATGCAATATAAAAGTAAATGTAAAGGATAGTTTCGTATTTGATTGCGCGTTTCTTCTTTTAGATTTTCCAATCTATATGAACATTTAACGGGGAAAACTCAAACAAACAACACACAGTTTTTAATGGATATTTAAAGATATAAGTTCTGGTTTTGTTAAGTTGTTGAATTGGTCCAAGGTCACTATCAAATGTATGCCACAGTAATCGATATATGCTATGAACTGAAATGTGTAGGAAATGTTTATTATACAATAAGTGACAGTCATGATAGCTTTTATGCAACACACAATTTGTAGGTCTTGAGTATGGAACTTCCGCTCTGATTTGTTCATGCACGTTATACAACCGTTATAAAGGTATTGAAATGTAAACATGTTGAAATGAATGAATCGAGACTTTATGTATAAATCAACATAAATGGCTGACGTGGACTCCTTGACAGTGGTGACTTGCAAAACATTAACTGCCAAAACGATGTCGTTTTTTAGTACTAGCTTATGTCACATGTAATTATACTATTTCTTTTATAAATACTATTTTGTTCAAAGTAATGGATCCAATTAAGTACTAAGAAAGTAAAGATGTTTGGCGCGGGATCACACCTTAATGATAATGACATCGTCTATTGGCCACTTGTGAATTATCTGTAGGTGACAAATGGACCTCTTTTACAGTGGAGCTTTATGGAACACACTTGGCGAACACCTGTGTTGAATACATTTTTAAAAGTCTTAATAAACGAAGAAATAGCAAATAGCGAGATTCATGCAACACAAACATGCGGTTCACAACTAATGTTCAGCTGGAAAAGGTGCATTGTATCTAGAACAAATCAGTGTTTACATGGTCAACATCCACCAAAAGACAGAGGTTACAAACTAATGTCTGATAAAGGTCGTTGTTGTGAGGATATCACAGAATAAGACCGTTTACAATGCAGACAGGTGTCTCATATTTTGGTAGGTTTGGACTCCTTATCAAAACAGAAAGTGACGTACTGTGAGAAAAATATTTCAACACCCCTGTATACTGATACATGTATTTGTATATTATGATGTTGGATATATATGTTTTATTTATTGTCATGTTATATTGATTTTTGGCTTCATTATTCTCTGATAAAAAAACACAGATTGTGAAAACATGCATTTGATAAAAATCATATAGATCTATGATCCATTATTGTTTTCCCTTTATTCCTGTTACATTAGCAGTATAGTCAGTATTGCGTATATTTCATTCCAACCACCAGTACGTGTTGCTGAACACATCGAACTGTTCAAAATAAATTTCGAAAGTCTGTTCAAATATTTGCATTTTTTCAAAATGATATAACGAACATTGTTTGATAACATCGCTTGACATCGTACGTGCTGTTAAACAAAAGCAACAGGATCGTGGTGGGCCGGGCGGTGATTTACCGTTGTACGATCGGGTAATGGTTTAACGCTGGTAGCACACGTATTTATCACTCTAAGACGAAGATCATTGGGCCTTCTAACGACGAGAAAATGCAGGTGATCATCGATGTAATGACCTTTCATATCCCTAATGGCATTAATTATATCGTCATTCAAATTAACACTCCGAACAATACAACATATCTACGTGCTGATGGTTCTAATTTCGAAAAATGTGGTCGACATGGTAACCAAGCGTTACTGCGAGTATGATAAGAGAATAAAACGTTTAGATAACCGGAAAGTGACCAGGTTCGAAGTCATAGATTATCTATCGGTTCACTAAGCCTTGACTTGTTCACTGAAAAACATTGAACTGATATTTGTAGATTTGTAGATACGAGTTTAAAATGTCACCTTGAGCGTAGATAGAAAATTCAAAGATGGAGAAATCTTGATAATGCTCTTAAAGTGTCAAGAACATTTGACTTATGATGGTGTATCCCAATGGGTAAGTTTTCATCTCCATTGATAAAATCACTAACGATCGACACATTCACTTAACAGGTCCCGAACCTTTTAAGCATGCATCGTTTTAAAGTCATTTGTAACCTGTAATACAGTAAGTATCTCCTGACAGTGACATTGGATAACAACTAGGCTTTAACATGATTGAAAGGTCCGGAAATAAGTCGATGTCAAATTGAATGTATTCGATACAGTTTCATTGAGTGAAAAAAAAAGAAAATAGCAAAATATGCTTTATGTATCAATAAATGTTTAACATGTTACTAAAATATGCCTATAGTAGCACTGCCACAATAGTAATTCGTTTGAATAAGGAAGCATGATCTTAGTTTCTGCAATATTTATTAATTGAAATAAGTAAGGACCTTTAATAATAAAATGATTGAGTAAATGAAAAGGAATTTGACATGAAGTAATAACTTATGTAAAAACATCCTCGTTATTGCATTATCTTGTGTTTATAACTATGAACCGATACAAAAACATAACTTAACTAAGATAAACACATTTCACTGATGTTTCATCTCTAATAAAAATAATAAGAAAATCGATAAAAAGAAATTTTAACTTAAATTAATCAGATACTTGATCAATATAACGTCTAACCATTGACCTACCAACTTTCACGTTTTATAACACGTCAACATTCAATAAGAAACATGAAGTATCGTGAGGAATTGTCAGTGATAAAATCGGCGGATCATGAAAGTGCTTGAAAAGCTCCATTGTTGTTCAGGGTGGAAAGCCCTGACATACACTTCATAACAGATTAAATATTACGTCGATGTTTGAGCTAATGAATAATACGTATGATAACAACAAGTACTTTATCTGCTGACAATGATGAATCGGGTTTTTTTTAAATTGCATATCGAATGGCTTGAAAATCGATCTCTATAAGCACCCGCCCGACGTTTACTACTAGGACACCTCTTCTAGGTGCATTTATTATAATTTGGTCTATTAAATTTTTTCGGAATCTTAAAAAAAAAATCCAAAATCCGATTTAACATATTAACCCAATTAAGGTTAAGAAATAAAGGATACCCCCATGGACGTTTTCGGCATAGTTGTTATAATTAAGACGTATTATGTGTATTGTAGAATGGTTTGATAATTTCATAAAAGTGATGACTTATAACGTTTGATCACAAGCTGACAAATATTTATCACACTTATACTAGACACAATACTTGTGAAATCCACACCATTCATATACATCGGATCTCATTTCATAAACCTTCAATATCAAGTACAAAATAATCATCAATGAAAAGTCATGTCATTGAATCGGTTCATGTATTAATTCAATTAAAAGATCAACCTATTTAATAACAATAGATGTTTAATGAAAAGAAATCAAAAGTATTTCGTCTTAATGTTTAAGGACTAGGTGACCCCATTTGATATATAAGCATATCGTGTATATGATATTGTACCTAGTACACCCTGTTAGTTGATATACTTTATAGACCATTAGTTAATGCCACGCCTGGTAGCCTCGAGCATCCCCGCCACTTATCAATTAATCGCCAAGGCCATTTACACTTCCAGAGTTCGCGAATTATTTTATGACATATTTTATTCAACGTTTTTGACGATAATTGACGATAACGTCCGAACGGATTGTTTTACGGTAATCTCGTATCATACAACTGCCGGAAGTGGATTAGTGCCGGAAAGTGGTTATTGTTAAATGTGAACGACATGCGAAATAAAATCTCAAAATTATCGATAGGTTTATAAAAATCATCAGCAGCCAAATACTTATCGACAGTCGCTTTACATGATAGTGATTCGTGGAGGTATGGTTTTATGAATGGAAATGTTTTACATTAGAGGATAGGCTTTGTATCATGTTTAGGTCTGAAAATGGAGAAAAACCAGCAGTCTGAAATTTGATAGCTACGTCTGATTAATTTTGACTTTCACTAATAAACATCACAAAACTCAAAATTAGACTTTCACATGAACGTTTGTAATACGTAACCACTTCAAATCTTATTAACTCGTTTCCATGAGATGCCACATGATAAAGTGAATATAAAGTGTCAACAAGCTTGTTTTTTTAACAGTGAAGGCAATATTAACGTTGTTGAATGTATCATTTTCGTAAAAAATGTTTTGTTTCCGTGTTTGAAAACCACACGAGAGCATGTTAAGTAGTTCCAGTCGAGTACGCCTTAATTTTTGAGAGCACGCACCAATCTACCCGACCAAGCACGCCCCACCTGCATATGGTTAGAGCGGTTATTCTACCGTGTAAGTTACCGGCATTTCTCAGATGAAAGCGTCGATAACGTAATGATGCAAGGCAAATTTTATGGCTGAAAGTGTGTGCATGTGCACAGACTTATGCTTTAATTACTATATTTCAATAAGGTACCTGACAAGTTTTAAACACATGTATAACATCAAAAGTACAATTGACATGATACAGATAACATTGAACAGCAAACTTTTAAGACTTAGTGTTTAGTTAATTAGCTTCTCTCACATTCATTTATATGTCAGTGGCAGGTTGTAAATAAAATATATTTGTAAGCTCCCTAAAGTGATATTAGTTTAAGCACATTATTCACACAATCATAGCAGAATACTAGATTATTGAATATCCTTAAAGTTTAAACTGATGTGTTTTATGATAAAGTGAGACCGGATGCATACTGTCAACTACATAGGAATTCTTCACCTACTCCAATACGACAGACAGGTATTCCAAATGCCTAAAACATGGAAATTTATAGACTGCCCTTATCGACTTCTCAAAGCTATGATAGGAAGTTCTGAATTGAAATGTTTGAATTATTTAGATACCGAAGGTCAAATATCAGTTAAACAGCGATACAGGGGTTTTACAATTCGTGTGTGCGAGATCCAAGACCTCATTCCACGTCTACGAAAGTCAAATAATTAAGAATGTTAATTGGAAGTATCAGATAAGTATTATCTCTCCAGCTACCGCCCATTCTTGACGTTTTGGCACATTCATTGACCTTTTACTTTGATAATTTTATACGCCCAATATTTCGAGGTTTTTCACACCGTATGGATTTAAAATATATCCATTATATAGTATTGATCTTTGGTTAGCTTTTCGACAAACAGATTCATTATTTCATATGCCAGACATTACGAAAGTTAAACCAACCGATACAAACCAGATTCATCATTCTATGTGTTGCAATTTTATGCTTTTATAAATGAAGGTGAAAGAGAAAACTAAACTTTCTAAAGAGAAATTATACTGAATTATCAGTCCAAAGACACTAACATTGAACTGGCAAGGAACCTAGAGTAGAAACAGATCACGTAGAAGAAAGCAAAACAGGTTGGATCAGTATTGACCGTTATTGTCTAGATTTTCATTGTGTTTTCTTATTGTTATAACGAATAAAGCACACTATGTACACTATTTATATCAAAATAATACTGGTTTGTCCATTCTATAACCTAGTACTTTGTTTGTTCCCTCCCATTATTGACTGGTGTTTTTTACACACTCTTGTTTCACATTTACACCACAAATCACTCTGAGGCACGTGCTGGGTGTATTCAGAGAGATGAAAGTAAATTTGTGTCAATAAACTGTCAATATTTGTCGCTATGACGCTTTCGTCATAGATAAACCACGACACGAGGAGTCTTTAATTATACAATACAGCGGGATCCATCAGCGACCTTGTCACGTTAAACAAGGACAAAGATTGTTTTATCTGTTTGAAAAAGTTAAGTTTTTGAAATACAAAGATAAGAAAACAAATATACTCGTACCGATATTTGTTGCATACAAGACATTCATTCATTAAAATGATATATCATTCTTATATGTGTCAACAACAGATGGTGTGATGTTTGGAATTCAATGTCAGTCATATACATAATGAACAATACGCAGTATATAATGGATACACTTAGAGGCACCAGTTGTCTATCAGGGTACTTTGTGGTGCAAGGTATCCCTGTGTGTACAGGTACTTATAGGCTCCAAATGTCTAGTCCTGCAAATTATTTGACTCCTTTCTATGTCTTTCAAACTATTGCAATCAGAAAACAATATAGTGTTCCAAAATCAAAACAGGGCGTATAGGATATACTGTTGAATGAATATACGGTTATGATTTGATATTTGAGATACAAATTTACTTTTAACACTTCAGTAACCAGTATCTTCATCTTATTACTTCAGCAAAAGATACAAAGAACTGTTTAGGAGGACCGTGGATCAAAATTAAACAATATATTCAATGGTTGATATGTGTGGTAACATTCTGAAATGTCTTTCAAAAAATATGAAGAAAGGCCATTGGTGATTTGAAGAGCCTTCTATAAGGATTTAGTGATATTATATCTATGAACAGAACGCTTTGATGTGTGAACGAGAATATTGTTTACATCATAGTTGAAACAAGATGATACATTGGCGTTAAATCTAAGAGCCATTATCGTTCATGATTTATATTTCATTGACTTTTAATATGAACAACAAGTCTTGTATTACAAATTGGATGTAAGTATATAGTGTATTGTTACATAATGTAACGCATTACAATAATGTGTATACTCCTCGAAAGACGCGTTGTATTGTATTGTATATGAAGGTGAAATAAATACAAATATACTTGAGAGAAAAATGTTTGCATGTGTTACAGAAAAGTCATGAACTGGTTCTAAATAACAAATCTATAACACCAGTATTAAACTTAACATTTTAAGCACGAACATATTTGGCCAATATATGTTAACGCTGAATCATTACTATATAACGGCAATAATCTATCCAATAACAATCTTCTTCATCAACTCGACATTAGGTCTACATATGTTAACCAATAGAAGTACCCGATATAAAATACGGTTCAGCACAGCAACAGTTGATTAATATAGATTAGAGACAGATGGTGTGATGGACAGGACCAACATCCTTAATTGGTAGAAACAACATGAAATGTTGGCAAATATGTACCGGTATGTTTAGTGCCTCGTGCCATTAAACCCATTACCCGTCCATTGTTTTGGGGCTAACTATGATAATTTACGACCTTTGTGGGGAGACCCCGATGTATTGTTTATACTAGTACGTGGGAAAGTTTCTCCTGTCGATAATTAGTCTAACAGGAGGTCCATTATCTCCCTAACAATGAATTATCCCGATAATTACTCCAGTTTTAATTGGTTCTCACAGGATTCGTTATTTACATATGAATATGGTTCATTTTATTTTTCTTTAAGTGGATATTTTCCTTTTAGGTTTCGGGTTTTGCATTATCATTCTTATTGCTATTTACATATTTTCACATTTTGGGTGAACCATTACCAAAGATAATTAATACTAAACAAGGACTTCTCATTTGAAACATTAGTAGACCATCAGCGGATCTAGTCACATAGCAGTCGTTAAAACTCAAAGGGCGATAACTTATCGAACATTATAAATACTTGTTGGTTAATAAGAGGAAAATTGGCAATATTTATGTTGTCGTCGTTTGAAAAGTTTATGTTAACATGGCAACTACGGCTTAGATTTTAATTAATGCGCATGCGTCATAATTTAATGTATTTACCACACGTCAATGTTATGGCAGCATGCTTTATGTGAAGTTCAAAGATGGATACTGATGTCATTATTTCAAGTGATGTCATTTTTATAACATGTGATCACATTCATTATCAAAGGTAGTTTACAGCGTACACAAAGTTTTCATGGTCACAATAAAACAGTGTTAATGAACGGGTATGTGATATCAAACGTTGTTTATCGAACGTAGAACACTGACGGCAATGTATATGGTATTTCAAATGCTTTAGTTGCTCTAAATTGGTTCAGTTAATCAAGTATCATATTTTATAAACCAAACTAGTATCTCTATCTACATATATTTAAAATCTGTTTAGCCAATATGCAATATAGTTCATACTGATGTTAATAATTTCGTTCAGGTTTACTTATGATTAATTAATAACTGAAACTATTTGTTGTTTTACAATTTATTAAAAATACATAGTTTATTTGACACAAACGTTCATTCCCATCAAACTAATTTATCATGATAAACTATAAAAATAAATAAAAAATACGTTTATAACGAAAATACAAGGATTTGATATATTTAGGTCATCGTTCGATAAATTAAATGATGCATGAATCGGCACCATTGGTTAATGTTTGGTTCAACGCTACTGAACATATCTTTAAGAACATACTGATAACCAATCGAAACCTTTAATGATCGAGAGCTATTTATATCGATAAAATCACCTGCACTCCCCATAAGTACATCCCTATCCTTGCTATTTATCTAATAGGTTGAAACATATATATACATACCACCCATCGTTACGGAAATAGATATCATAGAAGTTCTAATGGGATCTCACAGCCGAGATAATTTGGTCAATGTCAGAGACTCAATAATTATCATCAAACAGATATATAAATGTGCGTTTGTATATTTATATATAAATATGAAATTGTACGCAGGTGAACTTTGTTGATTATAGGTCTACACGCTTATGTAAACACTCAGAAAAACGTCTTTGGAATACGAGTTCAACCGGAGGGAAATCAGCTTCATTTCCAATCGATTGTAGGGGTTTAATGATAGATTTAGTATTCTATGTGGATTAGTCGGAAGGAATGGGGCCATGTACAGTTACACAAAGAAAAGGAATGGACAGCAATGTTATTCAAATAAATCTGCCATGATGGAATTCTATAAAGATATGTCTATCTATGCATTTAGAATAATAACTGCTTATGTTGTTATCACAATTACGGGAAGTTATGATTATATTACTATATGACGAATAACTTCTGTTTAACACCGAGCATTTAAGACGCTATGGTGGCTTACAATAAAGGATAAGTCTTTACATAAGTTGTGACCTTACAGGTCATTTTCGGTGTCTTATAGTTCATACAAAAAATGTACCATTTGACTACAAAAAATTCCGAAAAGTTTTGTCCACTTGTATACAGCATTATACTTTCTATAGAATGGAAACTTTGAAAAATTGGATAAACGACATTCATCTATATTACATAGTTATCTCCCCTTGCGGGTAGGTATTGATTGTGACGTCACGTGTTTGCGAGTGCAACGTCATACATTTAGAGGGAAACAACGTGAATGGTGCTTACAAATAATGAGGTAACAATCGAAACCTCCCCGCAAGGGAGCTTACATTGTAATATGCAAAGATGGAATATTTGTTGTGTACTCAACTATTTCAACATCATCACAATATAATTTTCTAAATCATGCGTTATGAGATATGAATCAATGGTATAGTGTCATGTTAACGACGTATGATAACACTCGACAGAACCTCAAAACGACGTGGTTTGGCGTATACATGTACTTAAATACCTGTAGCTCCTATTTTGGTTACATTGAGATACTTCATTCTCTCGATTGTGTGTTGAGACTCGAACAAACAGTAGTTATTCGTTTAACTTTTTCTCAGATTGCTAAAAATCCATTCACGCCCTTAACTTCAATCAACATCTTTCATATTGAGACAGCTACACATAAAAGATAATTTAGTCATACTTCATATATTAATATATATCAACTCTAATTAGAAGCTTATTAAAGTTGGTGTGTAATTAGTTCGATACAAAAATGTCACATACTTGATTGTTCTCTTACTCGAGTACCCTCATTACTAGAAAATAATACGACACCTGTAAATGATTAAAATGTTAATACCTGTAATTATTACACAGGTACAGACTTACCTGTCGCACACCAATAGAATATATGTCGGTGTCATAACACGTGTACGATTAATATCCATATCGATAATTTCTTAAGGTTTTAAGAAAGTAATTTCTTTTGTATGTATCCATTCGTGAAACCTTCAAAATCGCTTAAATACAAAATATAGCACTTAAAGGTAGTCATATACAGGATATTTTGAGGTAAACATATTCAGATCGCTTAATGTATTCATCAAACTTTCAAAATCACTTAACTATCAAATATAGCTCCGAAAGGTCATAAAAAGGATATTATGAGGTGACTTTTTTAAAATAGGTTAAACTGAATAATAACATCTCTAACAATAAATGAAGCATTTTACATTAATGATATTTTTACATTATGATATCTCTGCTCAACGATACTGAATTAAAAAATTCAGAAAACTTAGAGATACAATCGATGTCTAGTCGTCGGACCTACCACATTCATTATATAGCACTCAAAAGTTTTCTTTTTACCAACCATTCAGTTTAAAAGCACCCAAGTGATCACATCCTTCCATCAATGTTTGTATCTATTTCTATGTATTTGACAGGTCAAGAAAGGGAGATAAAGAGATGTTCAATACGAGAACCCTATCACTTGGTCCCTATACAAATCACCAGCAGTGATGGTATAGGGTGTCGGAACCTAGTAGGGAAGCTGTCATGCATGGCGGCCGGAGTATGGACATCAATGGAAGGTGTAAAGTTAGATGGATCCAGATAACATCAAATGTTACAATGTTGCAAAAACTACAGATGACATTACAAAGAGATGTTCCACTATGGGGCTATCAGTTGGCAGCATTATCCAAATGTAAACATGAAAAAAGTTTTACGTTTTGTTTTGTGCCATCATGATACGACCTTTGGTGAGTTGGGATGGACTGAATTGTGAACGGAAATCGTCGATTTAGTATAACTCAATAGTAGATTTGTAGTGATAAATGTTCATATGAAACAATAGAAAAAGATCAATGTAAATCTATCATACTGGATGAAGCTTAGAAACAAATGCAATACCACAACACATTTGAAAATCCTATACTTTTAAGTCAAAAAGTTTCGATTAAAATTAACAATGTAAATTTTAAGTAGAAACTTTACAAAAAAAAAATAAAAAAATTATATGTTTTACTTCTGTTTCCTGTATTTTTTCACATTGGATGATATCGTTATTGGTGACGAAATATCATTGCCCTGGGCAATAGAAAATGCTGATACGTAGCATTTATTTAACATTAAGATAAAGAGCTTATCTTTATATGAGGATAATTATTATTTGATCAGTGTAAATAAATCCCGTCTATATAACAAAACATGCTTCAAGCAACGGATTTCACGGTCTAATGTGTATCTATCTACTATACTAGCAGTTAGAAGTAAAATTTATATACTAAAAAGGGGACAACTCTCGGAGATTATTAAAATATTTCAGGATACTAATAAACAACTTGATATAGATTTAACACTATGTAGGATATGTAACTTACTATAGGTACTGTATGAGGACATTGATCCATGTAGTATAGGACACTAGACAGGGGAGATAAGTATGTTAGGGCGTAACATGTTATAGACGTGATCCCTTCAGTCAGAGTTAAGCCTCAAAATTACTATCATTAAACGTCGTTAATTCGAGTCAGAGTTCAAATCGATATGATCTCTAGACGTGCTACATTCTACATAGACATGGCCGACGGTTGAGTAAGTTAATCAGTTAGATTGTATATATATATATAGGGTTTATAGGGACTTTCTGACCCGACGTTTCACACGAGAAAACTACAGAGTTCGAACATAGCTCCAGGGTCTACAAAACGTTTGGTATAATAGGTTTTAACACTACGTCGCATAAACATTAGTGCAATACTTGGTATAGCATGCGAGATTATATTATCCATTAAGAAATAGTTTTTGAACTAATTGTATCAATTTCATTTTAAAGTATTAATCGACTATTAGTACTATACAAAAAAAATGTTATTGTAGGTTTAAGCGTCAGGCTTATCATGATTTATTATAACTTTTTATTCCTTATTTATGTCCTAATTTCACTTACAACAAATACTTTATCAACTTTTATATTTACCTTTACGTTCAAGCATTTCTCGTGTAGCGCTAGTCGAGTTAATCATGTGGAAACTTTTAAAAGTTTCACATCAGAGAAAATAAAACTGGATATAATTATGTACCAATGATTATTTTGCTTTTAGTAGGTAATGCTCACTAATATAGTACTGGTTTCCTTGTATAATCGCGTATTTCAAACAGCGTCAATAATGCAAAAATACAGCAAATGAATTGCAAAAAATAGCAAAATATGTGTGCAATGCTGAAAACATCTATTGTTATTGCTAGTATTTCCATGTGACTTAAATTGCTATTACTTACTCTGAGTTTTATGTTTCTTTTACAAACTTATTGCCTCCATCAATGATTAGTGCTTTTTATAGTCAAACAACTAAGTTTATTTGATATGAATGCGTTGATGATTGTTTTGCGATTTTGCTATCACCGCGAAATGTGACCCACAATTTATTGAAAAATGGCAAAATCAAATTTATCCTTAAAGTCGGATCGCGAAAATTTGAAACTGCGAAAAATTCGATTCTATCATTTTTTGTTAAAATCACGACCTTATTGGCCAACGGATGAAGTATGCAATTAGTTAAACTGGAGGGTTTAGTAATCTAATGTGTATGATCCATACAAATCTGATCACACCGGCGACCCTTATATATCCATAAAAACACTTGATAAGATTCCCGCATTAAGTAATTGGTTTGTCTACTGTTGGGTTACAGAAAGACAAGAGTGTTTTGTTGTTTTGTACCGACGAGTTCTGTCAGCACCCAGAGTGTCACCAATAGATCAACAAGGTTGATAAACAAACGTGTTATTTGTTTCGTCATCAATGAAAGGGAAATCTCGTATTTACTATTGATTTGCCGTGTTTACACAATGTCATTGAGTGAATAAAAACGTAAACACACGTTACGTATTAAAACAAACAATAAACAGACACGTTACGCCGTAACTATTATAATTAACAGTATACATATCCCTGCAGCATTTCCATTTAACTGGAAATAAATTCGGCCGTGTGTCTATGTATACAATAGTATTAGTCTCCCATTGTCGTACCTCTTGGTGGAAATCACAGAAAATAATCGGATGTATTTCACGTAAAATCCCGTTTCAATACGCCCTAAATGCCACACCACGCGCGCGTGCGATCTGGCTAGGACCCAGAAATTGGCATTTACCTGTCACCATCGACAGCCTCATTAGAGGGAATGACGATAGTATGATTGGTCGTAATTACAGGTCAGAGTCCCAGATTGTCACCTAAATCGGAAATTAAGTCAGTTGTACTACAGGCCCAAATAATGGCCCACAGGTATAGATAGTTACATCTGTAGTGTGTACCTAATGAAGAAACAGGTGTAATAGATACAAGGTATATCAATTAATGTAGTGTTGTTATTTACGAAGACATGTTATCTTTACATTGTGTATAATTAGCATTAGATGTAGTGAGAAGGAACAACATCAGAAACAAATATTTCACAATTAAAACTAATTAATAAACACCTGACCTTCCATACGATCGGTTTCTGTAAGATTCAAGAAGATGTGTATTATAGTTATGAATAATGTTAGATGAATCTTAATCTACGCGCCTTTAATGTGAAATCTTTAAAATAGTACATTTTGTATGTCTCACATGTACAGTTCTACATACATTATTTTAAGTAAAACCAATATAAGTTTTCTTTTTGACGCAAATCTATTTTCCTACGTAATGATTCCCTACTAGATATGTTTTTCTCTCACAGACGACTGAAAAAGTAAAAATAAATCTAATATCAACAAAAATATTATTGTGCTGGTTCATAATTCCATAGAAGCAATATTCTTTCTATCAGAACTTGAATGGTTTGTTGGCTGATACAAGGAATACCACTGGGTTGTCAAACTAATCTCAAAAGTTACCTGTATGGTGTAAAGAACTCATGATCGGGAATGAAGATAAATGTTGGTATATATATATATATATACAAACACTGTAAAAGTTAATAAAGTATAAATGTGTGGATGAGAAGGGATATATGACTACCACTCGCTGAGACAATGATGTATGAGAGTTATACATGGGTAGCAAACACGCCATCCAAAGTACTGTAGAACGCTGGATTCTCCGTAAGGGTACACAGGCCCCTGGAGAATGCACGCGACCAGAGATCTCCCACTTATAGTAGATATTGACCAATCCACTTCCATGGGCCATTCACCATCTGACCACTGTCCGGCGCATGTTGCTTAGACAGATACTTCTAACTACTTTGATGACAGAACATGTCCGAGCGCATGCTCCACGTGCCATCAGACCTTTGTTCCCGGAGGTTGTTTCCGGGTAAAATCGAGCCACCATCAGAATGACTTGCGCATTAGTTCACTTTTGTTTACACATTCAATAGGTAGTTTGTTTACCGAAATATCCCGTATAAGCTATCAGTCCCCACTGCCCACTCAACAGATTGTCACTACCAAGATGTCCTGACGGAGCTACAGCATTCCTACTGAACAATAAAACGGGATTTAAATTGGGATAGGAATTTGTCAAGTGTCCAAGCCACAAATACGGACAATGGCTACTCGAGAAGATGCTATGGTACTTATAACCCGACCGTTCGTACAACATGAGGTCATCACAAGGGCAAAATAAAATCCACCACTCTTTTCAGATCATGTTACCAAAATGTCTAAATTCAGTGTAAACAGCTAACGAAGTTCGAAAACATTCGATAGAATATTATCCTTTAAGACTATTTAGAAGCACTGTCTCGTGTTTTGTCTGACAACAATGGTTGAAGAGTAGAGACCTAGAAAAATATGTGGATCCTTTCACACTATTAGTGAAACTCAGTTCCTATTGGGACAATAAACAACAATACCATTGTTTGTTTTTACGTCATTGTACTTATCCTATTGTTATCCCAAATCCACAGGAGTGACGGAAGATTCCTTGTATGACGCTTGTTATGAAAGGGCATTTTTTAAGTATTGATATTTTACGGTTTTCCCCAAATATTTTCCATTCTCTATGATATAATTACTTCTCTTTGTTTCACTCGGTCAGAACGAATGGAAGTACTAGATATTATATTTCTTAAGAATGTTATTATACAACTATTTCGTTTTATGGGTAAAATGTCAGTGGTGTTAGGAATTAAAACATTGGTATTAAGTAAATTACGATTTGGACTTGATATTTCAATTAAAGGGACAATTCGGTCTAAGAGTACATTTAAACTTGCACATATTTCGGAAACAAACTAGTTCTAAGGGAAATTAGATTAGTTTGTTTAACTGTGATATGTCAGAAAAGCTCACTGTAGTCAAATGTAAGTGAAAAGTTCAATCGCCATTACACATAGCCTTGTATGCCGAACCCTGACCCTTGCCTGTGTAGTAAAGAATTTTTTGTCTAGAACTACTCAAATCGCTCTTACAGTTGCGTTAACATTATAAGATGCATGTTCTTGTCTAAAAATAATTTCATCAACTCCTCAGTGGTTATGTATTGCATTTGTTTAACGTGCGTGAATTTGACTCGGGTAAGGGTACAGCCTACATGTTGTACCTGTTTAATCGTATTGATCAACGATTTGGAATTTCAATAGTATTAATCAAAATACTTAACCATGTTGTGGAATTTGTCACTATTTCTTGTCATATGTTTCATAAGGAATGTAGAACAATACATTTATGCCATATTTTGCTTCTTTGTTATGTAAAAGAATTAACCTGAGTGAATTGTCCCTTTAATTAGATAAAATGCCACAAGTGTTGGTAGGAATTCAAAAACTTTAGAAGTAGTCTTAAAGAAAAATAATTTCTTATCAATTCTGCATGTATCTATATAGGCAAAAGATCAAATTATGGTACATTTTAAATCTTCACTGCCAAAACGTGTGAGAGAGTTTGACCAGACTTCAATTACTACAACAGCGACATGGGGGTGATAGACAAATGTCAATTGTTATATATAATAATAATTATTATTAATCCCTTTCTAACTAGAATCTTAGCAAGTAAATTTTAACCTTAATCAATATGATATTAGGGCTTTTCCCTTTAAGTGTAGTAATGTCGGAACAACCTGGAGATCAATGACCCTGGTTACGTAGTAAATATTACTATATCCTAGTTCGCCTATATCTTTCCTATAAAGGGAATGGCCGCTCCAAGTCTGAGTCAACATTTCAACACCTTCAAAAGTCGTTGACCAGATTCAAACAAACACTGTAGTGAGTTAATCTGTCCTTCAGACACTCTTTGTAAAATCAACAGTGCTGCTAGTTATAGTTTAAATTTTGAATACCTATAACTGATTGCCTTCATGTTTGTAGAACATTAAGGTCAAATACTTTGACTTTGGTGTATTTTCTATCTTCATCAAGATCCCGTTGTGAGTATCTTGAGTACCATGGTGATTAACTTTAACACATTCATGTTCTTTGTCTTATTTGTTCAAAGGTCACATTTAAGTTCTGAACATTTTATAATGTCCAGGTGAAAGTACTTGTTGCTCTATTACAAAATGGAGCCTTTCTTTCCAAACAAAACCTTCTGTCATACAATTTATTTTCAAAAATCAAACTTATTATCGGAGATGAAGCGGGTCAGGAGGTGAGTGGTCGGGTATAAAGAAGTCGACCTTTAATCCGGATAAATGATGCTCGTTATCGACAGAAGATCCCTCTCGAGTACTGTATTATGAAGGACAAGTTCCAATTATTCGGGTAACGCCATCCTTGTATTATAATTTAACAAGGGAAAAGCTTCGCTATAGTTACAGTGGTCATTTTAAAAACATTATAGGAAATCTCTACTCTGGACTTGACCATTTGATGTATGACCAAGGTTCATCTTTAGACCGTTGTGGGGCGGTCAGTCCCACCCTCCCGTGGCTATCCTGTTTGAATGTCCAGTATAACGTTACACCTATCCCTCTACCATCAGGCCCCACGTTATATAAACGTATTCTATAACTATTGAATAATGCCAGTTTAATTATCCGATCACTGGTTTAGTCACCGAAACTATTGTGCCTGAAATCGAAAGCCTTGAAAGGAGAGCTTTATCAATGTTCACAGACACAATGAAAATGAAAATGAAAAAATCGCTGACACTTACAGTGCGATTCTGCGAGGGAAATACACAGTAATCTTTGAACGAGAAGTCAATTTGAAGCCTTTTCTTATTAACTTGACTTAATAAATACTATAAACAGACCTCAACCCACTAGCTTACTGACTTTAAGGCGTGTTTACTCAAGGACGCCAGTGAAAAGATGTCAGAAAGTGTTTAACGTGAATATATTCGATACCTGATGCATTGTTAAATATCTACGTAAGTAAAGGATTGTGTATTCAATGCCAAAGGTGTCAGTTTTGACGTGATGTGAAATACGTAAATACCAAACCAAGAGAAATCTAGAATGAGATCTTATGTGTGAAATTTTTGCATCATCAAAGCCCTGTTACCAACATAAGGCAATTGATTCAGATTTTAGCATCACAAATTTGTGTCCCAATAAGAATTTTTACTTTCTGTACAACATTTCAGAATTGACATTAAATGTAGAACACGACGCATTAAACTGTTAGCTGCATATCTCATTTCCGTTTTGTGAGGTGTAGAATTTCTAGTTTTGGTGAACGGAACATGTGTAAGAGTACAGCTTTATACATTTCTGTTATGTCCAGTCGTGAGAGAAATGAAGAAGGCCTCTCAGAAGGAATATGGTGAGCTTTATATATACACTATATGTTTACCAGAAAACGACAATATGCATCAATTATGCATTAAAAGTGACTAAAGAAAACTGATTGCTGACAATCGGTACCAGCATGCATTTAAAATTTTAAAATTAATATCATGATTTAAGTACGGTGCAGACCTTTTTGTGCTTGTGATTTCAGGGATGGGACAGCTACCATAAGTTGTAGACTAAATGTCAATAAAAAGTAAATCTCGCCGACATCGTGTGCAGTGACGGGACTCGATAAAACTCTGTTTACATTCACCAGGTCTAAACTTGATTTACACTCCAAATAATATGATGCACTTTACGACACAAACATATATAATCATCTGTTTAACATGACACCAAAGTATTAGGGACAAGAGAATCTCTTTTGTCATCAGTAAATGTTATCATCTACAAATCGCGATATTTTCCACGTGATAATAGATATCATAATAACTACCCTACCCCACACCCTACCTGTAATTGACAGAAAGCACAACACCTGATAAAGTATCAGCAACCTTGGCAATTATATCAATTGTCTAAATACACATTGACATATACGATAGCTATCATATTTCCATAAACATTTATGTTCTTTTTCATATTTCGTAAAAAACGATTTGTGATGATTTTCTGTCGATTACCTTAAACAACTGTGAATCAGATAAAACTATATATAATAGGTATTCTTTAACATGCTTTAACAGGTCCCAACATTAAATAGATAATTGTGAAACCGATCCCCTATCGCATTTAATGGTAATTAGACAAACAGTAAAATTTAAACGTTGTTTAACTCCCAACTAAATACAAGATGATCATTTCATTGTTATGCTAATGCAGTAAATATAGAAAACACGTTTAGTTCCAACGCTCTATTTTGTAAATAACACGAGTAAGATGTTATTTAAAGGGACTTATCAAATTCATTTGTCTATTGTAAGTGAATGTGGGAAAATATAGATATAATAGTTTTCCTATTTTCGTATCATTGTCACAATGGACAATCTGCATAATCAGTTTATGCTTCAAAACTCTAATTGCTGATTTTATGGAAATTTCTCAACTTAAAAGCAGAATGTAATCTATTCACAATATCTTTAATTACTTATTGAGTCTTAAAAACTACTTTCTCATCTCGTACCAGCACGTTGTAATTCAACATTGCCAAGTCATCGTGGCGGTATAGTCATAATACTATAATAATAAATTAACCAAGTCCATAGATGCATTGAATATATATCAAATGTAAGTATTTATCGTTCGTATTTCACCTATACTTGAGACAACCTGCCTGTCCTTTGTCGGCCGTCTTCATAAACCGCCGGGTATATTGACATAGGCAGTGAAGTGTATGTATATTGGGGTTATTTTGTTGTACATACGGGCCTTTTATTGTTCGTGACGTAACAGTCTTATAAACCCACTAATCAAATTTACACAGTTGTGACTTCACAGTAGCTCGATTATTGAAATAACTCTCTACTGGCATAACAATAGATAAACTTCATTACCTTACTGGTATATCAAAATAAGTTTCTTTAGACGAAGTAAATATAACCGGCATACATTGTGATCCCGAGAATAGAATATCCCTATCCTTCCTTTCATATCTCGACGTTTTATTGCATTTTTACAACTATAATATATCATCATTTTGAAATCCACAGCTTAAAGTCAATTTTTCATACATGAATAATCACGTGATATTTTCAACAAAAAATCCGTTGTTTGCATCTTTTATAGTAAAACCAGTCAAGTTTGTGAATTTTTTTTATTTTACGGAGAAAATAGAAATGTTTGCCCTAGACCAGCCAGTATTACACCTATAGGTATGAAAGAAAGAAATATAGACTCACCTGACCAGTACTCGAAAAGGACAGTGTTCGAACACCTATTTTAATTTTCGCTTCTCATTCCTAAAATCAGTCGATTCTTTTGTTTATGGTGCATAATATTTATGGTGTGTGTTGACACTTTTCTTTTGCCAATAAGAAAAGTTCGCTTAGCAGTTCCGTAATTTGAATATGAGCAGACGACGTCTAACGGCAAATCACAAAATTGACGATCGCCAAAATAAACAGCATAGCATGAAAAGTTAGAAATATTCTAAAAATATATAATCATGTTAAAATGACAAAAAAAGAAAAACTTCTCTTCTTAAAGAGAAATAACACTTGCAACATGTTTTGGCATGAATAACGAAAAAATGGGATTTTCTCAATTTTGGTTCACTTCCCGCCCGGTTAACACGCGTGTTAATCATGATTTCCTTTCCGGTGTATCACCCAAATAGTTAACTTAGTTTTTTGTCGAATATGAACAGATTGTGGATTTAGAAAATATTTTTGTTGCTGTTTTGAGAAATAGAGATCTAAATATACCAGAATAGGTAGAAAATTTGTCATAAATACTATGTTTATTTTTTTCATTGGGGTGTTCGAGGACTGGTCCCTTCTTACGCAATTTCCGCCATTTTGACAGTGATCTTTGACTCGCTGTCGTAAACAAACCAACACGTGAACTGAATTTTAATTTTGTTGAAAATATTCGTCATAAATCGGTCCTAAGTTACAATAATACAAATATCAAGCATTGCTTACTATTTTAATTTAAACAGCCAAAAACCGTGTTTTTTGTTCGAGCACTGGTCAGGGGAGTCTAGAGGTACTATTTTCGATAAAGTTTGAACTATTTTGAAAATATTCAAGTTGAAATCGAATTCAGTACAGGTATTCTTGAAGGATCCATTTATCCATTTTCGCCCCTTGCTCTCTTACATGCAAATGTATCAATGCCTGATATGAACGAGCTCCTAACACAAAACAGTATCTCTGCTACCTTGGACAAAATTCAAAAATGCATTCATAACTTTTCAGAACCATCCTATAAAAGTGTATTGGAGCGTTTTTGTGGTCAGAATTCAATTATAAAAATACCAGGGCGGAATTCCCCGAGACCTTCAACTTGTTGACGTAGTTATTTGATCGTTTATAACACCACGCGTTTGAAGTAATAGTGTATTTGTAACGTTGAGAATTTAAATGCTGGTTTTATTCCAAATATCGCCAGATCCTTCTCTCAATACAGCTATTTACGCATTTTGCCTAAAATACTTTTCTGGTCCGGTGATTTTAAGACCGGAAGTAATTTCGCGGCCATTATGCCAAGTGTACTTACAGTTACTCACCTACATATGTACTATATATGTTATTTATGTGGTGACCTTGAATGATAATCATAACCTGTGTAGTTACCATGGTTACTATTTCTACATTTCTATCACAAGTATCCGGCGTAGGTGGTCTTTAATTTCCTTGTGATTTGTAATTGACTCCCACACGCTGTGACCTTCTTATTGGATACACACAAAAGGTATTCCTCCATATATGGAATAAGAATGGATATACAAGATGTATAAGAAAACATCTATCCATTTATCAAGGCATAGAAATGGTTGGCTTTTGAAATGAATATATAAATGATGTTCAATATAGGATATCGTATCGCCTAAGTATGTACCGCACCGAATTGAGAAATCACTATGCCTCGTCAATGCTATATGTAAAATGTAACTATTTTTTTTCTATATTTTTTAACTCATGACTTAGGTGAGACCTATGTGTGTGATCTTTAATGCCTAATACTATGAAAAATTTTCTTTGGCTAAGACTTTCAGCATCTGAAGAATTCAAATACGATTTTTCCAGTAATCTCCAACTACTTTCTAAAACATTTTTTTTCTAAATAGTACTTACTAAATAGTACATCCACACTAAGAAAGTTTGTAACACAAGATTGTAATATTGGAAATGTTTTTCATGAACACAACAACTGAACAACCTCGTTTTATCCCATCTACTCGTCTTTATATTGGTCCAATTATGATTTTATAGAATAATTTCTATTTTCGCCTTCCATAACAGTGAACACTTATGATGACGAAATAGAAACAACCGCCCATAGTTCCCGCCTTCCTGTCTCTGAGCAGACGACGTGGCTTCGTCAAAAATGTATTTCCAATTTAACACCTATACAATCAATTAAGTACACATTTAACATAATGACAATATTATAGATCTGAAAAAAAATAGTTTGCATTGAAATATAGCCAAACAAAACTAAGAATGAAGTAGGCTTAAGAGTTAAAAAGTCAATTTCTGATCGACATTCGGCCCACTTGATGTCTGCAATCTACTATGACGTGAATTCTAACCTTATGTAAAATCGATATTTCTCAGTTTAAAATTCCACTTGTAGATACGTTATGTAATGTCAATATGGAGGCCAATTGATACACAAATATTGTATTGATGACGTTGAAGAGTGCGTACTTTAGTACATGTCGTGGTTTGTTTACTTTGTGAAACAAAAATAAATCAATATTAACTTGTAGGACAATATCATGTCTATGGATTTGTGTGTTAGATACGTAATTCGGCATAATCAACTACTTGTCGGGTCGGGAAGACATATCAATTCCAAGGATTTTTGTGAGGTAACAAATATATTGCATTCTCTCTAACTTTAACCAAAACCCAAACTAGTCCGCACTTCTTTCAAACCCCCAACCGGTCCCCATCAAATACCCATCATCACTACCCAAGCTAACGATATCGACTTTACACTAGATTATACCCAACAGACGAGCTCTACTGAACGAGTTGTCGTTTTATAATAATATTTTTTTTTGTAATTTTTATATTTTTCTACGCATTCTAATTGGTTCTATAACCTACATTTCTCTGGACCAGTTAACTATTTCTTTGGCTGTTTTATACAATACACTATAACCGGAAGTACAATAAGAAGTAATACCTTACGGTGAAATGATCTTCAAGTAAAATGACCTTTTACAAGTTCAAAAGATGGACTGGTAATTGTTTTGGTCATTTAGATATAACATTTTCTAAAACACATAAAGGTTGCAACTGTAAGCTTTATTATTTCAAACGAATGTTGTAACCATTTAGTAACCCTGGGATCAAAGGTTCTTTCCTTGGAAGTTTGAGCTCAGATAGTGGCTAGTTTCGTTACATTTTCCATTGAAGTACATCATGTATAATGCTTTGTTTAAGTATAAAGTGCGCGGCATGCAAATAATGATTATAGTGATCCTCAAATCCTTTCACGTGCCCAGGGTCCCCGTTTATGTCCGGGCAGTTCGTGTTAAATGTAGCGGACATTACCGGCAATAAAACACCATATTTGTCCACAATTCAACCGGCCACGCCCTCCTGGCTCCTTACACCGTCCCGTGGACGTCTGCAGTGATAGCACAGAACAATGAGGGTGACAAGACACATCCTTGTGTGATACCTAGTGACAGGTCTACCGTTGTATCCCGCTGGGGACTTTTTTCTTCAAATATTGATTCGGCCACGGTTGTCCGGAGTTTTTGTGTAATTGGAGAAGGTTACAATTTAGTCTGTTTACTCAGCCAAAGGAACATTAGTAATACATTAGTCCAAGTAACAACTAACAAATGATAAATGCTGTTAAATTACTACTAAAATGTCACGCTATTTAGAGTTTTTATCGAATAGCAAGTTATAATATGGGAAAACACGGAATGTAGGACCCATTTCAGAGGTAAATGGGTCTACTCCGGGTACCTCAATGTGGGAATATCTATACCCCAGATAATCGGGGTTCATTGTGGCAAATCATCCCGATAATTGGTTGGAAAGTTACCTGTCTGTTGAACACACTAATGGTAGCTATCATGTCAATGGGTTACTCTTATATAAACCAACCTCTCCTTTTTAGTGTTATTAAAACAAATCAAAATTATTATTTTTGGATCAATTGAAATAAATAATATATCTTGAAGAAAATATAAATGATTAAGGTTATTTTACATTTGCATTAAAAAGAAAGGTTTGTATCTAAATTGTATTATTAAAAATGAAATATCATGGAATGTATATAATTCATGTTAAATTGTTAACAAAGATAATATGATAAATCAATAAGAAAAAATGTCTTTTTTTATCCGGTTCAACTCCATTCTAACTCATGAAAATTCATGAGAACATTTTGAGAGCACTCCATCCCATGTCTTGTGCTGTTGACTCTTAGATGTCATTTTGTTGATCTTTGCCCGTTATTTACAAAACTGAAATAAGACTATTTATGTGTTATAAGTATCCTATGCTCTAGGTGGTCCTTTTATGTGGTACCTGTGACGGACATGTTGTTGATTTGTACCTTATACAGGTATGTTATGGTACGTGTTAACAGCTCCACGCACCTGTAAAAGGTATGTGAAGTCCAATGCAGTTCTAGTGGTACATGGTTATTTATGTTACATAGGGAGAATTAAATCACCCCGCGCTCTCTCATTCTTCATCTGCAGATGTTTGACCTACAAGGAACTGTCATCAATTTCTCCAATCCCGCGGGCAGCTTGTAACAATGGCGCGAAGCTCGAGCTTTAATTCTTTAATCAGCTTTCCTGTTATATACTACACAGGTAAATAATAGAATTATTGGCTGTCAGTTTTCACCTGTACCGATCTCTTACTTACAAATATAAGCCTTAAAATGTGCCAGAACTTATAGTCAATGTTCGCAAACTTAATCCAAATCTTCCGTTATTTTCACAACGACATGTACAAAGTGTTTTTCTTATTCAGTCTTGGTGTCAGACAAGGATCAATATTATCGCTTTATTCGTTATAATTCTGTTCGAGATTAACGAGTTTAATATTCTATTCCTCTTGTAAACATATTCAAACTGCTAAAAAAAAGTTTGAACATGTAAATAAACGACCTTAGAAAGATCAGCAAGTTTATTCGTGTATATCTACAAACCATATATTAAATTTCATTTCCAAGTTCTATAAATTCTCTTATAAACCAGATGGTTTCGCTGATTATTCAATTTAGTTTCACTTTGCTTCGGTAAGCCGAAAATCTGATAACGGGAACTTTTATGCTCCTATTTATATGTATTGAAGAACTGTTTCTATGTAATCGTAAAATCGTTAAAGCCGTAAGATTTACAGCGCCTTTTTGCCCTTCACTGCGTTTAACAATGAAAGAGATCTTATAAAGTATCCCGCCCG
This sequence comes from Argopecten irradians, assembly GCF_041381155.1. Taxonomy (NCBI): domain Eukaryota; kingdom Metazoa; phylum Mollusca; class Bivalvia; order Pectinida; family Pectinidae; genus Argopecten; species Argopecten irradians. Next base: position 9,631,038 of record NC_091147.1, on the reverse strand, counting down.
AGCTCCTAAAAGTACCTCTCGTCCTAACCAGAAACAGGGATAGGAATACTGATTTAACGCAATGTATTGTATATCAAAACAAGACCCTCTCCCTAACATTGTAAGTCAGTTTACATTAGAAACAGTACCAGCAGAAACGAAAAAATAGATAGGAAGGAAGCAGGTCATGAATGAAAATATGAAATTTGGGATTGGAGTTTATTTCAAAAAGTACAACTAATACCAGAGATTTAAATATAATATACTATTTAAATCTGTGCTAATACGAGTAATTAATCCGGCCAACAATCCTTTTGAATTTTGATCTATTCTTAACAATACTCGTTAAAAGAGGGAGAATAATTAAACGATATACAATAAAATAAAGTGTTTTGCCTCTGTTCCTTTTTCGTCTATTGTTGATGTCAGATTAGAAACTCATTTCTTCATTCTGTCTTCTGTGATTAGGAGCAAGTGTTTGATATCAATAAAATAAGTTGATGGTTCACAACTCTGAAGGTCTATCTACTTGTTTTATTGGTGGTACAAAGACACAAAAAACAGGCTCTTTAATATAACATCGCCATCAGGACATTAAACCCCCCTGTACGCGGTATAAACTATAATTGCATGGACAGTAATATGTCGTAATGTTTATGATTGACACTTTTGCTGTGAGGTAAAGGTCAGTCATGTTTTTGTTCGGTAGCTGTTATTTGGTATTGATCATTTACTTTATTGCCTTTCTAAAATTTATTTTGCATGCAAATTGTATTTTACTTTCAACATCGGCGCCGTTTTACTGTTACATTATACCTGTTATAAAATGTTAAGGCTATGAACTTCAAACAACGCAACGCTTACAGCGAAACACCAAGGAGAGCAAAAGTATAGATGCCTGACTAGGACCAAATCTAACCAGTATTAAAGAGCGAGAAAAAATCACTGCTTGTATAAGCAAAGATTTATAGCAATTAATTCACTTGTCGTATATACATTTCTTAAGTATTTTATTCATTGCCGAGACAATAAACCATGTACTGTTGTTCCGAAGGATAAAGATTTGAGTTTCCTGATGTGATTGTACTACGATAGTACATTAGTATATCTCTTCCAGTGATAGCCGTTCGTCATCAAATATGGATAGCATTTCTATAACGTATCCTAACCGGAAAGACATTAATATTCTCTCTGACTTAAACGGGATTTACAGAGTAAGTTGTGCAATGTAGCAATATGATAAAAGAGCAATGCGATATTAGTTGTTAAATAATGCAGGTTATGACGAGTAGCTGTCATATAAATCAGTGGTGTAATTAAGAAAGAAAGAATCTGGTAAAGAATGAAATGGAAAGGATTTTTGTAGGCTGGACCTGTTGTCAAATCCCCATTGTCAAGAACATCATGACAATTAGATATTATGAAAGGGAAATAAAATGAATGATATATTGGTAATACTAGTATGATACTCTATAGTACTGTATGACTTTGTTATTCATAGAGCATCCTCTATGTACGAGATGCTTTCATATCGTAAAATGTTATTGCTACTACGGTATGCCTGCTATATTTATTCGACAATATAGAGTGTTAGCTAACTGAAGCATACTTTCGAGCACCTTCATTCAGAATAGACCATCGGTCATATTATACAATAAAAAGAACAGTTGAGTAAATAAGTCTAACTCAACAATTGTTCAGCTTTCAGCAAGAAAACCTCCACTAAAATAAACTGGTTTACCTCAACTAAGAGGCTAAACGAAAATACCCCCTAAAGGTGCATTACCCCTGAAGCTATAGTATATTACCCATGGTGCCTCAGTACAATGCCCGTGATGCCACTGTATCCGGACACGTGACTACCATTTACATTAATATTGATAACCGGATTTATTTATGAGAGGACTTAATTCAAACATGTTGATGGAAAGTTCGTAAATAAATAGATACAACAGCATATGTTGATCTACCCATCCATTATGTATTGGCCGTGTCCCTAGCTTGTCCATTAATTCTTGTATCAGAGTGTAAATGGACACCCTGGATCGATTCTCACCTGACACTACTGACCAGGTGTATATTTACCCGCGTGATCAATGGATGAACTGTCGGAAAACTGGACGCAAACATACAGAGTGGACACAAACCTGTGTTCTGTTTTGTATAGCACTGTCGTAGCTAACATATACAACATCGGTGACCAGTTCCAAAAATGATAGGTAATTTCGGGATAAACCCGATTTATTGCGGTTGAACAATTATCAATTGTTGATGATTTGCTCATTTCATCCCTCAGTGAAAGCTGCAATTTCTAATTCAGTCTGAATAGACTACTACTTAAAACATACAACTAAATAAACATGACATTAGTCATTCCCGAATCCCTCGAGAGTACAGAGGTTTCCGAATGACAGCTGTTGCATGAGAGATGTTCCGATATGACCTGTTTATCATGGTGGTATTTTATGGCTGAACTAGAAATCCTATTTTGTTATTTGATTACAAAGATGAAAACCATCGATATCTCTCCAATGACTCTATCAACGTGTCATTTATTCGGTGTCAGCAAACTCGATAATCTGTCCATCAGGTGAATTCACTTTCAAAGGAAATAAACATGTGTCACTGAATATTATTTCTAAACAGAAGCTACAAATGTTTATCATTTCATTTCTTTTGTTTACACGATGAATTTGTTTTATATTAATATCCGTATTCTAGTGGTCTCTTTGTATAGAAGAGTCGACTTTTCATCAACACAAAAACAATATGACAGAATGGTCTTGCTGTCAATTTCTCGATAAAACTTACATACAAAATAGGCATTCGATTTCAGTTTTTTTATTCGATTTATTTTGAATGAAGTCCTTTCTTAATTTTAACATATAACAATAACACTCTCAATATCATTGATAGTTAATACTGTTGGAAGCGTAAGGTTAAAAAGTTCTCCCGAATTATCACAAACATGTCAACAGTACAACTTTCCTTGGTGAAAACTGGCAATTATTCTCAGGTCACAATTACAATATTTCATTGGATTTGCAATAGATGATTTATAGCCCGTAATTAATTTCAATTGAATTACACAAATGTAGATATGCGATAATGAGTCCGTATTTTTTTCCTTATAGTATTTGTCGTTATAGAATTTTGTGATGAAAGTGCTTTTGTGTATGAAATGTCTAATGATACAGAATGTTTACTCGTATATTCATTGAAATGATTGAATCATTTGTATATATATGTAGGTGGTCGCTTTTCAGTAGGAATAACATTTGAAATGTAATTGAACAAAGTATACACACATTGAATTTTCCTTTTTTGTAGTCTTTGTACAACTCCTAAAATGTTTCTATTGTTATGAAAGTCAAAATTATTGTCAGGCTGCCACACACACGAATAACTAATCACAATTAGAAGTGTCGATGGAATTTATTTAAGTATGCAGGTATTGTTCAAAGACACGTGTTTGGGTATTTCGTCAATAAAATGTTTAAAACGGTTGTATTAGGACCGACCCCACACGGGGCTGCTCCCTAACCCTAAAGTGATCGAATTGCGATTGAATTGGTTACGAGGGACTTCGGACATTCATAGCAACACGCGTGCCTGTGTCTAGTCCATCTGTCATTATCAACAACCGAATCTGTCATCTAGCACTGGTCGATATCTATACAATGGTTGCCCGTCAACAGAAAAAAAAGATGAAAATTAAAAGACGTGTTTTTTTCATTTGTTAGCAGATTTACATACAGGTAGAAGGTGACAGATAGGCAGCAGCGAAAGTGATTACTGTCACAAAGGCTTTGTCAACAACCCATTATCTAACACATGATCCCGGCCCTTGTTAAATAAATAAAATGGTCTTCGCCGGAAAGGGGCGTTCAACCGCAATTACGCTGAAAATCAACCCTCCCAAATAGATTTAAATACTCTGCTGTTTTAAAGCATTCGGACATAATGTTATCTCAAATGGACAAAACGTGACAAAGAAGAGATGTTCGGAAATGCTCTTTTGTAATGAGGGTAAGAAAAACACACCACGCGCTGAAAGCAGGAAGCGATTGTTTGACGAACATCTTTGTGACCGGAAAGATCTTAATCTTGAAGGAAAATTGTTAAAACTAAAATTGTTTGTTAATTTGATATGTATTTGACACTACAGACGTGCTGTGTTCTCTTGAAACAAGATTATCAGTGAAATTAAATCCTTTATCTTCAAGGGTGTTGGTCTTCAAACTAAAACAAACACTTCACAGTTTCAAAGGCATGAACAATCGGCGGTTAGAAAATGAGACGAGCCTACGTCGATCATAATGATAAATTATGAAGTATGTGCCAAACATAGATATATCGTTTGTGAGTTGGGGTGTGAAGCCACCTCAGTCCAGCGGTCGCGATCCCGTCAGTGATAACGAGGCTCGGGTTTGACCTCGTCACATTGACGTCGTCACCCTGAATAGACGCGTAGGAATACAACTTTGGCTATTTGTCTCAAACTAACATAGGTATATTACACCATTGTTTGGACTCAATCTGATTATTCTCGGCATTGTTTAAAGTTCTTTATAAAATGATTAGGCAGTTAATATGTATTTCAGTTAATAAGATCATATCGTTTAGTTTAGGAGTAAAATGCTTCAATCATCGTGATTTAGCGTTCTTGGTGGGTATCAGAAGCATACAAACGACTTACTTAGAGCAGTTATACATAGAAAATGAGCATTTGATATTCTCATTTTTTTTAATTTCATGAATATGAAGATTTATGCAAAAATTATAAAACCTGTGTTTGACTGTTAAAAATATCTATACTTCACTATAATGATATGTGGATATATTTATCGTAAATTCAACGCGAATCTTTTCAAGTTGAAGACTGTTTCAGTGTACAGAAATGTGAATAAGATTATTAATTCAATTGCTAGCTTTATACTAATATAATCGGAACTAAAAATAAATAGCCCATTTACCTACATGATTACAGGTACGCATGCACCATCATACCCCACATATAAATTTATTACAAACATTGATTGGCATCGAGTATAATTTTATTATTTATATGCATTCATGTTGGACTTCACCTGGAGACATTAACCGGGGTACATATCAAATAAATCATAGATTCCTTTACACTAGTTTACACATCTAAAACTATTACCAGTCAAATTATGTTGAATCATAAAAAGACAGACCTGTAATAGATTAGCATGCACTGTATCCTCGAACTAAATGCTTACTTCCATAACATATTAGTCGCCTATTTATAATGCTTTCTCTTTTAAGCGTTTTTCCGGACCGTGGTTCGGGGTCGTTGATACACAGTAATTATGTCTTCAAAATCAAACAGTTTTATCAAATGCGAAACAACCGGAGAGCGAATTAAGTGAAATGTCGTTTGGTAAGCATGGCCTTGTCTTTGTCCATTTCTATCTATTTACGCATTATTAGACACAAGACGATGTTTTGGGTTGACATGGTCACAAAAATCATGTAAGATTTACACACACTCGTATTAATGTTATGACTAGACAGAATTAACACCATTTAATTGACTGAAATTGAAATTAGTTTTTGGACGTTTCGTAATAGACATGAGAGAGCTGCAAACAAAGACTGTCTGTCAATATTTACTGACCTATGTCATGTTTCGTGAGGAATAGTTAGACTTGAACACTTCAAATTTGTATGGAACCAGTGACTTACCCAGAGTTGATATTCAAGGGATTCACCGCCCATAACATAATATATTCTTTAAATAGATGAAGGTGGTCATTATTTCAAAGATGTAGATTTAGATAACTAATTGTTGAAGACATTAATCACAGTCTTGAAATACTTTATCTAACAACAATGCGAAAGTTTTACATATGTTGAGGTGTTACAAATCTCTATAAACACTTATTGCGTGTATTATACATATGTATTCAGAACACTGTACACTTAAGTTACTTTTTAATTGATAGATTTTAATAAAGAATTGTTCAACATAATGAAATACATAGTCAATAGTTTATCTATTTAGACGTTTTTCGTCTTTTGATCCTCTAAGCTATAATAGATGTTCGTTAGAGTGTAAAATTTTCTTTTCAAATCTAACCATGCTTTAGGAGATATGGTCATTGTGACATTACTCTATTAGGACAACATTAGAGAGCTCTCCCAAGGGGGACGATTCCGCCCATCAAAAGATTGTTTATGGAATCTTTTCAAATTAAAGAAAATAAATCTCAAAATATTTGAATGGTGACAACAGAACTAACACCTCTCTTAATGGAAAAGTGACAATATTTTGCTTGGTTGGTGTGAAAGTTTGTCGTATATATAAACAAAGCCTGGCCATTGGCATCAGACACATGGCTAATCTATTGTAATCCAGTATAATATACACGGGTATTAATAGCCTTTCCAACGAGCCCCGTTAACTTATTTAATACAATACGCATACATGTAAGTATATTTTCATTCTGGTAACACATGTTTTATTTTGAAGATTTCGTCATGTTGTTTTGTAGTATCGGAATATTTCTGATTGTCAAGTGGTTCTTGAGAAGTAGTCACATTAAACTCGAATCACTCTTGACACCCAAAGTGGTCTGGTTTCATTGTGTTTCTATGTATAGCACGTTCAGAATAATCAAGGGTTATTTGATGTCAAGAGAAAATTTACGCAATAATATAGACGATTATATGATGGTTACATAGACGAAACTGTATCGCAATTATTTCAATAAATATTTCTGGAAAGATCAATCAAGGTATCGTTCGCAGAACTCATTGATACGATTAGAATAAGAAGAATTCAATATACAAAGCTTATTTAACCAATTCCCTATCCTCTATATATATGATTACTGTTTCCAATTGTTGTATTAAAGATGCTCCACCGCCGACATAGCATAAATGATATTCAATATTTGAACAATAATTGGTGTATTATCGTGTATATATATGTCTAATTAACACAAAAAAATAATATAAAATAATTTATTTTGTCTTTGGTGCATGCGTAATCAGTACTTTATTCCATATAGGATATAGTGCCACGGATTTTTTTCGGGATGCAATTAATTATTTTTCATATTTTTAACTTGAAGTAAAATTAGAAGCTCATACTTTTCAATGTTGGTAATGGTGTAAAGTAAGTAACTTTTGTAACTGAAGAAAAATACTAAATCGTCTTCTCCTGTTTTTGATAGTGAAAAGATACTATTTGTCGGCGGTGGAGCATCTTTAACTTTTTTTAGAAATAAATGTCAGAAAATATACCTGGCGATATGTATTGTAACACCAGTGAATACCATAGAAATACTATAGAATATAGAAAATGAGCTGTATGAAGAATGCTTATGATAACAAATAAGAACAATAGGTTTCCATGGCCACTGATGTTCCATGATGTCCCATCAGACTGACGAAGGATGTTCGCGGCAGGAACGGCAGATTATTTACGGTATTTGAAATACATCCGAACTCGAACTTTAAATCATCGTAATAAAAGTCCATTAACTTTCCGTTGCCATTGTTTTATGTATACAAATATCTCAATGAAAAGTAATGGCTTCATTTCCAGACGAATACCCGGTGGGTATGTCATGGTAGTCGATGGAAGTTCAGATAATGTCGGGCAGGGCCGTGTAAGTGACAACATGGCCCCCAGGGCTCACGTGCGTCTTAGTTCAACATAACAGCGACACCTGATCGAAGTAGGTTTCTGACCTATTTAACGGTACTTTCTAATTCTTTAAATGGGTAGCATGAATTGTTAACAACGGGTTGACAATTTACAATATCTGGATTATGAATAGAACTTGATACAATATGGTGCAATGGCTCACAGCCCGGGTTGCGAGAAACATTTTAGTAGTATGCTGTAAAGACTATTAAAGACAATTCGAAATCAACACTTTGTTGGAGATGGAATTTTCCATTGGTATACATCTAGGCATTGTTTTCGGAAATGAATATAGCAGTTATGATGCATTATCATTGGCAAAGTTTATAATAAAATAAACATAATGTCAGTAATGTTAAAAAAAAGATAGCTATAAACATTCATCACATTCCCATTTTAATAATTACAGATCAATGGAGCTAAATTTACAGAATTTCAGCGTCAATGTTGATTACCAGAGTAGTTGAAATTCTGAATATCGACATGTGTTTGGTATACAAACGTGAATGTAAAACACCTTTTGTAAAGAAGTTCAATAGTATCAGTCTCAATATCCCCCAATTGTACTGTGTCAAGTACATCTCAGTTGTTGAGAAGGTGTCAATTTGAAGGACATCATATGGATTTATACTTGGTCTAAGTTTTAGGACACAAGTACTGTTTATCGTCGAGCCGTAAACGTTTGTAATCGAAAATAATATACAGGATTGTGTTCCTCTATGCTAAGATTAATAGTAAAATATCATAATATAATATTTCGAGTATTTATAAGGCCAAATTAGAAGAGAATGTTTCACAATGTGTAGTATGTGAAAATAAACAAATAACTGTTATTTTTGCAATACGTTGCACAGCCAAAACAAAAAAAGTTGTAAAAAGGAAACAATCTTCCTTGGAAGAAAAGAAGCAACATATTTCATACCAGTATATATATACGTCACACCGAAAGAATTAGAGAAGTGATCCACTAAGGGACAACCATATTTACTACGAGACATGATAATCAAGAGGCATCTATACAAGCCATGACAGGCTTCCCTTTGATGCAGCTTTTAGCCAAATTCAGCCAAATATTTCAATACTATGATAATGTGTTAAGAAGTACAGTGATTAGATAAAAAAAAATAACGGTAGAGTCAGAAATGTTCTTTGGTATTGTACAACAGCTGCTATTGGCAACAATCTATGGCCGTCTTAATACGACGGATTCAACGGGTGATCAAATAAAACATGAACGATGATAAAGGTATTGTAAGATGGGTTGTATTAAAACATAAACGATGATAAAGGTATTGTATGATGGGTTGTATTAAAACATAAACGATGATAGAGGTATTGTAAGATGGGTTGTATTAAAACATAAACGATGATAGAGGTATTGTAAGATGGGTTGTATTAAAACATAAACGATGATAGAGGTATTGTAAGATGGGTTGTATTAAAACATAAACGATGATAGAGGTATTGTAAGATGGGTTGTATTAAAACATGAACGATGATAAAGGTATTGTAAGATGGGTTGTATTAAAACATAAACGATGATAGAGGTATTGTATGATGGGTTGTATTAAAACATAAACGATGATAGAGGTATTGTAAGATGGGTTGTATTAAAACATAAACGATGATAGAGGTATTGTAAGATGGGTTGTATTAAAACATAAACGATGATAGAGGTATTGTAAAATGTGTTGTACTAAAACAAACGATGATAGAGGTATTGTAAGATGGGTTGTATTAAAACATAAACGATGATAGAGGTATTGTAAGATGGGTTGTATTAAAACAAACGATGATAGGGGTATTGTAAGATGGGTTGTATTAAAACAAACGATGATAGGGGTATTGTAAGACGGGTTGTATTAAAACATAAACGATGATAGAGGTATTGTAAGATGGGTTGTACTAAAACAAACGATGATAGAGGTATTGTAAGATGGGTTGTATTAAAACATAAACGATGATAGAGGTATTGTAAGATGGGTTGTATTAAAACAAACGATGATAGGGGTATTGTAAGATGGGTTGTATTAAAACAAACGATGATAGGGGTATTGTAAGACGGGTTGTATTAAAACATAAACGATGATAGAGGTATTGTAAGATGGGTTGTACTAAAACAAACGATGATAGGGGTATTGTAAGATGGGTTGTATTAAAACAAACGATGATAGGGGTATTGTAAGACGGGTTGTATTAAAACATAAACGATGATAGGGGTATTGTAAGGTGGGTTGCTTTACTCGTGAATACAGTGCATGGAAATGACACGATACCGTGTGAAGCCCCTATTCTTCGTTATATACACATGTCGTGCAGAATACAATAACCTTCCACCTGTCTTGGGAGGTTTATTTGTTACAGTAACGTTCTGATACATGTTTAATGAAACCCTACAACAAATTCCCCAAATGCAGATTATCTTTTGGAGGAGACCAACGTCGACTCTCCCATAGGATCTGCTTTAAACATCATAGAAATTGGTATTTGTTCTTGGTCATGCGTCTAGAGCCATCAAATTGTTCTAAGACGAGGTGTATCATGCATGGACGGAGGTGTAAAATGACCAGTTGATGCGGTGTTGGTACTGTATTTGATGTCCCTTCACAACCACGGAGAACTTAAAAGTACACTTACACACAAACATGCGGTTATATAGCGATTGTTAACGACTTACCTGTAATAATTCAGAGTCGGTTTGGTTTGACACGACATTCAAACAATAAGAAACGGTGTCGGCCGTCAGGGCAGGTGTAAACATAGGGTACAGAGCATATTTTATATATACGGAACGTGGCAGGATCGATAGGATCCACCCCCTGACCGTCTGTTGACGGGAGGGGACCGTCAGTACCTGGGTGTTTATAAAATATGTATTAGAAAGACATTAATCTTTTGTCTATTGTAACAGTCAAGTCCGGAGCTCGGTCCGTCCCCATTGTCCGGATCTAGAAAACATTTGGGTCAAGTTTGTATTGATTTATACCTGTAGATATTTCGCACCTGTGCATGTATTGTTGTGGTAAATAACGGGACCAGACAGTATAGGCATTAATTATGGGTAAGGTTTCTCTTACATAGATCAAGTTTGTGTGGGTACATCATACGATTAAATGTCTTAGAAACATATATCACGTCTGAACGGGTAAAATGTTCAATGTCGGAACTCACGACATTAAATAAATATGGACAAAGATAAAGATGCCAAACCGTAGTTTCCAATAGAATCTTGACCCCCTTTTTATTACTTTATGTGTCAAAATCACGACGTTGTGTGGAAAAATCCTTCGGTGTTACATCATCTCAAGGTTGTACGAACAATAAACCAAGGTTAAAGTTTGTGAATCTTTAAGGAAAGGACAAAAGATGATATATTTATCGCCGCATATGACATTATGCAACGGTAATTTATTCGAGGCATCTGGACCGTAAAGTAAAAGAGAGCGATATTTTATAACTTATCTCCATATAATAACAGACCCTCACACAGACGAATGCATGTGACCCACATATATAGAACTGGTTGGAAATAAAGTTCTGACTTTAAGGCCAAGACATATGTCCTTGACATTGCATTACGGTACCCCGGTAGAATGGCCAGATCTGTATTTTTAACCAGTTCTGTATTTCTCAGCCACAGTAATTCGCCTACCACATGTGCGGTCTCTTGATACTATGTGCATCAAGTTTCGAACCTTGAGGAGAAATTTAATACCATATTAATGCAAATTCGGTCCCCGATTTTTAAAGCTTGTGGTCGACACAGATTTTTTTCTCTTTTATTTTTATGAGGACCTTGTATAAAACGCCATCTGTGTGCGACGTGAGAGGAGGGGTTGGTGAGCTTGGATAGAAGGGATACATTGGAGAGGAATGGCCATGATGGTACATCGACCTATTTTTATATAGATCACGTGAAATTTAAACTGAAGGAATGATTTCAATGAGATGATGTTAAATGTAGCGTATGATAATTAATGGTCGTACGCCATAGCATTATACAAGAAAGTATTAAGGCTTGTCGATCGCATCCGCGATCAAACGACTCATTGAAACCTATAGCGTGATGTATGTCAGAATACTCCGGACACGTTAGGGAACACATACCTGATAAAGTCGGACAGGTAAAAATACAGGTAGATACATGTTAATAAATAAATATACATTCATTGCTATAAATACTAACTTTAAATGCATATTATATATATATACAGGAACTCTGTTCCAATGCGATGAATGAAGTCATAGTTCGATATAAAGGTTTCCCGTTTCAAGATATGTCAATCAAATACCGATATATCTACGAATTAAAATCGTCGTTGATTGATTTTCAGTTATTGCTAGGATGTATATCTTTATGAGTCATTTTTCGGAAATATACAGTTAAAGAGACTGCATTGAGATCAAGGAAAGATCCTCATTTGAGATAGGTATTTTTATATCTTGCAGTCAATCTATAGTACTTGTGATTCCGACAAGTGAAAACTAATTAAGAATGGCGGTCAGCGTTCCGGAATTTTTACGATCAATTATCAATGACAATCTTGTTCCATATCAGGTCACAGCCTATACTTTTACAATCATTTCTATTTTACACATTTTTATGTTTTGTTACTTAAGTGATGTTTTGATCATCCCGATTTGATAGTGAATAAACAGTCTTGTTCTGGCGTTTAAAAGGAAACGCTATCTGATTAAGATAATGCAATTGTTAATCTTTTGTAAATAGTGGTAAATTGTAAAACGAATTAGTCTGTTACATATCACGATAACCCACCGTGTTAAATATAACACAAATCACATTACACGTAAATCTTAACAACGGAACAAATTATCAAATCTGGGATCTTTTTCCATCAAGTTTTGAATGAGGATAATAACTCATAACTTTTTATCAATACGAGAATTATTTGATATTATGTCACTCGTCGTAAAAAGTTCAGCTCAAATCGTTAAGCTGTAGATACCGAATTCCAGGAGTATTGTTAGCTTACTTGAACATTGATTATAAGCTGATATTGTTTAATATGTCCCTTAGCACATTTTTATATAATGGAACCTGCTATAAAGGACAACTATATAACAGAGTTTTCGTGTCATGGAGATCAAACACAAAAATCTGATTTTTCTCTAAATAAACCACGAAGAAGTATCATAATTTAATCAAAATAATGGAGTTTGTAGACGTAGAAATGACAAGTATTAACGATTTGCCATTATCGGCTGAAACCTGTTACTGTTTACGGATCAGAATTGTACAAGGATCAACTTCTCAATATCATAACCCTAGTGTGTTAATTACTATTATCAAGTGTTTCCCCCTGTGTTATGAATCACACCTTTTGTCACCTGACGATAGTGATCACTTCCCCCTGCCTGACAGATGCTGTTATCAACATCGTATCAAAGGTTTAACACATGTTCAGTTTGTATCTAACAATACAACCGATAGAAAGTTTATAAAGTATGTTCATATTATTTCCTTAACCCAGTCAAAGCAATCCAGTGTTTTGGTGTTGATGGTTTTTATCAAAGTTTCCTTTCACTTCAAATCATCTTCACTAACTAAGGTGCAATTCAAAAATATTAATGGAATTCGAATTGGGACAAAATATGTTATCTAAAGAACAATCATATTCTACACACAAGATAGAACACAATTAAACGTTATTGCTTTCCTAAAAGATATCAGTTGGATATGACTAAAATAATGTTTCAAAGTTATGGTGCTAGAGAGAGCAACATAATGTCGGTCAGTCATTCTTTAAAAAGTCCAAAGTCATTCAAGGACAGGACAATTTTTCGAGTACACCAGGAAAGCATTTTGTCTAAGTATACGATAGCCTTTGTTTTCGATCTATGACCTTGAAGAGTCGCTGTTGTGTCGCTCAACACGAGTGTACGTGTACCAATATTATATAACATGGTGATAAAGTATACATGATGCTGAGGCTGGTAGGCCTGTGGGCCTATACATATTTCTGTAGAGAGAATGACAGGTTCCATGTTATATTGATGAGTGAGTACCAAACGATACAGTAACTACAACGGCTGATCCGGGTGTACAGATATCGCCTTAATCAAATTAGCGGTGATATACAATTGGTTTATTGTCACCAGACTTTAATACATTCACATTACATAGCTGTGCAGGTTGTTGTAATATCATCAAGGTGACCGATGATGTATTTGTAATATTGTAGCCATAAAGAATTGCGAAAAGATAACGATGTTCAAAATATATATAGTAAGCCGGGTACGTATATTCGTTGTAATGATAATGATGTTAATTATGATATATGGAATGTTCAACGTCGTCGTCGACGACAATGATGAGGATGCTGGTGATGATGATAATGATGATGATGGCGGAAGTGAAAATTATTATAACATAACCAATCTAGATAATAATATCTCCTACCCATTGTTACATTGTATTCCTTACCTGTAGTCCCAGAACGGGTACTTGTTCTGTCCATTCCCGGTCCTCTTCTGTCCATACGTCCGTTTTAAGTAAGCGTCCATGTTCACAGTACGTACGTATCCATTAGGGAAGATAAACACCTGTAATGTGTATCCCTGGTAACACGTAGGTATAAAAACACAGAATACATGTCCGTCACTCAGTCCACACTAATACGGGGACATCCCGGTTCCTTACATTAAAACTAATATTTATAAAGAACTGAATACCAGATGACAATGTCACTAGAGATCAAAGGTATGATGTAGATCAATCTTTTTCTTATGTTCTTCGATTTAACGTAATGTTCGTTTAATCTGACGAAGTGACATCCCAGACACTGCGAACGCTAAGATATCCGTGTTACTAAAGAACATCGAAATGCTGTTTTTAAACACCCGCAGTTCTTCATAAACGTCCTTGTTTATGTAAATTAGATAAGTGTTAAATCCTTTTTCCGATTGAATTTTAAATCACACTTTCAATTCGAAAGTCTGGTGACTTTGTATATATAGGATACCTGTATACGTGGTCGCGTAAACTCTCATTTCCTTTTAATCCGAAAGTATAGATAGACCAACTTTGTTTACGTTCAGATGTAGATGTATCGGGTGTCAAACTACCAGGTACCCTGATGGTGCTCTCGTGACCACGTGAAAATAACACAGGTAGGTATAAGTTGTATATACCTCCAGAATCACTGTCTGTGATTTACGTCCTTTATCAGTATTAGTGTATCTACTGTTGAACAGGTACAAACACAACATATAATGTAAAATCCACGTTTGGTATATTTCCACCTGATCACAGTATAACTCGGAGATACACACTCGCTCCGTCACCACGGCCGCTCTCGACTGATACTGACGACCATGCACATTAGGGCAGCTTTAAACCCCAATATACCTGTGTTACCTTAAACACTGTGTGTCGAGTCTACCCACCTGGGCTAAGCGCTATCGATTTGCTATACGTGGTCCAATATACCTCTTGTCAAGTAAAAATATATATTCCTTTACTACTGTACGGGTGTATTATTTACACAATATCATACTTATAAATGTACACTCGTGTTTCTGAATGCTAACATTATCAGCCCAAACACTATTTAGACATAAGCTTATTTCTGCAGTACATATATAGCATGGTTCATAGGAACGATCGCGTTTTCCGTTTCCATTTACATGTATATTGATAAACATCCAAGTGAAAGTGTTATTTGACAGAAATGTGACGTTTCGCTACAGGACGTCGACATTAAGTTTTTTACACGATGTAAAACACTTTAAAAACAGCAGTAACAACGGTTAGAGGATGGTTTAGTTATAACATGACGTGTAGCTACATCAAATGTCCTATAAAATGACTAAGAGGAGATATTCACTGAGTTTAAAATTTCACAAATTTCAAAAAGTATCTCTGACACTTGTTCCTATTTCCAGTTGATTTCTTGTTACTTGTAATATGAATACAGTCCGTGATTGAGATAATATAAGACACGTACTATATGGATTTATAGACATTGACCATAACAAAAACCATAATTATATTCACTTTATATCAAATATCCTCAATAAGCACTTGTGAAGATCAGCGACATTGACATTTGATATATCTTATAGACGTATATGTACATGTGTCCAAAACACAACATAAATATAATCAATATCACACCTGATGTAATACCTGATTAACACGTGACTGATAGAGAGACGTGTGGATCAGGTGCACCATGTCTCTCTTTTTGTTATTTTTAACGATAAAATTGAATTGTTTTTAATATCCTGTCCCTTCCTCCACATTTCCTATTTCACTATATACATGTATCTATTATTTGTCTTTTGATGTCACCTCACGAACCACCTATATTTAATTGTCCGGTTTTATCTTTTAGTTTTATACACTAGGCTACAGAAAATGATTATTATAACGTCTTTTTCTCTAAATAGCGTTTGATCAACATTGAAAATAAAATTGGTCACATTTGTAGGTATAAACGGATTTTATTGCCTAGAAATAAAATGCATCAAAGGAAATTTGAAATAATTATGTTTCTCAAATATTAAACTGTAGCAATTAGTTGTATGAATTGTATATGCATTTGATGGATCGATTATGAATTATAGTGAACAGGTATTTTATTAAAAAGCTTTTGTGTGAACCGTCTGATAACTACGTTATAAGAGAAAAAGAAACAACGTTATATCCTTTCGACGGCGCCAAGATTCGAAACCGACTCAATTTTGATAGTAGGTTATAACAAATACCACTTATGAAAGCAGTTTGCATCTAGATTTCAGTTTGATGCCATTTTCACAATAATAACAAATAGTACACACTGCAAACAAGCAAAAACAGTCACCGGAAGTCCCCTAAAGGTCACCACGCACTGGTCATGGGAGGCAGATACCTGCTCGTGGGACTTTTTTTTTTTTTTTTTTTAATCGGTGCTATTTTCCCCTTTCTTTTCCCTTTCTCTCTATTTTCTCTTACTTTGATATCTTTTCTATCGTGTAAGACCATCTGCATATCTGTATCTTCATAATTTTGCTCAAAACGAGAGGTTTCCGGGCGCACATTAAAATCCGGATTTCAGACCTCAATTTTTGACTTATTTGGGCACGTTCAAAGGTGATTTTTGACGTCACTAATGCATTGACCGAATCGATATCTCCTTTTCAAAAAAACTCGTATTTAGTTTTCAAGGGTCTCAGTGGGGCTCCAGAAGGGTGGATGAAAAGGGGCAAATGCATAATTACGCATAAATACGTTACGACCGTCCAAAAGGATATAGTGCAGCTACACTTTGATCAAAAACCTTCCCATTTTATACATATCGACCCACATTTCTGTACAATATGTATATGTTACATAAAGACCAGTGAATCATATTACCTACAGAAACATCCAATTTTAACGTCCTTTGTCATCAAAATCTAATGATATTAACCATTACTGTCATTATCATGTCATGGTAAATGCTTCGACATGACAATTGTACTAACAGCACAGGTATAACATTAATTGGTTATATCCAACCGAAGCATTCATTTTTTGTAATCACTTTATAGACGTTACAATATATGGAACCGGATGTAGCCAAGACAACAACAAGCTGGGACAATTTTGTATATCACCAAAATCAGTCGATATAAACATCAAACACATAAATATGCAAAAACTGCACATGCGTTATGGAGGTGATTATTGACAGTTTAAATCGATTTGTGATGCGTTACTTCGGGTATTTTCGCGACGCTTCGGACATTTCCGTCAGATCACGAAAAGGACCCAATCGGATGAGATTCACGGAAATTACTTCGAGATGTCGCGATTGGAAAAGGACCGTAATTTACGAAGTTGACATAAACGTATAAATCGAAATCCTGTAAAGTAAGGTATTGACTATACAGAATATTATCATTTTTACTCTGATATATTGTTTTCTGGGAGCTCAAATTTGGCAAACTTCACATTAGGTCAAGTATGAACAAAAATAATATGTAAGTTAAAGTGAATGTGGTCAAATGTTGACTCCTATCCCCCTGTCTCCTGATCATTATCAAAATATTTTTATAATGATCAAAATGCGCAAATTTGTTTTATTATTAAGTAGTTGACGGATTAAGATATTTGCGTTACTGACGTCAAAAGTAAGATTACATAAAGAATCCATAATTGACTCAAACGGTTTTGAAACGGACCAATCAGAAAAGATCATTCCTTACAAGTCCTAATAACGCGATAAACCTAACCGACACCCCAAGTCTTTTGAAAATCAATATGTACATGATATATAGGGCTTACCCTGACCCCGGATGACCTTGAACTGACCTGGACGATCTTGACTATCAATATGCATTATAACGACGCGTGAAACACCATTAGATTTCCATTTTCCTCACGGAGTCGGATTATATCAACACTCTACGCAGGCAGGTTTGAGGAAACTTTGAAAATAACACACCGCATACATGCATCAGACAATTTATCACAAAAATGTGTTTTATTGTGTTTACATCTAGCTATCGCATCAGCGTGTGTGAAAGAAAGTCTCATGTCGCCCATCTCCTTCCATTTCCTCTCATCTTTTACCAAATGATTCTGTGCTTGATTACAAAAAGATAAGACTCATTCTCTATCAACTCTCCAGGTTCGCGTTATATATTTGTGATTTCCCTAGTCGAATAAAAGGGTTTGCTCTTAAACCTCTTTATTATTATTTCTTACAGAAACCGTGATCAGAAGTGAATTTCCCAGATAAAAATTGAAACCACGAGTTGTGCATCTTACACATAAGCAAAAATCCCCTTTACATGTACTGTTTTTCAACAAATCTATTTTCTAACAAAGTCGCTCTAATTTTGCAAGAAAGACGTCAATTTGTTGACGCTGTGACTTAGTTCATATGGAACTAGTTTGATAAGTTTGTAATCAGACCATCTTAATTTTTAAAAGGGGACAGAATTCTAAACCAGCGTGGTTGTTTGTGTTTAGCGAGACGACAGGAGAACATTGTCCCGCTGTGAAATGATTCCCCGGCGTCTACATACAAAGTACAAATCAATGCTGGATTGATAAACTTTAGCCTGGGTATTAACTTTCCAAATTGGTAACATACTACACATTGTTTTATAATTATGGAATTCCGTCTTTGCATATTACAGAGTTATCCTCCCTTGTGGGTAGGTATCTATTGCGACGTCATTAGTTTGAGAGCGAACTCTGAAAAAAAAACCATGTCGTTATGCTCATATGACGTCACAATCAATACCTAACCGTAAGGATAGATAATTTCTAATAATCAAAAACGGAATATGCTGATAAAAAAATCAATGAAATCAGTATTATTTACAAAATGAAAGAATCATTCTATTCCTGGATCCGATTTTTCGAACAGAACTTTAGTCAAAAATTAAAAAAAAAAATGGAGAACCCACAGGCAATATTTCTTCATTTGAATTTCATGTGAACCGGGACAAAAAATGTTAATTTCACGTGGAAAACAATCACGTGAAAAAAATATTGTCTGTGTAAAGTATTTTTTCCACATAAGTTACAAAAAAATGTACATAAGGATACAACTTGATTTTTCACTTCACTAATCATTCTTTTGGAAATGGTGGTATCGTAAATGTACTTCAAATACAACGTTACGACGCTATATATCTATGACGTCATGTTTCGAATAGAGTGTAAAAAATTCAGAAGACGTAGTTCGTTGTTTTTCACATTACTAGTATAGCCTTTCTGCACCAAACACAACTGGTGATCAAATACTCTCGAAAATACACATCGATACCTGAAAAGCAGCAGGGGCCCAAATAATCGACAAATGGAATTACAACGAGGCCATAGGTTCCCTACACCGGTGGATATCGAAGTAAACAGTGGTGTCCCAGGTAACAGAAATATCTTCCTGTCGCGATTCTTGACTTTTCTGACGCGCGGATTAATCTTAAATTCCCCACCAGATTGATAAACGAGAGAAACAGTAGCGGAGAGGAATGTTATCTGGGGTAAGATGCGACCGGAGATATTATCCTGTTTGCTTTGTTTTGTTTCCTAAGCAATGATTTCGCTGACATCCGATTTAAATTCGAATTATGAATTATGTCAAATTCCTACGGTACTCCCAGAGAGCACGTGGTTGTGTAATAGTGGACAACACGTTGATCTAGGGTATAAAACGGTGACAAGTGGTATTGACTTTCCTAATGTGACTATTATGGCTGATAGTCCTAAGTGGTTTTCAAACTGACACCTTTCTTCTTACCTATAATGTTTGTACTTTTTGTTTTATCTTTGATTATCCTGTTATTTATCTATTTATTTATCTATTTATATATTTATTCTATGTACAGTGAAATGTTAGCGGCTTGATATTATTTTTAGCTATTACTGTAAAGAAGTTTCAAAAAGTCTTTGATGTTTGTTGAGGTGATGCTAAAGATCCTCAGTTTAACCATTAAAAGAATAAATATTAAGTCATTATTCTTACAACATCTGAGTCTTGGTGAGCAGCTTTAATGTATATTTGTATATTGCTAATAAATAAATTTATCAGCTTTATTAAGTAGAACTAGAACCTACTTAAATAACTACGAAACGTTGACGTTTCAATACCATTATATAACCAACACATTAAATACGCCCCGCCAATACACATTTATATATTGTTTATAATGGTTCTTTAACCTTAATATCATAACGTATTTATCGCCCTTAGATTTTAAATAGAGATACCGTAACACTAGACATTATCCCAAAGCCGTTCCTTACCATATTACACAAGCTATACATGTTGACACTAATCCAGCTTATTGTTTTCCACTTAGCACTATTTTGATACATTACTTTCTACATTAAATTTAATTCTGTCTTAGATGTAGACAACATACTACCCAATTTGTATTTGTATATATTTCCCGTGACCTCTACGCCAGCATGTCGTCTCAAACTTTGATAGACATCAGAAATCCTATTATCTCAATAATCTCTTTCTTTGTTTTCTCTAACCTTTAACATTAAAACTATACGTGGATGTTTCAGTCATTTACATCGACGTATATCCTACATGTAAAATCATTGTTTATTCTCAATTTGTGATGCTGATCAAAATTATATCACAATAGTTTTACTTATTTTTATGCCTATTCTCTCTTTTTTATATTTCAAAATAATGTATATATTTAATGCCAAGTTAGTAAAAATGTTTTTATGATATATATTCACAGCTTAACCAGTGATTTAAATCCTTTTCCAAACATCAAACAGATGGGCGCCTCCGATACTCTATATGCTATGTATTATTTACCTTTGTTGGTTGTCTAATCATTCTGATTGGAATCTAAAAACAACAGTGATTAAGAAATATATCCGACATACTAATTTTATTAACGCTAGTGTAAATATCGTCAAATTATACAATCTTCGGACAGATCTTATTAACGGACAAGTATGCCCGGGCATGTAACACTCTTATTTTATGACGTCACAATACCGGATAGTCTCTTGTTGTTTCTATGACGTCATAGATGCAATGACGCAATCGATAGGTCTTGCCTAGCATCATTGTAAACAGGCATGGTGACATCCGCAAAATGAAGAAGGCATCTTCTTCTGCCAAACCGGCGCCGGAATCCGGTAAAAGTTCCGAAGTTCGGATATCCAAGAAGTCCTCCGCTAACCAAGCAAAGAGGCGCTCATCCATCAGCCAGTCATCCAGGCGGTCTTCTATCAACCAAACATCAAAGCGATCGTCTATCAGCCAGGCATCCAAACGCTCGTCTGTGAACGCAGCAAGAAGCTCGACAATAGACAGCATAGCCGAGAGTGGGAATGATGAGCGAAACAAGGCTCCTTTGTTCAACGTGAACCGTGTGCCGGTATCGTCTGTTGACCCTAGATCGGGGATTCTACCGGCACATTTTCCAAATAAGGAATGGGGTAATCCACATAAAAGGATTCTACGCCAAAAAGACGTGGACGAATTTCTGGCAGTCCACCCACAAGTTCTGTTGGACTTTCTTTACGATACAGTCGAACTTGATACATTAGAGGAACTGTTACGTCAAAAGAAAGGCGTCATTGAAGATGAGGATGAATCACAAACGAAGACACCTGAACCTCGGAAGGCCTCGGATTTATTTGACCAGGACTCTACACGACCTGTCAGCCAGGAACTGATTTCCGCCATAGAGAGACAGGACTCTTGTATTTCTATAATACAGGATTTCTGTCCTATGTTCATTCATATCGTCCGTGCAGACTCCTACAAGCTGTACGTCCAGGAAGGTCTGGACAGCAAGACGTTCTATCTAATGGAAAACGGAAACATGGTACAATGTGTAATAAAAGGTACGGTGGCTGGCAGGGCTCTGAAAAAGAAAACAGCCATCTTGATTTCCGACATGGCCTCCGACTCGAGGTAAGTGCAGTTTGAATACCTAAGTGTCCAAAAGGAGTGTCGATAAAGAGATTACAAAATAAATGCTTAAACGAGCAATATACAGTACTGTTCAGATTTGCTATGTAGTGGAATTGCATTAGGTCGATGACAAGGTACGTAGTTCAGTTGAGTCGGTAGATCAATCGCCCAGTTTTCGGGGGTCACGGGTTCGAATCCCGGTCTGACCGCTACACTTTCTCCTCTCTTGTTACAGCTATATTCGCGGTCAAGCTAATTTCTGCGAAAAGATTGATCTGTATAGCGTTTTACTGTTGAGAATTACCAGCGCGCTAAACAATCTGATTAAAAGACATTCCTTTTATCACTATGTTTGATTAGAGGATTTAAAAAAAAAAAAAAAAAAAAAAAAAAAATTAGCGGTCATGCCCAAGTGACCATTGTAAATTGCAAATCAAATTGCTGCCTGCAAATTTTGACAGTGAATTTCAGGGGACGAAATAGTTTGAAAAAAAAATGAAAAGTTATTTTTGTGTACGTAGTCATCTCGCCCAAAGAGCACAACAAAGCTAATCATATATGGATACTGGGACGAAATAGCATTTTCAATTGATGTAGCAAGGTGTAGAAATTGGATGTGATCTTAATTAAGAACGCGTGATAAAAAGGTAATCTGAACATGACTCTTTATGGGATGTTGTCAGATCCTCTTTTTAACGGAGTTGTTATAATGATCTGTAGTTTAATCAATTTGCGCGCTAAAGATTATACCCGAAAATATTTATCAAAATGAAAACTTCGAGAGTTTCTCTCTCTGCGAATTTAAAAACAATTATACGAATTATACATTGTTAATATCTTGATTTTGCAGGTACTATTTTATGGACATATTGTTTTATATTTCAGATTCGCTCGAGATGCTGAGAGCCATGAAGCGTTAACCAATAACTCTAGTGTCCTGTGTGTCCCTCTTGTCCTAGAATCAAAAGATGTTCCTGCCATTATCGAGATGAGACGAGAGCTCCACCGGAATACGCCGTTCATCGAGACAGACGTACAGATAGCTAATATTACAATTGGATGGATTGCCGCTTGCATCAGTGAAAATATTGACAAGAGGTCGCTCATATCCCAACAATTCCTGATCGACTTTCTGTTGGAGAATACAAAGGAATTGTTTGATGGAGTAACAAAAACGGAAGAGCTAGTTCCCAAAATAATGCGCCACACCAAGGACCTGGTGAAAGCCGATCGCTGTTCTCTTTTCCTTGTTGACCACGAGAAAGAAGAACTTTACGCAAATTATTTCGACGAAGGGGCAAAGTCTACTGTTGGAATTCCTCTGTTTGAGAAGAAAGAAATTATTCGTTTTCCTAAAGGAGTTGGCATTGCCGGTCACGTTGCTAAAACAGCCGAAGTAAGTCTATTATTTGTATTTTTTCCGATAAAGCAAACGTGATTTGAAATCACAGTTTTCTTATTCTGTAAGGTTTATCTTTGGATGTCAATTAACTCATTAAAGACACCTCTCAGAAATAAATTATTTAAGATATTAATTGAAACGTTTAAACCTCAACAATACCGATCTCGCATCCTGAGTAGCAAGAAGGATGCAAAATACAATGATTTCTTTAGTATTTATGCTTATAATTTAACACTTAAAATTATAAAATTTCATTTTGAATTGATTTACGTAGACACATTGTTCAACAGCTGAAAACATGTTCATTCCAGGTTGTCAACATTCTTGATGCATACGAGGACCCACGATTTAACAAGGAAGTAGACAAACTGACCGGATATAGAACAAAAAATATCCTTTGCATGCCCATCATCAACCGGAACTGCGTCATAGGCGTCATACAAATGGTGAACAGCATGCGTTCAGATCACTTCACGACCTCGGATGAAAGCGCACTCCGTATGTTCACGGCTTACTGCGCAATAGCTCTACACTACAACAACTTCTACAGTTCGCTGGAGCGCCAGAGAGTGAAGAACAAGGCGTGTATTGAAGTTATTCAGTACCATACCGTGTGTCACAAGGCTTCGTACACGGATCTGCTTCACAATCCAGGTATCGACAAACGGGAGATACCCAAATTATTCTACACTTATGATTTTTACGCACCGTTTCATCTGGAAATTCTGCCGAAATTATTTATCCGTATGGTTGAGGAACTCTGGGGGAAAGATCGAATAGAAAGGGAGAAGCTCGTGAAGTTTATCTTGACAGTCAGAAAGAATTACAGGAATATTCCCTACCATAACTTTCCGCATGGATTCCACGTGGCTCACACTCTGTGGCGCATGATTGTATCATTGCCCAACACCTTCACGGAGTACGAAAAAATGGGACTTATCGTAGCCGGTATCTGCCATGACGTCGATCACCGTGGTTACAATAACGATTTCTTCAAGAAGATGAAGCTCCCGTTGGCCAATCTGTACTCCACTTCTGTGATGGAGCAGCACCATTACAGACAAACTGTCACTATTCTACAGACTGAGGACATATTCTCCTTCCTGTCGTCTGAGAAATACAAAGAGATGTTAGGTCTTATCCGTCAGTGCATCTTAGCAACGGATCTAGCGTTATATTTTGGTAATCAGAAAACTCTTCAAGCACTCCTGGACGGGAAAACGTTCGACATAACAGATCAAAAGTGCAGGAATTCCACAATAGACCTCATGATGACTGCCAGTGATTTGTGCGGAATTTCAAAACCGTGGAAAACAAACAAATCGTCTACAAACCAACTATACCAGGAGTTTTACGATCAGGGAGATAAGGAAAAGCAACATGGTTTCGAACCAATGTCCATGATGGATAGGAGCCACTCAGACGAGATTCCAAAACAACAGGTTGGGTTCATCGACTTTATTTGTTTTCCGCTTTATAAAACATTGGCGAGAATATTCCCAGGAACAAAGCCACTGCTATCTGGATGTCTGCGCAATCGCCGGAAGTGGCTCAAGATTGCTGGAATTGCTGAGGATTCGAAGATGTTAATGACACAAGAGTCCGATGACGATGATCACGATCATGACGAGGAGGATGAGGAGGACGAAGGATGGGTCAATGTGTTTAACGTCAAAGACTCTTCAGAAAACCGTCCCACAGCCGGCGATAACTGAGCAATCTCCTCCGATATAAATCCGTCAGAATAGACTGCTTTATCCACAAAATTTAGCCTTTTTGTCTAAATCATTAAATTAATCAATGAAACAATCAAACTCGTCTTTTCTATCCATCGTTGTGAATGATTCTTATTGTCATATCAGATTCGGCTTTAGTCTCAACCTCAGGAGTCTATGCCTTCTAGTATAGCATCTTATTAGCTCTGACAACATCGAATTAGGGGCCTCGCTTTGGTAACCTTTCTGAATGACCAGTCAATTACTACATTCAAATTAATTGACGGTGACCCAACAAAGTTGTCAGAATCATTTACGTGTACGTAGTCAATTCGACCAAAGAGTTCAACGTAGCTACATGTATATACGTTGGGACAAAATGTCGGTTTTGGTCATTGTAGCGAGGTGGTATTGATTGGTTTAGTTGCGTCCTATTAATGGCTAGGGTCATTTAGACACGACCTCCTGTGTATTCGAAGAAGTGCGTGTGTGTTTTGGGAGACTGCAGTATGAACTAGGCGGGGAAAATTCTTTTAAACGAGTATAAAAGATCACCAGAATGTGATATATGTGTATATAACAGAGAACAGAGTGAACAAGACCGAGATCATTGAGACTGCAGGCAAGATATTGAAAATTTAAAAGTCACCTGAACGAGGTTCGTGAGTACTGTACTTGCCTTTAAAGTGATACAAAGAAAGAAATCACTTCAGTAATTTAGAAAAACTTTAATTATTTATTAAAAATATACTGAATCTTGTTTCGTAGTTGCTGAAAGTGTAACGCGGTTTATTCAATTAGTCTGTTTAGTCCTTGATTTGTAAGAATTTGGAATTAAGTCTTATGTTTTATTTATCATTAGAATCGAAAGAAAATATTCAACATTGTTGTTGGTAAACGATTTAGTAGAAAAATTATTATCATTCAGAAAAGGGGAAAGGAGCAGACTCCTTGGTGAAAAAATGAACGAAAAGATGTAAAGCCCATGCACTGAATATTATCATATTTTGTTGAAAGACTTGTCCCCGCATTGTGCTCGATTTTCGCAAACATATTAACTTTTCTTTACTTTCACCGACAAGCGTGAGTTATATCATATAACGTTATGTTGATAACAAATTGTAAAGTAAATATCAGCACAAGTAATCAACTATTGATTAAAGAATTTTGAATAAATTAGTATGCCCTTGTAATTTTTGAATATTAAATTGTACAGTATATCTTTGGATAATCCATTCTTTGATTTACTTGATATCTCGATATCGATGCAATAAGCTAATAGAGCTTAAAACTGACACCTGTATGAACAGCTTTATGTTTCCGTCGAGGTGTAAAGAGAGACAACTCTATCACTGGTGACCACACATATCTGTTACCTGTCATTTGTCCTCGAGACAATCACTAGGCTGACGGATCTCTGATCCATCTCTGACCACAACTGTGACATTATGTTTATGTAAAACAATTACACAAATATGAGGCAATACATATAATTTTATGTGTAAATTATTTCTAATTTTTGATAATGGTATTTATCTGTAATGTTTATTATTTCGTAATGATTTTTGTTAGCAGAATTAATATAGCATTTTTGTTCTAAAGATTAAAGATAAAGGTTATTGAAAAATAGCTTAATTTTTATATTTTTTGATAATCAGTAATATATGTTGTAAATAGTTCTGAATATTCTGTAAATACATTATAGATCATTTGTTTTACTTCGGATATTTGATAACTAATTGTTCATCAATTATTTTGTTAATTCCGGACATAATTGTCCGTCTCTTTTTATAATATTATTTGTTTTATTCTGGATATTCCGGACATAATTGTCCGTCTCTTTTTATAATATTATTTGTTTTATTCTGGATATTCCGGACATAATTGTCCGTCTCTTTTTATGATATTACTTACTCTGACTTCCACAACAAGACTTTCGGCTTTTTGCAAATTAGAAAAAGGGCTATTATAGTTGTTTATCAGGGAGTATATGTGTTTTGAATCGTGAAATCTTTATTTATGTTGCCACGATTCATTAAAATTATCTATTTGTCATTGTTATTCAATTTTACAGGAATTATTTAGACTTGTAAGCGCTAAGCAAAGTTACCGTGTTTATCATAATTAACCGATCATGAATCATAAGCGTTAGGCACTTATATATAATATTATGATGTTGTTTTTAATATTCGATGTAAGATCATCTGTTTGTTAACTGTAAACATTTTCTTTGTACATCAATTCAATAACTTCATTATTGATAAATGTATTTGTATTTGTAACTTGACACTCTTTCGACGACAGCAATAAACTTTGGACTTGACTCAAGACTTCTCTTTATAATTAAAAGGTACACTGCGTGTCACGGTGAAGCTAAAAGAGTTCAGCTAATTCCCCAATCGTGTCACAGCTTTAGTAGAATAATTGACAATAACGGACGAAGCGAGATAACTCGTATTTAACTTTTGATATTGTCGTTGTTATCCCTACATTTATGGTAGTACCAAGCGTGATAACATGTTTCTGCTTAGGAAAATTAACGTGAAATCAACCATCGGTACACAACAGTGCACTTCTTTAATAATCAAATATAATCATTCAGCATTTTTCACTGAAAAATCTCTAGCTACTTCATCAAAACATAGTTTTCAGAAGAACAAATCTAATCATCGGAATTGAACACCTTTCCTGACTACTTACAATATTATAATAATAGTACAGGTGTATATGATTTATTTCATTACAGATCGTTTAAAACAAATCTGATGAGGATAGCAATAATTACCGAGTATTCTAATGAACAATCGCTCTTTTGGATGTTTTCAATTTATAACCGTTTCCAAAACTGAAGTCTTTTCTCGATTTTTACTTTAGATTTTAGACTGGCATTATTACCACGACGAAAAAAAAATTCGAATCTGCTCCTACAATGAATTGTACTCTTACTTTTTCACATCCTCGATATTCGAGGAGTCACTATCACTATCGTCATATCCATCCCTAGACTATGTCATAGTCAGGAGAGAAAAACTGACCAATCACATGCCTAGATAGCCTTCAGTTATGAATTACAGAGAGGGACCGCCCCACTTCAAAGCCATACTGTACCGTTATTTGATTCTTTTGGTGAAGGGCAAAACTACCTGTCTCATCAAGGCAGTAACGACAGTAAGTATCGAGGATGACGTTTACAGAATACCACATAAAGATGCTGAAGGCCAACGAAGGCAATCAAGAAATAGAAACTAATACATTACAACAAGTATTTTGTCTAGTTTCAAATTAATGATATTGAAGTTGTATTTAAACTTGATAACAAAAGACTCGTCTTCTTTTTAGTCAAGTTTACAATACCTAATGTATACAGATTTTACAAATCAAAAATTGCTGTCTTCTCTATGATCTTTTAAAAACGAATTTAAACGGTATAAAATTCATTTTTAAACGTTACAAGATCATTTTTAACTGTTACAAGATCCATTGTAACCGTTATAAAATCAATTGTAAACGTTATATTATCCATTGTAAACGTTATATAATACATTGTAAACGTTATAAATTCCATTGTAAACGTTACAAGATCCATGATGTTTTACAATGTTCTTGGACCAGGCGTATTACAATGTTCCCGAACCACGGGGACCTGGCACGAAAAGTTTTAATCAATAGTATACATACATATATTATAGTATCAAGGGTATGAACTCGGCGGTCGAGAAAAACGCACCTATTTTTTACAAATCGTGATTATTATAATAAATGGGCTCTGTACACCATTGACGCATACCTTACCTTAAAGAAAAATATTTTATCTTTCCAGTGAGTGCTTGATGAACAAAATTGGTCAAGTATTGACAAAGTTATGGCTTGACGAATCGGGAAATATACGAAAACTATGCTAGATAGACATTTCCCTGTCCGGTCGAAATGTTGTTTCGCCTCTAATGGGTGCCTCAAACACTAAGCTAAAATCACGCTTGTGGTGGTAAACTGTGTTCATCCACACTCTCCTTTGGAGGTGTCATGTGCCGTACTTTGTAGAAACTCAGTTTAAACATCATGTAGCTCAATTACTTTAACCATAACCGCCATGTTTTTTTCGACCGCCGAGTTCATACCCTTGATACCATAATATATATGTTAGTTAAAAAATCGTGCCAGGTCCCTGTGTCAAGAACCAGGCTTACTACAATGTTCACGAACCAAGCTTACTACAATGTTTCCGTACCAGGCGTATTACAATGTTTCCGAACCAGGCGTATTACAATGTTTCCTAACCAGGCGTATTACAATGTTTCTGTACCAGGCGTATTACAATGTTTCCGAACCAGGCGTATTACAATGTTTCCGTACCAGGCGTATTACAATGTTTCCGAACCAGGCGTATGACAATGTTTCCGTACCAGGCGTATTACAATGTTTCCTAACCAGGCGTATTACAATGTTTCCGAATCAGGCGTACGACAATGTTTCCGTACCAGGCGTATTACAATGTTCCCGGACCAGGCGTATTACAATGTTTCCGAACCAGGCGTATTACAATGTTTCCGTACCAGGCGTATTACAATGTTTCCGAACCAGGCGTATTACAATGTTTCCGTACCAGGCGTATTACATTGTTCCCGGACCAGGCGTATTACAATGTTTCCGAACCAGGCGTATGACAATGTTCCCGGACCAGGCGTATTACAATGTTTCCGAACCAGGCGTATTACAATGATTCCGAACCAGGCGTATTTCAATGTTTCCGAACCAAGCTATTACAATGTTTCCGAACCAGGCGTATTACAATGTTTTCGAACCAGGCATATGACAATGTTTCCGAACCAAGCTATTACAATGTTTCCGAACCAGGCGTATGACAATGTTTCCGAACCAGGCGTATGACAATGTTTCCGAACCAAGCTATTACAATGTTTCCGAACCAGGCGTATTACAATGTTCCCGGACCAGGCGTATTACAATGTTTCCGAACCAGGCGTATGACAATGTTTCCGAACCAAGCTATTACAATGTTTCCGAACCAGGCGTATTACATTGTTCCCGGACCAGGCGTATTACAATGTTTCCGAACCAGGCGTATGACAATGTTTCCGAACCAAGCTATTACAATATTTCCGAACCAAGCTATTACAATGTTTCCGAACCAGGCGTATTACAATGTTTCCGAACCAGGCGTATGACAATGTTTCCGAACCAAGCTATTACAATGTTGCCGAACCAGGCGTATGACAATGTTTCCGAACCAGGCGTATGACAATGTTTCCGAACCAGGCGTATGACAATGTTGGCTCGGGCGCATTGCAATCGTCATTTGACGGTAGGACTAATCGATGGTACTTTACCCACGACGTTTTTGGATCTCGAAACAGACGTAATACAATGTTCCCGAGAACCAGACTTACTACAATGTTCCCGAGAACCAGACTTACTTTAATGTTCCTGAGAACCAGGCGTATTACATTGTTTCCAGACCATGCGTACTACAATGTTCCCAGACCATGCGTACTACAATGTTCCCAGACCATGCGTACTACAATGTTCCCAGACCATGCGTACTACAATGTTCCCAGACCATGCGTACTACAATGTTCCCAGACCATGCGTACTACAATGTTCCCAGACCATGCGTACTACAATATTCCCAGACCATGCGTACTACAATGTTCCCAGACCATGCGTACTACAATGTTCCCAGACCATGCGTACTACAATGTTCCCAGACCATGCGTACTACAATGTTCCCAGACCATGCGTACTACAATGTTCCCAGACCATGCGTACTACAATGTTCCCAGACCATGCGTACCACAATGTTCCCAGACCATGCATACT
Organism: Argopecten irradians; assembly: GCF_041381155.1. NCBI lineage: Eukaryota > Metazoa > Mollusca > Bivalvia > Pectinida > Pectinidae > Argopecten > Argopecten irradians. Next base: position 9,600,033 of record NC_091147.1, on the reverse strand, counting down.
ACAATGTTCCCAGACCATGCGTACTACAATGTTCCCAGACCATGCGTACTACAATGGTCCCAGACCATGCGTACTACAATGTTCCCAGACCATGCGTACTACAATGTTCCCAGACCATGCGTACTACAATGTTCCCAGACCATGCGTACTACAATGTTCCCAGACCATGCGTACTACAATGTTCCCAGACCAGGCGTACTACAATGTTCCCAGACCATGCGTACTACAATGTTCCCAGACCAGGTGTATACAATGTTTCCAAACCAGGCATATTACCATCGACTAAAATGACTTAGCAAAAATTGCAACACTTTTGTGTAGCATTTTGGTCAAAGCTAGTTGAATTAAGATTGATTCTGCACTTTCATTTTATAGAGTTTATGATATTTATTCATCTCTCTCTATCCATATGACTTAATTATGTTCTTTGCTTTGCATTGCACTATAACATTTATATTTCTAATATGTATTACTTATAAGAGTATTTAAAAGAACAATTCAGTCTTAGAGTGCATTGACACTTGCATTTATATAGGGAATAATCCAGTTCTAATGAAAGTTGAGTAGTTGTCATCAGGGATATGCCAGCAATGTTCACTGCACGGTCAGTGTGTGACAATTACACATTGTAGCTGACATCTTGTAAGCCGAACCCTGACTCGCGCCAGTGGAGTACAACAATTTATGCCCTGAACCACTCAAATCGCATTTACAGTGGTGTGGTACATAATATTGTCTAAAAAAATATTATGAACTCTTCCGTTGATCTTTATTGCATTTATATGTTTAGTTTATGTAACACCGGCTCGGGTATGGGTATAGCGTACATATTGTACTTGTTTATGTAACACCGGCTCGGGTATGGGTATAGCGTACATATTGTACTTGCTTATTTGTATATATAGCTATACGATTTGGAATTTCAATGATATCAATGCAATATAGCTATCAATATCGCAGAAAGCAGCAATTTTTTAAAAAAAATTTTTTTTAGTTTTCATGAGAAATGTTAAACAACACTTTTATGTCATGTTTCTCTTCGTGGTTATGCAACAAAATTAGTCTTACTGAATTGTCCTTTAAAAGTATTGAATATTCAATATTGCCCAATTCGTTTATTTTTTACGTTGTATATCTTAACTTTTAAATATGGAACAGTCTCAGCTGATTGACGATATTCCATGCTGCATATAAAACATAGAAAGCAACATAACCAATTTGGCATAATTAATAATATTTAATAATAACTATATCATTCATGTACTACAAAACGATATTATATTTCACTTATCTATACTATAATTCTATTGCATATGGGAGAAATTCTAACAAAATAAATTCTAAAATTTTGAAATACCAACAAGGCATAATGAAATAACAACAAACGTAAACAGAAATATAAATCTTGGACTCGTATAACCATTACAGAGCTACAATGTAAACAGGTGGTTTTAATGTAAGTATATCACAAATATCGTAAACATTGAATAGAAAATAAATCATAATTGGCAATGAGAATGCATGTTTGTTGATTTAGGCAGGTTCACGTGTTTATAAAGATGAGTGTGATTTACAATGTGACAGTTGCCAATACCGGCTATAATTATGGGGTTTTTTTGTAATTGATTCTAATTGATCTGTAGATATACTGACGAGCGAACGTTTTGTTTCATCTATACTAAAATTAATATTAATCTGCTAATCATAATCTGCATATTTCTGTTTCATGCGATTTACATCCGAATAAAAGAAACTTCTTCCAATAAAATTAGATTGTGCTTTAATTAGTTTGTACATCGATACAGCTACTGACTCACTAAACCATTTACTACTAATATCATATCTGTAACATCGCAAGTGTCCCGTAGTCACTTGTAGTATTACTATAAACTGAAGGAACCCTGCTGTAAGTACGGAGTATATCATAGCTCACACTAAAAATAGCTTAATTTTCATCTGTTGTCGCGCCCTTTTCCCCTGATATATCACCAGTCTGCTCCTTTCCACCTTCTTTCTCTTTCTTTTCCTCTGCGTCTTTTCTATTTCTCTCCTCTTCATCATATTCCTCTTTCATTCTACCCCATCCTTCACGACTCCTGATGCAGCCTTCGAGAAGTGGTTCGGAGCCGGGTAAGATTCTATACAGCGTCCTATAAAGTGGGAGACAGATAAAATCAATGAATCCGACCTGCTGTTGTGGTCGCTCTTTGATTCGCTCCCGGTCCATCATTGGTAGGGGTTCGATCCCGTGGCTCTTTTCTAGATCTCCCTGATCATAAAATTCTTCATACAAGAAGTCAACAGTCAAGCCCTGAGTCTCCCAAGGTTTGGAAATGGCACAGAGATCAGCGCCTGTCATCATTATCGAGATTGCTTTCTTCTTGCAATCGGGATCCTGTATGTTAAATATGTTGTCATCTAGCTGTTTAGTTAGTGTCTTCTGGTTTGGGAAATAAAGCGCCAGATCTGTGGCCAGAATACAGAATTGCACCATGCCAAGCATTTTCTTGTACTCGGAGGCCGTGAGGAAGGAGAAGATTCCTTTCCCGTTCATCTGAAGAATGGTCACCGTGTGTTTATAGTGATGCTGTTCCATCACGGAGGTAGAATAAAGTGAGGCGAGAGGCAGATTCATCTTGGAGAAGAAGGCATTGTTATAGCCTCGGTGGTCTACATCATGACAGATCCCACTCATTAGGATCGCCATCTGTTCAAACTTGGTGAAGATTCCCGGGCTTGAACGCATCATACACCAGAGCGAATGCGCCACATGAAACCCGTGATCCCAGTTATGGTACGCAATGTCGCGATAATTCTTTCGTACAGTAATCGTGAACCGACACAGCTGTTCCATCTCAAATGTGTCTTCTCCAAACATATCGATCACCATGTGAACAAAGAGTTGCGGCAGAATATGTCCAAAATTGTAGGCGCAGAAATCAAACATGAAAAAGTCAAAGGGAATGTCTTCTTCCTTGATGAAAGGATCTGCCAGCAGCTCTTTCATCTCCTCCTCTTTACAGACGATGTGGTACTGAATGACCTCCAATGCCACCTTGTACTGGTTCTGTTGTCGGACAAGCAGATTATACAGCCGACTGTAGTGCAGGGCCATGGCACAGTATACCGAGAACATCCTGAAGGCGTTTTCGTCTGCGTTAGTGAAGTGCTCCCCTCGATTACTGTTGATCAGTTGGACCACGCCCACTACCTGGTCATTGCTGACAATGGGCATGCACAAAATGTTTCGCGTTTTATATCCGGTCAGCCTATCTACTTCCGGGTTAAACCGTGAATCCATGTACGCATCAATGATGTTCACAACCTGTAAAAGAGTAAAACATGAGTTATTGACATCGATATGTCACTTGTGGAATTTATTTGCTCTCCGCGAGAAACATGTCGTTTGAAAGCCCGTGGACATGTTATCCATGTGCATGACAGCATTGTGGATCGGTTATCATAGTATCATAGTTTTATCCAAGTACATTTGATCAACAAGAAAAATAGTAAGCGTTTTGTACTCGAAAACACTTTCCAGAACAATTCCGGTAATACACAAGTTTAGAAAGGTGACGTGACGCCACGCCTCAGCCATGGCTCGTAGTACTGTATTACACCCAAACATCAGAGATACTTCGTACTGGCTAAACTTGATCAAATACATCTATAAATAACCATAATTATTCCCAACACCTTTCATATGTTGAAATAGTTGAATGACAGTATAATTTTGACTTGTATGTTAATATAATTACCTTTCCACTTTGCGCGACGTAACCAGCTATTCCTTTGTCTCTATGGAAACGGATTTGCGTTTTCTTTGAAATAATAGACTGGCCATCCTCCGTTTTCATCCCTTCGTCAAAGTAATCTGCATACAGTTCATTGGTTTCCTCGTCAACAAGAAACATTGAACATCGGTCAGCATTGACCAAATTCTTTGTAAACATCATAATTTTTTGAACAAGGAGATCCGTACTGGTCATCTCGTCAAAGATGATGCGCGTTGTTTCTAAAAGGAAGTCGTTAAGATGCTGTTGGGAATTCAAAACTCGCTTCATATTGTTTTCGTTGATGCAAGCGACCATCCAACTCAACAACGCATGTGCCATTTGAATATCAGATCTAGAAAACGGATGTTTTTTGCTGTTACGCACGACTTCTATCACACCGATGATATCATCAGAAGGAAGAATCAGAGGTACACATAAAACGCTGACGTCAATAGCTTCTCCTGGACCTGTTCCCTTTGGAAACCTACAATGAAAAGTTGTTCTTTTTCATTAAAGCTATTTTCTAAGCAGGAGCGAGGATAAAGATATAGTATCATGAATATTTGAACTATTGGAATTTCCTTTCTCCGTTAAGATTACATTTCATCACAGTAGTTGTAAAAGTCAACATGACATACAGTAGATATATCATTCAGTTTTGCTTTCACGAACATTTTCATTGGCTTACTTCACGGTGTTTATATAGAGTACACTCAGTGTTTTGTGCTATATCTCCAAAGCAGAAACATCCATTCATTACAAGTTATTTCTTACATACTGTAAACCAATTTTCTTTCGCGGATACTAAATTTCGCGATTCCTATTTCAAAACAAGTTCACGAAGATTTATGTTCGCTGATTTACAAATTGACCGGAAATTCCTATTGGAATCAATTATGTAAATGTTAATTCGCGGAGATGAATTTTGAATTCGTAGATTTACTTGGATCGTGAAATTCGCGAAAATAAATCACGCGAAATAAAATTGGTTTACAGTGCGAGAATTATGACGCTTTATACTCGTAGGATATTAGTGATTATAAAGTTCATGTATCGATATGCAATCAGATACAGAAGATATAAGTTGGAAACACCAGTAAAGGAAGCATTCTAAATAACGGATTACTGGTTAAGTTATATCTTCCCGATAGAATTTCTACCAAGTTACACTGCAGGAAAGTTGAGAAATGAATATCAGTGAATGAGGTAATACGGACATGAATAATTTCATGTACATACAACTGAGCTCCAACCATTATTTATTTCGTTTCAAGAAACCGATTCATGAAACCTGCGTTTCACACAATGTCGCCATGTCAATTTTCAAATGAAATCAGAAAGGCGCCCCTGGTAACTGTGTAAACTTACCAGTCATAAATTAACATTAAAAGGGTGAGAATTTGTATAGTTATCCATGGTGTCTACCTACTGCTGGTCCGATTAAAGATTGAATCACTCTGATTCAAGTTCACAGTGATTTAGTGGTTACAAAATAAGGTCGAGTTTATAATGTTTCCATGTAAATGTACTATAGGTTAAGTGCAGAGAGTTTCTTTTTTAACCCCAGGAGAATACGTACTATTATAGGTTCAGTGCATAAAGGTGTTTTTTTTACCCCAGGTAGATATACATTTTTGTAAGACTGTTTATGTTTACATGTCATGTTCTCAGAGTACCTTCAGAATACAGAATAACAATTGGAAAGTAAATGAAAAACATAAGTAGCAAAAGCTTAGAAAATGTACCAACTTTTGTATGGCTCTACCTTCAGAATACAGAATAACAATAAGTACAAAACAATTGGAAAGTAAATGAAAAACATAAGTAGCAAAAGCTTAGAAAATGTACCAACTTTTGTATGGCTCGTTATGGCACGTGAAACGCGAATTTTTTTAAATAAAATATTTATTCTAGAAAAGTAAAAATGTGTTCATTAAGCATATGTAGTTGGTAGAAATTATTTTACATTTTAAAGTATATACATATTTATGGTTAATATATATATAAAAAATATAAACATAAATATTTATGTTTCATGAGCACTGCCACATTTTTATTTTTTAAGAACATAAATCACTTCTCATATCCCGTTATTTTTTTTTTTTATTAACTTGCATCTCGAACGTGGGGATTTGGGAAATTAGTCTGGTTTAGACGACGGTATTGACAATTTTTATCAATTTCTGCATTTATATATTATCATAATTGGGGTTTGGATATGGATGTCTGGTAATCATTTTAAGGATAAATACAGAATTTTGATAACTTCAAGACATGTACTCGGTTTAGTTTAGACATCGATGTGCAAAGTTATTCTAAACAAATGGCACTGGATTCTAACTTTATGTCAATTATTATAATCATAAATGCTGTTTTTGGATGAGGACGCTCGATTCAAAGGAGAAAAATATGGAGAAGTTCATGGTTAATGCGTCGGAGTAAGTTATGAATTGTAGTGATATATATTTCTCGATACATGACCATAAGTATTGTGTAGGATATGCGCAATCTCAATAATATTAAACCAGAAAACATTGATAAATTTTCTCAATTTTTAAGAAAGTATAATCAGCATTGTGGTTGATGTTTTGTAGCATGTTGTTTTAATGCTGTTTTCATAATTAACTGAAATCGGTTCTGCATTTATATATTAGCCGAGGTGTGGTTTGGCAATCTTTTTGAAGGAAATGATACAGAATTGCAATAGTTTTAAACAGGGCCAATGCCAATGGGCCAAATGTAAATGGTTAATGCTTTGATGTGAAAACCCATACAAACATTTATGTTATTATAGTAACACATCCAGTGAAAATGTAATGTGTGACTAGTAATTTATGATGTGTTTTACACTTCCACCTTCAACCGTTCAAGTTATTTTTTAAACTATTCACAATTAAATGTAGCCACAATGACAGTTTAGAACTATAACTTTGTACTTTTCATCACCATACATGACTCTATCAAGCTTAGCCACAATGACAGTTTTGGATTTTAATTTACTACCTTTAACCATCATACATGACGTCGCCAGTACGTTATATGTCTATCACGTTCCATTCAAAAGGTACAGACAGATCTTAACATACGCCAGGTTTAGAATAATCAACTAGCGGATAAACTCTTAAGGTGCTGAGGACCAATAGCTTACCTATGTATCTTTTATTAGTAATAAATAATATTATCGGTCTGATTGGATAGAATGCAGTCATGCGTTACAAATAAGTATTAAATATTATCGATGACGTTAATATATCAAAACACGGAATTATGCCTACTAACCTCCATTGATAATGTAATGTATAGGTTAACAGATCCGTGACGACCGGGCCACGCTCTATTGGGATCATTAGACACACGACTCCAAGTGCAGAGAGTGTGTTCAGAGAGAGGGGAGGAGAGAGAGGGTGAGGGAAGGGGAGTGGGGTAAGGGAGAGAGGGGGCAGAGAGAGAGAGAGAGAGAAAGGGCACAGAGAAGGAGAGTGGGGGAGAGAGCGGGGGGCAGAGAGAGAGAGAGAGAGAAAGGGCACAGAGAAGGAGAGGGGGAGAGCGGGGAGTGGGGTAGAGCGGGGAGTGGGGTAGAGAGGGGGGAGGAGAGATACATTTGATTTAAGTTACATGTATCTAGAAAAGTATTCAATGTATGGGGGGAGGAGAGATACATTTGATTTAAGTCAAATGTATCTAGAAAAGTATTCAATGTATGCTATGTTATCATTAAAATAAATTTTCGAAAGATTAAGATTGATAAAAAAGTAAATATAATAAATATTTTTTGGTTTAACTAGAAAATATTTACCGTATTCGACCCAATAAGCGCCCAGAGCGCTTAAAGAATGATAAAAATTAAAAGGTGTTAATGATTCAAAATTATTGCAAATCTATACCGTTTTATGTAGTTTTGGTCTTTATTTATGCCTGGGAAATTTAAATTGAGGCCTCAAAAAGGGGGGGGGGGCGCTTTTAGGGACACGGGCGCTTATTGGGTCGAATACGGTAATATATTTACTTTTTTATATTAATAATAATTAGAACTCAGAATTCTAATTATAATTATTAAGATTTATCGACCATATGAGCTAGTTGAACAGAGCTTGCTGCTTGACAGTTTGTTTTATTCCATAACTATATATGTATGCTTCACAATGGAAAATTCGTGCCATAAACTCATAGCAGTTTTTTTATCGTTTATAACAAGTAGTTGTTTATTTAAAGTATACACAGCCGAATATTGACCCTCTATTTGGACACTATAATTTAAAACGGAAAGTTATTATGAAGTAACATGTGACTTTTTAATGTAGACGAGAAACAACTAATCACCACAGTATAAGAATAGTTGATGTTATGAAATAAACGAGTTCCCAGCTGTCCTTTCAGAAAATTAAATAACTCGAGTTTGATAAACATGATAAACTAGAATTTACCGTATACTTAACACAGATTTATTTTCTCGGCGACCTAATTTCGCGTTTCATCCCGAACTTCTTTTTCGCATGGATTTGTTTTTGCGATGTACTGCTGTATACATGTCTGACAATGTTTTGCGCCGATTATTATTTTTTATTTATTTTTCTAGCACTTTTTTGCGTACCCGTGATACATGCGGAATTTTAATGCACGCAAAAAAAACCATTTGGTTTAGTGTATGCTTATGGTAGTAAATAGAAGAAAAATGTTCTAATTTTGATCTACTGATATGTTTGTATATGTGTGCGTGAGTTTTTTTTTTTTTTTTTTTTTTAATTTTAAATTCAGATTCGGTAGGCTTATCTGGGTATATTATTTCTTTCCATATGCCAGATTTCTCCCGAGGTTTATCAGAGCCTGCTGGTCGCGTTTACATTCACTCCAATAGTTAAAGATGCTCCACCGCTGACAAAAGGTATTTTTTCACTATTAGAAACTCGAGCAGATGATTAAGTATTTTTCTTCAGTTACAAAAGTTACTTACTTTACACCATTACCACCATTGAAAAGTTTGAGCTTCTAATTTTACTTCAAGTTAAAAATATGAAAATTAATTAATTGCATCCCGAAAAAAATCCGTACCACTATATCCTATATGAAATGAACTACTGAATGCGCATGTACCAAAGGCAAAATAAATTATTTTATATTATTTTTTGTGTTAATTAGACTATTATATACACGATTAAACACCAATTATTGTTCAAATGATGAATATCATTTTTGGTCTGTCGGCGGTGGGGCATCTTTAATACAACACTGTTAGAATTACGACTGTGATGAACTTCTGGCATGCATAGCTGAAATCTGACGATTCGTGTTTTTATGAGACTTGAAGATGAAAACAAATACGTGGGATCTATTCTAATACACTTGTGTAGGATTCTTCTTAGCTGTTTTCTGACGCTGTCAGTGTTGGCGATTACGTCAAAGGATTGTGTATGGGAGGAACGGCGTGAGGAAAAATAACCTTGAATTGGACTTGCAGGAGTGAGCATAGTGTGCAATTAGTTACATCTATAGAAGTATATTTTAATGACAGTCTTCGTTTATAGCTAGTTGAAAATTATCTCATGAATCTAGATGACGGATTCAGATGTATAAGAAGATACAAATCCTATGACAGCAGTACTCTACGTGCTGTAACTATATCATATTGACACAGAAGCTTTGGAGGAAGTTCAACGAATGGCAACAAAATTAGTGAAAGAGCTGAATGATGAATCGTATAGAGAAAGGTTTCTGATCCTTGGTCTACCAACACTAGAAGAACCGGTGTCATTCAAATGTTTAGAATTATGTCTGGACTCGACCATCTAAGCCACAGAGGGAGCAAAATAGTCAGGAGATCACGTGATCTGAGGACGAGGGTCATAGGAAGTTAGAGAAACAAAGACCACGACTCAACCCCAGAAAGCACTTCTTTTGCTAATAGGTGTAGATGACTGGACTAGTCTTCCGAGCAGCATAGTGGATTCAAAGTCACTGAACAGTCTTATAACAGCTTTGAACATTTGACATTGGAAAAGCATCATAAAATGCAGCCTCCAAAAAAAGGGTTAAGCAAGCATCCATTCCCATGCACGCACTGCATTATTATAAAAAGGCACTATGGGTACATTGACTTCAAACAAGTGGAATTAATTCTCTAAAACCTAATGTAAAGAAAATAGATTTTAAAAAATATGAATAAATCTTAAGGATGCCAAAAAGCGAAAGCTTAAATAAGGCAGACACTGATATAACAGACCCCTGGTGACTTACCTGCCTAATTCTAAGGACAGATCTGACACCGTTAAGGAAGCTTTAGTCTCGAACACATGCGCCGCCACTGTGCTGCCCTTGCCTGTCGGTCCGTATAGTATAGTGACGCCCCCTCGGTACGTGTGTAGTTCTGTATCATTGTTTTTAGGTATATAGAGAGAGTGAGAGTCGCCATTTACAGCATGAGTCAGGATCTTACTCAGCTCCTCCATCCGGCCCAACAGATTATTACTGTTCACACTTTCCAGTAACTTCGACGCCACCACCTTGGTGGACAGTGCCTCGTAGTCCCCCAGAAAAGTTTTGTGTCTCTTCGTAACACGACACGACGTTGCCCTTCGTTTTCGTTTGATCAAATCGTCCAAGATTTCAACACTGACAGAGTCCATGACGTAACGCCGGAACACACTGGGGTTGTGTTCCAAGAACATTTTCACATCAAGTTCTGTGATTCTTGGTGCGCACAAATCGCTCCATCTGTTGGTGGAAAAGTTTCCCGGGAACGGGCTCTTCTTTGTCAGTGACAACAAAAAGGAATTCCGCGACATGATCCCTTTAGAATCCACCAATTCCTATGCTACATTTTATAAGCGACATACACCCGCCTGGTACTATCGCTGACTCCAGCGCGTGTTGCTATCCTTATTATCATGACGTCATCAATACGGTCTATTGTCTATTGTTTTGACGTCACAGATAATCAACGTAATCGCTTTCTAGTCCGCCCTGCCCCGACTGACCAGCTTCTGTTCAGTGTGTTACGGTTTATCTGCCTCGCCGTTATTTTACTAGTTGTACTATAGAAATGTCATTAAAGCCTTATACGGTTTAAATTCCCGGCCAGAATAGTCTAAATGTATATATCACTTTAGATAGACGTTCTCCTTAGTTGTTATATGCCCCGTTTACTGTCTAGTTTGTATAAGTTTACTGCCGTGTCCCGGGGTGTTCAGTCGTTTTGTTGATTATATCTACCCGTACATAAAAGGTTAACGGTACCGCGCGAGACGGCCGCTCGTGCAGTCTGTCCGTGTCCATATCGTATTGTCCGAACTTTGTGTCACCTTTACAAGTTTCTCTTGTCGTTGATATTTGATATTGGGGCGTAACAGTGTAATTGGTTGTCACTAACTTACACCTGATCTCGATGTGAATTTACAATAAACTAACACTCACTGTAGATAAGAGTTTAAAAACACACTTGTGACACAAATAAAAATCCCTTTAATTTTTATATTAATAATGTTTCATTGGTAAGTACATCCAATCCTTTGAACAATTACGAAAACTCGTGCCACAAAAAATAATTAAACCCGAATCGTTCATCCACTGTCCTTTTTCTAATATATTCCAAAAGTTGAAAGTAGGAAATCCAAATTTCGCAAAGGTATGAATTGTTTACATCCGTTACACGTGACTCAGGTAAACACAGCTGATTTTTTTTAGAGTTTATGTTTCACAAATACACAGAAAACATTTAAAAGTCTGTTAACAAGCAGGTGAAACATTCTTTGTGCAATCCCTACTTACAATATCACTGGCATTATTTTCTGAGTCTACCTGTCGGCGTCCGTACCCGCAGGACTCCGATGACGACTGTGTGAAAATCAGAGAGATAAAGCTTGTTATGGGATCAGGAATCGGTGAAGGGAAAATCATAGATCGGGCGTTTCTACGTGTTGGCTTTTCAGAAGATTACATACCAGACTGGAATTGTATAGAAGGAACGCATGACTTCAGTGTATAAACCAATATCGAAATTTAAATAAATTCAATTGAGATCGATACACATGTACACCAAAGATAAAAAAGATAGAGAGATCAATGTTTATGTTAGAGAAGATTTCGTCCGTTTTATCGTGAATTTAATTTAAATCTGAGGAAATAAGAGAAATGTTGACTTTTAGACGTGAAGGATGTAGAAATTCCAATATTTTTAATGTAGCGACAAAATACATTTCAATAAAGTCAGATGAAAAAACTTCATATATAGGTAAAGCCATGAAAAATACAATGGACACGGATTTTTATCTCATAGACCCAATACTCCTCGGAGTTTAGTGAAGTTAGACTGTGAAGTTATTTACAAATAGTATTATAGGTTAAAGGCCTACCACCTTTCTAAAACAAAAATTTAAAGCTTCTTAAAAGCAGCAATAACCGAATAAAATGTCTATTTAGGAACAACAAATAAATGCCTTCCGTAATCTATGTTACAGTGAAGATTCATTTCGCTGTTTTGCCGTCTGGCGTATAAGAGATAGTCAACTAAGGCGCGCGGTAATTAGGACGACGGAGGGAAACATAAGATGACCCGCGTTATGAAAATTAACATTTACTCTATTTCAATTTTTTTCCAGAAGTTGATAATGAGTGTAACTTTTGTAACTCTACAAAGTTATTAAACTCGATTTGCATTCCCATTTACAAAAATTAAAAGCTGTTTAACAAAAGTAATGGGCCTTTAAAGGGACATTGTCACGTTCATTTTTTTTTTCTAAAGATTTTTGTTTTTAATCATTGATACAAAGGTACCTTTTTGATGTTCTTCTTGTATTCCTTTGCCTCGTTTCATGATAAAATTATGTTCTAATGGTCTTGACAAAAAGCACTTATATTACTATTTTTTAACTTCATCGAGGTATGAAGGAAATTTTGTTTGCAAACTTTGTGATTCCGCGTATTTTCGCGCCATTCTCGGATTTGTTTCTTCATAGTAGTATGAAGAAAAAGAATCTGCCAATCAGAAAGTCGGATTTAGTATGAAAACAAATAAAATTTAATTATTCATGCATATCATCAAATTGACGTGGAAAAGTCACAAAATTCAATCACCAGGGCAAATTATAAGTAAGAAATGTACACTTTTTTTCAGGCGGAACTCGATGTGAGTAACGAAGAATAATGTTTTAAAGGTTTTAAAGATCATGATCAGCGGCGTAGCTAGGTTTGGAAAGACCTGCATGCTTGGGGGTGCAGGGGGCGATAGCCCTCTGCTCAGGGTCCAGGGGCGAAGCCCCGGTGGGGGGTATGGGGGGCGAAGCCCCCCCCGAAGCTGACGGGAAATTGTTACAATGTTGTAACTATTTTACCTTTATGGTAACTACAAAATATATCAATGGAGTTCACGATATTTAGGTTTATAACCATGCAAATAATTTGATTCATCAAAGTACAGTATCATATACGTGAGACATGTAACTGTTATTAAAGGACGATAACTTGTGGTTTAAAATTGAAATCTCACATAGACCGTCGATAAAGCAATCTTATTTCCATAATATAACGCTTGTAGTGTATACAAAAATGTATTTAAAATGTAATTGTCCGTTGCATGAGTTGATGTAACTTAATACAGCTGTATGTAAATCAAATTCACGACGAGAATATCTAAATTCGATAAAGTAAAATATTTGTGCAATTAATTAAATACTTGTTGTACATGCCAAAATGTATTTAGAATATAATTATCTGCTTCATTAAAATGTAATTATCCATTATGATTTGATATTCTAAACATCTAATTCAAATCCACAAAGTCTATAACAAACACAAGCTATGGTGTATACCGCACAACCGCTCTTCATAAAAGTCACCGAAAGTTTACCATATATCGTATCCCTTTAATATCCTACATGTATCTGAATAATTCATAGTACGGTTGCTGTGTGTGAATGACAGTCGTAATTTATGTACATCTGCAGGCGTGCCACAGGGTTTCCACCTATACCGTCATTGATTCGGCTATGCTATTGAATCTCAGTAAACCAAAAATTGATACAATTCCAACAGGATTAAATACGGATGACTGGTTCAGAAATCAAATCTAGAGCAATGTGGATAATTCTCAACAAGTCATATAGGTATTCATCAACTGATATTTGACGTATTAGAAAATAGACTATATTGAATTCTGTGCGATAAAGGGTTGATATTTGTATTCCTCTTTAACAACCGTTGTAACATAGGTGTGCGTACCAAATAGAGAAACGCATTGTCAATCAAATGTCATTTTTTATTTGATTCCTCTGTTTATATCCTGACGATAATTAAAACACGACATTTTGGAAACCTGTGCTGTTTATTACGAATATACTGATAGACAATGTTCTATATGCGGACATGAACAGAATTAAGTTCTTTCCCTGCCAACGTTTTTTCCCCTTTTTTGGGGGGAGGGGGTGAAATCGAAAGGTAAATTAAATACTAAATATTCTATTGTTATAAACAAAAGAATTGCGAACAGGCAGTTCCTATATTAATCCTTTCCTGCAAGGTAAATCATCGAACTGCTTAAACCCTATCAACACCATGGTTCTTCAACAGTTCACTAAATTGCACTTCAATTTACATAAATAAAATACTAACATAAAAATGTTGTGTGTTATTGAATAACGTCGATGAACTTTAAATAGTATAACGACAAATACAGATGAAAAGTTGCGCATGCCAGAGTTAGCGAATTCCTGTCTATCAGAGTTACTCCCCCCTCCGTTTTACTCCGTCAGACTGATGGAGTAAACGAGTGACGGAGTGAATTAAGGGAAGTAACATTGACAGATCATAATGGGGTCAGCGACAAGTTCTGTGATAGTTTGGTCAATGATATATAATCCATCTACATCCTCGGTTTGGTGTTTCTAATAAGTATCAGTTTTATAGTGCTGTCTCAGTGATAAGTACGTGTACTTCCAAAGATCTCACTTTCATTTAGAATGTTCTCATTGGATCAAACGTGATCACGTGATATTGAATAAATAAGATATTTCACCGTAATTGGAATGTGGAGGGAAATAATCCCCTGGAAGCTCCGCACGTGACCATAATTAAATAATATTGTATTTTTAATGTTGTCATTCTGTACTCATCTGCATTATATCAACCACTTTCAGTATGACAAAGTTTATATATATAACTGTGAAATGATTTAACATTTGTAGTAAGTTTGTAATGTTATTTTTGCCGTTTCAGGTACTATCAATATGACAATGTATTATGCACATTTGATATCGACTTCATTTGTCTTATCGAATGCAACTGAATTTTGAACACATTCTGCTGTTCTCTTTCAAATAGATTCTCGCTCCTAAAGCCTTTCTTGATAGAAATGTACCGCCCTGACTGTAAGTTGAATTATTTCTGTCCTTTCGCCGGGAAACACCCCAGATCTAATGTCTGCTAAATACTCAAACAATGAGACCTTTTTTGTTACTAGTATATAGTTACTGTTCGAAGTGTGCTGTTCATTGTCTTTGGATGTATACTTCAGTGGGCGACACTATAGTAGAGTAACCATATTATCACAAGGAGACACATCACAAACCAGTCTTCAAAAACACTCGGATACACCACAAACTTGGTAGCCATTTTATTATTCACGTTGTATTGAATTCTTTTGATGAAACATTGCTGGCACCACTGATCAATTTATCTACATACATTTATTAGTTTCAATTCACAAGGTTTATCAAGCTCCTATAGAATCTCAATAGATAACTGATAACAGTGGTATTGTGGTATTGTACAAATAGTCACGCTGTCAATATTCCATTCAATGGTTGTATTGTTAGTAATATTTTCCTATTGTCATTTTGATAAATTCTTTTTATGAATTAAAAAATTCACAAGTTTGTATCTCTCAGTCTGATACGATATAACGTCAATAAATTATGGGAACACAAAATATGAGCTTTGTTTCATTTTATATGTTGTTGGGGTTTTTTTTAATTGGACGAAAACAAAAGCGTTGTAAATATCCAATCATCTGTTGATTAACGTGTTTCATCTTCGATACTCCAAGGGTTGTTGTCACTGACGTTAACCCTTAGAGTATCGAGAATGATCATGTCTATAATAGAACGAAGCATACAATCATAGCAATACTAACGAAACCTGTATATAGACAACCTGGGGAATATAAAAATTTGCTCTTTCTCATTTTTTTTATTTTCTCAGCTACATATGCATGCATATGCAGTGTTGATATAAGCTGCAATTTTGTAGCTTAAAAGAATTTTAGACAAAATAATGGTGTTGTCTTTAGCCGAAAGGTATAGTAGGCCGGAACGTATATTCGTTCTATGTTGATATATCCATGCTGAATCTATATTTATAAAATAAATGTTTACATTTAGTAGGTTGATATCAACTTTTCGGACACTGAAATTTCAGCACTGATCAGTCAGGTGATGTTGCTTGTTAATGGTTGCTAACATCGCCTTATCTATTGACTCGGGTATCAGTGATATGTATTTTAGAAATCATATCAGTACATGTAATACATTAAATGTATTAGCAAAAAGTAAAACCACGTCTTGGACGCTTGGTCGTGTTTAAAACTGAAAGTCCCTTCGTCGGGAGTGCCGGGTTATTGGAGTTATTTCCCTTTATACAATATACATATTTCTTCGGTCTAGGGCAATACACTCATGGCGCCTGAGGCTATATTGCATGCAATAAAGCCTCTTGACGTCACGGCATCAACACAATTTCTATTTCCTCGGTAAAATTTTATCATTTTTTTTCACAAACTTAAGTGGTTTTACAATAAAATGGAATTTTTGTTGAAAATATCACGTAATTTTTCATGTATGCAAAATTGACTTTCAGCCATGGATTTCTTCGAATTTATTTCAAAATGGCGGGATATTATAGTTGTAAAATTGCAATAAAACATCGAGGTATGAAAGAAAAATACTCGGCAAGCCTCGGGTTTTGCTACATTTTGTGACCTTCGGGTAGAATATCCCTATCCTTCATATCCACAAATGAAAGAGTCTTATAATATATACCGCTATCTATAAAAATAACCCACTCAGTTCATTTAATAAGTTATTCACCACCAAAAGTTTCCAATTTTATAAGTACAAATAAGAGCTTAAATGAATTTTGTCAGTCCGTGATGTTTACAAATGTATGTCTACATGGAGTATAAAGACTACACACTGTCAAACCAAGATTAGTCAAGTTATGGTCTACTATTTCATTTCGTATTTTTACAGTAATACGTGTATTTGTATAATTATAGAGTGACTACTTCAGATACACTTTCATCTAAAATACATGTCCATAAATCATAAAAACAAGATCTATTCTGTATTGTTGCAATTTTCATAAGGCATCATTTATGCTTGTCTGTCCATTTAAATAATTTCCACGGTTTAATTCACCAAAAATTCTGGTTTTACCGAAGAAAGATAGGATGTTAATATTTTTAAAGCTAGCTGTCCTAGCTTCAGCATGAAGAAACGTTTGAGGTATCACTTCTCAAAGGAGAGGATCATTATTGGGACAAAGCAACGTCGTGAGAGACAGAGGACCTAAATTTGCTGTCCAGACCATATCAATCAGTCTCAGATTTACCATAGAATCTGAATGTTGTGCAGCTCGGCATACGACACTCAGCATTCAAAAACAGTCACTGGCCACCGAGCGGACTTTAAATGTTGCGTAGCTCGACATACGATATTTAAAAAACGCAATTTAGAATAAAATCCATCGTTGTATTATCTAAAATTCTTCAACAATGTGGTATGATCATATAACTTATATTTAAACTTGAAGGTGAACTCTAAGTGATCAATATAGTAAATATATACACGTATATATCATATTATCACCGTAATTACTTGTTTGCTAGGATTATCTTGTGAATGTATAAGATGCTATTTACATTGTTTTGTGTTGTATGTATTATTGTACACACTGTGATGATATTGTAGTAAGAAGAGTGTACTTCGTCAATTTTGAGTGTGAATGTATAAGATACTATTTACATTGTTTTGTGTTGTATGTATTATTGTACACACTGTGATGATATTGTAGTAAGAAGAGTGTACTTCGTCAATTTTGAGTGTGAATGTATAAGATACTATTTACATTGTTTTGTGTTGTATGTATTATTGTACACACTGTGATGATATTGTAGTAAGAAGAGTGTACTTCGTCAATTTTGAGTGTGAATGTATAAGATACTATTTACATTGTTTTGTGTTGTATGTATTATTGTACACACTGTGATGATATTGTAGTAAGAAGAGTGTACTTCGTCAATTTTGAGTGTGAATGTATAAGATACTATTTACATTGTTTTGTGTTGTATGTATTATTGTACACACTGTGATGATATTGTAGTAAGAAGAGTGTACTTCGTCAATTTTGAGTGTGAATGTATAAGATACTATTTACATTGTTTTGTGTTGTATGTATTATTGTACACACTGTGATGATATTGTAGTAAGAAGAGTGTACTTCGTCAATTTTGAGTGTGAATGTATAAGATACTATTTACATTGTTTTGTGTTGTATGTATTATTGTACACACTGTGATGATATTGTAGTAAGAAGAGTGTACTTCGTCAATTTTGAGTGTGAATGTATAAGATACTATTTACATTGTTTTGTGTTGTATGTATTATTTGTACACACACTGTGATGATATTGTAGTAAGAAGAGTGTACTTCGTCAATTTTGAGTGTGAATGTATAAGATACTATTTACATTGTTTTGTGTTGTATGTATTATTGTACACACTGTGATGATATTGTAGTAAGAAGAGTGTACTTCGTCAATTTTGAGTGTGAATGTATAAGATACTATTTACATTGTTTTGTGTTGTATGTATTATTGTACACACTGTGATGATATTGTAGTAAGAAGAGTGTACTTCGTCAATTTTGAGTGTGAATGTATAAGATGCTATTTACATTGTTTTGTGTTGTATGTATTATTGTACACACTGTGATGATATTGTAGTAAGAAGAGTGTACTTCGTCAATTTTGAGTGATTATATCACCGTATGATTCTGTTTGCGTCTATTATATTTCTGGGTTGTATGTAACACACTGTATAGATATAATTAATATTTTACATACAAGTCAGACATTTTGAAGGCAGACTGTTTAATGTATTCATTGGTTATATTACCACGTCCTTACCACAGTTTATAAATACCATTATTAGGATTATTCAGGTACATCAGTTATATTATCATCAACTCTAGCATTGCGATAAAATGGGCAAGAGTTCCACTAAACAAAACAAACAAAAACAAAAACAAGAAAAACCGCATTTCGTATACGCTACACACCGCATACATGGGAGGCTGTCCTTGCATGATCGTAGCTGGTAATATGACTTTAATTAATCAAACAAACAAAGAAACGTTGAGATCTTTATGAAAATTGGAAAAAAATATAATAGTATTACCATTACGTATTCTTTTTCCATTTCTATTCATCATCTTCCAATAATCTATTGGATTTTTAGCCTTCATAGCTTTCAACGTTTTGCGAACATCATAGTCATAAGTTGAAATTTTTTTATACAGAGTACTTATAATAAGCTTTTTCATATTCTTTATAGTTACCATAGAAACACTCTTATCGTCGACGCCTTTACTGACCTTTACTGACCTTTGCATCGTTGATGCGTGTTTCTAGTTTTTTTCAATTAAAATGCAAATAAGGTTAATTGGAAGCGCCTGACTTATTATTTACATTATATATTTTAACATGAGTGCCAAGCGAACTTTTGGCTGCATACATCACAATATATTACAACACTTATCTACCTACTCATCAATATTGAAGTTATATGTTCTATAACTGGACGAAAATTTTGACATGGTATTTTTTCTTCGGTAATTATTAAAAATTTACGAATGAAGCTGTAGAATAATTTAAAAGGCACACACAAACATGTATGATATCTTATATAGTTACAACACATATTTTTTTGCATTGGAAAAGTTCTTATGTTTATGCTATTTGTATGTTTAGATGAAAAATATATGTAGAAGTCACTTTTTTAAGAAAGCTCTTCTTGATTGGTGAGTATAAAAAGCTTACGACACATATAACTTGTAAGTTCCAATGAATCATTACAGTTATCAATCAACTCAGTAATACATTTGATCGAATCATCATCAATGCCCTATTAATAAATCCACCGTATTTTCAGCATTCTATTTGTTAATTCCCTCTTCCATCGCCGAGGAATTGTCACATAAAGCAGTAGTATTCAAAACATCAGCAAAATGTAATGTTAATCAAAATGGGCAATGTGCATCAGACAATAAGTTATCATTTCAAACTCATCAATCTTTCTATAGTATATAATCAGCCACACTAGTGTTTTTATAGGTAAGTTTACTCACACGTTTATAGTGACCGGTTCATATAAAAAGATTATTTCAGAAATTAATCAATTGGTTTCCTACTTGTTCTTTTTCTCATCACAATTTGCTCTGCATTTTATAAACGTTTGTCAAAAATACTAATATCGTGAGAGACATTAAAATGTCATCAGCATGGTCAACATTATCATCTATTTCTCTTATATCAATGCAATCATTTGCAGTAGAAGTTCGCGCATTAAAATCGCTTAAAACGCAAACATAGTTATGGTTACTGGCAAAGTGTAAGTATTCATTTTCTATTTCTGAATATGGATCACCAATATGATACTTAGAATTTCCAGGCGGTATATAAACTATACCAAACACCAAGTCTTCTTCACAATTGTAAACATTACCATTGATTTTAAACCAACATAAATACTTACTATCAGTTTCTAAACTATTCATATGGTTTTCCATAGAACACTTAACGACAAGTGCTATTCCACCCACATTGACTTCTAATTTTAAAACGGCTTTATATCTTCAAAACCAGGTAAATCAATAACATCTAAATTATCAGTTTTTGTCTCACAGAGATATAATACATCAAAATTATTTACAAAATCAACAAAGTCTGAATATTGGATTTCCTTAGTATATACCACCACAATACACAGTCGACACTATAACCAGTACTGTGTGATCGATCGAACGGTACTAAGCTCTATACCACACAACACTGTTACAATCACAACCTTGAGTTATGGTATAACATTATGGTATAATATATATGGTATTTATATTTGATACGCTGTAGAACCAGTGTCCGGTTTTAACACAACGGCATACATTGGGTTCTACGTAAGCGTTAATTCAAATTAATCTATATATAGTTTATTTTGATTTTATCACAAACCATATTCAATGACCATTCTCTACGACACGCTCCAGTACCGAAGGTTTTATATATAGGCGTCATGCTGATTGGCTCACCATGGGGTGATCACCCGTAATGGAGACTTGTTATATCTTGTTTTGATCAAAATGGCGTCCGCTCTCCAGTCTTTTATAATGTTTCAAAGAAACACAAACCAGTTTCCTAGTAATGTGAATCATCCATGTACACGTGTGTTTGATTGGATAACACCACATACCGCCAAGTGAAGGTATCAGTAGGGCAATGCAATTTACATACGGTGTTATAGTGGATTCCTAGCGTGCAGCCATGTATTCATGTAGCAGGTACTGGTGATAAACGAAGCTTACTCCATTTTGTCTCAAATACATATGTAGGTAAGTGTATTTGTAATTACATGTAATCGATTTTTACTTCAATTACAAATTACATCCAATTACATGACAGGCCTGTAATTAATTGTAATTAATTACAATTACAAATTACAATTACCCAAGGTCTGATTTGTATACATGTTTCTATCATCATATTCTAAACTATATTTAGAACAAATGGAATCTTATCATGAAATGTTAAGCAGAAGGTTTAGTGCCATCAATATCGATCTAATTACCATGGTGTCAAATCAAAACAAAGGTAACAAATATCATCCCATCTTTACATCATACAGTGTTTTCTTTCTTGTGGGTAGACACTGATATCGACTGTCCATTATCGATTACATTGTTATCAAGCAAATAACGAAACAATCGGGATCTCAAGGTTATGTAAAACCTTCTGATCTTACTATTTCATGGTTATTTATTTTTCAGACCGACAACATACATTAAGACCCCGGACACTTATTTGTTGTGAGAGAGACGCCGTTATCAGAACGACATGCATAGAGCAGCCGTGATCGCAATAGGTGTTGTAATCGCCGTGGTGTGTATTGTTGCTCTGGTCCTGGGGCTGTATTTTGGACTGCGTACCGACGATAATCCCAATAACATACTACAGGGATCATTCAGTGCAACATTGGACATAGACAGAGTCGACTATAAAGACCTTGGATCTAAATCGGTGACCTTGAGAGTGGAATGGAATCCTGACACGACACAACTTAATTTTCAACAATTAGAAGCTATTTCGCCAAACTTTGGTCTCGATTTTCAACAAGAATTCATTGTAGCAGATGATAAAGCTACAGTTGGTGTTTCCAATACGAACACTTCTTTGAATTTCTGTATGAAAGATATAAGCCTGTCACAGTGGTACGGTGTGTTTCAGCACATGCTGACGGTGGACGATTGGATAAGCGGTTCAAAGTCAGATGGATGTCCAGGGAATGTCTGGTCTACGAAAAACCAAAACGATCAAACTATTGAATTATGCATTTCAGGCAATAAAATACAATATGTAATTTATCGGGAAAACCGTGCTATAGTTTCCAGTTGGACGGAATCATTTAAGGACAATATAAATATAACAGCAGATGTGATGAATGGTCCGTGTCCATCCGTTATAACCATACGTCGGAACTGCACCAAGACTAGCGATCTACCGAAAGCCACCAGAGATGCCGGTACCTCTGCCAGGACCTGTCTGTTTTTGCACGGCACCGGAGAAACCCCTCCTACCAATGTAGTCCGACAAGACCTGACAGACTATTGGGGTAAAGTAAAAAGTTATACTTTCAACTGTGTGTCTCACAAGTTTCTCCATTACGACAGTAATTCGAACGGTTGGAGTGATGATGTTGTTCAACAGTTTTTCTGTGACGCTGCTGCTGTCAATGGAACTATACGTAACACGGTGTTATTTTCACATTCCATGGGTAACTTAGTTATCGCAGCCGCCCTGCACAGTAACAAATGCACTTTCGACCAGACATCGAGCCAGTGGTTCTCTTCACAAGGTCCATGGAAAGGAAGCGTTGCAGCCAATACCATTTCAGAAATTTGTAGAACTCCTCGATTTTATGAGAAACCGATAAGAGATGCATTACGATGGTATGGATATTGTAAACCTAATGAAAATGCTGAACTGAACGCTCACGCGACTCTAAAAACAAACTACGTTTCCCCTGCAGGCGTGAGTTTCAATGACCTGCAGATCATAGGAAGGCGATACATATCAGGCGTGATCTGTGGGACGAGTAGTACTGGTCAATTGCAAAGTATATTTGAAAGCTTTGGCCTGTTTGTCATACAGTACTATGCAACGCTCGAACACCCCAACGACGGGATGGTTTCATTCGAGAGTTGTAAACTTAGGACGGATGTAGATTTCCAAGACCGAAGCTCTAGCGCATATTATAAAGGCAAATTCAACCACGCTGACGGGACATGTAGGAATGGGGGCTGTCCGTGCAAATGGTACGAATACATGCATTGATCACAGGGTTTCGATACTAATAGAAGTATATGTATGATACTGGATCCAGTATCATACAAATGCTTATATCAGAAACGAAACCCTGTGACATTGATTAGACCTAACCTACTGCTGAGATCCGGGAACCATCAACGTTCATCCAAAAACTAAATTAACGTTACACACAAGAATAATGTCTCACTTTTTAGCTTTTAAGGCAGCTAGGTTTTGCAAGTTTGTGTAAGGTTTGATATATAAATAAAAAATTAAATATGTTCTACCGCCGACAGAGCATAAAATAATTGAATAATAATTGTATGATTAACACAAAAACTAATATAAAATTTGTTTTGGTTTTGGTGCATGCGTAATAAGTACTGCATTCCATATAAGACATTGTGCCACGGATTTTTTTTCGGGACGAATCTAATAAATTTTAATATGCTTATCTTGAAGTAAAATTAGAAGCTCAAAGTTTTCAATGGTGGTAGTGGTGTAAAGTAAGTAACTTTTGTTACTGAAGAAAAATTCTAATTCGCCTGCTCCTGTTTTTGATAGAAAAAATATACCATTTGTCAGCAGTGGAACATCTTTAATAATTGCAATATGCATATCGTAACATTGTATATCCGCTCTTAGAACTTTCAAGAGAACTAAATCTAGAGTCATCCTCCCATGTTGTACATTTGAATTGACAAATGCTTAAAAGTACATGTATTTGATATCAAATGTATGCTACCTATATATTTATTTTTTTTAGATTAAAATAAAAATTAAATATATGATCTAATCAAGGTACACTTTTGTGGATATGGTAAACAATATCAAGATTTTCTTTGGAAAATTTCATCTATTTGATCATCCATTTTAATTAACATGGAGTCAAAAGAGAGAAATTTAACCAATCTTCCTGGTTTGTAGGATTGATCTCGGCGTCTATTTGCCTTCTATACGCCAAAGCTGTATTGAAAATACTATTGCTTTTATCTTTCTAGATAACGATCGTTATTTAAATATATATGTCTTTTATTCTGATAATATACACTGCAGATTGTTACTTGTGTGAGTGAAGCTTCTAGATCGGGTTGATAGTCGGGGAACATGTAGTTCATGTTGGTAATGCATCCGTTTAGTGTCAGCCGTGAGTAGGTTCTTTAGTTTGACATCCAAGCAACAGCCAGGGTCATATACGAAGGTGCTACCTTTAATGGTGGAGGCAAACCGGAGCACCCAGAGAAAAAATCACCGAACAGCGGTCAGTACATGGCAACTGCCCCAGCACGGGATTGGAACTCGCGACCCAAAGGTGGAAGGCTTAGGATAATGCATGCAGTATTTGATCCCGATACCCTCCAGGACTAGTTGGGCCGCAGTGGCCGAGTGGTTAAAAAGTCACCCTGATTGTGTGACATGATTTTGTTGTAATAGTTATAGGGGGCCTAAATATTCATAACATAGAAAATAGCACTGTTGTGTTCTTTTCATGTCTATCCACTGATTCAGAGCATATCGTGAGTAGCAGACGATCAAGGTTTTTTTTCTGTGAACAGCACCTTTTTCTGCGAACCCAATGTTATCTTTCTAAGTAATGTAACTATTTTTTAAATCGTTACATCTTCAATGCGATTGGCTAATAACCATGTGCATACCGCAGGTTTTGTAGACGAAAGTTTACAAATGTAATGGTGGCTCTAGCATCTAGTTGCTACGTATGTGAAAATATCGATAGCGTGCCATATGCACCCATACCATATCACCTGCACGGTTACACTGCTGTTAGTATATGTACCCACAGGGAATTTATACACATGTATACCCTTTTGTACCTGCCTTGTTATATATATTATGTACAAATGCGTGTAATAGAGAACACAGATCTACTGAAGTATCACATTTTAAATGGAACCTACATTGAATAGATCAGAAGCTCTACCTGTTAAAGGAGACGTAAACTTACTCTAACTCACGATCTTTTCAGGATTTTAACCTATATTTTTTTTTGTTAAATCTGTGACGATACATTCACTGGGAATATTGATGTTTATTTTGGAGAACTTTCGCAATCAAATGATAATGGAACGTGCTTTTGTGGGACACAAAAACTGATATTTACATTCAATAATTTTTTACTGAGGTTAATTCGCGTGTAAATCATAAAATTCAAACTGATACAATAGCTGCGATATTTTGATATTAATTTTTCTGATCACATTTATGAGTGTGTCATCAAAACTTTTATACATTAATTAGGCTGGTCCCCTGCTGCGAATGCTCCAATACATGTATTTATCGAAGCATTTGCAGCTGGGGAACAGACTAGAATTTGGGTCTGAATAAACTTTATAGTTGTCTTTGTGTGGAGAAACATATTTACAATATTCAACAAAAGCAACATAGATAGAGGACAAATTATATAACTTTTTAAAACATAGCTTTGCTAAATTTACATAAATCAATTATTATTCGCAAATTTCATAAGCTGTGAAAATTAAGTCATATTTGGTCTCGAGTAGTAGTACTTTTTAACATATAATTTTCTTTCTAAGGTCAAAAACGGACACTTTGATACATCACCTTTATCATTGGTATCCCAATAAGTACAAATTCTTTTTTGATAATTCATTATGATCCATCTACCAGTCTCCACAATTGTTTCATTATCATGTAATATATATTTTTTTTCAAGATTACATTCGTTTTTGTATATTCTATAACATATTGACATTGATGAATAAAAAATATCATTATTCCATTTTTGTTAAAATTGGTCACATAATATTTGCTTAACTTCATCCAATGTTGGATTCAAATTATTATGGAACTGAGAGTTCCACATATATATATTTATCGCGCCTCAGACAAGATCTTGTATTCCTATCGGTTAAAATGACGTCACGTGATATCCAAGATATAGTCGTATCAGGTTAGTAGAAATCGTATCAGGTTTGGACGATAGAGTTATCGTTCTTTGACCCTAACGTCATTAGCAACAAGATGACGGTCAAGTAACGCTTCGAGACGACGGAACTCAAAGAGATGGAGACAAAATGTTTGAATGGTAGCGCTGATGACAACTTTCAAAGCCAACCTAAATCGGCAACACTTATTTAGGATTATTTAACAGAAATGGACCATGACAACGCATTCGAGTCTTCAGTGAGGTGAATATTGTTTTAAGTTTTGATTCGTTATGGTTTCCATACTCAGTACATAATGCATTTTGCAGTTACTTCATTGAAAGTGTCTTCGACGGGATAAATTCGTTTTCGCCTCGCCCGATACAAGTTTATTTTAGACCAAATATTTGTTCGTATTAGGTCACTTCCAAACTGTATAACTAATAGTATCAGACCAATTTCGTTTAAAATATTTTGTATAAAAGTTAAGTATGGAACTGCTCTATTGATAGAGTTAATCGGACGTATCATATTTAACAGAGTCACTTTGTAACACATTATAATTTCGTTAAATTATAAACCTTTATTGGAAATAAGTATTACTCTGCATTACATAATTTTAAAGTGTTCCATTTTAGGACACGTGATATTAGATTGTAAAAACCGGATCTTCAAAACGCTTACAAATCTGGTTGGTTTTAATCAGATGGCTTGACTTAGTTACCTTTTAATGAGATTGTTTAAACAAATCGGAAATAATAACCGTGTATAAATCTTCGGCTTTGTAATAAACACCTTATAAAATAGATCCAAAAAAAATTTAATCTCACGGCAGTTTGTCTGTGGAACATAGGAAAGATACGTATGGTCGTGTGATGTGAAAGCGTTTTTGACAAAGGAGCAAATCTGTTCCGTTACGCCCCATAGGGATGTGTATACTGCTGCTAAATACCAAGATCTAAAATCTTACCCTGGACAATGATATTCGCAACTTTACCATTGTGAGATTTTTTCTATCTCACCCTCGGGTAAAAGCAAGCTACGCGAGATCCTTGCACGTGCTCACAAAGGATAGGAGAAAAATATTCATCCTCTTAGGGGAGAGGCAAGATATATCATCCCTAAAGATAAGATTCTTAAGCTATCAAACACTCGGCAAAGTCTCGTGTTTGACCATTTACCCTTCGGATTGTGATTCTCCTGTCTCACCGCTAAGGAGGTGAAGATTCTATTAATCTTGCGATGCATTATTTTAAAAATGAAAAGTTTACACAAAAACAAATATCCTTTGTTGTCAAAGAAACCTTGTTAGCAGATAATACATCGAATGTTTCCCACGCATCAATGCTACTTTATTCGTTATAGACATACAAAGACTTCTTCAAAAAAGACTTTGAACTTCAAACTGAAGATTCCGGGCTTTTATAAGTATACTGCTCTTTCATTGTTTTGTAAAATACATGTGTGTGATTGGTTTATAATCACGTGTTCATATGTGGCAACCCAATAAGGTGTTTAAACTGTCGGCAGACCACATGAGCTCATAGCTGTCCTAGATTGTCCTACATTCGTCATTGCCATCACTAACTGAATGCGGGTTTTCATTACCTAATGTTCCTGGAATTACGACGTTTCCTCTTAAACCACTGGGAGAATACTCAGTTTTTGCTTCACAGGTAAGTTGTCCCTTCTTTTTGGAATTTATTGGGTCATACATTAATAAATGATAAGCACATATCTGATGGTGTCAAATGAAGTAAGTTATGAATTACTGACAGGTGTAACTTATTTTTGTCTATTTTTGAATGCAGAAAAAAACACAATCAAACTCACAAAAAGTCTTTTGTGTGTTGTCTGTCAAAAGTGTTGATTTTGTCTAGATTGATAAATATCGATATGAAATCGTGAATGTGTGGGTAATGTATTTATTAAAATTGATTTATGGGGAAATATATAGACTATGGGTCGGCCACCCGTCCTTAGCAACGAGTGCAAAGTAGTTAAAAAAAGACATAAAACTTAAGCAAATGTGAAGGACGTGGTCTTTTTCAATCCGCGTCAATATTTTGATTGCATATCTGCCTCACACACCGATTAAGGGAATCAATATATTCTGTTGTTTGTGGATTTTTTTTATTGAGTTTTGCATTTTGCAATTTTGTGACAATATCAGCTTATTTCAAACAGATCTCTGCAATTTTAAAACATTTCTATGTCATACAATGGCGTTTTACATACTTAATTAAAACTAGACAAAGAACTCAACTGCAATTTAGAGTCTTAGTTATTCCTATCTTCATAATAATGACGTCACATCTTGAGTTATATTGCACTCCTGCCATTTCAATGCTATATCACTACGTTCTAGGGCCGTAGTTATAATGTAGAATATCAAAAATTGCGTTCTATATTAATATCAAGGATTATTGATTCGGTTGATATAGTGTTATACTAACCTTATATCTTCTAGAATAATGACCTCTGGCCATGTGCTTTTTTTTATAAATTTTATTGACAAATGATCAGAACAACATGATGATAGAGAGATAGAACTGGGTTTAGAATCATTGTTAACAACATAGACGTAGAGAGATAGAATTGGGTTTAGAATCATTGTTAACAACATAGAAGTAGAAAGATAAAATTGGGTTTAGAATCATTGTTAACAACATAGTAGTAGAGAGATAGAATTGGGTTTAGAATAGCTGTTAACAACATAGAAGTAGAGAGATGGAATTGGGTTTAGAATCATTGTTAACAACATAGAAGTAGAGAGATGGAATTGGGTTTAGAATCATTGTTAACAACATAGAAGTAGAGAGATAGAAGAATTGGGTTTAGAATCATTGTTAACAACACAGAAGTAGAGAGATAGAATTGGGTTTAGAATAATTGTTAACAACATAGTGGTAGAGAGATAGAATTGGGTTTAGAATCATTTTTAACAACATAGAAGTAGAGAGATAGAGTTGGGTTTAGAATAATTGTTAACAACATAGAAGTAGAGAGATGGAACTGGGTTAAGAATCATTGTTAACAACATAGAAGTAGAGAGATAGAGTTGGGTTTAGAATCATTGTTAACAACATAGAAGTAGAGAGATGGAACTGGGTTAAGAATCATTGTTAACAACATAGAAGTAGAGAGATAGAACTGGGTTTAGAATCATTGTTAACAACATAGAAGTAGAGAGATAGAGTTGGGTTTAGAATCATTGTTAACAACATAGAAGTAGAGAGATAGAATTGGGTTTAGAATAATTGTTAACAACATAGAAGTAGAGAGATAGAATTGGGTTTAGAATCATTGTTAACAACATAGAAGTAGAGAGATAGAATTGGGTTTAGAATCATTGTTAACAACATAGAAGTAGAGAGATAGAATTGGGTTTAGAATCATTGTTAACAACATAGAAGTAGAGAGATAGAATTGGGTTTAGAATCATTGTTAACAACATAGAAGTAGGAATAGAATGGTAGAGATAGAATTGGGTTTAGAATCATTGTTAACAACATAGAAGTAGAGAGATAGAATTGGGTTTAGAAATTAGCATGTTAACAAATAGAAGTAGAGAGATAGAATTGGGTTTAGAATCATTGATAACAACATAGAAGTAGAAAGATAAAATTGGGTTTAGAATCATTGTTAACAACATAGTAGTAGAGAGATAGAATTGGGTTTAGAATCATTGGGTTAACAACATAGAATAGAGAGATAGAATTGGGTTTAAACATTAACAAGAAGTAGAGAGATAGAATTGGGTTTAGAATCATTGTTAACAACATAGAAGTAGAGAGATAGAACTGGGTTTAGAATCATTTTTAACAACATAGAAGTAGAGAGATAAAATTGGGTTTAGAATCATTGTTAACAACATAGTAGTAGAGAGATAGAATTGGGTTTAGAATAGCTGTTAACAACATAGAAGTAGAGAGATAGAACTGGGTTTAGAATCATTTTTAACAACATAGAAGTAGAGAGATAGAGTTGGGTTTAGAATCATTGTTAACAACATAGAAGTAGAGAGATGGAACTGGGTTAAGAATCATTGTTAACAACATAGAAGTAGAGAGATAGAACTGGGTTTAGAATCATTGTTAACAACATAGAAGTAGAGAGATAGAGTTGGGTTTAGAATCATTGTTAACAACATAGAAGTAGAGAGATAGAATTGGGTTTAGAATCATTGTTAACAACATAGAAGTAGAGAGATAGAATTGGGTTTAGAATAATTGTTAACAACATAGTGGTAGAGAGATAGAACTGGGTTTAGAATCATTGTTAACAACATAGAAGTAGAGAGATAGAATTGGGTTTAGAATCATTGTTAACAAAATAGAAGTAGAGAGATGGAATTGGGTTTAGAATCATTGTTAACAACATAGTAGTAGAGAGATAGAATTGGGTTTAGAATCATTGTTAACAACATAGAAGTAGAGAGATAGAATTGGGTTTAGAATAATTGTTAACAACATAGAAGTAGAGAGATGGAACTGGGTTTAGAATCATTGATAACAACATAGAAGTAGAGAGATAGAATTGGGTTTAGAATCATTGTTAACAACATAGAAGTAGAGAGATGGAATTGGGTTTATAAAAATCGTTAACAACATAGAAGTAGAGAGATAGAGTTGGGTTTAGAATCATTGTTAACAACATAGAAGTAGAGAGATAGAGTTGGGTTTAGAATAATTGTTAACAACATAGAAGTAGAGAGATAGAATTGGGTTTAGAATAATTGTTAACAACATAGTGGTAGAGAGATAGAACTGGGTTTAGAATCATTGTTAACAACATAGAAGTAGAGAGATAGAATTGGGTTTAGAATCATTGTTAACAAAATAGAAGTAGAGAGATGGAATTGGGTTTAGAATCATTGTTAACAACATAGAAGTAGAGAGATAGAATTGGGTTTAGAATCATTGTTAACAACACAGAAGTAGAGAGATAGAATTGGGTTTAGAATCATTGTTAATAACATAGAAGTAGAGAGATAGAATTGGGTTTAGAATCATTGTTAATAACATAGAAGTAGAGAGATGGAATGGGTTTATAAAAATCGTTAACAACATAGAAGTAGAGAGATAGAATTGGGTTTAGAATAATTGTTTTGATACGAAAATGTTAACTATTATCCTGCCACAGGGATCTGATACTTAGTTAATTTGGCGACAGTTTATATCTATGGGCAGGCACTTTATTGGGTTCAAATCAATATGTAACTAATTCTCAAATCCCTGTGACGTAAATTATGATATTTGGGAAGTGATAACATTTTGGCTTATTTTGGCGTTTGGCTCGAAAGCGCCCAAATCTAGCAGGCTAAAATTTTACTACGTGTTTATGTGTTTTATAACTTTAGACCTTGTTTAAACTAGTGATATTTCGTATGCCTACATGAAATGATATATTCTACAACCGCCATTTGCATGATAATGTCAAAATTAACTCGACGTATATGTTTTTGTAAAGTCGAATCCGGTGAAACAAGCGTTCCTTGTACATCCTATTGTAACTAGTAAACATAGTGGCATGGTAATTTGATGACAGAAATATGTACCGAACCCAGTGGACTTGCACTAAACTGAAATTTACAAATGTTTGCACAGTTTGACAAAATTTACAATCATCACACCAATCTAGTAGTCAACAGTGATATTAAAGGTTATAGGCCCGATGCCTAGACAATTTTTATCAACCAAATTATTATGTTCAAGTACACCTAAGAAATGATATGAAGGTTTAAACATGGTCTAAATCACATAAATATATATACATCTACACGCTACTGGTCTCTCAGGTGCATACATTTATGTACAGTAAATCTTTGTTCTGTCACCGTTACACCGTTATCTGTGCAAGGTTTTTTTTATTCTTTTGTGAAAACATGTATTTTAAACGGATATGATTATTCGGTCCGTGGGTTCTCCATTTGCCCACGTTTAAGAGAACAAAGGCAACAAAATGTTGGTGTAGGATAATAATGGAAACCCAATTGTAGTCAATTTACTGAGCTACCTGTAGTTTGTCAAAACTGGAAAAATAGAGATATGCATGTATGCGATACCGCCGTTTATGTGTATAGAGAAAATGGCCGCTGCGTAATACAATACAACTAAATTCTATAATTTTGATCTTTCCTTCTGGTCAAGATATGCGCCAAAACTTTTCAGATCACAGAACAATCTACACCATTTTAGATCTCTTTAAATTACTTCTTTTCAATACAATAACTAAAAGGTTTAGAGACACATGGGGCCTGTACAATGTTTGGATGAAGAGCTACCAAGTATGTTAAAATCAATTACCTTGACCTTCATTCAAAGTCATAGAGGTCAAAAAGAGTTAATTTGTAAACTTTTTCTAGTCAACAACTAAGAGGCCTAGGGGCCTGATATTGGGCCTGTAACATGCTGAAATGGAGGACAACATTTTTGTCAAAAGATTGGCCTTACTTATAAGGTCATGGTCGACAAATATATCAGAAACTTACAGCCTCTTTCTATCGCCTCAACTGTTAGCCATTCCAGTATTATTTGACTGTGTTTATTGTACCTATAGGCAGATGACCCATTGACCTCTTGTTAATTTGAATGATCGTTTTAGAAAACACTTCTTTTTTTCTTTTTCTTTTCAGACTGATCACCTGGTCAAATTTTGACTTTAGAGGACCGATCTGCAAATAAGATGGGTCGAGAATGCATAGCCGGTATTGTTGTTGGTGTTGTTGTTGCGATTCTAGTAATCGTGTTATGTGTCGTTTTAATACCTAGAAATGAGGACAGTGTTAGCACATCTAGCGATAATAACGTATTCCGCGAGTCGTTCAGTGCATTCTTAGACATAAATACAATTGAATACAAAGACCTTGGTTCTAAAAAGGGGCATCTAAAAGTCGAATGGAGCAGTGAAACATCGCGGCTGAATTTTCAACAAACAGATGTTATTTCGCCTAATTTTGATCTCAGTTTCCAGCAAACATTCACAGTTGCTTATGATAAAGCCACGATTGGCGTTTCCGACAGCAATTCGTCTATAAACTCTTGTTTGTCCGAATTACCTCTATCACAGTGGTATGGTGTCTTTAATCACATTGTGACAAAGGATACTTGGATAAATCCTTCAAAGTCAGATGGGTGTCCAGGAGATGCTTGGTTTACCGAACTAAACGATGATACTATTGAGATATGCACATCAAGCAACAAACTACAGTATGTTACGTTTCAGGACACACGTGCCACTGTTTCCAGTTGGACTAACACATTTAAACGTGACATTACTATTGCCGCTAATACAACTAATGGCCCATGTCAAACCGTTACTATACGCAGTAGCTGTGAAAACAACTTTGATCCGCCGAAAGTCACCAGAGATGCCGGAACCTCTCCGAAAATGTGTCTGTTTGTGCACGGAGCTGGGGAAACTCCTTCTGTCAACACTGTCCGTCAAGACCTGGCATCCTATTGGGGTAAAATAAAAAGTTATACTTTCAACTGCGTGTCTCACAAGTTTCTTCATTACGACAGTAAAACTAATGGTTGGGACTCGGACACAATTCATCGCCTTTTCTGTGACGCTGCTGCTGTCAATGGAACTATACGTAACACGGTGTTATTTTCACATTCCATGGGTAACTTAGTTATCGCAGCCGCCCTGCACAGTAACAAATGCACTTTCGACCAGAGAACTAGTCGCTGGTTCTCTTCACAAGGTCCATGGAAGGGAAGTGCTGCAGCCAATAAGGTTTCTGATATTTGCACAAACCCTACATTTCCTCAGAGAATTATCCGAAAAGTATTGAGATGGAATGGCTACTGTAAATCTAATGCAAATGTTGAACAGAAAGCCTACACGACACTCAAAACAAACTATATCTCATCTACAGGAGTTAGATTCAATGATCTACAGGCTAAAGGAAGATCCTACGTATCCGGCGTTATGTGTGGAACTAGCAGCTGGGGTGAAAAGGTTGGCGAAAGTTTAGGTTTATGGTTCATACAGCACTATACTAACATTGATGGTCCAAACGACGGGATGGTTTCATTCGATAGTTGTAAACTGAAGACGGATGTAAACTTCCAAGACCGGATGTCTAGCGCATATTACAAGGACAAATTCAACCACGCTGACGGGACTTGTAGAAATGGCGGGTGTCCGTGTCAATGGTATAAATATATGCATTGAAAATCTTTATCTTCTATCCCCAGGATCATGAAAAAATATTAAGTCTAAAACAACCCTTAAGTTCAGATTTTGCCAATCACAGATGACACTACAAAAAGTTACGTCATTTTTGATTGGCTAAGCAAAAACTTAAGTATAAGACTGATCCTGTTGCCTGGCTCTAGTTCCAATGGAATAATAAACAGGACTTACCTTTAACTTAATAGCGCTTCATGTTGAATTTGCAGTTGTCCAGTTGGCATTCCTACTCCCATAATTGCCATTTGAATGCAGTTCATTGCTTTTTAGAGATTTTGCATCCATAATGAACAATTCATTATCGTCATTGACGAAACACCCATTTCAACAACTGTCTTCTGTGATTGTTGGAATGAAAATTGTGAAGTCACAATGATAATGACGTCCAATTATGCCGATAGTAGTCCATGCACTGGACAACGCCGACTGCTTTTGGTAAGGTTACATAGTGGGATTGCGATGAAAATGTAATTATTATG
The DNA here is from genome assembly GCF_041381155.1 of Argopecten irradians. NCBI lineage: Eukaryota > Metazoa > Mollusca > Bivalvia > Pectinida > Pectinidae > Argopecten > Argopecten irradians. Next base: position 9,565,056 of record NC_091147.1, on the reverse strand, counting down.
GTATAATAACGCTTTTGTGATGTGAGATATTTCATACTGCATTAATAGATATGTTGCCAATACATTTAAGCAATAAACTGTTACAAGGTGGGGCATAGAGTTGATATGAAGCCTATCCGGTTGGAAGATAAATAGAATGGCGCCTGTTAGGACAACAAAGGCTGTCAGCTACTTCACGGCTACAGTCACGGCTGCGCCTGACAGCCCCTACTGGGGAGCCATGAATAGCAGAAGTAACTACTGTCGTTTGACCCCCAAAGTATTTCATTTCCTAAATTTAATCATTCTGTTTTGTGTTAATATCATACTGTTACTTTAAAGAAAGTGCTGCTTATATTGTTGTTTGCGTCTGCTTTTAAGTAACTAGGCTATTCTGTTTATTTTGTAAACCAGATGGAAATATGGTCACATACTCGACCAGATGGGCGTCCATAATACAATACACATGAACGCACAATGTGTATGACAAAACGAAAACATGGAAAGAAAACATACTTTATATGTGTTTGATGTTTGAGAAATTAAAAAATACATCTTTTGTAACTGTCCTGTTCAATATATACAGGTATATTCTAAAGTCAAAATACAAAAATATCTAGACACGTTTGGTCTTCAGGGTGTTTGCTAAAACGTATTATAATCATATGAATTTCGACCATTAAAACTGATATTAGCTCAATTCAAATAGTGATGTACATTATTTTGTTACTATTTATTTAGCGTACAATACTTTATTTCTCTGAATGACCATTAATTTTCAAACCTTTTTTATGGGGGGATACAATACAGCGCCCGATTTGGTACCTATTTAAAGGGTTCTTTAACACTCTTCAGAGTGTGCATCAAATTGTGCGCTAGTAAAAGGCACAAGTCAGCCATTTGTCTAGCATTTTTCCCGTGCATGGCTTTATTTCTGATGCATTTCTAATGGTATTAAACGTATAAATATAACATGTTATTTTTTCAGTTACTGTAAACTTATGTTAATGTACATATATTTCACCTAACTATCTTGTTATGATTTAGACATAAAAGTATACGTTTGTTTAAAGGCATATAAGCCAGAAGTCAAAACTCTTTTCCCTTCGGTGTTAGGACCAACCCGATGAACTGTTTCCCGAGACCGAGGGAAACAGTTTATAGGGTTGGTCCCAACACCGAACGGAAAGAGGTTTTATTGTTGACTGGACATGAAATAATTGTGTTTTGTTTAAAGTCAACGGTAAAAGGAATAAATTTTGGGTCTGTCACCACAGCGGTAAATATAGAGGCCCAATTAGGGAAGTATTCTTCAAATTCCAACTCTTCCTTTAGAAACATTTAGAAAATATGAAACCATGTACAAATATAATGCAATTCTGGTCATCAATTGATATATATGGCAACCATGATATGCATAGTAGCTGTGATCGTCGGGGAACGTAGTACATTACAGCAATGATGTTGCTCTCGCTCTCGCTCTTGGTGAGGACAATATAATTCTGTCTTCCATATGTGACTGTCTGTTTTTTGCTGACAAGGTCTCAGCTCTAACATTTCAATAAGAATTTCAATATGTAGCTGTCTATTTTTGATATTATGTTATAGTATTCTAGCGTAGCAGTCTCTCTTCTAACCTTGGGTCAATTTTCTGTAAGGTTTACGTTATATTTTACCACTTAAAGTTGAGTTTTTGTCCATAGTTAATTCAACCTATTGTTACGTTACAGGGTTATATGCATTCCAATTTCCTGAATGTGAACTAATGCTTATACATACATATTTTTTTGCCTTTTTTTGTTCATTTTTCTTGTATATTCGCATTTACTTTTGTTTTTGTTCTTCCTTATCCTGTTCATTATTATTTATGTAACTCTTCAATTTGGAGAAATAAAGAAATGGATTTAATTGTGCATTTCTGAAACCGTAACTGAAAACAATACCAATTATACCGTTCCTTTTAAGGAAGAAAATTGTTGATATAAGAATTTACTTCAGGTCTTATTTGCCCTTATCCTAAGTCACTTATAACCATTTTAGAAAAGGAATCTTCGTTGTGTCTTGTATTTCATAGGTGGTGTGTAGTTGTATGGATAATATGATGTCATTGTATTAAAATTTTAACATTATATCTAAAACATTTATCAATAAAATCATTTATAAGAATTGTGTTCGGGACGTTATTCATGTGTGGCTTCAAGTCAAAATTAAAGACAGGGAGGTAGATGGAATCATCTGCTGAATAGCATCAACAGTTGGATCAATAAAATGGAGTCAGCACGATTAAATTATCTTTATTTAAGCTAACATGTCGTCCCTTTGTGTGGTTTTGTGAACTTTTTGGTACCTAAATCCGTCAATTTTTCAAACCTGTTATCAAGTGATCAAATAGTTGAATTTCAAATATCGATTACATACCGGTATTGAGCATTGCAACTGCAGTTGCTATGGTAACCAAATCATCCTAAACTAGTCCGCTAAACCTGGCTATACTATTAAGTTATTTTTACCTAATGCAAAATTCCTAATGATATAGGCAGGTTTAGCGGACTAATCCTTAACATGCATGAATTATAAAAAAAATGTGGAAATTTTGTCAATTTTGGTCATCCTTTGCTATAGTCCGGACGCCAAATAGCGATTTTTGCCCTAACTCAAAATTAATTTATATAGTTTTTTTCTGCTGAATATTGTCTATTGATATGTATATAATAAGATCCAGATGAGTGTGAAGCTCTCACCCTTGAGCATTTTGAAATATTCAAGATGGCGTTCAAGATGGCCGCCGAATATTGAAAATTTCAGAAATTCATACAGAAATCACATAAAACCAACATTGAAACCCTATTTATCTCATCTTAAACCTTGCTAGGAAACAACTGGTATAAACGGAGCCAAGATGACGGACAAAATAGCTCCAAATACTGAAAAAACGGTTAAAAGTTACCCCATCTTACAAAATACAAGATGCAGGTTGATTGGCAACTACAAGGTTTAAGAATATAAGGAGGAGAAATTTTCTAAATGTATATTTTGAAAACAATTTTAAATAAATACATTATTCAAGATGACTAAAATGGCATCAAATTCTATTATAAATCCTTTATTATAGTCTCGACGCCAACTAGCCAGTTTTATTTCGGATCAATATTTCTGACATAGGTTTTTCTCTCTATCGAACATCATTTATTGGTTTGACCATAAATATTAAGACCGACTTGAACGTGGACCTCACACCCTTGTGTGGGTATTAAATATTGAAAAAATCCATAGTTATTTCAACAAGCCAACCGCAAAACTATTTATATTAATTCAAGATTTTTTTTAAGGATTCAATTGTTAATTTCTAAAATATTATACACCATATGCATCATTAAATACAGTTTAAAACATGATGGCGGACAAAATAGTACAAAGTCCTAAAGATAATTAAATAAGGTTGAATGACACGTACAAGGTAAAAATAATTTAGGTATGTAACTTCATTATGTATTCAATATATATATTTAAACAATAATTAATAATGATTATTAAATTGTGATAATTGACCGAAATGGTCGTCAAAATCTTTGAGAAATAATTTATTTTAGCTGGAAGCCAAATAGCGATTTTTTGCTCTGACCAAAACCTATAGTGTATATACATGTATATATTTTTCATTGCTGAATATTGGATAATGGTATGTATGTAATAAATATTGTCCAAGTGTATGGATTCATTAGCGATGCTTTTTTTTTTTATTTTTTCAACGCTTTCGTTATTCCAAATACCAAAATGGCGGATAATTATGGCCATCAATAGCTTAGAATATGAATTGCCTGGTTATTGATGTTCCAATATCCAATAATGTAGGGATATTATTATGAATGCATTATGATATACTAAGATTGTTGGCTTACATCCTGGAGGGAGAAAGATGGAGAAAGTGGACAAAACACCGTGTAGTACAACCAGCCTTCTGTTTGGTTCGTGAAAGAAGGGAAAGTGAGGAAAGAACAAATTAAAAACAACTCTTCTATCGTGAACAAAGCACAAGCAAGGAAGACGAAGACGGATTTGTACATGAAGTTAGTCTTCCCTGATGATATTGGAACCTGACATCGTCATGTTTACTCTCCTCATTGCAACAGAATTTGAGAGTACCATGGAAAGAAGATTGCGAAGAAACCCATGGAAGGAAAATATCAAGCATGACCAGCTGATGACAAAGTGAAAGACTGAAATGCTCTTCATTGTTAAATTGAGCTGCAGGGGTTTACATGTGAATACGACTTGAATGCAACAGTCACTTGGGGTGACAGGAATAAAAATAAGTGCACCCATCAGACGTTTGGCAAAATCTGCAGACTATACATATAACAACGGGAAGATGAGCCATTGTTGAAACCTACGTAGGTGAGCGTTGTTTGGGGATCATTGTATATAGTTCGCTCCATGCTATATGGTCAAAACATCAGAGGAGGACTGCCCGCTATCACAATATATCAATATGCTCCACCACCGACAAAGAATATATAACTCATCATTTGAACAACAATTAGCGTTTACTCATGTAAATATATGTCTTATCAGCACACCAAACAATGATGTACAGTAATTTACCTTACATTTAGTGCATGCGTTCCATATAGGGCATAGTGCCATGGACGTTTTTCTGGATGCAATTAATTATTTTAATATTTTTATTTTGAAGTAGAAGTTCAGACTTTCCAATGTTGTTAATGATGTTAAGTAAGTAACGTTTACAACTGTAGAAAAAGTACTAATTCGTCTGCTCCTGTATTTGATGGAGAGAAAACATCATTCGTTGGTGGAGAAACATCTTTAATACATGTTCACAATATCTTAATGAATAAAATTGAAGTGTTATCGGTGTCAATGATATATCATACAAAACGTCTGGTACAGTATCTCTAATGTATTCCTGTGCAATATTCAGTAATATATCATTTGAATTAAAATACATGTAGTGGCTATTACATCCATAGAGGTAAGTGACGATAGAATGAGGAATGTTGATATCTAGTGCAAAAATAGAATAACTTAGGCGAGTTCTTTGTTTATAATAGAGAGGGCAATAAAGGAAATTATGATAAGAATCTTCAATTGGAAAACCACACAGGCAGGCAGGACTGTCGGTTAATGAGAGTTAGATAAATCAGAGTTTAGATTACTAATGTAATTTCTTAATTGGCATAATGTAATATGCGTTTGCCTCTCTGCAGAATATCTTAAATATATCACGTGAACATTATCCTGGATGCATGCAATGCTAAGTCGGAAAATGACACCGAGAAAGTCATCCGACTTGGTAGATTCAACACTGCAGGGGATCAAAAGGACAAACAAACAAACAGACCTATCTTGGTATCCTTCTATAATACGGATACCAAAAAGGCTATGTTCAGGAATATAAAAAAACTCGGAGAGGACGAAAACCTTTCAAACATTAAAATTAGCAACGACCTCACGAAGGCCGAACGGGAACAGGAAAAGAAGCTCTGGGAGGAGGCGAAGAAGAAACGAGAGCAAAACCCATCGGGGGAATTCACGTACAAAGTACGGGGACCCCCGTGGGACAGAAGGATAACAAAGATCAAAACAAAGGGAGGACAATAAGTAAGCAACAAACCACAGGAAAACAAATAACGTTCGAAAATTTGACATGCTTCTACACAAATGCAGATCAACTAAAAAACAAACTTTCAGAACTAGCAATAAGAGTGAATGAAATTAAACCAGAAATAATCGGGATTACGGAGGTTAAACCTAAAACAAGATCTCTAAATATGAAACCTCAAGAATTCTCAATAGAAGGGAATACGGACTACTGCATGTTTGATAAAAATATAGATAATAACATGGGAAGAGGTATGATTTTATATGTTAACAAGCTACTCCAACCGAAAGAAGTTCGCCTAGAAACAAATTTTCAAGAAAACATATTCATAGAAGTACCCCTCAATGTGCACGAAAAACTATTAATTGGACTGATATATAGATCAGACAGTGGATCCGAGGAAAACAACAATAGTCTGAGAAACCTGATAAACGAAGCAACATCCAAAAACTACTCAAAAATGATCATAATGGGAGACTTCAACTACCCAGACATAAACTGGGAAACTTGGAACTCTAAAGGAGACAGCACAGAATCGCATGAATATAAACTCATTCACTGCCTACAAGATAACTTTTTGTCACAGGTGATTGAACATCCAACAAGATGGAGAGGAAACGATACACCTCACATTCTGGACCTAGTCATAACTAATAACGAACACATTATATCATCTGTAGATTACCAGAGCCCACTGGGAAAGAGCGACCATAATGTTTTGATTGTTAAAATTGATTGCCAAAAGTCAACTAAAACAACGTCTAGGACCCGAAAATGCTACAACAAAGCTAATTATGACAAACTAAACGAGGAAATAAACGCCGTCAACTGGAGACAAGAATTGAAGGAGGACCACACTATAGAAGAAAACTGGGAGTTGTTTCGGAACAAAATACATGGACTTATTGATAAATACGTGCCAACAAAATCGATCAAGCTGAACAAAAATAACAAGCATAATTTTCCTGTTGATCAAGACACTCTGAAACTAATCAAACTGAAACACTCGCTCTCAAAACAAGTTGTCACATCATCGGACCCAGAAATAAGAAGACAATACTGCAAAATCAGACACAAAGTCAAAGCGATAACTAGAAACTTGAGAAAGAACTATGAACAATCCCTCGCTAGCAAAGCCAAAACAGATCCGAAACTAATATGGAAATATATCAACTCTAAATCCAAGACCAAAGTGGAAATCGGAGATCTATACGTAAACCCAAAGGATACAAACTCGAGGAAAGCTACAACCGCAAAGGAAAAGGCTGATATTCTGGCTAAATTCTTCCAAAGTGTATTTGTAAAGGAGGATGAAGGAGAATCGCCTACATTGGCAGACAAAAAATATCACCAGCGAAATGTCGGAACTGAAAATAACAAGCGAGCATATAATTAAAGTTTTAAACAAACTAAAACCAAACAAATCGCCGGGACTAGATAACATGCACCCAGAATTCTTGAAGAGAACAGCGAGTGCTATCGCAACACCACTCGAAATAATTTTTAACCAAACTCTTAAAAACGGAACTATTCCTGACCAGTGGAAACAGGCCCGAGTGTGTGCTATCTACAAAAAGGGAGATAAAAGTGCAGCGGGGAACTATCGTCCTGTTAGCCTAACATCAGTCGTGTGTAAAGTTATGGAAAAAATAATACGCGAGCACGTCAATGAATACATGCGATCAAATAATCTATTTTCACCGCGACAATACGGCTTCATATCGAGAAGGTCCACCTCATTGCAACTTTTGGAAGTCTTGGATAAATGGACTGAGGCTATAGATCAAGGATTCAGCGTTGACTGTGTGTACATGGATTACCAGAAGGCTTTTGACACAGTGCCACACAGGCGCTTAGCCAACAAGCTACGAGCCTATAAATTCTCCAACCAAGTAATAAAATGGATTACAAACTTTTTAGAAGGAAGAATACAGCACGTCTCAATAAATAATATAAACTCTGAATGGACAAACGCATCGTCAGGAATACCACACAAGGTTCAGTTCTTGGCCCTCTACTGTTTGTGATTTTCGTGAATGATCTCCCTGAAACAGTTAATTCGGACATGTACCTGTTTGCAGATGACACCAAAATTTTCAAGGTAATTAAAAATAGCGAGGACGAAGAAATTCTACAAAAAGATCTGATTACGATGGGAACCTGGAGTGATACTTGGCTATTAAGAATGCACCCTGAAAAGTGCAAACATATGCACATAGGTAAACAACAAAGGCGTACAGTGGAAACACCAGCAACATATAAACTTCTTGGAAACGACCTTGCACGTACGGATAAGGAGAAAGATATTGGAGTAATAATCGACCCAGAACTAACATTTGAATATCACATAAGCGAAAAGATCAAGAAGGCGAACCAGATATTCGGTCTTTTGAGAAGAACCTTCCTTTTTATGGACAAGAAATCATTCATGCCGTTATACAAAAGTCTAGTTAGGACACAACTTGACTACGCAAGCGCGGTGTGGGCTCCATACAAAATCAAGGACATCGATAGACTCGAAACGGTGCAGCGCAGAGCTACTAAAAGTCTTCCAGGAATGAACAACCTATCATATCCAGAAAGACTGAAAATTCTAAATCTCCCAACCCTATCATATCGAAGAATCAGAGGAGATATGATTGAACTTTACAAGTTAACAAATAACATCTACGATGAAGAGGCGAGTTCATTTTTAAATCTATGGAAGGATGTGGCACCCCGGCACAGCAGTAGAGGAAACACAAAAATGATATTCCCGCAGCATTCCAGAACATTGTTACGGAGTAACAGCTTCACCATCAGAACAGTAAAGATGTGGAACAGTTTACCAGAAGATGTTGTTTCAGCACCAAACATTAACTGCTTCAAAAATAGACTTGATACTAATTGGAAAAACGAAGACGTAATTTTCAACTACAGGGCTACCATAACCGGAAAATGAACAGTATATGTTAAAACATGACATTTTCGAGTCCGGTGAAGAGGAACAATAGTTCCTGTACTGGAAATTATCTATATCTATATCTATATCTTAAAGGCCCACTACCTTTCCGAAACGGCTTTTAATTTTTAAAATGGGAAAGTAAAACGAGATCAATATTTTTGTATAGTCGCTAAAGTTATTAACTTACCGTTAATACTACACGTGTCATCACATTCTGAACAATTTGATTTAAATAAATAAAATGTTAATTTTCATAACGCGGGTCGTTTTATGTTTCCCGCCGTCGTCGTAAATACCGCGCGGTACTTGACTATCACTGCGCCAGACGGCAAAACAGCGAAATAATTCTCCATTGTTATCATATATTACGCAGGAAATCTTGAATATGTTTGGTGTTGTAACCTCATCTTAGGCCATTGGTATATATTTTCTGATGTTATTAATGTTTTTAAGAAACCTTTATGTTTTCCTCCGGAAAGGTAGTGGGCCTTTAATGCTTCTGAACATAGAGGAAAATTATCGTAAACCAGATTGTGAGCATTCCTATTTTATTGCACGTATGGATGACATAGAAGTCAACGGACAGGACGCAGAGTTCCATTCTGACATTAAAGACGGGAAAAGGCTGTATAAATGCGTTCTGGATGCTGGAATATGAAACAATATAGTATGACGAAAATTATACATATTTATGATGTTAATAAGTAGTTAACCCTTTCACCACTATAGATCATAATGGACTTATCCAGATCAATGCATGGTAGAGTCTAATAAAGTTACATAGGGGTGAAAGAGTTAAAGCAGGTCTTTTATATGATCAGGACAGATATTGTTGAAAATATTATAAAAAGAAATATTTTGATATAGATGTCTTCTCTCAGTTAGAACTACGATACCAATTTCATTATAAAATGCATTATGACTAGTCCCCTTTCTTAAACCTGTAATTATACGTATTGCTTCCAGCTGGATTGACTCTGAGAGGTTTCATTCTGCCTGGGTACAATTTGACCACACGATACTAGCTCGAGTACCCGGAGGAAAACCACCGACCAACGGTCAGTACCTGGCAACTGCCACACATGGGATTCGAACCCGCATCCCAGGACTTGTGGTAACATGTCGAGACATCTTAACCACTTGGCCACCGCGGCCCCAGGTCGTATACAAGAAGTATAGATAGTTGTTAAAAACCTTCTATCAATTTTATATTTCAATATTCTGAGTATTTATCTTTTTATATTCTTATTTATAAACGAAATTGTTATGAGTCAACCAACTAGCCATAGAATTAACGTTACATTTAATTACTTTTGTACGGTTATGAAAAACCAGGTCAAGATGTAATTAAGGACCCAAGCGTCTGTCCACCGATATTTTTTCTGTGATATTTCTGTCTGTTTCCCTCTATAAATGTATACAATGATGTGTCATCAGCAAATAGTTTTACAGTAGAATTTATTTTTTTCACTAATATCGTTTATGTATAAAAGAAAGAAATAGGGACATAATACAGTACCTTGTGGTACATCTACCTGAAGGATTTTCCAAGAAGATCTAAATCCATAAACGACAACTCTCTGCATCCTTTTACATAAGTACGATGAAAACCACATATTCATCACGTCATGTTACCATGTTAAATATATATATACATATATATATATATATATAAGACCATCATGCCAAACTCGGCCAAATGCCTTACTAATATCACAGAAATTAACCTTTATCCAAATGTTGAACAATTGAGCCATATATGTTTATTCAATAATTGAGAAGTCGGTGAATCTCTAAGCAAAAACACTCGATCGATTTTTGGAAATTATATTATTATCTGATAGAAAATTTAACATGTATTTGTAAAAAAAAATCTAGTATTTTACAAAAAAATAGAGGTTACAGAGATTGGTCGAAAATCCGATAGATTAGATCGTAGACCTTTGCCTTTATAATTTGTAATGACATTGGAATGTTTCCATACATTTGGAAGAGTACCGGTAGAAATAAACTTGTTCAATATTATATGCAGTTGTTTAATTAGCGAATTGGAAACATTTTAAATACATTTTGGAGGAATCGTATCCGGGCCAGCTGGTTTATTAGTGTTGAGAAGACGTAAGTGGTCTATGATGTCTTGTTCGGGGATATTATTTTAATTGTTGAGGGTGGGGACAATTAATCAATGGGCGAGTTGAAGAAGGTAAACAGTTTATCAATACCATGATGATGATTATAGCGATAATCCAGATCAACATAGTTCTATATTCATAAAAATGCACGTGGAACAGACCTTTTGGAGAGACATATGCATTGAATTGGTAAAACACAAGAGAACAGGGGTATTGGTAATTATATAGGACAAGAGGCTTGCACAAGACTCCTCAGCAGTTTCTTAAATACTAAAATGAATCAAATCATTTCTGAACTTGGTTTGCTGATTTTTGTCTAAGTTTAAAACCGATGAAAGATAATCTAGATTTCTGCTGAGATATACATGTATCAACAAGAGATCCCAGAGGGATCTTGGCGCCCACCAAAGATTGACGTCTGACAAATGAAAGAGGGATCTTTTCTCTGCTTCTTTTTTCTGCTTTACAAACTTAAACTTCTTTTTTCTGCTTTTCAAACTTAAAAGTATCAAAATCCAAGATGGTGGTCGGCCATCTTGTTGATCAATCGGTCCCAAAATGCAATAGGCATAACTAGGGCCCTAGAAGAACCTACATAAAAATTTGAGAAATTCTCCGTTCAGTACTTTCTGAGAAATAGTGGTCACAAACTTTCACTAACAAAATTCAAGACGGTTGCCTGGCGGCCATCTTGTTGACCGATCAGTCCCAAAATGCAGTATGCACAACTAGAGTCCTAGGGGAACCTACATATAAAATTTGAGAAAGTTCCCTTCATTACTTTCTGAGAAATAACGGTAACAAGCTTAAACTATCAAAATCCAAGATGGTCGCTGGTTGGCCAACTTGTTGGCCAATCAGTCCCAAAATGCAATATGCACAACTAGGATCCTAGGGGAACCTAGATATGAAATTTAAGACAGACCTCTTCCGTACTTTCTGAGAAAAAGCGGTAACAAACTTTAACTATCAAAATCCAAGATGGCCTCTTGTTGTCCGATCAGTCCCAAAATGCATTATGCACAACTAAGGTCCTAAGGGAACCTAGATATGAAATTTGAGACAGATGCCTTCAGTACTTTCTGAGAAATAGCAGTAACAAAGTTTAACTATCAAAATCCAAGATGGCCGCCGGTCGGCCATCTTGTTGGCCGATCAGTCCCAAAATGCAATATGCACAACTAGGGTCATAGGTAAACCTAGATATGAAATTTGAGACAGATCTCTTCTGTACTTTCTGAGAAAAAGCGGTAAAAAACTTTAACTATCAAAATCCAAGATGGCCGCCGGTCGACCATCTTGTTGGCCGATCAGTTGCAAAATGCAATATGTGCAACTAAGGTCCTAGGTGTAACATATTGACTTGTATTTCTAAGCGCCTAAGCGGCCCTGTTATTGTTTTGTTTTGTGTTCATAAGCGACTCCCGCGTAAATGCAATAAATCAGTTATGTGACAGCCATCTTGACAGAGAGTTATTCTTCCAATGTTACATGGTGTCAAAGAAGAAATATGGAGCAACTTAAGCCTCCAGGAGCCCTAAATTTAGAAGGAAATTTGTCCGAAAATTGGAAAGAATGGGTACAAGGGTTTGAATTATACATGACTGCCTCAGGTATAGAGGAAAAGTCGGGAAAAGTCCAGGTCGCGACATTCCTCCACGTAGCTGGAATTGAAGCCCGCCGTGTGTATAACACTTTCACGATCCCTGAAGGTGACAAAGAAAAACTCGATGTACTAAAAACAAAGTTTTATGAGTATTGTGAACCTCGCAAAAACTTAACATACCTCAGACATTTGTTTTTCACTCGATCTCAAGGTGTAAATAAAACGATTGACTCGTTCGTCACAGATCTCAAAAACAAGGCCAAGAACTGTGATTTCAACGAGCTTACAGACAGTCTCATTAGGGATAGGATCGTTTGTGGCATCCGAGACGAAGGCACACGTGTCAGATTACTTCGTGAGACTGATCTTCCACTCACAAAAGCCGTTGATTTCTGTAGAGCTCAGGAAATAAGCAGTGCCCAGGTCAGCATGCTTAAAAATCCACAAGCGGATGAAGCTTCCGTACACACAGTACATAAACAATCTGGCCCTCGCCGTAAACGGTATGGAAATAAAAAGACAAAACAACCCCAACACCAGCCCAACAACAAACAACCACAAGCACGACAAAACAAACTTTTGCTCGTTGATTGTCGAAACTGTGGACATGAACATGTACGTAACTCTGTCGTTTGCCCAGCTTTCGGTAAAGAATGTCACACGTGTGGCCGTATGAACCATTTCGCCAACTTATGTAGGTCTGGCAATAATAGCCACAATAACGCTCGACAAAAGAAACTACACACTGTTGGTTGTGACGAAAGTTATTCAGAGGATTTATTCTTAGGAACAATCTCGAGCACAGGGGCACGTGACAATGAGTGGTTCGAAACACTACAGTTTGGTGATCAGTTTGTAAAATTCAAGTTGGACACAGGGGCGGACGCCAACGTCATACCTAAACGCGTGATGGACTAAATGAACTGTGAAACACCGTTAAAGCCCACTCGGGACGGTTTAGTCGGTTTTGGAGGCCATCGTATAAAACCACTCGGTACAACGCAATTACCAGTAAGGTTTCGCGAGCAGGAATTTTCACTGAAATTCCATGTCGTCGATAATGACTGTCCGGCTATACTCGGCAAAAAGGCATGTTGTTCTCTCGGTACGAATTCACACAGTCGAATCGAAACCTGTAAGCGCACCACTTTCCAAAAATGACATTTTAGATGAGTTTGGAGATGTTTTCGAAGGTCTTGGAAAGATCGCGGGCAAATATCACATAAAAACTGACCCAAAAGTTACACTAAGTGTACACCCACCGAGGAAAGTAGCAGAGCCACTCCGCCAGAGAGTTAAAACGGAACTAGAACGCATGGAGGGTTTAGGTGTTCTCGTTAAGGAAGATGAGCCCACTGATTGGGTTCACAGTATGGTTGTCGTTCTCAAACCTGAAAAAACGCGTGTGTGCATAGATCCACGTGATTTGAACATGGCTATAAAGAGGGAACATTATCATGGAGACTATCGAAGATGTGGTAGCCAGACTACCCAACGCGAAGGTTTTCTCCAAATTTGATGCGACAAACGGTTTCTGGCAAATCGAGCTTGATAAGGAGAGCTCAAAGCTATTAACATTTAACACTCCCTTTGGGCGTTACAGATACTGCCGCCTGCCTTTCGGCATTAACAGTTTTCTGCAAGAAAATGAAAGAAATCTTCGAAGGTATCCCAGGTGTAGAGTGCGTTGTTGATGATATCCTGGTATGGGGCGAGGATGACAAACAACACGACGAACGCGTACGTTTAATGTTACAACGAGCACGTGAACGTAACTTAAAACTCAACAAACAGAAATGTGAACTCCGTAAAACCGAGGTGAGGTATGTGGGACACACAATCAGTAAGGACGGCTTGAAAGTTGATCCCGAGAAGGTCAGGGCAATAAGGGAAATGCCCAGACCAGTCGACAAAAAAGGTGTAAGGCGATTCTTAGGAGCGGTGCAGTATCTTGGAAAATTTATTCCTAACCAATCCGAAGTTTCCGCGCCATTGAGGATTCTACTCCGAAACGACATTGAATTCAACTGGGGCCCAGAGCAGGAAAAAGCCTATAAACACTTACAAACTCTCGTTACACAGGCACCTGTTCTTAAATTCTACGATGTCAGAGAAGAGGTCACCGTCAATGTCGACGCCAGCTCAAAATGGCTTGGCGCAGTCCTACTTCAGTCGGGTCAACCGGTCGCGTATGGATCTCGAGCCCTCACTGAAACACAAACACGTTATGCACAGATAGAGCGTGAAATGTAAGCGGTTGTATACGGATGCGAAAAATTTCATCACTACATCTTTGGTCGAAAAGTGACAGTCGAAACAGACCACAAGCCCCTCGTCGCGATACATAAAAAGCCGATTCATATGACAACGCCTCGTCTGCAACGCATGCTTATGCGCCTGCAACGGTACGACATAGAACTAGTCTACAATCCTGGCAGAGAAATGTACATCTCAGTAGAGCTTACCTCCCAGAAATGCCTGAAAACCTCATTGACGAGGAACTCGAAGTCGCAACACTCGAAATCCGCACAACATTAAGTGTTACACCAGAAAAGCTGACGCAGCTAGAATCTGAGACAGCGAAGGATGAGACTCTCCAGAGACTTATACTTGCAATAGAACACGGATGGCCGGAAACGAAACAGCCCGAGCTGTCGCCATATTCAACATTCAGCGACGAGTTGAGCGTAATCGATGGATTAGTGTACCGCGGACAGTGAATTGTCATTCCGAAAACCCTACGACGCGAGACGTTACTGAAAATTCACGAATCACACCTAGGTGTTGTTAAATGCAAACAGCGTGCTCGCGAGTTAGTATTCTGGCCCGGACTCAACTCCCAAATCGAAGATATTGTGTCGCGATGTGAAATTTGCGCCAAATACCAAAAGGCGAACACGAAGGAACCACTTATCCCTCATGAATCACCGTCACGTCCATTCATGAAGGTTGGTGTAGATCTGTTTGAGTTTCACGAGAAGAACTATCTCCTCTGGGTGGACTACTATTCTAAGTTTCCGGAGGTTGTTCATCTACATAGCCTACAGAGCAGTGCTACAGTTGCCGCTCTCAAGTCCATATTCGCAAGGCACGGAATCCCGGAAATCGTATTCTCCGACAATGGTCCTCAATTTTCATCACGAACGTTCGCAGATTTCGCCACTGAGTGGGGATTTGAACACAGGACCTCAAGTCCTAAATAACCCCAATCAAACGGTCAAGCTGAACGATGTGTCCAAACCATCAAAAATCTTATGAAAAAGGCAGAGGACAGTAAGATTGACATGAGTCTTGCACTTTTGGACTACCGCGCTTCACCGATCGAGGGAATAGGCTTGTCACCAGCTCAACTGGCGATGAATCGTCAATTACGGGGAACCATCCCCATGGCCACGAACATTCTAGATCCATCGGTCAAACCTACAAATCAACAGTCGTCCCTAATGCAACGACAAATGACTCAGAAGAAATATTATGATCGTCAGTCGAAAGTGTTACCCGAGCTAAAACCAGGGGAGACGATTCAGTTGAAAACCGACGAAGGATGGTCGCCGGCAATCGTCGAAGGTGTTGATAAGACACCACGGTCATATCTGGTAAAAACGCCACGCGGGAAAGTATTCCGTCGCAATCGTAAATTCCTGCGGAAGTCTAACGTCAGCATCACGCCGCAAGTTTATAATGACTCTGAAGTGTATTTGGACACCAACACTCCAATTGTGTCCAAAAATCCAAACATTGACTCTAACACTCCGGAATGTCAGTTCGAATCTGATGATCAATGCTGTGAACCACCAGCACCGGCACCACCAGGACGACTAGATCTGGAAGGGTTATCCACACGCCAAAGCACTTGGATGACTATGATCTTGCTAACTGACTGACAGTGTTAAGAAAAAGTGTTTTCTTTTTTTCGTTAAAGTTAGAATTGTGTTAAAAGGGTTCTTAAAGAGCTCAAATGTTCCTTAAATGGTTCACAATTGTATAAAGCAATTGCATTTATGGTTAAATGTTTCATTACAGACTGAAGTACTAAAAAGGGAGATGTAACATATTGACTTGTATTTCTAAGCGCCTAAGCGGCCCTGTCATTGTTTTGTTTTGTGTTCATAAGCGACTCCCGCGTAAATGCAATAAATCAGTTATGTGATAGCCATCTTGAGAGAGAGTTATTCTTCCAACGTTACACTAGGGGAACCTACATATGAAATTTGAGACAGATCCCTTCAGTACTTTCTGAGATATAGCGGTAACAAACTTTAACTATCAAAATCCAAGATGGCCGCCGGTCGGCCATCTTGTAGTCCGATCAGTCCCAAAATGCAACATGCACAACTAAGGTCCTAAGGGAACCTAGATATTAAATTTGAGACAGATCCCTTTAGTACTTTCTGAGATTTTTGTTTGTTTGTTTGTTTGATTAATTAACGTCCTATTAACAGCTATGGTCATGTAAGGACGGCCTCCCATGTATGCGGTGTGTTGCGTGTATGTTGTGCGAGGTGCGTGTTTTGGGAGACTGCGGTAAATTCATGTTATGTCTTCTTGTATAGTGGAACTATTGCCCTTTTTATAGTGCTATATCACTGAAGCATGCCGCCGAAGACACCAAGCAACACACCCCACCCGGTCACATTATACTGACAACGGGCGAACCAGTCGTCCCACTCCCCGTTTGCTGAGCGCTAAGCAGGAGCAGAAACTACCACTTTTATAGACTTTGGTGTGTCTCGGCCAGGGGACAGAACCCAGAGCCTTCCTCACAGGGGCGAACGCTCAACGCAAGGCCAAAAGTGAGGCGGTGTAAAGGAAGGCATTAGGAAAGATAAAGTCAGTTAGGAAGAAAAGAAAAGAAAAGATCCTAAATTTAGTCGCCTTTTACGATCATGCAATAGGGGCAGCAGGTACAATTCTAAAGCCCTACCTGCAGGGCTCTGAGATATAGCGGTAACAAACTTTAACTACCAAAAACCAAGATGGCCGCCGGTCGGCCATCTTGTTGTCCGATCAGTCCCAAAATGTAATATGCACAACTAAGGTCCTAAGGGAACCTAGTTATGAAATTTGAGACAGATCCCTTCAGTACTTTCTGAGAAATAGCGGTAACAAACTTTAACTATCAAAATCCAAGATGGCGGCTGGTCGGCCATCTTGTTGACTGATCAGTCCCAAAATGCAATATGCACAACTAGGGTCGAAGGGAAACTTACATATGGAATTAGAGAAGGATCCCTTCATTTCTTTCTTACAAATAACGGTAACAAACTTTAGCTATCAAAATCTAAAATGGCCGCCGGTCGGCCATCTTGTTGGCCGATCAGTCCCAAAATGTAATATGCACAACTAAGGTCCTAAGGGAACCTAGTTATGAAATTTGAGACAGATCCCTTCAGTACTTTCTGAGAAATAGCGGTAACAATCTTTAACTATCAAAATCCAAGATGGCGGCTGGTCGGCCATCTTGTTGACTGATCAGTCCCAAAATGCAATATGCACAACTAGGGTCGAAGGGAAACTTACATATGGAATTAGAGAAGGATCCCTTCATTTCTTTCTTACAAATAACGGTAACAAACTTTAGCTATCAAAATCTAAAATGGCCGCCGGTCGGCCATCTTGTTGGCCGATCAGTCCCAAAATGTAATATGCACAACTAAGGTTCTAAGGGAACCTAGATATGAAATTTGAGACAGATCCCTTCGGCACTTTCTGAGAAATAGCGGTAACAAACTTTAACTATCAGAATCCAATCTGGCAGCTGGTCGGGCATCTTGTTGACCGATCAGTCCCAAAATGCAATGTGCACATCTAGGGACCTAGGGGAACCTAGTGAGCGCTTCTGTGAATATTGTAATGGTTTGGTTGTTTGTTTGATTGATTAATTAACGTCCTATTGACAGCTATGTTCGTGTAAGGACAGCCTCCCATATATGCGGTGTGTTGCGTGTATGTTGTACGAGGTGAATGTTTTGGGAGACTGCGGTATATTCATGTTGTGTCTTCTTGTATAATGGAACTGTTGCCCTTTTTATAGCGCTATATCACTGAAACATGCCGCCGAAGACACCAAGCAACACACCCCTCCAGGTCACATTATACTTACAACGGGCGAACCAGTTGTCCCTTAATGCTGAGCACTAAGCAGATGACGAGGAAAAACCTGATGATGATTCTATTATTGCAATGATGGACAAATACCAGCTGGTTTATCCCAACCACAAACCCTGCAAACGAGCAAACCAGTCGCCACACTCTTGTTTGTTTAATTGCTAAGCAGGACCAATAACTAAGTGGTCGCCAAACTTCTAAATAATGATAATACCTTTATGTTTTTTGAACAGATAGCATTAAAAGAGTCTTTCAAGATTTTATGGATCTCTACAAGGACTCTTCTGTCTTGCAACATATGAAATTTGAGAAAGATCCCTTTAGCACTTTTTAAGAAATAGTGGTAACAAGAATTGTTAACGGACGGACGGACGGGCGGACCACGGACCACGGACAAAAGGCGATTTGAATAGCCCACCATCATCAGATGGTGGGCTAAAAAATAAAACTGCCAAAATCCAAGATGGCTGCCAAGCAGGCAATTTTGTTTTTCCGATCCCCCTCAAATTTTGCATGGCACAACTATAGTGACAAACAGGATCATACATTCGGAGTTCGGGCAAATTAATCCCTTCCGTAGTCTTCAAAAAATACTGCACATGCCAAAATCCAAGATGGCTGCCTGGTGGCCATCTTGTTTTTCTGATTAGCCTCAATATTTGTATGGCACAAGAAGGGACCAAGGGGACCCTCCATGCGTATACAAAATCCCTTCAGTAGTTTGAACAAAAACTCTTCAGTATATCTCATGAAATAGCGATAACAAACTTCAACTGCCAAATTACATGACGGCTGTTTTGCGGCCATCTATTCACAAAATCTGTATGTCACAAGTAAGGACCAAGGGGACTATCCATGTGAAGTGTAAACAAAATCCCTTCTGTAGTTTTCAAGAAATTGTGAAACAAACTTAAACTAAAAAATTCCAAAATGTCTCCTT
This sequence comes from Argopecten irradians, assembly GCF_041381155.1. NCBI lineage: Eukaryota > Metazoa > Mollusca > Bivalvia > Pectinida > Pectinidae > Argopecten > Argopecten irradians. The sequence goes on along the minus strand of NC_091147.1, from coordinate 9,545,727 downwards.
GGTGGCCATCTTGTTTATCTGATCAGCCTTATAATTTGTATGGCACAACTAGGGACCAAGGGGACACTACATGTGAAGATTGAACCAAATCCCTTCAGCAGATCTCAAGAAATAGCGATAACAATCTCCAACTGCCAAAATCCAAGATGGAAGGCTGGCGCCCATCTTTTTTATCGATCAGCCTCAAAGTTTGTATAGCACAACTAGGGACCAATGGGATTCTCCATGTGCAATTTGAACAAAATCCCTTCCGTAAATCTCAAGAAATATCGATTACAAAAACAACCAAAATCCAAGATGGCTGCATGGTAGCCATCTTGTTTTACGAATCAGCCACAAAATCTGTATGGCACAAATATGAACCAAGAGGACCCTTCATGTGAAGTTTGAACAAAATCCCTTCAGTAGTTCTTAAGAAATAGTGATAACAAACTTCAACTGCCAAAATCCAAGATGCCTGCATGGCGGCCATCTTGTTTTTCCGATCAGCCTCAAAATCTATATGGCACAACTAGGGACCAATGGAATCCTCCATGTGAAGTTTGAACAAAATCCCTTCAATAGTTTTCAAGAAATAGCGATAACAAATTTCAACTGCCAAAATCAAAGATGGCTGCCTGGCGGCCATCTTGTTTTTCCGACCAGCCACAAAATCTGAATGGCACAACTATGGACCAAGGGGACCCTCCATGTGAAGTTTGAACAAAATCCCTGCGGTAGTTTTTAAGAAATAGTGATAACAAGCATTGTTTACGGACAGATGATGGACGACGTCCCACGGACGCAGATTTGAATAGCCCACCATCTGATGATGGTGGGCTAAAAACTTAGGATCCGGTGTTGGGACCACACAATAAACTGTTTTCTTTCATACCTACGGGTGTAATACTGGCTGGTCTAGGGCAATACACTCATGGCTACCCATGCAATAAAGCCTCGTGACGTCACGGCTTCAACAAAATTTCTATTTCCTCTGTAAAATTTTAACATTCTTTTTCACAAACTTGGTTTTACTATAAAAGATTCAAACAACAGAATTTTTGTCGAAAATAACAAAATTCACTGTCAGTCGTGGATTTCTTCAAAATTATTTCAAAATGGCAGAACATTGTAGTTGTAAAATTGGAATAAAACGTCAAGGTATGAAAGAAAAATACTCTTTCATAAGTGGATATGAAGGATAGGGATATTCTACCCTCGGGATCACAAAATGTTGCAAAACCCTCGCGTAGAATATCCTTATCTTTCATATCCACATATGAAAGAGTAAGTATTCCTCTGCCTCAGGAAACAGTTCATTAGGCCAAACAAAAAAAATTGTTTAGGGTTAAGTTGGAAAAAAAGAAAGAGGGTCGGTAGGTCGGAAGGATTTTTTATTTCATTTTAATGTCTTTCACTCTAAAATAATGGCCGGAACCGGAGTCTGCTGCATAGTTTCATAGGAATTGATCCAGTAGTTTAAGAGTTGTCCTGAATTTTTTCTAGACAAATAAGTAATTTCCAGTAGAACTCCCTCCCTTCCAGGGACAACAAACCTTATTTTTGGATTTTGATCATGGAAGTTTCTTAATGCTATTTCTCATTAAGTACTGAAAGATCTCCCTTAAAAATTCCATTTGTAAATTCTTCTTATTCCCCAGTTTAGACAAGCAGCCGTTATGGAAGTTCTCCATATTCATATTTGGTAACAGTAACAGATCCATGCAAAAGTCAAAAAGTGGTCCTATGGTCATTTATAGGGACAATAAATGGGTTGATGCTAATAAGCAGACTGATGTGAAAGTTCCCTACAGGCATTCATTATTTCAAAGAAGAGAAAAGATCATTCTTTCAGACATTAATCTATGGTGAGCACAAAGATCCCTCTGACCTTTATTTCTCTAGATGTCGCATTAATATTTACATTTAAAGGCGGATACCCGGAGGCATTGCAAAAAAACTTTTAATATTCCCATACACACTGCCCTCCAAATATTCTGTTACACATGCAGTTTTACAAATACTGTACATAAAGTACAGAAATATGTAAACCCTTTTGTAAAGACAACAGTATATATTATTTATCAACATATTTATCACCTCCAGCTCATTGTTTTTCATGAGTTTTCTTTTGAGATATAGTGCCAGTAATTTCTTATTACCAGAATATTTCAACATATGTAACAGAACTTTTGAAGGCATTGAATATATATATTCACAAGAAAAAATATCAAAGGAACTCTGAATAAATATGTCCCTAAACAACAAAAGATACAAAAACAATTTCACCATCAAGGGGTTTTTAATAGACCGATGTACACTATCACAATTTTGTAATTTAATCTTTCTCGCCTGGCTTGGTGACTTGCTTTGTACCTCGTAGACGACCAGTACGACGAGCGGCAATAAGACCGACCTGAAAAAAACAACAAAATCTTGTATTCATCTCGATTCAAGGTAACAGTTATCTCCCTCTAGTAGGCATACATTTCTTTATGAATGAATGTAATTAACAGAATCTAATACAATACAGAACTTCTGGCAAAATCTAGGATTTGTATTGCATTCTTTTACGTTCATTTAAAAATAATATTGTTATCAATATGTACATTTTATACTTTTGTTGTCAGACTGTTAAATATTTCATCAGTTAAAATTTAATTGATGGAGCTTGTTGATCAGTTTCACAATAATTAAGAATTGATGTAATGTGTACATGATGTAGGTATACAGCAGGTGAAGAGTTTGACATACCTTTCTACCGGCTGGTGTGTCACGTCTGACTGTGGATGCTTTACCAATATGCTGATGGTTACCACCACCATGAGGATGTTCAACTGGCTGTAACACAAAATTTGTATGTTGTTATATACAACTGGCTGCAACACAAAATTATATGTTGTTATACAACTGGCTGTAACACAAAATTGATATGTTGTTATATACAACTGGCTGTAACACAAAATTTATATGTTGTTATATACAACTGGCTGTAACACAAAATTTATATGTTGTTATATACAACTGGCTGTAAGACAAAATTTATATGTTGTTATACAACTGGCTGTAAGACAAAATTTATATGTTGTTATATACAACTGGCTGTAAGACAAAATTTATATGTTGTTATACAACTGGCTGTAACACAAAATTTATATGTTGTTATATACAATTGGCTGTAACACAAAATTTATATGTTGTTATACAACTGGCTGTAACACAAAAATTATATGTTGTTATATACAACTGGCTGTAAGACAAAATTTATATGTTGTTATACAACTGGCTGTAAGACAAAATTTATATGTTGTTATATACAACTGGCTGTAAGACAAAATTTATATGTTGTTATATACAACTGGCTGTAAGACAAAATTTATATGTTGTTATATACAAATGGCTGTAACACAAAAATTATATGTTGTTATACAACTGGCTGTAACACAAAATTGATATGTTGTTATACAACTTAATACTCTGTTAAAAAAATAGTTCTATGAGTATTATACCTACAGATATGTATGTATGTTATAATACAACTTATTTAAAGTGAACAATCGGGCAAGGATGGCTAAAGTCGGTAAAAATGGTGTGAATGTATCCAGTATAATTTCTTATGAAATGGAAAAATAAAATCTCTCGTCAAAATCTGTCTGCGTACGAAGAAATTAATTTAAAGTATGGAAATTCTAAAACGTCCTCCCGACTCACTTTGTCCGTGGTTACATTTCCACGCAGCCTCGCTTTCAATACTTTCAACTTTTCTTTACTTTAATGGTCAGAACTGGGAAACTAAGTAGAACTTGACAGTCGTATTAATATGTGAGAACTTTTGGAAGGCCAATGAACGCATTTAGACTGGTTTTCTTTGACCGACTATTCACTTTAAAACACAAATACTTTCATATGTTATTTGTAACACAAAATAATTTGAAAATTAAATAATCGTACATCAGCTAAAAACAGCTGGCATTATGAAGTTAATAAGCAGATAAAAGAATAAATTCAAATCTTCATTAACTTTCACTTGAAAGGTTGTCATTTATTTCTGATTACTAATGATACAAGATATTAGTACTGATGCAACACAGAGATGCACTGAAGACTACATGGAATGCGTCATATTTGATTGCATCCACCATTTTCTGCAGACCTATCATGAAAACACCCACATGCCTAGTAACAAAATATTCTTTTTTTACTTACGTTCATAGCCACACCACGAACTTTAGGCCAGCAGTTCCTCTTGACCTTGTACTTGAAGTAAGCACGACCAGCCTTCAGCATGGGCTTGTCTATCCTTCCACCTCCAGCAACAATACCTACAGAACGTAATATACCCGGTATATAATTAATAATAATTACACTTAGAAACAGCAACAATACTACAGAACGTGATGTACCCCGTATATAATTAATAATAATTACACTTAGTACTAGCAACAATACCTACAGAACGTGATATACCCGGTTTATAATTAATAATTACACATAGAAACAGCAACAATACCTACAGAACGTGATATGCCCGGTATATAATTAATAATAATTACACTTAGAAACAGCAACAATACTACAGAACGTGATATACCCGGTATATAATTAATAATAATTACACTTAGTACCAGCAACAATACCTACAGAACGTGATATACCCGGTTTATAATCAGTGATAAATCTAGGTGCGCATCCCGAGTCCTAGACTCACAGAATTTTAAAAGGACCCATGAAATTTCTGGGAATGGATATCTATTACACTGTGGGACCCATTGTTTTCACAAAACTATTGAAAAGGACCCACGAAAAATAATTGTAGATTGAACACTGATAATTAATAATAATTACACTTAGAAACAGCAACAATACTACAGAACGTGATATACCCGGTATATAATTAATAATAATTACACTTAGTACCAGCAACAATACCTACAGAACGTGATATACCCAGTATATAATTAATAATAATTACACTTAGTACCAGCATCAATACTACAGAACGTGATATACCCGGTATATAATTAATAATAATTACACTTAGAAACAGAGTGCAGGATTACTATCACAATTCAGAAGAGAAAGTCTCTCTCTAGCCCAACAGTATATTGCAGCTGGTATTTACATGTGTCACACTTATTATCTCTAAAGAGCAAAGCTGTAATTCCTCCCTTTGAAGTATCTTTTCAATTTGCCTTTATTGTTGAATATGCATACATGCCATGTCTATGATTTTTTTTTCGACATTTCAAAGATTCACATTCTTGTGAAAGATGTGGTTGTCAACAATACTCTACAACCAATTCAAAGTTTGTTTGTACAATAACAAAGGAACAAATACAATAGATTTTATGTGATTGCAAATAGGAAATTTTTTTTGAAAGAAATGATATCCTCAATACCATTTTTACTATAATCTTTATAAGCTTTTCATGCACTCTGGGTTGAATATGGACAATTTTAACAAATCACATTATTATAGTACTATCTCTTAATGAATTTTAAAATTTCATATTTCTAGTATTTTAGAAATACACAGGTACTAGACTTTCTTTGGACTTAATATGAGTGTCTGTCAACGAAGCTTTTAAACATTGACAATGCTACCTTTCTGCTGGGTTCAAAGACAACTTACCAACCATAGCTCTGTTGGCTGATGGGATGACTTTCTTTGAGCCAGATGGCAGTTTTACACGGCTTTTCTTGGTGTCAGGGTTGTGAGAGATGACAGTAGCGTAATTTCCTGAGGCACGGGCCAATTTACCACGATCTCCTGCCTTTTCTTCAAGACAACACACAATGGTTCCTTCAGGCATAACTCCAACAGGCAAAATGTTTCCAATTTGAAGGGATGCTGAAATACATTAATGTACATGAGAATTCCAACTCACTTTGCAATTCTTAAATTCAGAATTATTTTAATGGCTTGGATCAATGCTCAGATTCAGAAAAATATTCACATCAACAAACTTCAGGTCAAAGTGAAGAATTTTTTTAATTCATCATTGCATTGCTTGAACTTTGCAACAAATTTTTGAAGCATCATAATTGAAAAGTGGTTTCATTAAATCTAAGTCTGTTTTAAGAGCATGTGTAATATACCAAGGAATTGATAAATTATATTGCTTTAAAATTGCTCTATTATATTTCCAACAATTTTCAGACATGCAGTCTATTCAGGCAGGCAGTCTAACGTAACCGTTTCACTAACATCCCCTACCATCATCACCAATAAGGCAACATCTATTTTCATTTATTGATTTAATATTATTACCCTTCTTTCCACAGTAGACAAACTGTCCAGTGTACATGCCCTCGGCAGCAACAAAAGTCTCGGTCCTTTGTCTGTACTTGTAGGGATCACGGAATGCTACCTTAGCGAGAGGAGCACCTCTGCCTGGGTCATGGATGATGTCCTGAAAAACATACATTGACGTTGTGTAACACATGATGACAGGGAATATCATAATTTAATAACTGATTTAAAAAAGAAACTCCACTCTTAATCATAGTATTTGGTTTGTTTAGTTTTACGTCCTATTAAAAAAGCCAGGGTCATTTAATCATAGTAAGGAGGGCCAGTACTGAACATTCAATGATGAAGTAACAATATTATACAGGAAGGGCACAACCCGGCATATGGGTATTGGGTAACAGTTTTGATTTGAGTAACAGTTAACATTTTTGCTACTTTTTGTTTCCTATACAATATACCATATTGGGTAACAGTTTTGATTTGAGTAACAGTTAACATTTTTGCTACTTTTTGTTTGCTATACAATATACCATATTCAACCCAATAAGTACCCCTCCCCCTTTTTTAGGCTTCAATATCACTTACTTCAAATTACATGCAAATTTGTTTGCATCAAGTGCCTGTGGTGCTTTTAGGTCAAATACAGTACATGTTAATAATAATCCAATAATATTAGATCTCGATATTGAGAAAATTCTGATGTGCAATATCGAGATCTAATGCCCGAACCCTATACGAGTCTTCGCAAGTTCCGCCCTCGAATTAGAGCGGAACTTTGACGCTTAATTACCAAGTGAAAAACTCACCAGAATGTCAAAAAACATGTATAGCGTGAATCAGTAGTTATCCATGAACACATCCTGGTATAAGAATATGTATGACATAACATTAATCCAAGGAATAATCACACATTTAAGAGCTGACCCATAGCATCGCTGTATAATCTAGGTTAATTCCTATTCAAATTTTCGTCACTTCCGGTTTATCAAATTATAGTACGGTGTATCAAATGGAAAGATAATATTAACAGTGGTAACCAAGGTTGTTTATATGCACGGAAACAAGTATTTTTTATTAGTTCTGATTGATTCTGGAAATATTTAAATAAATTAATGCATTTTAGTCGAAATACCACAAAATATTTCATAGATAATGATACTTTTACTTTCCGTCACCATTCCGTAATTTGTAACAACCGAGTAAAAATGGCGACCAGGTAGACTTACAAATAGTGGTGGGGGTATAGAAATGTCTAAATTCGGTATAACAGTGCAATAGTGACGTTTTGAATTTTGGATTTAACATGATTTGGGATAATTCTTTCAGGATATAAAAGGTTAGTGTAAACACAACTTGAAATTTAGAATTTATATCGAGCCCATTTCTGCGCCGTCTGAATCCTGCCTCGATTGTTAGAGGTTAGACACGACGTAATGATCAAAAGTGTCTCGTCGTGCTATACCTCTAACATTGTTGGAGTAATGTTAATAACTGCCTCTAACAGTCACAGAGCTTTTACAGATATCCAATTTCACCCTTACAGCATGGTTATATGCGAGCTTATCTCACCCTGATCACACCCTTGATGTATCCATGACGTTCAGCAAAGTCAACTGGTCTAAGAGCGGCCTTGCCTTTCCTGGTTCTTGTGTGGGCCTTAAAGATGCCCCCAGGACCCTTTCTCTGGGCTCTGATTACACGACCCATAGTGCTCTGCAAAAAAACAGATAGTGCTGAAGAAATAAAAGTTTGTATAAATTAAATGTAGAAAAAGGATACAATGCTGAAGGATTTTTCACACATTCTTCTTCTTGTCAATTCTAACAAACATACAATTTTTTCTTCCTAATCCAAAAGAATACTTCGATGTCCGTAATTTCCTATTTTGTAAATATTCGTTTACCATTTGATACCCTAAACCGATGGGACATTTTATACAAAACTGCCAGGCTAACAAATATATAATAGAAGGCATTGTCGATTGTTAACTATAGTGTATGAGGAAGAGGATACTGTTAGCGATTCACATTCCACATGGACTCGTGTTGGAGTCAGTTTCGGTTTATAAACATAAGGAACAACATCCGAATTATCCCCAAGAAATGTCAATAAAGAAAACAGTTTCGGCAAACAATGGAAACTTTGCGTAGTCCAATCATTTTTACCATGCACGCACATTATGATATCAATCAGAGGTCCATTTATACATAAATGAAGACAAAACACAAGAGATATAGGTTGACGACACATATCCGTAAAAATCATGTCGTAATTTCACAATAGAATTTATTTAGAACATTAATTTTATGATTTTACAATTTTTCAATAACTCAATTTTAAGAAAAATCAATATTTTCTATTAGATAGGGTCTGATGGACAAGAATTATACTGGATTGAAAGTGTAGCCCACATTTGCCACTCACTCAATAATGGCCGATTTCCGGAAGAGGCCGATTGGTTGTTGGTAAACGACAAAGTCGCTTAATTCAGTAGCTTCCCCAATAATTCTGCAAAACATTCAAACTCTTAGACAACCTTTCATTAAACTTCAGTATTAGTGCTGAATATATAAATTTTAGTCATACTAGCTTATAATACTGTCGTTCAAAACACGGTTTTGTTTACGGTAATATAGTCTGTTTCTGAAATTGAATTTATTCTGCAGTTTTATATTTCATATTTTGTCATAAAATTAAGACAATTTTAGTAATATTTTGATCTTTACGTAATAATAAGCATAAGGTATTTTTAACTTTAAATATGTTACTTTGATCAAGATGATGTGATGATTACATTAACAATACATGTACATATTTTAGGAATTATGAAATAGACTTTAATATTTTGTTCCTCTTACATAAAGTTATTCGATATTAAGACAACGAAACGTGCAATTCTCCTTCTTTACATGACAAATATTCATTCTTAGTTATTTCTCTCGAATCAAATACGATAAAATGTGCAAATGGTTGCTTAAATATTAAAAACAATCGATTTTTCGTTCCATCACGTGATCACTGCATGGCTATTTATATCAGCCCTTTTGTGCTTAGGGACTGTGGCCTAAACCATCAAGCAAGCAGCCGTCGAAAAGTGTCATCCGAAAATATAATATGTCAAATGTTCCAACTCAAAATGTGCAGGGTCTAGAACAGCAAGTAAGTGTTAACCTGATGTTATTAGTATGATTTCGATTAGATTTCATACCATTTTTTGGTCTTGTTGATTTGGAAATTTGATTTTTCCGTCGAGCAACGTGCTCGCGTTCGGGATATCAAACAAAATGGCGACCGGCGTATCCAGAATGGACGATTATTGTGCAATAATTACTAATTCAGTGCAGTTTGTAGAGCAGTTTCAGCAGTTCCTATGTTTTGTTTATGATATCGTGTTAGTTTAATCACAAGTGTGATCAAAATTGTGTTCTTTTATCTTTTGCTTGGATGCCCCCCCCCCCCCCCGCACACAGAACACATGGCCCACGATGCACAGCTGATCCATGCCGACTTGGATTTCAGACCAATATGACCACAGACATTCTTTCATAAAATGTATCCTACTGGATAGGCCTAATAATAACAATTATGTTAGACGTAAATCAAGAAAGTGCATATGTGTTTTATTTCGATTTTTATTTTTATTATTACATATAAGGCAACAATTTTGATGTAGAATCTAGGCCTAGAATACACTATTTTCATTTTTCAATCATTATTTGTTTATTTACATAATAAGATAATATATATTAATAATAACAATTTTCGAATCAAACAAAATATCTTTAAAAACATTTGTAATACATAACTTTATAATTTGAATGGAACAAGGATTTATAAGTGAGAAGGATTCGTGTCTGTCTCTTTACACTACTAAACACCACGCGGGACGCTTATGAACCGGGAATAAAAACCGTTTTTCTCAACAAATACTTGTCTTATCGAGTCAAACGAAACACCAATGTAAAGTAAATTAAATTTAACAACGTTTATAACTTGCTTTAAAGACGGAAGATTTAGAAGAAATGTCTTAAACTATCGTTAAAAAAATACGACCGCTCATGAAATGGCAGCACGCTTCAGAAAGTAAGACGGTAACCCTCGCACCCCCATGCTACATCAAAGGCTGCGGCGGCGGATATCAAAGGAAATCAGTCGTCGCTCAACGTCACAGTCAGTGCACAAACACAAAAGCGCCTGCGCTGTCTTGCCCAAAACTCAGTGTGACTTATCCTTCTCATATACGTCCTTGAATGGAAGAACTAGAACTAACAACATTTTGACCATTTTTACTGTTGCTCCCCCACCACCACCTTCCTTTCTCTCTTCAATTTCTGAAACCAAGTGGCTGTGCACTTCATGATCCTGACTTCATTCATTATTAAAAGAATCTGTATGAAAAAAAACTAAGACTATCATAATTTGAAGGTACAATTGTATGTGATCTTGATGTGCTGATGTTTAGTTGGTTTTCGTCTTTAAATTATTTAATTGTTTCCTTTAATTATGCTCAGTTGGTGATTTGCTTTCAAACAAAAGCTAGACTGGATCTCCAAATGAAACCTGGTAGGACTAAGGTTAAAGTGAATAGTCCGGCAAAATATGAAACCAGTCTAAATGTGTTCATTGGTCTTTCAAAACCCCTTATATATCAACAACGATCAAGTTCTGCTTACGTTGTCCAGCTTTGACCATTGAAATTATGGGAAAGCCTTGTGTCATATTTCATAAGAAATTATACTGGATATATCAACACCATTACTGATATTTGCCTTCCTTTGCCTGACTATTCACTTTAAGAAAATTGTCATTTTTTCCTTACAGTTTGCTGGGATAGACATCAACTCTGGTCGCCCCTACAGTGGAAACAGGGGAGATAACTTCAGTCGTAAGTAAAATAGATTTCAATTAACTCTCATTGCTGCATTTATAATTTTTCCTATGATTGGGTGGAAACATGCTTGCCAATATATCTAAGATTTATTTAATTTTTATGAGGGAGTGTGGTGTGAAAACCCCATATTTCTGTTCTTGTCCTCCCAGACATTCCTTTTAACATTTCGAAAAAAATAAGGTTGTTGATGATTATCAAATATCTTTTAATACATGAAATGTTAGGATCCTGATTATTGCATTTTAGACATGGCTTTTGGAGAGGTGTTTCAGTTAAAATATTTGAGTCGGAGAAAAAAGAATTATTATTCCTCGGATATCATTATCTTTTATCAGCATTTTTCTTGTCAATGAAACTGAAAATATATTAATCACCAAATATATACATTTGTGTATTTATCACCATGTTTGTGTCTCTAACTACTGCACTTTAAGGGAAAAATACCAAACTGGAATGGACAAAAATTTGAAACCACACAAACTAAATCCAATTAATTCAGTGTGGTGTTTCTATCGCAAAGAAAGTGTATTCCTGTACATGTGCAAGAAGTGGAGAAGACACCTTCAAAACACCTTTTTGATTTCAATATGTTAAAGAATAGTTTGCTATTTATGAGAGTCAAGAAACAAAGGGTGAATCAATCACCAGACTTTTCTCTCATGGTAGCTGGTGATGGTATGCAATTATTTTTGTGTCTTAGGAATGACGAACAAGGTTTAATTTTACGAGGTGATCATTACTATTTGGCTGTTTTTTAATGCCAGCATGACGACCTCACTCCGATTTCTTTCTGGATCTGAAGATGTTGGGTGCTAGTGTGGAAATTATGAAAATTATTTTACTCATTATATTCAATATACAATTCAAAACACAATTTTCACAACCTTTTTCAGAAGTATGCACAATATTGTTTTGAATTTCCAAATTCATGGTCCACTATAGAGGAATTTGCAACTTGTAGATAGATGAATTGTCTAAATACTGACCCATACTTGATCAGATCATTACATGATTGTACAGTATATATATGCAAGAAGTTCAATGCTATATTTTGATGGGATTGTCATTGAGATCACAGCATTGTGATATTGTCACACCTTTTGTGATTTGTAGATGGTGGACCAAAATATCGACCTAACAACGTAAACCCCAGATTTCAGGAGCAAACATTCTACCATCAAGGTGTTGTATCTTCCCAACACGTAAAGATACTATGTCTGATTTAATTACTGGGTGTTGTACAATTCTGTAGGTCGGGAGTTAGAACTGGAGGGAGGAAGGGATTCAGTTCTGATAATACAGAGTCATTACTTGGTATTAATATTGTGTTAAATTTGCGTGTATATATCTATATATTTTCCGTACTTAATTTTAGGTTTGATAGCAATTTCGATCAACTGTTACTTGTGTTTTTGGCCTTAAAAGATCGGGCCAAAATGTATATATATGTATGTTTCAGGTACATCTTGATGTACTATACCTACTCTGGTATTTACCTCTGTCCCTAATCACTCTTTCAAAATATCATCAAAGCAGTTGTTATTGAAGGTTTCAACTTCAATTTTTACACTTGTTTAGTATCAAAATCAAGTTAAATCACAATAAGGAATTATAGTCGGCCTATATATAAAATCTGAAGCTAGTGAAAAATATTACTTAGTGATATAGTAATTACCACCTCAAAAAAATGCAAATAAAGAAAAATCACTAGACCAACTCAACTTATTTTTCTCAGTCATGTAGCCTGAAACATACATATAATTTCTTTTGGCCTAGAAAAAAAAGATAGGAGTAGGCAGAGAGAAATCTCTGTCAATATACTGTGTCCGATTTCTGTCCTGACCACTGCCTGTCTGTGTCCTATTTACATGTTGGGTCTCCATTTTCAGATTTGTGTGGTATTGCTGTAGTTCCTGGTATGAAGATTGGTTTCCAAAGGAAACTTAGATCAATCCTTTTTATTGTTTTTTTTTAAAAACGCCTTTTGTTGATCTGTTCATGCTATCTTGTACACGTAATTTGTCTATATATTTTAACTTCCATATTTTTTATTGCTATAGAAACAGTCTTTGTATTTGACAGTCAACTGTAAGCAGCAATTTATTTTTTGTCAGCTTTTTGTCTTGGCTGTTTTTCTACCGAATCCAAAATGTTTACAAATTATAAGAATATTGAACCACAGGCAGTTGGAGTCGGACAACCCCAAATGTTGAACCCGACAATAACACAGTCTGAAAACTTGTATGATATTAAAAAAGAAAAAAGAAGAAGAAAAAAAAAAGTGAAAAAATAAAAACATATAGAATAAAAGATAGATAAAACCTAATGTTATCTTAACAGAATGAAGTGTTTTAATTTGCTCAGTCTTCAAAAATTCTTTGCATGAAAACAGGATAAATGGTTGTTTTTCTGGTTAAATGCGTATAGGGAGGGTAAATGTAGGATAAGCATTTTAAATTTGGAGACATAGTAGCTTTATGTGTTTCTATTTCTGTGAGTGTTGTAATGTTATTTTGCTGCTGCTGCATGTTTCAGCAGCTAGTTCAATAATGTATGCATTCATTGCCTCTGTTTAGACTTCATAGAGGCTTCATAGATGTTGTCTGTATATATAATCATTTTCATTATTTTAATTTCTGTTCAGTTAAAAATTAAAAAAAGATTTATTTGTTTTGCAAAGTTTATAGTGGCTAGTTGCATATTATATTATAGTTACTACATGTTAACAGTTTCAAATAAAAAAAAGTCATAGAAGTTATGTTTGATATGAAACTCTGACTGTACTACTACTAAATTATGGAAATCAATTGCGTCAAAAACAACTTATACTTGCTGACGATCAGTGTCTTATATTCCAAAGATTCAACTTAATATAATTAACATTGTTTTACGATTTGATTTTCCTATTAATTATTTTCTGATTTCATGTTCATATTCATTGTGGCATCAACTATTTGAAAACTATTATGGAATTATAAGTAGTATATGTTGATAAAATTACTCTAACATACAGTCAAATTAAACTGAGAATTTTCACTTAACATACAAATAACACCACATACACCAATATATAATCACTTTTTCAAAAATTGTAGCAACAGTATGTTTGTGACTTATGACTCAAGTGTTGTTAGTCAGGGAAGTCAATGTTGATAACATGAGAAGCTGTAGACTTAATATAAAGGGAGGTAATTAACGAAGGGCTTGGCTAATATCAAAAGAGAAATCGTCAAGAAGCAATGTTATTTGTTCAGATGTGTTCAACCATGACCAGTGTTTAGTTTGCTTGGGTTGAAATCGCTGAAAACAGAAGTTAATATATTTATTAATTGGCTATCACTTGAAATTACCAAAGCCTCAAAGAAGATACTGCATGTGATTTTTAAAGGAAATAGGCAGCATTACTTTTCACCTTTTGTAAAGATTAAAAAAACTAGACATGGGAAAATGTTATTTTGGAAATAATTTTATAATATCAATGAATAATTATATATTCAATAGTCTTCTTTCATATTTTATTTCTACTTGAAAACAACTTGTCTTTCATGACATAACCGTTACAAGCATGAAACAGAAAGAAACTTTGCATCCATGTAATGTAGAACATCAAAACTTATCAAGGTTTAAATAAGATTTCAGTGTCTAACCTGAGGTGGCCAAATATTATACTGAATCTTAATTCTTAATTTAACTCTTAATTCAAGATTTTGAAGAGTTAAATTTCATAATTAAATAATTTGAAAAGTTAACCTGAATTGAGAACAAGTGTCTTGTTAAAAACAATTTTGCACATGGGGTTGTGATTGAGATGTGTATGGGAGCTGTGAGAATTGTTGAGTGGATGAATGAGTTCTCAAAGAGTTGATAAATAAAGATAAAATTATAAACTGTTAAGTAATTTACCATAAATTGACTTATCAATAGCTTACTGTATAGTGTACATGTTGGCATTTCTTTCTTTCTGAAAAAAAAATCTGGTGTGAATGGCAAAACTATTAAACCGAGGAAAGGACGATTATTATTACTGGTCTTTGATCACTTCCAATATAAAAAGGTGTATGTTAGGGGCTTGATATGGCAACAGTAGTTAGATAGGGCTATATCCATAACAAACTTGTATGAGCATTAGCTATAACTTGGGTTTTGTCCATGATAAACTTGTGTGGGTGCTAGCTATAAGTAAACTTGGCTATGATCCCTGATAAGTTCTGTGGGTGCTATGAAGCTATAATAACCTGGGTTATTTCCATGTGACAGGACCACCTCCCAATGTGCCACCACCAACTGGTAGTCGTTATGTTCCCCCTCACCAGCGAGACGGTGCTCCAGTACCCCCACCTGGCAGCTTTCCACCCACCGACGGTGGCGGTCGAGGTAGGTAGGCAATAATGGTCAATGTGCATACAGACCCAGATAGCTCTTCATCTACGTAGGCAAATAATGGTCAATGTGCACATAGACCCAGATAGCTATTCATCTTCGTAGGCAATAATGGTCAATGTGCATACAGACCCAGATAGCTCTTCATCTTCGTAGGCAATAATGGTCAATGTGCATACAGACCCAGATAGCTCTTCATCTTCGTAGGCAATAATGGTCAATGTGCATACAGACCCAGATAGCTCTTCATCTACGTAGGCAAATAATGGTAAACATGCATACTGACCCAGATAGCTCTTCATCTACGTAGGCAAATAATGGTAAACATGCATACTGACCCAGATAGCTCTTCATCTACGTCGGCAAATAATGGTCTAAGTGCATACAGACCCAGATAGCTCTTCATCTATGTAGACAAATAATGGTCTATGTGCATACAGACCCAGATAGCTCTTCATCTACGTAGACAAATAATGGTCTATGTGCCCAGATAGTTGATACGTTAGCAATTAAAATTCTGATAGTTCACCAGTTGTATAGCCATTATTAATATAAATCCAGATAGTTCATCTATATATGTAAGCAAAACTAGTCAATATGCATACAAACCCTAAAAGCTCAGCACCAATCAATCAAGTTAGTTTTAAAAACCTTGATAGATCACCAGTATTATAGTCAAGTTTGATGTTAGGGAACACAAAGTTTATCATTGCCAGTAATGCAATGATATGCAATTACAATTCATGTAAAAATATGGTTGGCTAAAATCTTGATAGTTCAATGTATCTAAATTAAATATAAACACAAACAGCCAGTTAATGATACCATACCCAGATGTGAAACATATATGCATGCATTACATATCCTGTCAACAGTTGATGAATCATGCACATGTGATCACTCAAAGATTTCCTGATAAACGTTCATAAGCGTTTAAAACCAAAAGTTAATATTCACAGTGACTGGATACTGTTCACTTTTGTAAGCCACACTATTTTTGTGAAATGTAAATTTGTGTAAAATTTAGCAAGAGAGCTCGATTACAAAATCAAATGTTGTGCAAAACATTTTGTAAAATATATATATGTGAATGCATTACGCCAGAAAGAACCCCATTACAAATTGACTATACATGCATTATTTCAAGGCGTTATATGTATATCGGTTGGGTAAATGTCACTGTCAAAATTTGAGATGAATATTCTCCTTTTTGATAAAATTATTACATCATAGCAGCTTGTACCACAACTTCCTTGTAAATACTACTGGTACAGGGAAACTGAATTGGCATATCAGACAAATACGATAAGCTTTCAGGAAGTGCCATTTATTGAATCCATAGCCACAGTTAATGGACATAAAAAAAATGTGTGAATGAAAGAATGAAAGACTGGATTTGAATATAAACTGGTTTTAAACTAATTTGACCCACAAATGCATTTTCCGACATAATCACAAGAAATTTTGATTGATCTTGCAATATTAAATGACACAACTCATCACACACAATTTGCAAGATCATCAGTTGATAAAGATTAAATCAGGCAGGACAGCTTTTCATATTAATTTTCAATATTTGCTTTGTTCTTGAGAAACTGTATGCTGCATTTTAGTTGCAACTTTTCATTTGAATTTCTATTGCTTTAAATTATTGCATGACACATTTCAACATTTTCAAAATAAAGAAATTATAACATTATTAAATGTAAATAATACTCAACATGAAGAAAATTATAGCATTATTAAATGTATTTCTATAAATATTTATTTACTGTATAATCAAATAAAAATTGAATAATTGTGTACAAAAAGATCATTTGATTGTTGAATTTAGTTAAATATTATTCCTCAGTGTTTCATCATTTTTGATAGCATTGCTGATTTTATATCTGATGGGCAGATATAGAAAGATGTCTTTTTTATTCAAAGACTAATTGTATTCAATAATACTCGTGAGAATCAGTTTGATAGAAGATAGGTTATCAAATTGACTTTGTATAATTTCCTTACCTTAGATTTTGAATGTTATAGTCAAGAACATGTGTATAATGATAAAAATCTTAGCTATGTTTAATGTCTTTGATTGAATGTAGGTGGATATGGCGGCTACCAGAACCAGGGCCGCGGTGGATACAACATGAATGGAATGCCACCCCAGTCCTTCAACCAGCCCAGTAAGTGTTAAGTGCTTTAATTGTAGTGAGGCGGTGCAGTTTTTTAAAAGTTAAAAAAAAAGTCTAATTAGTAATGCCAATACATCATAGTTCACTATGAAATGGGAGGGCTATATAGTGTTACATACTAGGATGTAATATCTGTTCTCCCACTCTCTGATATTGATGCCATGGCATTGTTGTCTAATAAAATAAAAATAAAATTTAGAGCCAGAATCCAGGAATGATGTATCAAAATGTATAACAAAAAGCATATACTTTGTAACAATTTGTCAAAGAGGTTTCTTTATATAATGCAGAAGAACAATTATTTTAAACCTATGTTAAGATTATATTGGTTTACACTACAGACATGGGCGATGGTCGTGGTGGATACAACAACTACAACCGTGGAGGTTACCAAGGCAACTATGGTCAAGGTGGCGGTAGCTTTAACTCCTTCAACAGACGTGGAGGAGGACAAGGGGGTTACCAGGCCAACGGTGGTGGCAGGTGGGACCACATTTCAGGGAAATCCTGTTATAATGGCCATTTAGGGCCTTTCTAGGGACCTATATCGGGTCACATGGCATAGGAAAATATTTCTGATTAAATTGCTAACAAGTGCATTTTACATGGACCTCTTTTCTTCTGAAATCAAGGGAAAAGTGGGCCATTTAATCATCAAAATGTTTTGCTGTATCGCAGCTATATACACAAACATGTTTGGCATCACAAAAAATTGTATTTTGTTGAATGTCAAGTTTTGAATATTTTATTTTTCATTGACTTAAAATGTAAGACTTTCAAATTTTATAACACTACATGTATTATCCCCATTCAAGTGAACCAGTTTCATTAGCAGTGGAGGGCAGATTAGTATCAAACTGTTATATTGTCAGTAAAAGTCATGAAGCATCGAAATTTAAATTACATACTGTAAATAATACTTTAAATGAAATTCTGCGAATTATAGATACAACCGTGGAGGAGGTAGCAGTGACAGGGGCATGAGACAGGGAAGTATGCCCCCACACCAGAACCACCCACCACCAGGCAACTCCCGCTGGGACAATCTGGACGATGACCGTGGATCTAGAGAGCAGAGGGCTGGTAGTGCCCCGTCCCAGAACTGGAATAACCAGGGCAACCGCTGGGATAACAGGACAGAATGCAGTGTAGTGACGAACAGTCGCTGGGCCCCAGAACCAACCAAAGAGAACTGGAACGTGGCCCTTCAAAGGAACGACCGTCTCGAACTGTACGTTCTTAAAATGGCTGCATGTGATCTGATCATTGAAAAATGCTCTTTCACCATTTTTCAATAATCAAAACTTTTATATATCTTTTGTTTAATGTATTTATATCAGATTGATAACTTGCGACAGATGAAAAAAAAAATGAATGCTATGAATGTTTATAAATTGAAAAAATCCTTTGATGATATTCACATAACTAAGATTTCCACAGAACTGTTTAAGTGAATGTTGCTCTGCGATCCCCAGAGATGTAGTCTGTGACAGGCTTTGGGTTAAAACAGTGCTATATAAAATGTAGTGATTGCATCGTTGGAGGCTGAGCTGTGGTGCTCAGCTATCTTGGTTTTGTAGCTACAATAATTTTATAACAAAACTTCATATTTATATGACAAATGATCATGGCTAGTTTGACTATGATATCCTCCTTTAAGCTGCAAAATCTGTATAAGATGCTCAGGCTATTTATTTCCTTTGTTCCACATCGACCATGTCACTCACCTGTACTAAAAGGTGTTTTTTGTGCAATCAGCTTTTGTGGTAATAAACTGGATGAAAACCTTTATCTAAAATCACAGTATATAAGAGGGAGTAACTAAAGTAAATACACAACTATCCTCCCCCTCTTTGTATATTGTTACACCCTCTGCCTAAAATGACAAGCACTAAAATGGAAATGATCTGCTAGATTATTGTATTGAATATGTGAGAAATAGTTTTGATTGTTGAATTACAGAGAACTGTTTGGAGGCGGTAACACTGGTATCAACTTTGACAAGTATGAGGATATCCCAGTAGAAGCTACAGGAGAAAACTGCCCGAAGAACATTGAATCTGTGAGTGTTACCAAATTCTCTATATAGCTATCGTTTCTAAATGTACCGTATCAACCTACTTAAAGAATTTAACAAATTAGTGTATGTAGGGGATTTTTGGGGGAAAAAAGAGAGAAAGAATAATGAAAATTGTTACCTGAAAGTGATCGAGATCGGGTTATCTCAGTCGAGGGCTAAGATTTTGTAACATAATCCCAACCGAGGCGATAGCCGAGGTGGGGATGTTACAAAATCTTAGCCCGAGACTGAGATAACCCGATCTTGATCACTTAAAGGTAATAGATTTTTTTTCTCGCGCCTCTAAGATATAACAAAACCCATCTATATACGCGTTCAGAGTGTAAAACTATCCCGTCTTGTGCCTCCTGGTTCAAAGCCGATTAACCATTTCATCTGCGCTTCGATTTCAGTCATTCCGCATAAAACTATAGTTCGGTTATATAAAAGAGAAAACGATGATCAATTGGTACATACTGTTTTCATGATTAAAAACAACAACCAAACAATGCATGGTAAATGACTGAATGCATATATTTCTAATAATATTGATTATCTGATGCTTGTGACGTCACCGGTTTGAGGTCACATGCGCGGACTGTTACATGAATGGCGTAAAATTCCGCCAAAATTCTCGTAAAGGTACCAGACAGATCGGACGAGATAGAAAAATCTAGCACCGGGTATCAAGTGAGATTTCCCTGTCCGAGGTGCGAGAAAAGGTTAGCCATATCGTAACTCTCCATACTCATGTCACGTTGATTGTTTATAATCTGTTAATGTTATAAACATGCATATGCCTTCTTTCCTTTAAGATGCATTCAAATGTAAAAGACGCACAAATTTATTCACTAGCATAACGTGAATCTGGTGTGGTGTTGTATCAAATGCTTATAAGTGGCACACATGTACAATTGTAAAACATTGTTTAATCCATGGGATGGGGGATGTTTTTTTAACTTGACTCTTTCTCCATTCTTCTTCATTTTTAATATATTCAGGTGTATTGGGTCAGTTAAAGAATATATTGTTTCTTAACACATGTGACCAATATTTCAGTTTGAGGAAACCGAGCTTGGCGAGATCATCCGTAACAACATTGTCCTGAGCAAGTATGCCAAGCCTACCCCAGTACAGAAGTACTCAATTCCTATTGTACTGGCCAAACGTGACTTGATGGCTTGTGCCCAGACTGGTGAGTTAACAAATATTCCTGTGTATATATCATTTGGCCAAAGAGAAAGGTTTTCATCAAAGTATATTTAATATATTTTGTATTTTCATAAATGAAGGCACTTGACTTTCAGAATTCTTTTCCTATTTTTTAACTCAGTGTTTGATGTATAGATTGAAAATACAAAAGACATATCTTGTTTGATGTATAGATTGAAAATACAAAAACATATCTTCTGTAACAAACACTTTAAAAGATCAAAATATGTCTATATTTTAGACTACTTCTGTAAATAAAGTAGTCAATTATTAAAGGAAAGTTACATTGTTCAAGGAAAGTAATACATTGTTTAAGGAAAGTTACATTGTTCAAGGAAAGTAATACATTGTTCAGGGAAAGTAACATATTTTTAAAGGCCCACTACCTTTCGGAAAAACAAAATATAAAAAACAACAATAATGTCAGAAAATGTGTATTGATGGCCTAAGACGAGGTTACAGTATCAAATAAATGCAAGATTCCCTCCATAATCTATGCTAACAGTGAAGGTTCATTTCACTGTTATGCCGTCTGGAGCAGTGATAAAACAAATTACACACAATGATTAGGAAAACAACAGCAAACATAAGACAACATGCGTTATGAAAATAAACATTTAATCAATTTTAATTGGATTGTTCAGAAGGTAATTTTGAGCATAGTATTAATTTAAAAGTGTTGTTGTGTAACTAGACTATTGTATTGTTGTTGCCCAGGATCGGGAAAGACTGCTGCTTTCTTGGTGCCAGTGTTGAATCGTGTGTATGACAATGGACCTGGTGATGCACCAGTACAGAACAATCAGGTAAGGCCAAACAAAATTAATTACTTGGTTCTCAGGCCACTTTTTTTCAAATTATATGAGGGAGGGAGGGCTTTTTTTTTTCTTTTTTATTGTAGAAAAAAAAGACGAGGGATTTTTTTTTTTTTTTTTTTAATTTCCCAACACAATAGGAGGTAAAATTCACGAAAGTTTCAATTCAAAAGGATTTTGTAACAGCAAATTATCAATACCTTGTTAAATACAACACGTTTGTTGTTGACAACGGTGGTATCCTCGGGGTAGGGCTCCGGTAATGACAGTTTCCGAGCAGCCGCGAAAAGCACATCAAAAGCATTTCGTTTACGGTTCCCACTATCACCCGTTTCGTCATGATCACGGTATTCAGGTTTTGTTAGGGTGCATGCACCATCAATTATGTCATATCGGATGTAACGGCGGAATGCTGTGACAGTCTCCCCAACCTTCATCATTACTTGATCGAATCCAGACACTTTGCTCTGACCGATTGACGCCGTCATTTTGTTCAGCATCAGTTTCTCGGGAAAAGTCCAATCTTAGGGTCCTAATGTGCCCTCCTTCAATGATTGGAAGAGTTCGGTCAAAGTACAAGCATCGGAGAATCCATTGATAATGTTCCATGGCAGTACGACCGTGGAACTGTGCTGAATGTGGACAGATACCAGCGACATTACGTTTTGCATATCACTTTGGCGCTTGGAACATTCATTCACTAGTATTGCAGACAAACGTTTAAGAGATGTGCCGTCTAAAACTGCCGGAGACGGACACTTTTTTACGAGAGCAACCTCGTGCGTTTGCCAATCAAAATCACGTTGGCGCTTGGAATACTCGTAGTGTGAATGCAGACAAGCGTTTTTAAGATGTGATGTCTAAAATCGTATAAAAACACGGATGCGGACATTTTTTCCGGAATTTTGGTCCACGCATACAATCTTTTTTTTTTTTTACTTTTACAATAAAATCGGCAATGCGGGGCTTAAAAATGATATGCGCGCGGGCCTGAGAACCAACTAATTAATTTTTTTTGGCCTAAGTTGTTTCTTGTACTGGACTTGTTAGTGTGCAATTTACCTTTGGCATTTTTCAAGATCTAAGTAAATTTGCAAAAGTTTACCTTAAGCTTCAAATCGATATCTACATTATCTATATTGATAGAAGTTTGCATTCAATTTGTAAATTTGTTAATATTAATCTTTGTAAATTTGTTTTCAAATGGAAATCACGAGATGTAGTAATTGGTTAACATAAGGTCATATAGATCAAATATCGGTATTGGATGATCGATATCATTGTGATTGTCTGTAAAATGTCATTGGCATTGTCTGAATATCTGAAACTGATCTGTTATATAATTTGAAATATTAGCAGGGACGATACTCCAGAAGGAAGCAGTATCCTGTTGCTTTGATTCTGGCCCCTACACGTGAATTGGCCTCGCAGATTTACGACGAAGCTCGCAAGGTAAATAGAGTTCTAGAGTGTTATATGTGAGGACTTGATTATAATGTTGTGATTTCACAGGGAAAATCATAATGTGAGGACTTGATTACAATGTTGTGATTTCACAGGGAAAATCATAATGTGAGGACTTGATTACAATGTTGTGATTTCACAGGGAAAATCATAATGTGAGGACTTGATTATAATGTTGTGATTTCACAGGGAAAATCATAATTTCACAGGGAAAATCATAATGTTAGGACTTGATTATAATGTTGTGATTTCACAGGGAAAATCATAAGAGATAGACAAACCTTATTGAAATGTTACAGCTAACACTTGAATTCAAGGATACAATAGAAATGGAAAAAAGAATCTTGTGATGGTGTTGTGCTAATAAAAATAATGGCTGTCTGGAAAGAAATAAACTGTTTTAAATACATAATTGCTCTCCGATCCCCAGAGATGTAGTCTGTGACAGGCTTTGGGTTAAAACAGTGCTATAGAAAATGTAGTGATTGCATCGTTGGAGGTTGAGCTGTGGTGCTCAGCTATCTTGGTTTTGTAGCTACAACAAATGTGCAAGAAATATAGAGATACACTTGATTAATGTTCTGCTGTCTGTACATTTTTTTAACAAAATCTATGATTTGTATATAGTTTTCCTACAGGTCACGTGTACGTCCTTGTGTAGTGTATGGCGGTGCCGATATTGGAGCACAGATCCGTGACCTAGATCGTGGCTGTCACCTGTTAGTGGCTACCCCAGGACGTCTTGTAGACATGATTGAACGAGGCAAGATTGGCCTTGACTACTGCAAGTAAGTTCACATTACATGATCTCATATAATCCTAATATTAAAAGCTGTATTTAAGGCCATCAAGCATCTTCAGGGTGCAATTCTCTCTCTAGAGGATTCCACCTGATTGAACAACATTTATGAGAAACAAATTATTTCAGATCCTAAAATGACCTTTATTAAGGGGATGGTTTCTTCTTGTTAGTCCAGATTACCTCCCTTTGCTGATAGGATCATTTATAACCTTGTATCTTCAAAAGTTGGAAATAGCAAATATGGTATCTTTTAATTAAATTATATATCTAAAATATTTCAGATATTCTGTAATCTGTCATTTTTAAGCTTCAGTCAGTAAACTATGAAATGCTTAAAAAACTTTTCACAGAACTGTTTTCAGTAAATGTTGCTCTGCGATCCCCAGAGATGTAGTCTGTGACAGACTTTGGGTTAAAACAGTGCTATATAAAATGTAGTGATTGCATCGTTGGAGGCTGAGCTGTGGTGCTCAGCTATCTTGGTTTTGTAGCTACAACAATTTTATAGCAAAAATTCATATTTAAATGACAAATGATCCAGACCGTTTTGGTTATGACATTCCTTCCTAACACTGTACTTCAAAATATTTATTTCCTTTGTTCCATGTTGACCATGTCAGTCACTAATGATACTAAAAGGTATTCTAGTGCATTCAGCCCTTCCACAACACAATTTCTACTCAAACTGTGACTATATCAGCGCTCTCACAGCCTGTGACAGTTTTCTGCAAGCAACCTTCTAGTATCTTCATCAGTTATAAGCTGAAATGACAGCTCAATTTGCTCAAAATTCTTTTGGCCAAAATGGTTGGAGCCCCTTTCATTGACAATACTACCAAATAGACATTCCTGATGATAAGGCTCAGTTCATTGCAAATACTACTCATCTATTCCATGTTTTAACAATACACAATAAAGAAAAATGGCTTACCAATTTATAGATTTTGATCTATTCCCAGAATTTTCTTCTTTTTTCCCCCTGTGAATTTATATTGCAACTCCATCAGGAGAAAACAAAGCTTGATGATGTTGCTCTGCGATCCCCAGAGATGTAGTCTGTGACAGACTTTGGGTTAAAACAGTGCTATATAAAATGTAGTGATTGCATCGTTGGAGGTTGAGCTGTGGTGCTCAGCTATCTTGGTTTTGTAGCTACTACAAGTTTATAAATACTGAAAATACTAACACAAATACACTTCCAATAAACAGTACACATAGTATGCCTCTAAACACAGTTGAATGCTGTTAAGTTACACTTAAAATTCTAAAAAATTTGGTTCAGTTTAAAATATTTTGATGAATATCACCTGGACCCAAATTTGTGAACTTTCCTTAATTTCACCTAAATTCTGTGTAGGGCAGCATCACTGATTTTAAAGTGAATAGTCCGGCAAAGAAAACCAGTCTAAATGCGTTCATTGGCCTTCCAAAAGTTCTCACATATTAATACGACGGTCAAGCTCTGCTTAGTTTCCCAGTTCTGACCATTAAAGTAAAGAAAAGTTGAAAGCATTGAAAGCGAGGCTGTGTGGAAATGTAACCATGGACATAGTGAGCTGGGAGGACGTTTTAGAATTCCCAAACTTTAAATCAATTTCTTCGTACGCAGACAGATTTTGGCGAGAGATTTTATTTTTCCATTTCATAAGAAATTATACTGGATACATTCACACCATTTTTACCGACTTTAGCCATCCTTGCCCGACTGTTCACTTTAAGTTCGGGAATGCTTGTGAAACTGGGCCCTAATGCTTCAAGTGGATCAATCTTGATTATGTTATCACTTTTACCGTGGTTGGCTAACTTCAAGAATTCATGGCTTAAACGCAACATTTGTAATAAATCACATTCAAAACTATTGCTTTCTACTGATTAGTTTCACCATAGTTTGCCAATTCCAAGATTTGATGGTGTAAAAGAAACTTTCGTCGTAAAGTACATTAAACACTTCACATGTGCTTTTTACTAAACAGGTTCTTGGTCCTTGATGAAGCTGACAGAATGTTGGACATGGGTTTTGAGCCCCAGATCCGTAGAATCGTGGAGAAGGATACCATGCCTCCGTCAGGCACCAGACAGACTCTCATGTTCAGTGCCACCTTCCCCAAGGAAATCCAGGTGAGTGGGGGTCCAGTGTCCTTAGCCAGTTTATTACCAACTTTGTTTTTATGAAATAAATAAATTAAGATTGATCTACAAAGGACAGATGAAAGACCTGTTAAACTGCAAGACATAACGACTGTTAAATATCAAATATATAAACACTTGTTAAACTGAAACGGGTCAAAGTGGCCAAGTGGTTTAGATGTCCCAAAATATTACCACAAGTCCTCCGCAAGTTCGAATTCCATTTTGGGCAGTTGGCAGGTATTGACTGCTAGTGGGTGGTTTTTCTCTGGGTACTCTGTTTTCCTCCACCATCAAACCTGACATGTCCTTGCATGACCCTGGCTGTTAAATTAAACAATCAATCAATTAAACTGCAAGACCAAATGACTATTATATCAAATATACAAACAATATCTTCCTATCACTTCACTGAAATAATTAGGGTTACAGTAGAAATAGTTTGTTGATGATCTGTGACTGGCACTGTCCATCACAGGACAGTTGCTAGGTAACAATGATAGGTTCGAAACTTTTCTCCGAATGCTTCCATCATTAAAGCATTCCACATATTCAAGAAATTCTTGACTTGAGCAGTATGTATCGCTAAAATTACCCAAAATGTTACACAGTATTTGGAAATAGAGACAGCAAAAAAGATTGTAACAAGTGTCAATGTTACAGATTCTGGCACGTGACTTCTTGGACAACTACATCTTCTTGGCAGTAGGCAGGGTGGGAAGTACCAGTGAAAACATTACACAGAAGGTGGTCTGGGTCGAGGAGGGTGACAAACGATCCTTCCTTCTTGATCTCCTAAACGCTGCAGGTTAGTCTTAAATTTTGATGATGCTTTTAAATGGTCTCATCACTTAAATTGAAATATACAAGAATTCTCATTTTAAATGTTTTAAACAAAAGTTAAAATTCTTAATTTATTTAATATATGAAGAATAAAAAAAAAAAGATCTTTGCATATGATATTTGAATTTTCTGTGAGTGTGTACTTGTATATATGCATGTTCATGTTTTTGTACGGCACATGTGTTGCATCAAATCATTAAAACAAGATACATGTGAAGTGATGTGTATTAGTATCATCATCAGCTGGCCCAGAAGCTTTGACTTTGACGTTTGTGGAAACTAAAAAAGGGGCTGATGCTCTGGAAGACTTCCTCATCATGGAGGGCTACCCTGCCACCAGTATCCATGGCGACCGCTCACAGAAGGAGAGAGAAGAGGCTCTGCGACAGTTCAGAAATGGTGATCGACCCATTCTTGTTGCTACTGCTGTACGTATTAAAATCCAATTGCTTTAGAGAAAACTTGCTTATTGTCTATTTTAGAAAATTTGAATGAATATTTAGGTTCAGCTAATATTAGTGGTGTTCTGATTTATTAAGTTCGTCGGGTATGGTTGGTTTGGGATGTTTAACCAATTAATCAAGTAAGAAATCTGTAATAGGGTTTGTCAGAATTGTCCAACATCATGATAAGAAGTGTATAATTAGCCAATTAATAAAACGCGTAAGAAATGTCATAGAAAACTTGTCACAGTCAGTTGCTTGTGTGTTTGTCGCTAATATCTTTTCTAATATCAACCGTCTAATCGAATTGAAGATTACATACGCACTACGCAGTGATGTGAACGTTCAGAGGCATATGATTTTATTTGTGAAATTATAAGCAATCTGATAACATGGCAACTCATGAACCTTGTTTTACAAATAAGACTTGTTTATACACCTCAAAAAAAAAATTTTAATCGATCATTGATTGGTTACACAAAACTGATGATCGATCATAATAGTTCAACTGATTCCCAACACTAGCTAATATTAGAATTGCTCTGCGATCCCCAGAGATGTAGTCTGTGACAGACTTTGGGTTAAAACAGTGCTATATAAAATGTAGTGATTGCATCGTTGGAGGTTGAGCTGTGGTGCTCAGCTATCTTGGTTTTGTAGCTACTACAAGTTTTTTCTCCCAAATGAAATTAAATAATCAAAGATTTGATCATTTTCTTACATCTACCATTACGATCATTATGCTACAATGTCTTTTGTAAACTAAATAACCTGTATTTGATCAACCAGGTGGCTGCTCGAGGATTGGATATCCCCAACGTTCGTCATGTTGTTAACTTTGACCTTCCAAGTGACATTGAGGAATATGTCCACAGGATTGGAAGAACTGGGCGTGTAGGAAACTTAGGTAATTGGTCCAACAGTATGTTTACAGAATTCAAATGTGCTACAAAAAGAATGAATTTCCATATGAAGGCTATCTAATATTGTAACTAATTGTTAAATGGCAACTGTAAACCAACTTTCTCTCATTGCTGTTAAATTTTGGGGTTTTAGATTCAAAACAAGTTTGCAGAGATTAGTTTTCTTGGAAAATTACAAATTATGGTATTTATATATATTTGGTAATTATTTATTGGTGAATGGATTTGGATCTTGAAATCTGAAAGTAAATTGTATGTGACAGAAAGTTGGTTTACATTGTGTAGCTATCAATCTGTTAAAATGTGAATGATATTGATACCTTAACACACAGGATTGGCCACATCGTTCTTCAATGAGAAGAACAAGAATATTATCCGTGACCTGATGGATCTGCTAGTAGAGGCACATCAAGAAGTGCCATCCTGGCTGGAATCAATGGCTTATGAGGCCAGGCCGTCCGGACCTGCTAGTCGCCGTGGAGGAAGAAGGTCTGTTACAATGATTTACCATTATTAATATTATTAAAAGAAAAATTTGCAAACAGCATGATTATATTTCACCATTATGGAAAAATATTGATAGGTTTCGTATGTGCAAATCTCAAGAAAGTAGTTCAAGCAAATGAAATTTTATTTTATAGAAACCATTAAATTTTGTATGCATAAAACAACCCAGGCAAGGGAATTGAATTGAAAGCATTTACCTTGCAAGCACATAAGCTGTGCAATTGTTTCCTAGTTTGTAAGTTAAAGGTATCAGGAACAGATAGAAAAATGGACTAGACTAAAAAAATTCTGGTACTACAACATTAACCTTTCAAATTAGAACTATAAGAATTTTTAAGATACTAAATAAGTTGCTTGATTGATAATTTTGTTAAAATAAATTCAGAAATTGTATGAAATGTGATTTATCTTTATTGTAGATTTGGGGGAACTGGATTTGGAGCCCGTGATTACCGTCAACAAAACAAAGCCAAGCCGGCCAATCCTGGGTATGGAAACTTCGCTGGCAGTGCCCCTCAAACAACGGGCTATAACCAGTTTAACCCAAGCTACGGAAACTATGGCGGATCTTACGGAGGTTCCTACGGGGGAGCACCCGCTGGAAACAGTGGCCCAGACTGGTGGGGAAACTAAGAACATTTGGAACAATTTGATGACAACCACATTTTGTTTGTTAACATGTTATCTTTATTTACACTATTGGTAACAGACGGCTAGAACCAGTGCTTGCTTATAAGAGGAGAAATATTTATAAATAAGGAACAGATGACATAACAAAATTAAGTAAGATTCTGCCCTCCTGATTTTAAAAGTATTGTGCAGTTCAATTGGAAAATCCACCTTCCCAAACCTGCACTATAAATCTTAGACTGGTGTTCTTAACATCAAACCCCAGAGAAAATTGATACATAATATCGGCCATTCATGTCAGTAGGAGGCTATTTATAGATAGATGAGGTAGAAGATGTTGAAATATCTGTGTCAATTGTGAGCAAATATAGAGGTCCATTTACATAAAATTATTCCTTTACTTTCAAATATCAAATATTCCAATATTGTTGTTTTAAGGAACATTTGTTTAATTCCTAAATTAACGAAAGTGTAAGCCTAATTGTGGGCACTTATTCCCATACTGGGGGTATTCCTTGCCAGTATTGGTAATCATTATGAAAACCTTTTCCAATAAATGGTGGAGAAGGTTTTTGGGAGGTGAAACTATTTCTTAATGTTTATCACTTTAAGCCTTTAATGGAAAATTAAGGGTAAGTTATCCTTGAAGAAAAATTCCTGCTGTGATGAACATATATAGTCCTTGGTAGACAAATCACATATTGGGCAGTTCATCTGCATTTTGTTTACTGTAAGTCGCCCATGTTTTGTCTGAAAGGTACCAGAGTATGCCTATTGGCTGTTCAGAATCCAGTTGATTGGCTGTTCAGAATCCAGTTGAACATGGGAGACTTTGCTGGAATGGTTTAAAGTAGAGATTAGCTGTTGCCTGCATAGCAAGCATTTATACAAAGTTTACTCACAACATATTGGTGAGTTTTGTTAAGTCTTGCCTGCTTGGTATGCTGAGACTAAGGTTTACCAAGGATAAGATCTCGACTACTAAGAATATCCATTCGTGGACCAGGTACTGTGTTTATATTCAGTCTCCAGTTTAGCTGATATTAAACTGTAGTTGTTTACTGAAATCGATAGCTAAATATATATAATATGTCCCTTGTTTATTTTTGTACCTTCTGCTTCCACAAGTTTACAATAAAATGGCTTTCTGCACAGAAATTTGTGCATGGTGATAATATGTTTGAGCCGACAAGGCTTAATATGTCTATTCCATTAAAAGGGGTGTAATATAGACAGATAGTTACATTAACGTGTATCACAATTTTATCCCATTAAGAGCATTCATCATGAACAAATAGATCTTAAGAATGTGCATCACGGACTATGAGAACGATAGCAAGGGTAACGTTTTCCCTCCTAAAGAACAATGGTCTTTTGTAAATAATACACTTGAGTGGTTTGTGCCGTGATAAATGGATTTGAAAACTGGTTCTAGTGCTGTTGCCACAATGTAGAGCCAGATATTTGTCATTTTTTCATGTATTTTTCTTTGATATTGTGTAGTATAAATATAGTAGTTTTGCAAAAACACTTGAATATAAATGCCGTCCTGTTTCAACATGAAGTATATTGTTCAATACAAAACATGACTTGGGTTTTGACAATTGGTGGAAAGAGATTTGTTTTGTCAAACTGAATTTGTGTCTTAAGATACATGTCTGTCCATGGGTACAGAAATGTCGGTGAATGGATTACAAAGCTTTTTTATAACAAGGAAAATGGTTGCATCATACAGCATTATTTTCCTTATCTTGTAGAAACTTGATTATTAAGTTGGATCAAGACAAAGAGGCTGTAAGCTAGACATGTTTTTCTAGCTGTTTCAGATTGACAAGGTTTCTCTTGTCAATGGAAGTTGGCATTTTATGATCTCTACGAGATGACAAACATGCATGTATCCGACATATTTTCAGTGTCAAGAGCATATTTTGACAATTTATAGAACTTTTTATTTTTAAATACAAATATTTTACTCTATGCGTGTTCACGAAAGGAGTGATGCATAGATAGTAATTATATACACTGCCTGTACATGTAATGCGTATATTGATCAACAAAATGTTGGTTTTAGGCAATCAGGGTTTATGTCCGTGTGTTTAGCAAGATTCTCTGTTTAATATCTGTTTTATCTTTGAGATGTCTTTATCAACAATCTCACTAATTTTTCCACATGGATTCAAAACATATATACATTGTTTTGACGATATGGGATCACGTGACTTTGATATTTTTCTCAAGTATGATTCTATCGCCTTGAGAATGGGGGTGACTGTATATTCCAGAGTCATTCCTTGGTATATTTATTGCACTGAGAGCATAGCAGAATGAATATGTATAAATATTTATCATTATGCAAGCGTACAATTGAATAATGTACTTATATGTTCACGACTAGAGAATACTCCAGCTCTTTCCGAGATATGATGTTGAGAGACAATCTAGTATGGTATAGATTTGATGGATCATGGGTTTCCCAACTTTTTTTTGTTTATTGTTTTCTTTTCAAATAACTTTACTTTGGAAAGATATGTAGATAACACAGTGGATTCATAAAGAAAATTGTCTGTGAAATAACTTGAATTGTTTATTTTCTCAGAAAATAACAAATATTTATAATCTTATAAAAACTACTCAGATTAGTGCAGTTAACACTGTTTTGATACACTGTAAATCAACTTAAGAAAATGAGTTGTTTTGCAGAAGTAATTTTAACTAATGAGTATTATTAATTACTGAATTATACATTCTGTATCAAGTTGATTAACATACTGATATTCGAGGCAAATTTCTTTAATTGTAGAAATGAAAGATTGACAGCATATTATTGATTTACTCATATTTGAACTTTTTATTATTGTTAAGATCTGGATTTGTATTTTATGCTTTCAAATATAAATGATGCATATACAGTGGATTATTTAATTTTAAATGTGCATCATGTTTCAATCAAAGCGAGGATCAATCCCGATTATCCTCTTCAGTATATGTAAGCATATCTGTGATTTGTCCATAGGACAAAGCATGGATGGATCAAATCCAGTCGATGTTGACTACAACTGTTGATGTTTCTCGAAAACCTCATTTTTGCTCTATTGAAACCATGCCACAATTATCCTTTTGTGAACTTGTCGCATACCAAAGTGTAATTTCGTCTTTCATTCAGGTCATGTTTTTAAATGCATTTGTTGTTGTATTTTATACTATTGTCGAGAATTTATAGTATATAATGCACAAATAATGTCAGAGATGCCAACAATTCTAATCTGAGTTATATATAGTCAAATTTCAATGATTATTAAAAAAAATCAGAAATCTGGATTTTAGACTTTGGTGCAATAAACTTTTCCAAGCATGTGTATTAGTATATATGTATGTCCATAAGTATATAGTTCATATGCATGTTCATATGCAGCAAGTCTTATTTCTGGCATTCAATTTCTTTGTCAGAAATTTCCTGGAAATGTGAAATTGCTGATGTTATTTGAGCACAAGCTCAGCAGGACCAATGATTAAAGCTGCATTATGTACTTAGCTGGGTGTTTCAGCTTGTGAAATAGGAGGTGTCCTTGTGACTGAGTTTAAAACGTCTCCCTGCCTCTTGTTGAAATTTTTTCAGAGGATAATATCACATGAATCTCATAGATTTTAGACTTTTTTTCTTTTTAAGTAGAAGTTTTGGAAAATATCGACTGTGATTCAAGTGTAACATGCAGATAAAAATGCTGTATAAAGTGACGCCAATATTTAAAGAAGAAAAAAGGAATTTTGGTTTTATGTCGGATGGAGAGAGTTCGTATCTTTGGTACTTTTTGCCAAAAATTCTTTTAAAGGTGGCAAAAATTTTCAATCAAAAAGTTACGAAATCCCGAAATAAAGGATTTGGATAAACTTTTTTTTTCTAAGGAAAAAAATTTCATCACTGATATTGTTAAGTCACCATTGTTTGATATTGCAATACTGTTATTTTGTATTTATACATTTTTGTACTTTTAATTGTTGGAGAGATAATGAAACATTCCAAATGTGTTCAAAGATGAAGGTTGATTGGTGTTATATTTTAATCATCATTGTTCATCTCTCGTGTACAACTCACTAGAGGCAGGCGAGCGGGTTAGTTAACAGTGATCTCAATAGAGTGTAGTCATGAGCCTCTTAATTTCTTCACGAGTACAAGTCCCACTCAGTGTGAAAATCCTTTGCATCTTTTGACGTCGAGAAATAATAATAATAAGTGGAATTAACTTGACGATTGTTTCCTCCTTGTCAAAGTGCAATTTTTGCTCTCATTGTTGTTTGAAGTAATTACAATAGTTTACAGTTTTTGTTTTCCAGTTTAATGAAGTATTTAAGAGTATGAAAATCTGTCTCTGTCCTTAATATATTTTGGGTGTGTAATAGATCTGTCGACTACCTTTACTGGTTACATTCTAAAATGATGTGATTGAATACCTTTGCACCTTGCTCAACATTTCAGTGCTAACTTTCATCTAATCATTAAAAGTCATCAGCGTATGCCTAGTCTCATTTTGAATGTAAAAAAAGCTGTCTCCAGTTGAGGAGATATGTCAAGTCCTTCACAAACAACTTGTGTTGTTAGTCAGTTTGAAATCACAGTACATATAATGGAACCAAACTGACTATTGATAAACTTCTAAACATGATTGTACAATACATATTTAGAAATCAAACTTTCACCCCTTATAACAATTTGTTTGCATTTTGAGATCCACTGAAAAACTTCCTTACAAAATCTAGTTTGTTTGGGGGAAAGCAAGGCTAATAGTCAATTTTCGGCGAATTCCACGTTATAAAATCTACTGTAAAGTTGTACTTGTGATATATGTCCAAATGTTTGGCCTTGAAACCAGTGTCATTTGACAGTGTAGCCGGCTGACCTCCCCCTCTGTAGTTGTATACCTGTTCTATTACCTTCATCCTCTGCCTGGCAGTCTCCTCATCAACCAGTCGTTATTCAAGAAGCGATTACATTGGAATATATGTATGTAACGTAGCTACGTTGTATATATATATATATATTTATTATGTAGCCCCATTGTATAATTCTGTCAGGATAACTAATACCAGTTGGTGCTTTGTTGAATTTTTATGCAACGACCGGTGACTCTCATCTCACTGTGTAACCGCTCTTCCATGACCCCCCCATTATAGAATGAAGTGATATTAGATACAATGTCTGTCATATGCATGTCCATAAATATATTATTTTCCAAAATAGCTCTTTAATAATAATGCGTGTCTGTGATTAACCATTTGTTATCATGCACGTTTTGTGCTGTTCTGTGCTGCATAATCTTGAATTGTCTCAGATTTGTTTTAATATGGACATGCTACCCATTTTTGTTTTTGTTAATATTTCATTTTCTTTTTTTTTTAAGATATATAGTTTTTTGAAACATTAGGGGACTACTGAATATTATATATACTTTAATAATCACAAATGGTGCTGTTAACATTTTTTGCTTTTTTTATTATTATTTTAAATCCTTTTAAAAAGTCATGTTATCGCCATTTATTCATACGAAAAGTATATATATGTACTTGGGACCTATTTAGTTGGTTTCAGTGAAAGTAAATATCGGATTACCTTCTAAACTTGCTTTAGATGATATAATGTAGGTACAAGTAAGAGACTCCCAACGATACTAAAAGGAATTAGAATACCTTGCCCAATTTCTGAATGTAATTTTTGTACCAAGTTACCTCCCCTGATAGTTGGTTTACCTCCCCTGATAGGTAGGTGGTTACACTAATGAGGAGAATTCTGTTGAGCAGAGGAAGAAAGCTTTGTGGCAGAGGATGAAAATACCATTGGGGGCTGTCAGTATATACATATCCTTGTATGATATTCAAAAGTCTCGTTTTCTTCTATAAATTCAATTCTGTTTGGAAAACGATGAAGGAAAATGTTATATATTTTGCTCTGCTGTTTATTTTGTTCTGCAATGACCACTAGATAGAGCAGAGTTGTAAAGGTGTGACATTTGACAATGCAATCCTATATAGATAGGATTTTGATGCAGTATTAGTTAATTCAGAAAGAGTAGCCTTGCCAATTTTTGTTTTAAAAGATTTTTAACCATTTCAGTACATTCTATGTTCATCAAAGTGCAGAGATTGCATGGTTTTGAATTTAAATTCTAGTCAGTGGTAGGCATGAACAAATTCCGATACATTGCCCAGACCAATTTGAGAGGTGCTTCACTATGATAGAAAATCCTATCACTTGACTACTGGGTGATATTGCTTTAATCAATGATATATTTCTGGCAATTTTGCGTTTTAGGAATTTCAAACAGTTCCGACTAAATTATCAAGGAAATATGTGAACCAAAGTTTTGGATTATCTTGAAAATGTTGGAATATTATTATTACTATTATTGTTTGATTATATTTCTGATATGTAACTGTTGAAACGGAAACTTATAGTGCTGTAATTTTTTGCTGCCACCAAAAATGTCCCTAGTCAAGTTGAATCTTCTGTGAATTGGCAGCAGATCATAGTTAACAGTATGGTATGTGAGAGGTTCCGGTCATTTTGTGGTAACAACTTCCTACCCAATTGCATAGGATCACTAGAACTTTCTAGCTAATTCTTGCAATTCATTGTTGAACTTTTTTTTAAACTGATTGGTAGTTCTGTGTATTGGGGAAAAAATTTAAGCCTGTTTGCAAACCTTTCAGATTATAGGGTCCAAGAAATGGACGAAGGAAAAAACATTTTGTGGTAAAAATAAAGTAAACAAATAATGTATTCCAAAAGGCAGTTCACTACACATTTCATTGTTGTTGATTTTCATCCTCGATTTAACCTAGTCTGTTATGAACAAACTGTTTGTTAATGACCTCAGTGTTTTGATGAAAGACTTTGTTGTTTACGACTGGTTATATATTAATTTATATACCTTGTTCCTAAAATTATTTACATATTAAATCTCATATCAGTTTTAATAAGGTTAATGACTGGACAAGATATATGCTTTTATTTTTTTGTTTAATTGAGAGATGGTACCTGAAACATACACAGTTGAATCTTATTACCATGTTCAATCGTGTAATAAATAAATTTAACTCATTCACCAATGAAGACACATTTGATGGCTTTTGAATCCAAGACTAGACCAGTCTGTGATGAAATTTCAGGGATGAAAATCCAAATTCCAACACTGTTATGTATTCTTTGGGGTAATGAGATTCAGGTGTATGTTTTGGTGATCTTTTCAAAAATTATAAGAGGAAGCCTATCTGAAGTACGATAAGGAGTGTTTACATAGATATGCTCACACAACGCTGAGTTGTTTGAAGGTGACTTAGTGTGGGAAGTACATCTCAGTGTTATGTTGTGCATCATCTATAAATCTCATTTCTAAAGCTGTTGATTCAAACTCTTAATATACACTTTCACTGTCTCATACAGATATTATATTTAATAAACAATTTTGAATAAATGTCACCTAGCAATGGTCTCAAATTTTTATGAGAAAAATTATATATGTTGCTATTAAAAACATTTGAGATAAAGAACAAATTTGTGAAAGTGGATATCATAAGAGTTTGAGCATGGAGACAATGTTGTAGAAATGAAAGTATGTTTATTTAGTAAAACCCAGAGAGCGAATCCAAATGTTGGGAGAGAGTTGTGAACTAAATGGGGCGGCATTGATGTGTTATTTTATATTTTGAATGTCTGGCTTGTGCACTGGTGTAACATGTCATTACAGCTGTGATGGAGTGCCATCACCAGTGCAGATCAAATATGGAAAAAAATATAAAAATTCAATTTGAAATGTGGTTGTTCAATTATGAATAAAAGACATGTCAGTTTATATCTGCGTCTCTTCATTTTTAGCCCACCATCATCAGATGGTGGGCTATTCAAATCCCTTTTTGTCGGTGGTCTGTCCCTCAGTCCGTCCTTCCTTCCGTCCGTCCGTTAACAGTTCTTGTTATCGCTATTTCTCAGAAAGTACTGAAGAGATCTGCCTCAAATTACATATGTAGGTCCCTCTAGGGCCCAAGTTGCGATATTGCATTTTGGGATCAATCGGTCAACAAGATGGCCGCCAGGCAGCCATCTTGGGTTTTGATAGTTAAAGTTTGTTATCGCTATTTCTCACAAAGTACTGAAGGGATCTGCCTAAAATTTCATATGCAAGTTCTTCTAGGGCCCTAGTTGTGCATATTGCGTTTTGGGACCGATCGATCAACAAGATGGCCGCCAGGCAGCCATCTTGGATTTTGATAGTTAAAGTTTGTTACTGCTATTTCTCAGAAAGTACTGAAGGGATCTGTCTCAAATTTCATATGCAAGTTGCCCTAGGGCCCTAGTTGTGCATATTGCATTTTGAGACTGATCGGCCAACAAGATGGCCACCAGGCAGCCATCTTGGATTTTGATAGTTGAGGTTCGTTATCGCTATTTCTCAGAAAGTGCAGAAATGATCTGTCTCAAATTTCATATGTTGGTTCCCCTATGGCCCTAGTTGTTTATATTGCATTTTTGGACTGATCAGTCAACAAGATCTGTCTCAAATTTTATATGTAGGTTTCCCTAGGGTCCTAGTTAGGCAAATTGCGATTTGGGACCGATAGATCAACAAG
This sequence comes from Argopecten irradians, assembly GCF_041381155.1. NCBI lineage: Eukaryota > Metazoa > Mollusca > Bivalvia > Pectinida > Pectinidae > Argopecten > Argopecten irradians. Next base: position 9,507,597 of record NC_091147.1, on the reverse strand, counting down.
ATGGCCGCCAAAGAGCCATCTTGGATTTTGCTAGTTGAAGTTTGTTACTGCTGTTTCTCAGAAAGTAGTGAAGCGATATGTCTCAAATTTTGTATGTAGTATGTTTGAAAAAGCTTGAAAAGCAGAGAAAAGATCCATCTTTCCATTGTCGGACATAGATCATTCTTTGGTGGGCGCCAAGATCCCTCTGGGATCTCTAATTACTTATTTGGTCTGGTACACCAAGTGACAGAATACTGGACTCTGATTGGTTAAACAGATGGGAACTATTTGCTGTAGTGCCAGGGAAATGGGCACTTCATGACGTGGAGCGAGTTTGAACTTTAACCTATTGTGACGTCGGTATTGCAAGATGTCATGAAAATGGCTTGTATAGGGGAAAGGAAACAGATGTTGCAGAAAATGGATAGCGAGTAGCAATGACAGTTCACTAGTTCTGTATTGATCTGCATTCTATCAGCTCACCTCGCCCGAATGCGCAAAGTCCGTCATCTGTCCGTCAAATTTTCACAAAAATCCGTGCTAGTCATAAATGGCTGAACGAATTTTGACCAAAGGTATGAAGCTTGCTTGAGTGAAGGAGAACCAATCTTGTATAAACGTGGTGCCCAACAGGAGAAAATTCGCAAATTCTTTGAAATCCTATTAGAATGAAGAGATTTTGTTCTAATTTGGTCTGAAGCTTGCTTGGGATACCAATTTTGAACAAACGGTTGGCCTGGTCCCTCAGGAGCCTGAGGGTTGGGGCCAAATATGGAATAAAGCAAATTCCTGAAAATCCTTCCGTAGAAATATATAGATTAAGTTTGAATTTAAAGCCGTCAAGTTGGCATCGTGTGTTCTTGGCCCGCAATGGGTGAGCGATATAGGCCCAATGGGCCTCTTGTTTGTATGTTGAGGACGCTATTTCATCCCTTGACCAAAGTGCCACCCGCCGGGCCGCTACAGGTAAATAATCAGAAACAATACAGCAGTGGTAAATTTTATAAGGTCCTACACCATATTACAACTGTATTGACACTACACCTGGGTTGCTAGCTCGAAATCAACGTATGGCCACAGGCTTTTGTCTCTATGGATACACGGACACATCTTCATGTGTAATACTGTTATCAATTTAGGGTCACAGGCTTTTGACTCTATAGATATACGGACACATCTATGTGTGTAACACTTAGTCAACATAAGGCCACAGGCTTTTGACTCTATAGATATTCGGACACATTTGTATATGTAATACTGTAGTCAACATAAGCTCATAGGCTTTTGACTCTATAGATATACGGACACCTCTATATGTGTAATATTGAAGTCAACGTAAGTTCACAGGCTTTTGACTATAGATATACGGACACTTCTATATGTGTAATATTGAAATCAACGTAAGGTCACAGGCTTTTGACACTTTAGATATACGGACACCTCTAAATGTGTAATATTGAAATCAACGTAAGGTCACAGGCTTTTGACTTTATAGATACACGAACAAATCTATATTATAATACCGTAATGAATGTAAGGCAGTTATTAACAGTACCATGCTCCGAATTCCCGAAACAAAAGTGCAGACTTAAGTAAAAACTTAGTGATCGTGCCCATAGGCATTATTTTTTTTATTATCATTCTTATGAAACTTATAGGAAAATAAAATGACTTTAGTCTGTTTTGGCTGAAGTTTTCGAAAAATCGGCGCCTGATGGTACATCAGATATGTTGGGCAATTCAAATAGCCTTTTGTGGTCTGCCGTCTGTCCCTCCGTCAGTAAACATTCCTTGTTTTCGCCTTTCTCAAAATACTGAAAAGGTGTTTCTAAAAATTCATAAGTAGGTGTCCTATTGCAAATAGTTGTGCATGTCACATTTTGGGACTGATCAGAAAAAACCAGGCAGCTATCTTGGGTTTTGACAATTGAAATGGTCAGCTGCTTGGCCCTTTGACAAGATTTAGTGATGGTTTTCGGTAGTGGTGAGACTAGAGCTGCAGGAAGGCGTCAAATAGAAGGGTGGTAGTACAGCGGAGAGAAGGGAACTGAGGAGGGGGAAGAGAGCAGGTGTTTCACAGTGGTAGAGATGGGCAGCCAACGTTTATAAACAGATACGGGTGGAGATGAAAGACAGGAATTTCACTAATATAACGTCTGGAAGGGGACACTCTTGTTGTTCCAACTCATCCTAATAGCAGTAAGTGTGGTTTGACTTAAAAAAAAAAAAAAAAAAAAAAAACTCCAGTGCCATCGGCGTCAAGAAGATACTGCCATCCTATAAGGTGGTCCTTCATCAAACAATTATCTATGGAAGTCCTCTGTACAGTAGCCCACACACTGAAAGTCAGAAAACAATTGTGCGCTGGTCGACATACCTGTATCGCCTTTGGCAGGTGAGAAGAGAAACCAAACACACCACTAAGGACTAATTATAAAGGAGCGGGGAAATAAGCGACCGGACTCTATCGGTAGACGTGCAGATGAAGCTAGAATAGCCAAGTCTCTTGAGACCAGAAATGCTTCTCCAGAACCACACGGAAACTTGATCTTGGTAGAACTGGCAGTACTGTGGGAGACAAAGATACAACAGATCTACGAGAAAGAGACAGCAAAATATCCAGATATGGTCGAGCAGACCGTGCAAGGAAGTATGAACCAGGGGGTTCCTAGAAGATGTTGGTATTCAGGGAAGAACTCGAAAGCAGGTAATCAACAACATAACAGAGCGAGCGATCGGCGTGTATAAGGGAAATCGGCAGTACTGGAGGACTTGAGATTATTCTCCCCTTGTTGCCCCGCCATCTCAAGGATGTTTCTAGTTTGGCAGAGAGTGACGCCCAACTTTTAAGCCCAATGTCAACTACAATATTCAAATGTAGCGTTATCTGATTCTTTTGATGTACATAAAAGGACCAAATTAACTGCTCAGGAATTTTCGCAGACAGAGCCCTCAGTTTTGCTATGATATAACCAAGGGGTGGCTATTATGACGGTGATAGTAGCCCATGGAGTATCGAGGATGTGGCACCCCGTGTATGAGAAAGCAATAAGTGGTGTGTCAACACGTCGTACAGTGATCAAACGAACACTTATAGACGACAGGTGGTTCGGAAGGAAGAACAGGACATTGAGGGATCGAGACGAAGGCACAAAGAAAAAAGTGAAGGCAGCTCAGGAGAAAACAACTGACCAATTGATCAAAGGCCTGCAGAGACTTACTTTGAATATTTACAGAGAGTGACTCTCATCTTTAAAACCGTATGTACCGTTATCCGATACTTTTGATCTACATTAATGGACCAAGCTATCTGCTTATGTGTTGTAGCATATGGCGGCAGTGATAGTAACCCCTGGAGTACAAGGTATCGAGGACGGGATGGATGTAACGACCCGAGAGTAATAATAATCCCTGGGATATCGAGGATACTCAGACACACGATGTCAACTATTTTAATCAAGTACGGAAATGAAGACGAGGGATTCGTCAACTACCAACTTTAAAGGTTGAGAAGCCTTTCAAAAATCACAGAAAAGGGATTACTTCATCATATATGTACTGGTGTTTTCCAGTCTGTATGAAGGGGTCACGGTGGCCTAGTGGTTAAGATGTCTCGACATATTACCACAAGCCCTCCACCTCTGGGTCGCGAGTTCGAATCATATAATCGGTAGTTGCCAGATACTAATGGCTGGTCGGTGGTTTTTCTTCGGGTACTTCCTCTTTCTTCCACCAACAAAGCTGGCACGTCCTTACATGACCCTGTAAGTTAAGAGGACGTTAAAATAATAAAACCCAGTCTATATGATGAGATAATTCCGATTATAGTACCATGTGTGGATGATGTAATATATATATATATATGAAGATAAACTTTATTTCTTTTACAACGATTACAAAACAAGTTATACAACTTATGCAAATCACTCTCGATCGCCCGGATGTAAGCGCGCGAGGGGTCTTAGTGTGGGAGGAAACCGAAGTGCCCGAAGAAAACCCACGTGATCGGACAGGTGACCCCTAACCTTTTCGCATTTGTGCCGGGGATCGAACCCCGGCAGGCTAGGTGAAAGGCGTAAAATATTATCGTCGAACTTTAGTAAGTCCAAAATACGATTTTTAACTCTAGTCTAAAATGATTAGCTATTTTAGCTTTTATGGTTAAATCGTAAGGAAAAAAAAAGAAGAAAGAATAAGAACGTAGAGGTAACTGGTTGAATTGTAAGTTTTCTAACCAAAAACGGAGGACCTGGGAATATCACAGATGTAACGCAATTAACTATACCATTTTTTTCTCGGTTTAAGATATGAGCTTCTCAAAAAGACAAAAACATATGGAAGTACCTGACAAATTTAAATTATAGTAAGCCAAGTAACTTTTATTCCGAATTTCCAATTTCGGAAATTTTAATTCCGATATGGGGAATTCTATTTCCCGATATCGGAAATTCTATTGCCGATTTCGGAAATTCTATTGCCGATATCCGATATCGGAAATTACTTTTGATTTCTGATATCGGAAATTCTAATTCTGATATCGGAAATTCTATTCCTCATATCGGAATTAGAAAACAATTTCAATTTCAGAAATTGTATTTCCGACATCGGGGATTTAATTTCCTATATCGGAAATTCGAGTTATTCTTCCAATCAAATTACTAGAGGGAAAATTTCTGATATCGGAAATTCAATTTCTATTATTAGGAATTACTAAGATTTTCCGATATCGATCGGGATCAGAATTTCCAATATCGGAAATAGAATTCCTGATATCGGAAATAGAATTTCCCATATCAGAATTAGAATTTCTGATATGGAAAATTGTTTCTAGTTCTTGATATCAAAAAAAGAATTTCCGATAACGGAATTAGGATTTCCGATATCGGAATTAGAATTTCCGATAATTCAATTCCGATCGGAAACTTCAATTCCGATATAGGAATTAATAAAATAAAAAGCAACTTGGCTTACCATAGTAAGTTTCGATACATCAAACCATCAAAATAATAAGCAATATTTCTAAAATGCCTTTACAAAAAAAAGCTAATATCTACATAAAGTTCAATCATCAAACTATAATATCTTCTGGATATATCTCACGGCGCGTGACCCAGTTTCGGTTACGCTGTCATCATGATCAGAGCTCACTGATGAGTGTACGGAGACGTCAAGTGCTGCGTATTTATATATACATCTTTTTATTACAGTGGTCACGTTTTTCACTCATTTGTACCTGTTAATTCCTTTTCGCTGTGTGGCACAACAGCATGTTGCGGTGAAATGACTTAGATTTCTATTTTCTAATTCAGTGGCGTAGGAAGATGAAACGTAATGGGGGGGGCAAAGGTCCTCAATATTTTGTAACACCCCCCCCCCCCCCCCCGCCACCGCACCTACAGGAGGAGATTAATTCAACTCCCAACCATATATGTTTTATGTACATTTTTCATATATCAGTAAATTTAATCCTTGTACACATTTATAGACAGTGGGGGTCGCTATAAAAGGATATTAACGAATACGCAAATTGGCCAGATTAGCGTGTGAGCGCCGAAGGCGCGGGATTTAAGTGTTTTAGGTGTCTGAGGGTGACCCCCGGAAAAAATATAGTAATTTAGAATGGCTGAGATGAGTTTTACAATGTATTTTGATGATTTTGCGAGCGCCCGAAAGCGCGGGATTTTGGTGTTTGGGGGGTCCGGGGCCTCCTCTAGGAAAAATATTACGATTTAGAATAGCTTAAATGAGTTTTGATGAATTTGCGAGCGCCCGAAAGCGCGAGATTTTGGTGTTTGGGGGGTCCGGGTGTCTACCCCGGAAAAAAATTACGGTTTAGAATGGCTGAGATGAGTTTTACGATGTATTTTAATGATTATAAAGCGTTCTTAACATGGTAATTTTTCTATTTAAAGCTGCTTGCATTTAGAAATGATAATTGTGTCGTCAAAACATTATGCAACCCTACTCGATCTGAATACACCGGCTTCACACCATCGGCACATGGTTGTGTAACATAAAAAATGAATTAATATTGTCTCGCTAAGACATAAACAAATTGATCTTTTAAGAGAATTTTTTTAGGTAGTACATAAAATCCTGTGTATTGAATTTTGACTAGGCCTATTTAAGGTTTGTCATTATGTGCTTGAACGTTTTAGGAAATACGCCGCGCAGCGGAAAATTTTCTAGAATGAAGTACGAAAAATGTGCAGGAGGACCCTTTTTTCTTTCAAATAAACATTTTTAGAAAATTTCAGTCGGCGAAAATGGGGGGGGGGGGGGGGGGGGGGGGGGGGGGGGGGGGCTTCCTACGCCCCTGTAATTAGTTTACTGTTTACGTACGTGTTTAAAAATATATATATTAAGATATATTTCATAATATATGGGGGTGGGGAAGAAAAAGAAATGTCATGTTATTGTTAAAGAGAAGAAAAATTTCAATTTAGAGTGTTTTTTCTTTAAATTTATTTTGAGATTTTTGTAATTAATTACATTGTACTATCTAAATATCTGATTTTAGAGTTGTTTCAAATAATTATAAAAATAAACATTGGAGTTAAAAAATGAATGCTAAAGGAATGTCAGAAATGTCACTTTGTATGGAAAACAACATAAAACAGAATAACAGTCTGTTTAAGATCAGTTCAAGTTTCGTTCATTTTGTCAGTCTAATCAAAAACTTCCTCGTTTCGCTAGTCGGTTCCCGATCGCAGGAGTTACCTCCCCTAGTACAGGATTTTTACCTGAGGGTGAAAGGTCAACATTGCTATTTTGCGCAAGGATGCAGTTTCATAATTTATTTTCGTACCATTATTAAAATTGTGACCACATAAGCACGTTTTATATCACCGAGTGTTTATGTTATTGATATTAAAGACGCATTTTCGCCACATTCTGAAACGAATGAAGGTGATATGAGAACTATATTTGACTGCTCATTTACACGCTATGAAAGAAGGACACACCCTTGAAACAAGATGGCGGAATTTTTATGGCTGTCCAAATCAGGAATCGAGTAACGATGGCGAAATGGATTGAGTTAGGAAATATAGAGAGACCTGAAAGGATTTTCCATAAATTCCAAAATAACTGAATTATTTAATGATACTTTGCATGAGTTTAGACTTATGCAAACATTATAAGAAACCGCAAACTTCGTCATACAGGACTGAAAGAGAATATTGGGAGCACTTCTCAAAACTTGCATAGACCTATTTGGAATCTGAAATGGCACAGGTAAGCATGATTTTTTGAGGATAAGATATGTACAATGTCGTTCTGATATCGTTCAAAAGGTAAGATGCACTCGATCGCTCAGCTTATATTGATGTCCTATATCGGTGACGTATGCCACCACATTGTAAACAAATTTAACCCCCCCCCCCTTTACTTAAAAAATAAACGATTCACACTCTCAAAAGTTAGGTGTGTGATCGTTCAAGATATGGCCCAGCGTATATATATATATATATAATGATTTGTTAATGACGTACGTGTATTAGTAATTACATATTCTGATTCTGTAACCAGTATATAGAAATCAAACTATATGCATTCCCTATATAGCTATTTAGTGGCAGTGGTTTGATTGCAGTACTACACTGCTTAGGGATGGAGGTGGATGTAAACAATACATGTACTAGTAGGGTAAGCTTAGATACTAACATCCAACACTGTTAAAGTAATTTGATACATGAGCTAAAAAAGCGATAAAAAACAACACAAATAGAATTTCTTATTGAAAGAAACTAGTTAACGTTCCTTACTAAAAGGTACAGGTCAGAATATATGCAGACCAGCTTTAATTTGAGTCTGTAGGGTCACTAACCTTACAACATCTTGTCAGTAAAAACACATTTACTCCAAACACATAGCTAAGACTAACCTAGGGTCTAGGTTTATATGTTAATGGCTCCCTGCAAAGATCTTTCAATTCCAGATATGGCGCATGTGGTTTCTTAAAAATAGTTTGACATCTGGTGATCCCTAAACTCTGGAAAGGATTTGTCCGCTTGTATTCACGATCAACTACCACTACTTAAAAGAGAGAAACTAAAATATTCAACATATGAACAAAAGATATGCTTTCTTATTCCAGAATTCAATTTCACCGAACCAAATTTAGTTCATTTACTATAAAAATCCAGTACATTTCATTAAAATATTTTGTTTAAAAGATATTTGATTTCATTGTGTAAAATGTAGAATAACAGTTAATCATAAGTCACTGAGTTGTGTTTCCAAATTAACATGACTTCATTGATTGAAGCCATTTTGATCTTTCAGTTATATTTAACTTTAAAGGGCCACTACCTTTCCGAAACGGCTTTTGATTTTTAAAATAGGAATGTAAAACGAGATCAATAATTTTGTAGAGTCGCAGAAGTTATTAACTATACGTTTACTAGCACACTTACCATCACCTTCAGAACTGTTTAATTAGAATAAATAAAATGTTAATTTTCATAACGCGGGTCGTTTTATCTTTCCCGCCGTCGTCCTAAATGCCGCACGGTAGTTGAATATCACTGCGCCAGACGGCAAAACAGCGAAATGAATCTCCACTGTTATCGTACATTAGACAGGAAATCTTGCATATGTTTGGTGTTGTAACATCTTCTTAAGCCATCAATATATATTTTCTTTTGTTATTAATGTTTTTAAGAAACCTTTAAATTTTGCTCCGGAAAGGTAGTGGGCCTTTAAAGCAGAATTGATGATAATATTGATAATTAATTAAACATCTGGGTATGTATATTGCAGTCTGTCTAACAATAATTAAAACCCATGTAGAGCTTTTCAACTTCTACCAGGGCCCTTTAGGTTATTTAGCTTAAACTTTCCTGAAGTACCACTACAGATAATCCTGTTGTGGTCCATTGTCCTTACTAATAAATTGTGATGTTTTTTCGATTAATGTAAATTCCAAGATTACCATCTCTGCCATCATCATGAAAAACACATATCGTACATTTTAAAGTCTTCTAATTAAGCACCACAACGACTGAAAATATAAAGGAAAGACGTCACTGGTGCATGATCAGATCAAAATTATATAAGAAGCACTGTCATATCATCCTTATAAACACATTCCACTGTTTTTCCAAAATCCAAGATGACACAAAACCAAATTAAACTCACCATCTTAAAAACTATGCATTGTCAAATAATAAATTGTCAAATAAGTCGTGACTGATAAGGCCACTTGGCCTCTTGTTCTTATCTATAGCCAATTATTTGTATATTTTACCTAATTTTTTAAACCAAAAGAAAATTGATGAACTGGTGAGTATGAAGTTTAAACAATTTGCTGGTGCCAGATGATAGCAGCTGAAGGAAAAACTAGATCCAATATTAGATGCGTTATTTTTGCTTTTCATTCAAACTTGAGGGAGCACTTGTATAGATATTTATAAGACACCAACATGCCCATGTGCTGCATGCATGCAGGCCTGTAGTCTGTATGCAAAACCAAAACTGCTGGTTTCTTGTCGCTCATGCCTACACAGAAAATGCAAGCTTACAGAAGTTCCAAGATGTGCTTAGATTGAAAAATCTTATGAAATTGCTTCTCTTTTTACAGTTCAATGATGGGTAATCTTCTGTTAAAACAACCGGATGGGGAGGGGGGATCAAAAGAAGTTGAAACAATTGTATTAATGGGAAAATGTGCAGTCTGATTCTGTTATCTTGACATTCTAATGGTAATAGTAAAACTGGCATGACTGTATTCGAGTAATCAAGTATAGAAAAATCAAATGTTTGGTTGAAAATTTGATAGGTCATAAAATATACGCATGTTTTTAGAGCTATCATTGTTATAAACGATATTGATCTATCATCGGATACAATATCGATTCCTATTTTCTGAAATCGATGTATTTAAGATTCTCATCTTCGATACAATATCGATTCCTATTTTCTGAAATTGATACAATGACTGAAATTGATACAATGTCAAACTGAAATTGGACTTGATGACCTGCCTACTTCACCAAGTAATGTTGGAATTTTAAATGCCAACGAATTATGTATTATTTTTTAGCCCACCATCATCAGATGGTGGGCTATTCAAATCGCCTTTCGTCCGTGGTCCGTCGTCCGTCCGTCCTTCCGTCCGTCCGTCCCTTAACAATTCTTGTTACCGCTATTTCTCAGAAAGTACTGAAGGGATCATTCTCAAATTTTATATGTTGGTTCCCCTAGGACCCTTGTTGTGCATATTGCATTTTGGGACCGATCGCTCAACAAGATGGCCGACCAGCGGCCATCTTGGATTTTGATAGTTAAAGTTTGTTACCGCTATTTCTCAGAAAGTACTGAAGGGATCTTTCTCAAATTTCATATGTAGGTTCCCCTAGGACCCTAGTTGTGCATATTGCATTTTGGGACCGATCGCTTAACAAGATGGCTGACCAGCGGCCATCTTGGATTTTGATAGTTAAAGTTTATTACCGCTATTTCTCAGAAAGTACTGAAGCAATCTTTCTCAAATTTCGTATGTAGGTTCCCCTAAGACCCTTGTTGTGCATATTGCATTTTTGGACCGATCGCTCAACAAGATGGGCGACTGGCGGCCATCTTGGATTTTGATAGTTAAAGTTTGTTACCGCTATTTCTCAGAAAGTACTGAAGGGATCTTTATCAAATTTCATATGTAGGTTCCCCTAGGACCCAAGTTGTGCATATTACATTTTGAGAAAGATCGGTCAACAAGATAGCCGACCGGCGGCCATCTTGGATTTTGATAGTTAAAGTTTGTTGCCGCTATTTCTTAGAAAGTACTAAAGGGATGTTTCTCAAATGGCATATGTAGATTCCCCTAGGACCTTTGTTGTGCATATTACATTTTGGGACCGATCAGTGAATAAGATGGCCGACTGGCGTCCATCTTGGATTTTGATAGTTAAAGTTTGTTACCGCTATATCTCAGAAAGTACTGAAGGGTTGTTTCTCAAATGTCATATGTATGTTCCCCTATGACCCTAGTTGTGCATATTGCATTTTTAGACTGATCGGTCAACAAGATGGCCGCCAGGCAACCATCTTGTATTTGGATAGTTATCGCTATCTGTCTGCAATTACTGAAGGGATATCTCTCATATTTCATGCATAGTTTCCCCTTGGGCTTTAGTTGTGCATAGTACCTTTTGAACTGATTGGTCAACAAGATGGCCAACCTGTCGCCATCTTGGATTTCACAGCTGATTCTCAGAGAACAATAAAGCGATTTGTCTTAAATATCATATGTTGTATATTTGAAAAAGTTTGAAAAGCAGGGAAAAGATCCTTCTTTCCATTGTCAGACATAGATCATTCTATGGTGGGCACCAAGATCCCTCTGGGATCTCTTGTTTACAGTATACCAACTGTATTTTGTAAGGTTTGTGATCATTTTAACTCAATTAATTTTTCACTATTACCACAAATTATATATATGAAATACTCAGCAATGAACGGTTCCCGAGTGACATGTAATTGTTTTCGTTCATAAACCGATTATCTAATACACAAAACAGCCGTTCCGGATTTCATATTTTTCTCAACAACACCATTGTTTCGATATACAATGTAATATATACTATATCAATACATCATGATATTTTCCTTTCAATATATCGATACTAATTAACATTAACCCAGTATATCAATAACAGCCCTATATATTTTAAAATTAAATTAAATGCTTTCAAAGGTTAACTTTAGCTAAAACATAAATACCGGGGGTGGGAGGGGTTATATGTTTTTCATTTATTGAAAGCAGATACAAATGATATTCCTAATTAACTACATGAATTTGGATTGTTGTATTGTAAAGTTTTGTGGAGAAAATCTATCTGTTCATCAAAATGTGTGCATAGTTTCTATGTTTATTTGAACTGCACAGATTATAATTAGGCGATATGAAATTCACCAATTAAACTTCCTTAGTTGCTTTCCAATGAACTAATTAGGCAGAGGGTTAAAAAAAACACTTCAGTAAAAAAATCAGATATGAATCTGACCTACTTATGTATATGATAAATGTATATGTGTGATAATATTTATATATACAAAACTCATATGCAATCACATAAAAGAGTATACTTACATTCATACCTGTGATTTTATTAAAAAAAAAAAAAAAAAAAAATTGAAACATTGATTTTTAACAAGTCAAATGACTTTGAAGAGAAGTCTATAGATTTTATTTAATTTATATTAGCCAGAGAGTGTCGATTATAAAAGTTAAACTCTTGTCCTATACACAGTAATTAAATATCATTTAAATGATAAGAACTGTTAGCTGTGAAATGTACACCAGTAAAATTACTTTGCTTAATTTGATGTAGATTTATTGTACTGGTAGATCTGATTTTGAAGGTGTTTTCCAGTGTAAACTATCCAGCTACAGGCTGTTATATGATTCACAGTATCGGGCCACTTCCTGGTTCTCTGGGAGTAAACCTTTTACATTCTCTAGTGTGTTGTAATAGCTTCACACAGACCTACCTCAAGTTACCTGTAGGTACTGTACAACCAACCCTGGAGTACTTAATCAATAAAAAATAGATAGTCACTGGTGGTTCAATCTTGAAATGAAAGGTACATAAAATTGTAGCCTGTCATAAACTAAAAATTTATGAGGAAATACTTTTGAAAGTCTCTCCCCCACCCCACCCCTCAACCTACAAGTGAAATATTGGTACCATGTGCATCAGTCTATGATTTGTCACAGGAGCTGTTGGTGTCGCACTCCATCTTTAAACAATCCTATGGTTACAGTATAGCTACAGGTGTCGTTAACTCATATCTCTAGGTCTGCTGCACTGGTCACTGGTCAGACCTAATCAAGGTGAATGTTCAATTTTGGAATTAAGGCTACAGTGTCCCAACATATTACCCCAAGGCTTTCACCTCTGGATTGCGAGTTCAAATCCTATGTGGAGCATGCTTGGTACTGGCAGCTGGTTAGAGGATTTCTCCAGGTACTCTGGCTTTCATCCACCATCTAAACCCATCACATGATCTTCAGATGGCCCTATAGCTGTTCATAGGATATTAGAATTAATCAAACCAAATTAAACATGTTCACACATTTGACATTTTACCTCATGCTCGAGATTGTAGCTCCTACACTTAGTGTTATCGTGAGAAAATTGTTGAATATATATATAGAGAGTGCTTTAAATGTGGCACAAATATTAGATTATTGACCTAGAGTTTAAATGTGACACAAAAATGACGTCACTGACCTACATTTTGCTTTTAAAAACCAGGAGAGTTTTACCATGTTATATAAAATAAATAACTATTAATAATTACATAATGTCACAGAAAATTCAGTCTTGGAGATAATTAAGCCTTGTCCATATGGCCACAGAGCAGTTATTATTTAAGTGACAGGTCAAGGTTTCAGTTATTATAGGAAATAGGTTTCTTGAATGTGACCACCTGTTTGTATCTGTTCTGCTGTTGTTGATTTCAATTTCAACAATTTTTTTGACATTATTTACAGTCAAAAGGATTTGACAGCAGACAAGGCCTATCTAAGTTTTCTCCTTAGATAGTGTTGATCATGCAAATCTAGCTGCTACAAATTCTGTCCAGTATATTATATATACATGTATATCGATCCTTAGTATTATAGTGGTTAACATGTTTTGGAATTTAAAGGTTTTAAACACCATGTGGCAAAAATGAAAATAATTGAGTTTCAATTCAAGAATTGCAGCTGGACCTGATTTAAACTTGGAAATGTGGTAAAACTGACATAATTTTGAAATGAAACAGGGTCTTCAAGTTATAAAAGACTTAAGTTTTATTTGAAAAGATATAGTTTAAAATAGAGCCACAGCATTGCTTAAATTCTATGTAGCCATTGTTCAGTGCAAGGGTGCTTGCACAGAACTTGCTTCAAAAGTCTTCAATAATGTAGTGGTGCTTATGAATTTAATAGGACTTGCTATAAAAGTAATGTCTGAAATGTACTAATGCCATATGGTGCTTTCACAGAACTTGCACTTAGAAACTTTTGTCCAATTCCAGGATGTTTACAAATGTTTTGCTTTAAAGTAAAACTATATCCTATGCTATGGTATTTGTACTTACACAGTTTGCTTTTAAAAGCTGTTGTCCAAAACCATGGGCCTGTACAGGATGTCATTGTGCTGAAAAACCAATGTATAATGTGTTGGACTTATGTAATATTTAACTTGTGAATTGTTTCAGATTTTATGTCTAGCAAAGCTTGTGATACAATGCTCCGACTTTCTGTTTGTGCTAGATATTGATCTCTATTCGCTATCAGAATATAGTTTGAACACATGCTTTTTTTTTGTGAAGCTTTCTGCACTGTTCTAAAGATTAGCCCAGGTTTTATTGGTCCGCATTGGTATGAGGAAGTCTTGTAAAGCTGCACACCTAGTCTGGGTATATTACACATATTGTTTGTGTAATCCTCGGGCCAAAGGTTGCCTTGAATTGGGTCTGAAATAACTATTAAATTTGAAGCAAGATCTGCTGATCTAGTTAAGTTATTGTCAGTTTAACACCAATATTACTATTGAAAAAACTCTTGTATTGAAAATATACCGTAGACAAAAACAGATGAATTTTCATCTCCGATATTCTCTAGTACATGTATTTCACATAAATTAAACATTGTTATGTTCATTTTGGATATTTTATCAAGGTTTCATGTGGATTGTGATAGCATTTAAGTGTACTGATCATTCAATGGCTTGGTAGCATATTGAATTTATTGTGAGTCGATATCTTGTGTTTACTTAGAAGGGTGTGTCCTGTTAAACCTATAAATGATAAGAGCTGAACCTGTCAATGTCCATATTTTATCTTAAGTAACATCTTTGTTAAACATTTTTAATATTTTTTATGCCCGACCCATGCTATGAAATAAGGAATGGGGGGGCTGTTTGTGTAAGGGGGAGCTTTTATAATTACTTATCAATGTTGATTCCCTCAACCCCTCATATCATATATTTCCTTTTAATATATGGGGCAGTGTGCTTTGGCGTATTTCTTGCAGACATGTCTAGTGAATATAATATATACACCATATTTATGCGTATTTAGTGCACACTTTTTTTCCATAAACAAGTGAAAAATTGGGTGAACACTCATCCTCAATACTCCAGGGGTTCCAATCACTTATGATCTCTACACCTGTGGACTATCTCATAGTAAAACTGGAGGCAACAGAACAGGTAATTTAGTCCTTTTATTCACATCAAAAGAGCCATATAACAGTACGCTGTGGTTTGACTACGTGGCTTTGAAGTTGAGCGTCACTCTCTCTGTAGTCTTCAAAGAAAATATATGCTGGCCTGTGATTGGTTCATAGTTTTTCCTCTGAGCTGCCTCCAGTTTTTCTATAAGATAGTCCAGGGGTGTAGAGAACGTAAGTGATCGGAAACCCTGGGGTATCCAGGATGGTGCACACTCTTTGAGGAACAAGGCATGGCCAGGCCCTGGGGTACCGCCCTGGGTCATGATCACCAATCAGAAGGTCTTATAGTACTAGTGTGCAGTATCATTTGGTAGTAGATGTAGCATCAAAATCCAATAGATTCTGACAGGATCAACTGATGTTTTAGAATGGTCTGTTATTATATAATTAACATCGCCTGCTGTAGCCTTGTGGGATATTTAGTCTAACAATTTCTAAATGTATCTAAACAGAAAACTTAACTTATTTCAATAGTAATGCACAGGTTAATACCTTATATGACTTTATATTATAAGCTATTTTTGATTGATGCACTTCCATATAGGTTCAATCAGCTATACTGGTGAGTTATAAAAACAAGTTGTCCCTTAAGTTCCTTTCTCGTTCATACCTTTTCAGAGGTTATATTTATATAGGACTAAGTGATTTCTTTATGGATCATTGTTTAAGACTGTAATATGGCCAACATCAAAGATGATTGATATGTACATGTACCGTATTCATCCCGATGTGAGCTTAAAAAACGGGGGGAAAAAATAAGGGGTGCTTAATAGAACTAATATTGAAATAATCTTTCATAAAAAGATTTCACAATGTAAGCTATTAATCAGTTTGCAAAAAAGAAATCAAACAAAGAAGTTTGATGTTTTCATACTTTCTGTCTGTATTTTATAAAAGGTCAGTAATTCATATTTTCTGTCTGTATTTTATAAAAGGTCAGTAAATAAAGTTGAGGCTTTAAGAAGTAGAATGGGCAATTATAGAGATGGGGGCGCATACTGATTCAAATACAGTTGCTAATATTCAACTTCTAATTTATTTTTTCTAATCAAACATGTTCATTCAAAGGGCTGTATACATTTAAAGCAACACAAAACAAGGATAATTGATAAGGATAAATCAAATAAATCACTTAACTCCACCACACTGATGTGGAGGAAATTTACTGTACATAAATAGGATTATAACCAAATTATGAATGGTACAGTAATAGCAGTACTTATGGAATGATATCACTTCCATGCAGAGCGGATACAGGAGTCGCCAGGCTAGAGCTGATACACATTTTATATACATAGTATACAGAAAGCTCTCCTCATTTCTGTATAATATTTGATTGTATCTATTTCTTTTAATTATTATATCGCATGCATTGAAGTTAGTGGCCCTAGGGCAGATATACTATAATGTATTCAACTTGTCAGTCTGTCTGTAGACAATGATCGACGGACTACTCCTCCAAAACTACTGAAAGGATTTCAATTAAACTTGGTGGCAGTATTCCTTACATTGTGTAGATGTGCATATTGGAACAAGATACTTCCTCCATTTTAAAGAATTTTGATGCAAAAGGGAAGAGGAAAGTTTTTTTTATGGTGTTGGAATGGAGGTAGGGGAATAGGTGTGTGCTTTAAGTTGGCTTCAGGGATGACAGATCTACTTCCTTCTGTTTTTAGTAAAATTCTCTTGATTGGTAACACTATAACTACATTGATGTTAGATGTAAGGGATGACTATTAGCTTTATATCAAAACAAGGTTATATTTGTTATTAAGTTTATTGAAGTTTGTTCTGTTTAGTTTGTTTGTTTGATTAATTAACATCCCATTAACAGCCAGGGTCATGTAAGGATGGTCTCCCGTATGTATTCAGTGTGTAGGGTGTGTGAAGTGCAAGGTTTTGTTCTGATAGAGTCAATAAGATTTATTACTGCTGAATTAATATGATCGTGTAACTGTTACATATACATTGTCATTGTTACCCAGCTAATTATATAAGTTAACGTCTATCCGCATTCTCAGTTGTACATGTACTACTTCAACACTTAACATATCCTGGAAACATTCATCTCACAAATTAACAAAAATCAGTGATCGTTGATCGCCAAACTAATTTTTTTCTGCTATAGAAATTAAGTAAGTATACATACATTTAATTTGTATGCACAGTCAAATCTAAAAATACAATATACATTGTCCAAGGGACAATATCACTGATTTTCTTATTCAATAGTTTCAGGGGCCTGTGCACTGTACCTTTTGAATTCGAACATGTTTGTATATTGTAGAGTTTTTCATTATTTGGGAAATTTTTACATAAAATTGGAAAAATATAGCAAAATTTCTCTAGGAGATCAAAGGAGCCTTTATTCAGCCCAAAATGTATCTAAAAAATCACTGTATATAAAAGGTATAGTCAAGTGGTCTGAAATATACATGTCATTGTGTTATTGACCACTTTGGACACCAGAAAATTTGTTAATTAAGCAGATGATTTTCAAATAGAGGTGGTCACTATATGACTGTAAGATCGTTAGTTACATATATATGGTAATTTTATAGTATCTGTTTATAGACAGGATGAACTTCGCTTTTGGTGGAATGGGAAATGAAATATTGAAAAAATTATGATGAATATGATACTTGACATTTGCACCTGTCAAAAAACTTTGAATAATTTATCGATTTGATATATTAGAGTAAGCAGTAACCCTGGCAGGGTTGGTGCTGACTCACAGATAGCTACTCATGTAAAGACCCGGTTACTGTGAAGATTACTGATCTCTCTATCTACCATTAGATGGCTGTAGCAGAATGGTTAAGATGTCCCACATGCCCTTGATCCACCCTTCACGAGTTCACAATTGAATCCCATATGGTGGGAGTTGCCAGGTACTGGCCGCAACTGGTCAATGGTTTTATCTGGATACTCTGGGTTTCCTGCCATCAAACCTGGCATACATGTCCTTAAATGACCGTGGCTATTAATAGGACGTTTATAAAACCATAAACCCTAACTATATTAGAATTAGCTTTCACCTTGAGGTTTTTTACCTGATTTTATCGTGCAGGATATACCTGATATCTCCTCTAATAGGTAGCATGGTGATATTGACATATCAGGGTGTGTGTGATGTTTATAAATACCCGTGTCGTGATCACATTGTTCCCGTCACAGGTGGCCTCATACCACGGCCCTATACCTCTGTCACCACCATTACACTCTGTGGTATTGTTACGTACAGTGTTGGGTGGGACTGTCATTTTCCACAAAACATGGTAATAACTTCATGCTGATTCACTAAGTCGTAGATTCTCTGGACTGGATATTATATATTGGTGGTGACATTTATTAGGGAGAATGAGACTTCATAACTCTACTTCTTCTGTAAGTAAAACTCTAATGTGTACACTAAATGAAGATAATTATTGTGGTAGAAATATTTTCTGTTGTCAGTGATTGTTTACATATACAGAAATTATGTAAAGTGAAGTAAATCTAAAGTGTGGTTACATAGTATACTGTCATGGTAGTCTATCATTGAGGTTAAGATTACATACTGATAGCTATAATATAGTATGTTACTTGTAAATTGGAACTATCTTATAATAAGATCCTTTCATCAGTAATCATAAGGTTTACAGACTTCTATTTTGATAAACATGTACAGGTATAAATACATTGGTATAATGATTTTGATCGTACATAGTGGGGTGGGGCCAGGCTGGGCTAGGGGGTCAGACATGACTCGGCCTAGGAGGCCAAGCAAGGCTGATCATGGGCAGTGATTGGGCAGAATGTAGTTATCATAATAATTACTAGTACCAGACTATAAATACCAGTACCTGGACAAACTGTGCATGTCCTTAATTATGATAAGTTGTGATTTATATTTGAATCTCCATTTGAATTTATAATTGAAATGCCATCATGAGTCAGTTCTGTATTCATAAAAATTTATAGAAAATGTAGAATGGTATTTGAGTCATGCAGTCAGCCATTCCCTAACCTCTGCATAGTCAAAGAAAATCAAATATGCACCATGACAAATCTGAATTTACATCATAACAAAAAGTGGTGTCTAAAGTTGGTTAAATAATTTTACATTTTAAACAATCAAATATTGAAATTGAACACCAGTTAATATGCAGCTAGATCTTTTTTAAATTGCCCATATTGATACACTGTATAACAATTTAGCTATAGATAGATAGTGTGGTTTCCTACAAGGTTTTCATGCTCAGATCATTGCAAAACTATTGATTTTACAGTTTGACACGAAGTGTAGATTTAAAAAAAATCCCTGTGAGATTTTATGGTGTTTTATGGTGTCCTATATTTGATTAAATATGGTTCTTATCTGAAGTGAAAGTAAAATCTAAATATAAAGTATTTTTAGGCAATCAGATAGCTCTTGTTCCTTGCTGCTCAATTCAATTAAGATCGAAAGATACACAAACACATATGTTTCACAGTATGCAGTGGAAAGGGATATTTTCACTAATTAAGTGATGAAACTAAACACCTTTAAGTTTGAACATATGCACTCTACACTGGCCATTAGCCTCTACAATATTGATTAATAACATCACTAAAATTTGGCTTTCTAATTTTTGTCTCTACCACAGACATCTGTTTCTTGTCTTAATTTTCAAATTAAGGGGAGATAATCTAGTACATATTATATTAGAATTCTGCTGAGAATATCTGATCACCAACTTAGGGGCGTCTGCTGGTGACCAGCTTATATGGACCCTTGACAGGTGTTCAGGGTTTAGACTGAAAATTCAGGTTAATAGCAGTTATATTTTCCAATGGCCATTATGAATATATTTATATATATATATATATAATGTGTATAGGTCCTACATGTCTACCGTCACCGAGGGGATGTAGACCCTGGTTCACAAACATGTAGAGTGAATCCCCACAGTATAAGCTTAATGCTGTATCATGCCAAACTCTAGTGCATGCTTCTCTTTCATTTGTTGGCTTTTGTAAGATTACTGTTTATGTCAGTTATACACAGGTAAGTAACAAGAGCTTTAGAATTTATCATTGGCTATAAGAACACAACTTTAACAAAATTAATATGTTATGAGTTAATTTTAATGTACAATGCTTTTCATAAAACTTATTTGTTTAATGCCTGTATATTTTCAATATTTTCATTGGTATCTTGTGCTAATGAATATGGTATCTTATATACTTATGAAAATATTGTGTATAAGATTCAGAACTTAAACGTTTCCTTTGTTGTGTTTATTTAGTACATTTGTTTGATATTTAACACTTTAGAAAATACCAGTTAAGGTTTAATAACATGAGTTAATGTTTTGATAATTTTTGCTTGCAGAGAAGTTCCGGGATGTCTATCGACCCGGAAACGCGCTTTACGAAGCTGGACAAAATAGGAAAAGGTTCATTTGGAGAGGTGTTCAAAGGAATAGACAATAAATCACAGCAAGTGGTGGCCATCAAAATTATAGACTTAGAGGAAGCTGAAGATGAAATAGAAGATATCCAACAGGAAATAATGGTTTTATCACAATGTGATAGCCCCTTTGTCACAAAATACTACGGGTCCTATCTCAAGGTTTGTTATACTTAGACGTAGTGTAAAACATTGATTGAACGCCAGCTGTCAATAAAACCACTTGGGTATCACATATGACTTAGCAATTTGCATTATGTGTGCAATGATGCTTGCTCTGAAAATTATTTGCAATTAAACATGGGCTTGTGTGAGCTACAAACTGCTTGGTGATCGGTCAATACTGGGGTTTATGCATGTATTTTAAAGTTTGTTATGTAATAGTTTGTTAAAAATTTATCAGAAAATACTACAAGCTATATTTTATGTATTGATATTGTAACAAAACCTGTGGTAATTTCACGTGACATTTCAATGACTAGTACAATGTGTACACTGTCACCTTCAGCAGACAAATGACCAGGCCATAATACTGATCGTGAATATAGCGAAATTAAATCCCCCGCGAACAATAGCAACTGTACAGTATTATGGCCTGGTCATTTGTGTCTGATGAAGGTGACAGTGGATATTTTGTTGGTGATATTGAAATGGGGATAATTTGAAGAGATTTCCCAAGGCATTCAATTTAATTCAGCTTCACTGTATAGACTCTGTATAGATCTAGATGATGAATTACTAAATGATTAATACCTTTGTGTGTTTGTTTTAGGGGTCAAAGCTATGGATTATTATGGAGTACTTGGGTGGGGGGTCTGCACTGGACCTGATGAAGGCTGGACCGTTCTCAGAGACAGACATCGCCATTATATTAAGAGAAATCCTCAAAGGACTAGAGTATCTACATTCCGAGAGGAAGTTACACAGAGATATCAAAGGTAATTCAATGGTAGTTTGGTTACATAGATGTTAGAAGAAGTTTAATTTTAGGTTTTTATTGGTAAAAGGAGTACTATGTGGTTGCTTTTATTCAAGGGGATTTATTTAATTTATAGTAAATTATGATTTTAACAAACATTTGGACGGAATAACTTCGTTCTAGGCAAAGCTCATAATACATTACTGTTATCTCATTACTATGTTATAACTGTACCTCACAGGGGTGAGCGCTCAACTAAAGGCCTTTGGGATCTATCCCCTGGCCGAGACACACCAAAGTCTTTAAAAGTGGTAGTTTATGCTCCTTCTTGGTACCCATGGCTAGCATACAGGAACCACTGGTTCACCTGTTGTCAGTATAATGTGACCGGGTGGGATGGGTTGCTTGATATAGCACTATAAAAAGGGCAACAGTTCCATTATACACGAACATACTGCAGTCTCCAAAACATGCACCACACACCACAATTAATCAAATAAACATGTTTTGCTGTGCATAGACTAGAAAATTCTCTTCAAAGATTAATTTTTGTGAAAATATTTCTAGAAGATTATATGGTGTTCTAATACTGAGTTCATTATTTTACAGCTGCCAATGTGCTGTTATCAGAGAATGGAGATGTAAAATTAGCCGACTTTGGTGTAGCTGGACAACTAACCGACACCATGGGCAAACGCAACACATTTGTAGGCACGCCATTCTGGATGGCTCCGGAAGTGATAAAACAGTCTGCGTATGATACAAAGGTCATTGACTAAAATTGTTTTATTCGATTCTAGCATAGTGACATTTATCAACTCTAGTCACAAATAGAAATACTCTGAATACTAAATGTTGGCTATGAAGGACAGATTTGCTTACAGCCTTTTGATTCCTGTTAACAGATAGAAAGATTTAGATAGAAAGAGAGTCACAATTATGTAGTATTTCCTAATTAAATATCTATTTTCTGGATAAAAATATGAAGGTTTTATTCAACTCCACTCTTTATAATTGTTCATGCAGTAGTATGCATCCTTACAGTGTCAAATTTGTATTGATGTTTCACTTTGACACCCATCCTTGTATAGCTCTGACTGTATGTACATGTATATAGTTTTCACTTACCATATCCATGCAAAAATTTAACAGATGGTGTCGTATCATAATTTGCCCACATTCACTTAATTTACTGGCATTGTATTGCTAGAAAACAAAATTAATGTTTCAGATTTCTATAATGAAACTTTCTTCTGCACATGACTTACTTTGGTAAATTCTGGAAGAATTAACATTACCTCAAATTTATTGATAGGACTTTCCATTCAATGTTTAAATCTGTGAATTTTATTCTTCGTAAAGTTTTGTAATAAAAATTGTGAAATTTAGAACCTGTGAAAGAAAGTTGATATCCTTTGATTATGTTATTTGTAAAGTGGTTATTTTTTCCTGACAGGCTGATATATGGAGCTTGGGAATCACAGCCATTGAATTAGCAAAAGGCGAGCCCCCAAACTCAGAACTACATCCAATGAGAGTGTTATTCCTTATACCTAAAAATAACCCGCCACAACTGACGGGGAACTACAGTAAAAGTTGCAAAGAATTTGTAGAACAATGTCTGAATAAAGATCCAAATAATGTAAGTATACAGTGAAGCACATACTATTTGGACTGAATCAAATTTATCAAATAGAAAAAGGAAAAGCCTTTAGTTAAAAAGATAATATGACACGTCTTTGACATATAGTGTTATTTAATTGAAAGTGATTAAAATTGTTGTTGTTACTGAGAAGTGGTCAATGTGGTATCATGGGTTGGTGGACATTATTGAACATATACCAGGATCTTCTAATCTGAATAACAGCTGGGCATATTGGGAGATATATACATCTGAAATAGTTAAATTCTGATGATATTAGTATGCCTTAATGTGTATAAATATCTCAATGCATTTGTAAATGTTTTTGTCATTTCATACTTGCATAGGAACTATTGATCTAAATTATCAATTGGAAATTTTGGCTTCAAATGTGAAATAATATATAGCTATTTGTTTTGAAAATGGAGCCTTATAATGGTTCCTAAAGAAGGCGCTGGATGCTTAGCCTACCACCTGTGTACATCCCTCTCCTAGTGTCATTTGACTGTCCATCTACACGCAAGGCTATACTGACCACTTCTCAGTAACACTATCCGCACAAGAAGACTGTCAGGGTCGTGATATTATGCTTTTAGTTAATGAGATTAAGCTGTTCATCAAAACCCCTGTTTGAACATGTTCTTGTAATTTTTCAGAGACCACAAGCAAAGGAATTATTAAGACACCCTTTTATCAGAAAAGCCAGAAAAACGACATATCTCACAGATTTAATTGACAGATACAAACGATGGAAGATGGAGAAAGGCAACAATGTTGATAGCGACGATAGTGACAGTGAAGGGTTCGTATATTGATGATACAAAACTTATCCTGGGGTTGGTCTTGTAAGCACTGGAGTTACCTCCCCTTACATTGAATCCTCCTTTACATTAAATGTAGCAGGAATTATCTCCCCTTTCATGAGTTTTGATAGTTATTAGCCAGCAGGAGCAAGACAATTATCCAATATGTCTTTAGGAATTGACACTGAGTGCTGCTGGACTTATTCTTGATAAGCAGAATAAAATTGAAATATAGAAAATATAAATAACTGTGTAAACCTATGATATTTTGCAAATAGAGTTTATGAAATATATCTAAAATCTATAGAATGATAAAAATGATTTTGAGTTTGCCTCTCGAGGAGAGAGAGAGGGAGGCTTATGGAATCATTCTGGTGTGTACGTTGGTTGAGGTTTAATTGTAAATTGTTAAATGCTTTTATCTGTACCAATTGACATTGATTTCTACATAAATATGGGATTGTAAAGGTTGTAATGGGTAGAAACAGTCATTTTAAGGAAGGCAATACTGGACATCTCAAGAGTTCCAGTGGGCCTAAATTTCTACATAATGTAGGAAGTGCCATTGTTGTGGTTTTTAGCTCACCTGGTTCAAAGGACCGAGGTGAGCTTATGGGTAACCGCAGCGTCCGGCGTCCGGCGTCCGTCGTCCGGCGTCCGGCGTCCGTCGTCCGTCAACAATCGACTTCTTCTCCATAACCGCTGGTCGGATTTCAACAAAATTTGACTGGTAGCATCCTTATGGGCTACTAACTGAAAATTGTACAAATGATGGGGCTGACCCCCCCGGGGGCCTGAGGGGCGGGGCCAAAAGGGGTCAATTTGGCTATTTCCATATAAACGACTTCTTCTCTGAAACCAAGCATGGGATAGCACCCATAATGCAATGGTAGCATCCTTATAGGGTGGGAATTCAAAATTGTACAAATGATGGGGCTGACCCCCCGGGGGCCTGAGGGGCGGGGTCAAATGGGGTCAATTTGGCTATTTCCATATAAACCACTTCTTCTCTGAAACCAAGCATGGGATAGCACCCATAATGCAATGGTAGCATCCTTATAGGGTGGGGATTCAAAATTGTACAAATAATGGGGCTGACCCCCCGGGGGCCTGAGGGGCGGGGTCAAAAGGGCCAATTTGGCTATTTCCATATAAACAACTTCTTCTCTGAAACTAAGCATGGTATAGCACCCATAATGCAATGGAAGCATCCTTATAGGGTGGGGATTCAAAATTGTGCAAATGATAGGGCTGACCCCCCGGGGGCCTGAGGGGCGGGGTCAAAAGGGGTTAATTTGGCTATTTTCATATAAATGACTTCTTCTCTGCACTAAGCATGGTATAGCACCCATAATGCAATGGTAGCATCCTTATCGGGAGGGGATTCCAAATTGTGCAAATGATGGGGCTGACCCCCCCGGGGCCCTGAGGGGCGGGGTCAAAAGGGGTCAATTTGGCTATTTCCATATAAACGACTTCTTCTCTGAAACTAAGCATGGTATAGCACCCCCATAATGCAATGGTAGCATTCTTGTAGGCTGGGGATTCCAAATTGAGCAAATGATAGGGCTGACCCCCCGGGGGCCTGAGGGGCGGGGTCAAAAGTGGTCAATTTCCATATAAATGACTTTTTCTCTGCAACTTAACATGGGATTGCGCTCATAATAACATGGGATTGCGCTCATAATGCAATGGTTACATCCTTATAGGGTTTGGATTCAAAATTTTGCAAATGATGGGGCTGACCCCCGGGGGCCTGAAGGGTGGGGTCAAAAGGGGTCAATTTGGCTATTTCCATATAAACGACTTCTTCTCTGCAACTAAGAATGGAAGGGCACTTATAATGCAATGGTAGCATCCTAATAGGGTTGGGATTTGAAATTGTACAAATGATAGGGCTGACCCCCGGGGCCTTAAACGGCAATAGATGCGAGGTCAAAAAGGTCAATTAGGCTACTATTTTCATATAAATTACTTTGTCTCTGAACCTATGTATTGGATAGCATATTTGTATGGTATCAATAGCATCATTGTATGGTTGTGATTCAAAATTAAACTTTGGGAGTCAATTTTGCTTATTTTTCTAATTGTCAGAGTCTTGTGATAATTACTAACAAAAAACCAGGTGAGCGATACAGGCCCTCTGGGCCTCTTGTTTTGGTATATGGACATATATGGACAAACATATTATGTTTGTCCATCTACCAAAACACAACAATTGCACTTCCTACTGGCTTATGTAGAAATCTGATGTTAAGGATGGAAAATTTTACTTTTGAGAATTTCAAGATGCCTATGAGGCCCATTTGTACCTTACTTTCCTTTACTAATTTTGACATTGATTTCTGCCTTTATATAGGATAACGTAATTATGTTGTTATGGACATATATGAACAATTATTTTAGGGGGAAAACAGAATTTTGAGAATTTCAAGAGCCTTCCTGGATAAAATGTATACTTACATGATTAATCTCCTAGTACTTTAAAGTCTGCCAGTGGCAAGTTTTGCTGTTCTCTAACAGCTGTTGTAATGACCTGTTAGATGATAATTTGAGATGTGGTTCGCTGATGTAGATAGAGTTACATCCCATTACACTGAGATTTGGTTTATTTAGGGAGATCGATGAGAACGACATGCAGGTTGACTGGATCATGACAATGAAGGAAGCCGACAAGGTCAAACAGCAGCTCATATCCAATGTGAATGGTCAAGGCCAGGTAAGTCTAGAGGTCACCTCGAACTGGCGGTCAGCATGGGAGAGTGAACTGCATGACCATCATGTACTGGTTGTGGAGGTTGTGTGGGTAACGACTCGGTTGTGGGGTTACATATTATATACTTGTGTGTCAACTAATGGCATCTAACTACTTTATTCTGAAATTCAAATGAAAAAAAAAAGTTTTATAAATTATTTAATTAAGCATGCTTTACAATAAAGTAATATAAGATTTGACCCACTATTACCCCTACTTCTAAAAGGATAAAAAAAGCTTTGATGATCCAAAGAAAACTGATCAAATAACTTTGGGAAATAAAACTTAAGTTGTCTTATAAATACAGACCAGTAAGAACTTAGAGAGAGAGTTAGAAAAAGAAATCTTGTTAAAAATGTAACCTAGAATAAGAAATCTTATAAAATAGGAGCTTATTTTATACCATCAATTGTATTCCATATAGCATGCATGGTATATTACTAAAACTGGAATGTTGCATAATTAGTAAATGTTATATCTAGGCTTTTTGTGCATTAGTTTAACCTCAAGTTTAATTGAAAGGAAAAATACAAAACCTAAGCATGATGAAGCCTTACTTTTAAAAAGTTGATTCAAAACAAGAATCCTATACAGATTTGGTTTTCTGGACTAGAGTTGAATTTGATTCAAACATAAAAACTCCTTGTGCTATTCTTGATGTATGAGGGAAGTAAGAGTTTTGCATGTTAGGAAGAATAGCTGTTAGCTGAGTTGTAGATATATGTGCATGTTGTTTTGTCTAGCGATCGGCCCTCACTAACGTGGGCCAAGATCGGAGTGCAACACCGCCCCTAGACATCCCAGTGGAGGAGGCAGCAGACTATCCCTTAGACGATGATGTAAGTCTGGGCGTGCTGTGAGTGGCTCAACTCTGCCTGTCTTGTGCTGTTCGCTGGTTCCTCTGGACCAAACATGACATGCTTTTGAGTGGGAAGCTTGTTCTTTTGTAGTGAACAGGGGTTGTCTTTATATAGACATGTTTTGTCTCGGACTGCACTTATAGTTTATATCAATGCACAACTGTCTATTTATCTGGGTTTAGTTTGAGCATATAGTATACTTTTATGTATTTATGCTATCATACTATGGTTCATTCACAATCATGACCCAGTCTCCTCCTTTTTCCCCAGTCATTTGTTTACCTGCCCATTTACATACCTCGCCCCAGTTATTCCCTATCACTGACTTAAGGTATGATATAGGGGACTTATGGAATTTATAAAAGATCGAAGCTTGAATCTCCTCTCTATTTAATTAAGTGCATGGAAATCTGACACTAATATAAGAAATATAACGACCATTTGTACACCTTTGTTTATAGATATCAGAAGCACCAGTGTTTATATAGCCTACTCACTTCATCAGTTTGAAGATTTCATTTTGTTTCACTTTCCAATGCCACTGACAATATGGTGTATTTACCCCCAACTTACTTTTTCCTGAGTAGACTTAAAAGATATGTTAAGTTTTTAATTTGATACACTGCTTTGAATGTGCTACAAATGAAATTTTGCCTCTATACTTATATAATAGTAAAGAACTGACGTATAGCAAAATAATTGATAGATTTAATAGTACCTTAGTAATAGTTGGGTAAATGGTTTTAGTATTTTCATAAAAACTTTGTAAAAACAAATAATTTTTATTTCTCTTCAATTTCATTATACATATTGAATGTGTATATTGTCCATGAGTCATATGATTCTGATTAATACTCGTTGACATTGTTTTGTCATTTGTAAACAAATTTAATTTTTCTCTAACCAGTTTTGTTCCCTATTTGTTCGTGGGAGTGGAGTTTTAACCTCGTTAATTGGATTAGGCATTTATCTGTAATGACACCAACACAAGTTTCAGTCAAACCTGTCTATAAAGACCATTCTTATGACGAAGATCATATTGGCTTTATAGCTAAATACAATGTAGTATCAATACACATGTCAAATTTTGTTGATGCGAGTCATTTGGGACCCAAAGAAATTATTCTTGTTAAGCAGGTAGACGTTATACCGAGGTGATCATTATACAGAGGTGGTCATTATACAGAGGTGGTCATTATACAGAGGTGGTTACTTAGACAGGTTTTACTGTAAAGTTCACAGTCACATATACATCCAGATCACAAACCAATTAATTCACTAAAATCTGTTTGTAGTAGTTTCAATTCCAGAAACCATTTTGATATTTTTATATGAGCACACTTTTGAATAGCAGGTATCTCATTATTTGAGTGTGAATAACACAAAGCTTCACAAATTCATCTGAGTTACAGTTGTATGCTGTATAATGTAAAATATTTGTTGTGTTGAAAGTTTTGTTTTTGTGGTTGCCATGGAACCACAAATTAAAAAACAAAGAGTCATATTATTGCTATTGTCATTCTTTTAGCTAACTATTGATATTTTTACGTACAAACTAAAGAAATTAGCCACAAATATAAAATGTTATGCAGTATTTAACACTTCATTCATAAATCATCATTGGTGTAACACAAAATCAGCTATAATAGGAATGATTTACGATATTTCTACATTTCTTACAAAGGCAAAATGATTTACATGGTATAGTTTTACATCATGTGAATATATAACTCATACTATTATATTGTTGTTTTGTTGACATGCAGCAATTTTACTGATTTGTAATTTTACAAAGTTTTCTTTGTAAAATATCATGTTTGAGTTAGAAATAGATTGTGTAATGATTCATTTTATAGTCATTGTAATCTGAAAGGAATTACATCATCTCTGATTGTTATTTTGTCTTTGTATTAGGCTAGGATTGTTATTTTGTCTTTGTATTAGGCTAGGATTGTTATTTTGTCTTTGTATTAGGCTAGGATTGTTATTTTGTCTTTGTATTAGGCTAGGATTGTTATTTTGTCTTTGTATTAGGCTAGGATTGTTATTTTGTCTTTGTATTAGGCTAGGATTGTTATTTTGTCTTTGTATTAGGCTAGGATTGTTATTTTGTCTTTGTATTAGGCTAGGATTGTTATTTTGTCTTTGTATTAGGCTAGGATTGTTATTTTGTCTTTGTATTAGGCTAGGATTGTTATTTTGTCTTTGTATTAGGCTAGGATTGTTATTTTGTCTTTGTATTAGGCTAGGATTGTTATTTTGTCTTTGTATTAGGCTAGGATTGTTATTTTGTCTTTGTATTAGGCTAGGATTGTTATTTTGTCTTTGTATTAGGCTAGATTGTTATTTGTCTTTGTATTGTAGGATTGTTATTTTGTCTTTGTATTAGGCTAGGATTGTTATTTTGTCTTTGTATTAGGTTAGGATTGTTATTTTGTCTTTGTATTAGGCTAGGATTGTTATTTTGTCTTTGTATTAGGCTAGATCTTTTTCATAAGGAACTATGAGTAATGTTTGCCCAACATTAGGAGAAAGTCATATTTTGATAAGTGAAATAAATTTTTTGGTTAAGTCCTTTAGTCCATGCCAGGTGTCAAAAAACATTTTGTCATAAGATAAGTACTATATATTCTGTTATTGTATGCCAAATGAATGCTAGTATTGAAGGCTATTCCTTAGGTTAGAAGTAGATTGGATGGTAAACTTGAAAAATATCATATTATATTAATATAATGGATTTAAGTAATAAATTAGATAAGTATTTCAGTTATTTAATCAGCCTAATAATATTTCTTTTCTCTGGTATGGTGATTTGATACATCTGTGCCATCAAGTAGTGCATAAGAATGTTTTATAAATAGTATTGCACATTACATAGTTACCTCCCTTATGGATCGGTTTATATTGTGATGTCATCATGTTGCGATTGAAACTCATTCTGTTTTCTCTGAAATGTTTGACGTAGTGCACACAGGCTGATGACGTTGTAATCAATACCTAGCCACAAGGGCAGGTAACTCTGTACCATTAGTATGTAAATACAGAATATCTTTGTGCATGGAGATGAAGGTCACTATTGTTTTCTAGAATTGCTATTACGCATGATTTAGCACGAATAACTGTACAAAGATAAAGGAGAAAGTTTTGGGATGTTAAGTTTTGATTGCTGATACATTTAACCTTGACTGTGATGAGTGTATGATATAAACTGCCTGGTTGTGCATGCGGTTAACGACTAAATGCATGTTGTTTTACATAGAATACAATACAACCTCCTCCAGTCTCGTCGGCGACAAGAGAGTCTGGCAAACGACCCGCCCCTCCGGCCCCACCCAGTGGGGGGCAGGACGACTCCGTAAGTTTAGTGGATGTTGTACCGAGGCTGTATATAGATCAGTGTTGTTATGTAGCTGTAGAATTTTACCTGTGTGCTCTGTAAATCTAACACAATCAGACCAAATTGATTGATATGTTTTCTACCTTACAGCATAAAGTGTCTTCAATATAAATATCTCATCGAATGAATTTTGAAAGAAATCCTGGTCTGTGGCTACAAATAACTTTAGTTATTACTTTTAGGTTATCATTGGCATTCCTAAACAGCAATTTGACACTATTTTTGTAACAGTAATTGATATAGAAATCGTCAGTTCAGAACAAATTTTGTTTAAGTCTTTGCCTCTGATCCCAAAAACAATTTCTCCTAAATGCATATAATGATTAATTTCTCCAATTTTTAGTGAACTGGAATGATAAATAAATTCATATTGCATCTAGTAAAATCAATTAAACTTAATAATGAAGTTTCAGACAGAGAGTCTTGACCTATGTTTATCAAAGGTTTATCTGTAGCTTAGCTATACTTTCTGACCTTTATGCTATATCCAAGGCATGTCATTCTAATTTGGTCTACCGTAGTATTACTTTTACCATTGTGTATGGCATGTATCTAAGATAAATAACAATATTATCAGTTATCTTTATAACTTCTTTTATCCTCAGATATTTTTTAGCATGTATATATTCCTCTATTAGACAATATCTCTTTTTCTAACTTTTTAGATCTATACTCTTTAATAATTCTACTTTTTTTTAGAAAATTATTTGATCTTCAGAAATTTACACCATTATTATTTTTCTAAATCCCTATTGAAATTAATGAGTATACTGAATCTCAACACTAATACTTTTTCTGTCAACCTTCGTAATCTGGAATCAAAGAATTAGTCTCCGTGCCTGAAGCCAAAATAATACCATTACTGCATTAATCAACATGTAGCGGAATTGGATTGGGTCGATCATTGGTGACCATGTAGCTCAGTGGTAGAGCATTTGGCTAGTGTTCGGAGGCCCTGGGTCAAATTCTGGTCTGGCCGCTACATTTTGGCAACTCTCCTGTTACAGCTATATACCACATCATGGAACTGCTTAATACATGGGAATTCATTGCCATTTCATCAAAAAAGCAGCAGCTTGTCAGATTTTGTTGTGTACTTTGACATACATGTATATAATTAAAGAAATTTTTGTAAGGTAGCTGGTTTTACATGGCTTATATATTTAGGTCTTTATATTGAATATTAAGGAGTGATATCATGTAACTTTCTTATCAAATAGCATAAATCACTTTTTTTTTAAAGTTTGTCAGTGTATTTATAAGATGCAAATCTAATAATGTCATTATTATTTCATATTTTGGATGAAAATGTATAGATCTGTGAAGACTGGATTAAAATTGCAGTGAAATTGGAAAAAAATATTTAGTTATGGAAAAGCAAATGAATATAGATGATTTGTCAATATAATTCTTTATTTTTGTGGTTGGAACATAAATTTACCCAATGTATGTTCATGTTGTGTAGACACGGCATTCTAACTATGAGAAACGTCCTGCCCCCGCACCTCCTGATAACAGGATCGCAGTTAATACTTCTGATAATAGGACTGCCGTTAATGTCATGCATGATGATGTAAGTTTCTATAGTCATTGTACAAAAAAGTCCATTTTTTTCCTCTGCTTTTATTACTGATATGATTTTGCTTAGATTTTCACCAAAATTATAAAATTACTAATTATATTAATTAGTATTGTATTTTACCTTATTGCTAAATTATTATTTCAAAATAATTTTGCTGAATTTTTCACAATTTTTTCAATTTTCATTCAGTAATATTTTTTCTTTCTATTAAAAAAAAACAAAATTAATATTTAATTAATGTATTAATACCTGGTAGTATATAATAGTCATGGGAAAAATTTGTCTTATATTTTGTTAATGAGACAAAAACAAATGTGATGCTTCAATAATTCTAGATTTTGTTTTTGAAAAGAACTGTAATGAATTAATAATTTCTTTAGATAATGGTTGTTTTTCATGAGTGTGAAAAGTTATAATGAACATCTTGAAAATCACCTACAGGTAATATTAAATAATGGAAGTAGACTGTCCGCGGTCACTAGGGTCAGTGAAGATACTGTAAGTGGTTTAAACTGTTACACAGAAATAACAATACATTATGAGATTGATGTGATTTTTTGACTCACCTTACCACTCCACTAACCCTCTTGTGAAATTTATCTCACGACTTTTCCTAGACATTTTATTTAACATATTCCAGTACACAATACATATAGATGTTTAATCAGTTTGTTTTGCTACATACTTTGCTTTTATTTCTAGTGGTTTTTATTACCTATGTACATTTTGTGTAAAAATTTTAGTTTTCTGTTATTTTACCAGGTATATTTGTTTGTACTAAAGTCAAATATTATAATCCGATTGTATTCCTCGGGAAATCCAAATTTAAAATTATCTCATGGCATTTCTAGTTATAAATAGAAAAAAAAATGCAGTTTAAAGTTATACATATGATTGATACTCAGGGTAGGTTTTAATTGTTTTTACAAAACTTTCAAACTTCGTAATTTGTAACTTGGTGTGCCTCAGAAATCATATTGTATCGTATCGAATACCTTGTGCTATCTAAAGCTTTATTGGGACTAACAAACTTACTAAAACATAACAGTGATATTCAAATTAGCAAGCTAAAGTTAAACTGGTACATATGTGTACAAATGTATTACCTTTCCATTCCTAAGTATACGTAAATTTTCGACTGTCAAACTTGTTCTTCTGTCTCTGTATTTGTGTTGTGTGATTCAGGTACATGTATCTAGTAGATATATGTCCTC
This sequence comes from Argopecten irradians, assembly GCF_041381155.1. NCBI lineage: Eukaryota > Metazoa > Mollusca > Bivalvia > Pectinida > Pectinidae > Argopecten > Argopecten irradians. The sequence goes on along the minus strand of NC_091147.1, from coordinate 9,473,780 downwards.
TTTTGTAACACTACTTTTTTGTAAGATTTCAGGATTTTTTTTGTCTCCTTTTTTTCAAATCTTGCTTTTGATAATGACTTATGTACTGTACAGAATAATTACATTCATGACTGTGAAATGCAGTTTGTGTTTTAATACTGATATTTATCTGCTTGCATGTTCAATTAATACTTTGATGATTTATTTTGACATTTGGAATTCTTCTTTTTTTTTGGTGATTTTTAGTGCTTTCTGCTTTTCTATTTCTTCTAGGAAGTATCTCTTTCAGTTGTTGTTTTTCAGACATATGTAAAACCGTACAGCTTCTTTTATCATAAAGGCATGCTAACTTCACCACGGAATAAAATGTACATGACATACTTCAGATATGGAAATATATTTGATGGAGAGAAAGGTGCCATGTAAATGGGCCATATCTTTCACCAGACATCCTACACATATTCTATCATATCTGGAATTATTTATAATATTTATTCTCCTATAGGCTCTACTGTATAGTCATGTAGCTAGAGTTATCTTTCTTGCATTAGACTCTGTGCTGTGTGTTTGATATAACTTACACTCTCATCGCTAGCTACATTACTGTTTAAACATATCAAGTAGAAGAAATCATTTTTGTTATTCAAGCAGTAAATGACTTATCGTGCAGATGGGTTTGGTACCCAATCGAAATTATTTGATCGAATGACTCATTTTCACTAACCTTATCGGCATGAAATTCAATGATGTTGATAATAAATTTGGCTGATTTATCTATTATGGATACATGTATAATACTGATATTGCAGTTAAACAGTGACCTCATTGTATTGTATGAAATCTTGTGTGATGTTTTTATATTAAACTGTTGCTATGCTGCACGGAATGGTTACCACAATTCTTCCATGAGTTGCTATCTTGCCTGGATGATACATATTGCTTTTGACATGCACCACCATTCTTCTATTTCTCTGCATGACTATGTATTGTGTTGTTCTTTCAGAATGTAATGCACGCTGGAAATCTAGGAACAAAAATAGCGGGGAGTGATTCTGATATTTCACGAGATCGACAAAACTCCTCTCATATGCACGCATCTGTAAGTCTTAGTATTAATCAGCTTTTCACCCTTTACATGTGTATTACAACCACTAGCAGATGAAGTGGAAGAAGGTACATACAACCTTTCCGAGACTCACATGCACGTTTTCTGTTTAAACACAAAACAAAAGTCATATGTTGTGTGTCATTTATTTTCCAGTTATATAACTGATGTATTGTATACACATGTGCTTAACAATACAGATTCCACACTTCATGAAATCATTGATATTAGAGTCATTTCAAATGTTGTATTGTCAGTTCTTATTCTCTAAAAAACAAAGGGATTTGGTTAAAGCTTAGTTATCTGATTACATCTCTTAGTTTAAGATAGTGTCAAGTGTAAACTTTGTGGGGAATATCCCAATAGATAGAAACAATTCTTCAAATGATCTGACTTGAAGTTACAAGATTATTTAGTTTTGATATATACCTTGAATGTTGACTGAGAAGGGTGATGATTCCTTCATATTGCTGCATGAAGTTTTTAGATTTCATTCCTATTTCTCCTTGCTCGTTTCTAGGTTACTAGTTCTCATAGATATCCTTCTTCTTTGTCCTATATAGTGGCTGGTTCTGTGCATGTTATTACAGAGCTTCGGAACTCTGTATAGTTAGTTCACAACAGATTTCCCCCCTAAGAAAATCATTATGTTGCTATGACAGATGTCTTCTTGATGAATACCAACATTGTTCTTTGTCTTTGCTTTCATATCAGCAAAGGAAATTTATAATACTACATCATATCAGCTATTAACTCAATCATTCACCCCTGGAGATACATTTGAACTCTACTAATTCAAAAATTGGAACAGTTCATTATGAATTTGCAGGGATGAATGGGTTAGCTTAATGTCTCCATCGTACACTTGTTGGTATCTGGAGCTACTATTATGAGTTGAATGTTTATACGTAGCATGTTCTATTGTTTAGCCAGTACATAAGGGACCCATCATACATAGCCGGGCTGAGTCGGCCCCAGCACTTAATACTGATCGCAAGGAATCTGTAAGTTTTCTCTAAGTTACGGACGCCCTCCAACTCACCAATCCAGCAAATTGCACAAGACTGACCCAGAATCTCAAGTGAAGATATTGATGTTTTTGATAAAGAAAATTCTACTTAAAACAATTAAACTTTTTCAAATATGTTTTGTTTTAAGATTTTTTTTAAAAAGCTTCTTGAAAAGTCTTTCAGAAAAAGAGGTTACTTTAACTCATCCGCCCCTGATGTTTCATAATGGACTATTCCAGTTCTTTAAGTAGAAGAGTTCAAATTGTCTTCAGGGGTGAATAAGTTAAAAAGATTTACATACATCGTGTCGACACTTGTTTAAGTCAGTCTTCAAAAAGTGACAATAAGAAGGGGGAACATGTTGCTAATCTTTTTATGTTAAAAGAAAAAAATTATAAAGAAATCGTTTATCAAAATATCTATGTTTTGGAAGAAAAATTAGAAGCTTTAAGCTGATTCATAAACAGTGGCAACATGTCGCCAATTATCTCCCCAAGATCGTATGCACATTAGTGTTAAAACCCAATGCTTCTTGCATGTAATTGTTAACATAGCATGCATATATACAACCCTTTGAGTAGCAGGTTCAGTAGATACAATTTATTTTATAATGTTCTATTAGGTACCTTTATATACATTGTATATGCATGCACTAACATTAAGAGAACTAATTTTAGATTTTAATATTCTAAACAGTGTAGGGTAAAACAAACGAGGGTGGGGGAGGTAAGACAGGTGTTGAATTAAGTTGTTCTTATGTAAAAGTGTCTTTAGAATATTTTGTATTTAGATTGAATATTGTTGTCTTATCAAACTTTTAACATTATGTCCTAGTTAAAAATATGTAACATATTTTAAAATCACTCACTTTATTATAGATGTAATGTGACCTGTGGTGTTTCTCCCAATGTATTTGCTTGTATAGTTCTTTGAGTTAGCAATATAGTAATTAGCATCTGAGCACTGCTTCCAAAAACACTACATGCATTTTGCACTCAACTGGACACCACACGTGTACACTACTCAGACCAAACCCAGACATCACATAGATCTCCTCACCACTTCAATACCAGGTACTTCTAGCACTGAAATGTCACATAGGTATCTTGCACTGAAACGCTATGTATACCAGTATATTTTAGATATCAATCAAAAATCACTTACGTTGTGCACTAGAACACCATGTGTTCATCTTTCACTGAATCATTACATCCATGCTGCACTGAAATGGCATACACTTGTACATCTTAGATTCCACTCAGGCACATCACATACACATGCATATGTGACATTTTGATGACCTGTATAGTTTGCAAGTGGTCACCTTCATCAAGAACTGATTTAGAGAGCATAATGTTCAAAGATGTCTTGCTTATCTTCAAAACTGAAACAGCACTTTATTTTGATTTATACGATGGATTAAGAATTCTCAAAACCTAGAATTACATTGCACCTATATGCTTTTGATGTAAAACATGGGAAAAATTGTTTATAACACACAAAAAATTGGCACGTAAACCATTTCATAGCAGGTATCTATTTAAACCAGGAGTTATTAAAAATTAATAGCTTGTAAACATTTTGCTTTCACATACAATTTATTTTTCTGTGATTTTCATACTTATTGTATTTCAACATCACTTATAGCAGTAGCCAAATGGTTACATTATCTCAACATATTACCACAAGCCCTCCACCTCTAGGTCACGAGTGTGAATCCCATGTGGGGCAGTTGCTAGGTACTGACTGCTGGTTGGTAGTTTTCTCCTAGTACTCCCAACTTTCAATCTTAATCTGTCTTGTCCTTAAATGACCCTGACAGTTACATGTAATACACTGTATTGCTAAATTTATCTAACCAAACCAAACAAAATATATATGTATTGTAGTATTAACCCATCATTACTAAGTTCTGCTGTTATCCTCCCTTTAAATATTTTTTTCTCGTATTTACAAAATATATTTTGATGTAGACGGTACTAATTTACTTTTGGAACTGCATGACATTTGTTCCAGAGACTCTAACTTGTAACAACTCAAAATGTTTTTGTCATAAACTATCAGTTCATAAACAATAGATAAGACTACTAATTGTCTTGGTGTATAATCCATTCATGTTCATTTTCGGGGGAATGGGAAATTATTTTACTCCATATAACGTATTTGACCCAATAAGCACTCGGGGCTTTTAAAAAATTCAAATAAATTGAAAGGTGCTAATAAGATGAAATATTTGCAAATCCACACAGTTTTGTGTAGTTTTGGTCTTTATTTATGTCTTACAAATTGATATTGGTGCCTCAAAATGGAGAGGGGCGCTTATAGGGACATGGGCACTTATTGGGTGGAATACGGTATCATATATACTGTGTTCTTTAGCTCAGTCAAATCATTCTATAGTTAAATATGTATCAGGCTGAATGGTCATTCTTCTGGAAAGAGCAGAGAAAGACAACAATATATTTTTTAACCTAGCATTATTTTGATATCAAATATTTAAGAATATATGGATACTTAAAGTGAATAGTCGGGCAAAGAAAACCAGTCTAAATGCGTTCATTGGCCTTCCAAAAGTTCTCACTTATTAATACGACAGCCAAATTCTGCTTACGTGTCCCTGTTCTGACCATTAAAGTAAAGGAAAGTTGAAAGCATTGAAAGCGAGGCTGCGTGGAAATGTAACCACGGACATAGTCAGCCGGGAGGACGTTTTAGAATTTCCATTCTTTAAATTAATTTCTTTGCACGCAGACAGATTTTGGCGAGAGATTTTATTTTTCTATTTCATAAGAAATTATACTGGATACATTCACACAATTTTACCGACTTTAGCCATCCTTGCCCGACTGTTCACTTTAAATGATTTCAAAAGAATATAGTGTGTACATTCAGTTTTCATCACTCATTTTAATACTAGAAAATAGAATTATCCAAATCAGAAACTTCATACATCAATTCATCAATTGGCACTTTTCATTGAAAGCCTTTTCCATTGCCTTGCTTTACTTTTCATGTTACAGTGCTAGGAGAGGGGAATTAATTCAGGGTAGATGTGTTATGTATTTAAGCTAGAGTTTGATCTTGAGCGCCTCTGCACATGCCTCTAGATCTGTTTTCATTGTGTAACTATTATGATGCATATCTGTTGATATCTGTGTTCATGTCATAATTAATACATGCAATGCCAGAATAAGTCTTCTTTACAAATATATCGTCCTCAAAAATTAAAATGAATAGGTGATCGATATTGAATTATGACAGATGTTACGATGAAGTCCTCTAGCAATGTAATGCCAAAATATATATGATCTTTTTATAATTTATTTCTCTTTATCAAAAACTGAGAAAAAAGAAAATATTAATTGGAAACTCCTTTAGCTTATATGTATATAATAATTAATAGAAAATACTTGTCAAATTGAATATCAAATATACTTTGTTCATTAAGATGATAATTCTGCTTTAAAATAACCTGATAATATACAAATGAAAATATGTGGTACATGGATATTGTGAGGGGAAAAAAAGTCTTTATTGATATTGACTTTCCTAAACATATTATATCTGGAGTATTATATATTTAATTTATCATGTGATATCTTCTGAAACAGAATTCCAAACTCTTTAACATTTAGCAATCTCTTAAGATGAATTTGTAAATACGAGCATTCCTTATATAACCGATGAAGCATGTTTTGTGACATGACAGTGTGTGCTGCTTGTATAGACTGTAGATGGTAGTGCCCACGTTTAGCCAGTGTTGTTTTGCTATTTCAGACAGGGCACCTGCAGCGTAGTATTACAGATAACCCGACTTCGTTAGCGTCCCAATCCAAACCTAACTATGCCCAGTATCCCTCCTCCAACGCCGCCTTGTCTCCTGGGCATGCTGCTAACAACCAGCAGTACCAACAACAACGCGATCAACAACGAGTAAGTGTTGTAACGGTCGCCAAGAATGCATGATTTTATATTCACCATTGTCAAGTTATTCTGAATTATTATGGCCCCAAGTTCCCATTCCCATATATCGGATCCTTAGCTGGTGTGAGAGGGGTTCATGTATGTAGGGTACATAAGTTGTAGTTAAAATACCCTCCACATACCTGATTAACACTTCATGGTGGCATCTAATGTAGTATTTAACTCCATCACCCCTGAAATTTCAAAATGGACTAGTCTAGTCTTTGATTTAGGAGATTCTAAATGTGTCTGTAGGGGTGAATGAGATCTTCATGAAATCTTATTATTGCCACACATCTATATCCACCATATCCAGATATGAATTCATATCTTTTTTGAGGTAATATGTTTGGGATTCTGTAATTTGTGAAAATTTGAAAATTCTACTTTAATCCCACATTCAATATGTTTGTGTTATAGTAGTACATGACTGTATAAATATTTATCAACATTCCGGTGTAGCAGTAGGATGTCCCGATATTTTACCACAAGCTCTCAACCTGGATAGCAAGTTCAAATTCCATAGGGCCAGATACTGACCACTGGTTGGTGGTTTTTCTCCGGGAACTTCAGCTTTCCTCCACCACCTAAACCTGGTACATCCTTTAATAACCCTGGCTGTTATTGGGATACTAAAGAAATCAAACCAATCCTAGTACATTGTACATTATATATGGTCTTTCTGACAGAAGTGATACTGTATATGTATGTGACTGAGTAAGTCTGTCAAATAAGACAGCGATATAAGTGTCCACAAGTTAGTAGGACCATTTACATCGCCATCGTTCTGCTGGATGGAGTAAGTCATCCCTGAACTATTCTCACAGAACAAATATAGGATAACTGCATTGAGGTTCTGTAGATCAATTTACTGCTTTAGTTCTTTCCAAAAATGCTTGTAGTGTTTTGAGTAGAGATTTGTCGCTTAAGTGTAGCGTACTTGCTTATAAGTGGCATTAATTTCTTCACTGCGTATTAATATTTTGTCAGTGGAACTCTTCATACCTCATCAACATTTCAATAAATCTCTTAACACTATTTGATTATAAGTGTGTCAGCTTTATTTTGATGTGAAACTGCCTCTTTTCTAATGACTTCATAAGTGATACACCACATCAGAATTTTATCCTTAAGCCTTTTTTGTGTTGCAAGTGTGACTGAATTATTAAAAACGAAATTCAATGCTTAGTGTTTGTGAACTGGTGTTCATTTTCTTTTCTTTCTTTTTTGTCTATATTAACTTTGTATGGTAACATTAAACAGTTTGATGTTTTACTGAAAACTACATGGTTGTATTTTGATAAAAGTTGTGAATATTGGTTTTAAAGGCTGTTATGGTATTTGATCCGGAAGAAATGTTTTGTATCTTGGTGCTGTTGAATGGGCTTTAAATATTCCACCTAATTTGTTATCCACATCCCACAATGTATATATGAGTTACCTCCGCTTTTTCGATGTTGGCAAAACATTGATGTATTTTGTTTGTTTGTGAATAACTTTGTAGCATATATCCCGACCCAAATCCCAGTACGATATGCCTAGTAGCACAAATCACCAGTCTGATCATCATGTGGACCGATTCACGCAAGCCAAGGATCTGCCACATGGACCATATGGTGGATATTATGTGAGTTATCTCCCCTGATTCCAGGGGTCATCCTGGCAGGCCCTGTTTCAGCACAAGGGGAGCGATGTAGTCCTGTACTCCGGGATTCAAGGATTCTTCATAACACCACACATACAATGTTTTGATTGATTTCATTTAATTCTGCCATGTATATTGCATGTTCATTTGAAATCAAAATTCCTGAATTGAAAAAATAAGAAAAACAAAATTCGAAAGTTCTTCTGAAATTAGTATTGATTTTATCAAAAATGAAATATTTTTGAGGATCATGTCAATAAAATAGAAAAAAAAAACCACTTTTTTATTATTTGAATGATAAGAATTGATTAAAACATTTATTTGAACTGATAATGTTCCTTCTTATCACTTTTAAAATAACACAAGTAACATCAGAACCATGTCAGAATATGTTAACAAAACCAAGTGAACTGAAGCTGGCATGAAAACAGTTGAAGAGTCATCTTCTTAAAAGGTCAAGGTCATAATTGCTAATGAGCTATAAGTTATCTTATGTATATTCTTCAAAAATTATGGCAGCATTAATTGTAATTTGTGAATAAGTCAAATATCATGTGCTTTTACTCTTTGAATATTTATTAAAGCTGCATAACTGACATAATTTTTGAGTTTTAAAATGTAAATGTAAATCAAGTTTGATATTGATAATTTTATCACAAACGTTAATAGCTTACCATAATAAGTAATACTACACTTATCAACTTTCCTTAACAATTAATTCTCATAACTTTGGTCGTTTCTTGGTGTTGTCTTAATTACCATGCAGTAGTTGACTATCATAAAATCAATCTGTAGGAAATGGTTACAAATCTGTTCTTATGGAGTCTATAATTAAAGTATAAGTCAGAGATTAATTAGTTAGAGCTTGTATTCTGACATCTTCTGATGCAACTTTTCTCTGTTTGGATTAACAAAAAAACTTCACCTGACTTTCAGTTAAATGCAAATATTCCTGATAAGCAAATTTCACCTTTCTTCTTCAGAATTAACCAATGAAACTTAAACTTACATTCTTCCATTTTGTAATTGACCAATCAAAGCATTTGTTACATTGGTTTCTATCCCCTCATGGGCCTGCCATATGAGAATCTGCATGTTGCTGCATGTTAAAGGGCTTCTTTCAGCATCGTTCTTAATGAAATGCATACTATATATTTACTAATACATTGTTCCTGTATTTCCTCTCTAGCATGAAGATATCTTTGTCATCTTTGATGCTTCATTATTGTTTATCAGTATATGAATGAATTCAAACTTTGGATTGGATTTGTTACTTCCTAATATGAAAGAAATTTCTCAAGTATATGATGATATGTTGTCCGGACGAGATTAAGTTTGTTTTAGATACAAAATGTTTGGTCTTGTATTGAATTGATGGTTCACTAGCTGTCAATTCCCTTTGCTGGTGCCACAGATAACTTTGAATTTTGCTTATTCATTAATGCCCAAGCATTTTCTCTGATATTGAATGCGTACTACATGAGCATGTGTGCAGTAGGGGCGTGACTAAATAGTTAAGCGATAAGGTAATTTGTACATTGTATTATCGATAAATATGTTGAGAATCGACAATATTTATGACTGAGGGAACATACTGAGTGTTGGAACTGCCGATATAGGAATTGCATCTGTACTTAATACATTCAAAACTTTATTTTAATACCAGTAGGTTTCTAAAATGCAAACAGCTAGGCTAATTCTGAATGATGACAAAAACACTTTCAAAATGTTATCCTCAAACAGTTTCAAATGCTCAACTGGTAGATTTATTTTTATTTGTATTGATTAATCCAGTTTTCATTTTGGATATATATTACAATTTGTAGATAAAATAGTTAAGGCTATAAAAATTACTGATAAAATAAGAATGTTTTAAGCCACAACACTAAGCTAGCCATGTAATTTATCTAAATGAATGATCAAGAAATGTCATTTAGTTTTTGTTTTCTATTATTTAGTACATATATCATTAAAAAGAAAAAAAAATCATACAATTTAAGGATTATATTTTGGAATAATTCACAATGAACTATAATATTAGTTGGTGATGATTTTGAGTTGCTTGCTTGGACTTTTATATCCTCCAAATCTTATTTTCTAATGCATAAGTATTTTGCATAATTAAGTATATATTATGAGCATGAAGAACTATATTCTAGATAATTTTTTTAGCATGTTCCAATTTTCTTTTAAACAGTAACTAGCCATAATTTGTTTACAACACTTTAGATATTTTAATGCTGCTTTTGTTTTTAATTTGCTCTGTACACGTATGCTTCTCTTTCCCTAATTTATTTCATAGTCAGGCTTACAAGGAATTTCTCAGGATCAAAACACAGTCGTAGACTTTGGTTTTTGCTTAGCCAATCAAAATTGACGTTACTTTTAGTGATGATTAAGTCTAAACTTTATCAAAACTAGAATTACAATTGTAGAATTGTAATTTGAATTATGCTACAAAAGATCATACCAGCTAACAATACTTGGTACAGCACTACCCATCTCTGACATATTAAAAACACTTGATGAAAGAACTTTGTCTGACATATTAAAAACACTTGATGAAAGAACTTTGTCCGTGTCATTCTGTCAATCAAAGCACTGGTTTTAAATTGTCATTCTGTCAATCAATTCACTGGTTATAAATCATTTTCCTTTGTCATTAAGTCTCTGATCAAAATGTTGAAAAATGGTTTTACTTGCTAATTAGAAAGAGGTTGTTTGAATCACTACCATTCATTGTAGAAAATGGATGGTTCATGTTTTCGTTTTGTTCATTTTCTCTTTCAGTGGTGTCAGTGGTGATTTCTCTCTAATGGGATAATCTGAATATTGTTTAAGATTTCTTATTACGTTTGTTTTTAACACATATTTTTTATTCTGTTCTTTTATTCCTATTTCACATAATTAAAGACCTGTAATGTATTAACACGTGATTCTGGGTAAATGGGGAAACTGACCTTGATTTGTTGTTAATTCTTCACTCTCGTGGAGACTTCAATGAGGACTGCTGTACATGGGTACAGACTGTGATACTTATTCACGATGGTTTGCATGCTGCATGAGCGGTATAATGAGAATATCCGATTTTATTTGCCAGTAAATTGATATTTTTATCTATATGTACATGTCTTTTAAGAAAATACCACATAGGTGTTTAACTATTTACAAATTTTAGATAGAGTCAAATAAATTGATAATTTTGTGAGAAGTTGATTATTTTATGGATTGGATCAAATGGAAAAGGAAATTGATCCCTTGACTAATTATTTTATTTTAAGGAAAATTTCATTGCAACAGATAATGGTTCAATTTTGAATATACATGTACATGTAAGTGACTAAAATGTATTGATAATGTCAATATAGGTGTCCATTTCTGGATCAAGATCACAAGCTTATTACTACGTAGTTTACTTTAGATATATGACAGTGTAACAATGATAAAACTTATGATATTAACTAGAGTTATTTGCCCTTTGTTTCAGAGACCCCATGCTCCACAGCCCCCTCAGCCTCAGAGACCGGTGTCAATGCCTGATATTCCTCGTCTGTCCCCCAGTCTCACATCAACAGTTGTACCATTACTTTCAAAGGTATTGTTTCAAAAATAGCATACATATTGAGAAACATAAGACTGCAGAATACCTTTTTTTTTGTGAAATTTGGATTTATTTGCTCTTGCTAACAGGACTTATCTGCTCTTAGTTATCTGCTCTTGTATACAGGAGTTATCTGCTTTTGTAAACTGGAGTTGTCTGCTCTTGTAAATTGGAGTTATCTGCTCTTGTAAACTGTAGTTATCTGCTCTTGTAAACTGTAGTTATCTGCTCTTGTAAACTGTAGTTATCTGCTCTTGTATACAGGAGTTATCTGCTCTTGTATACAGGAGTTATCTGCACTTGTTATCAGATATAGATGGTAACACCATTAGATTATGGGAGATATATAATTATCACACAAAAATAGTATGAATCTTTCTTTACATAAAGATGAGAACTTTCCTGTGTAAGAACATTTTTTGTCCAAAAAAAGGCCTTTGAGACCAACTTAGGTTTATTTCAGATAAAACTTAATTTTGAGACTGACAATCAAAATATTTTGATGTTGAATAACATTGAATGTTGAATTTCACAAATCCAACAATGTAATCTCATAAAACAAGTAATGAAAATAATCACAATGTAGTGTTACTTTATATCCTAGTGTTCTGTTACTTTATATCCTAGTGTTGTACTGTTACTTTATATCCTAGTGTTATTCTGTTACTTTATATCCTAGTGTTGTACTGTTACTTTATATCCTAGTGTTATACTGTTACTTTATATCCTAGTGTTATTCTGTTACTTTATATCCTAGTGTTGTTCTGTTACTTTATATCCTAGTGTTATTCTGTTACTTTATATCCTAGTGTTATTCTGTTACTTTATATCCTAGTGTTGTACTGTTACTTTATATCCTAGTGTTATTCTGTTACTTTATATCCTAGTGTTATTCTGTTACTTTATATCCTAGTGTTATTCTGTTACTTTATATCCTAGTGTTGTTCTGTTACTTTATATCCTAGTGTTGTACTGTTACTTTATATCCTAGTGTTTTCTGTTACTTTATATCCTAGTTGTTACTGTTACTTTATATCCTAGTGTTTTCTGTTACTTTATATCCTAGTGTTATTCTGTTACTTTATATCCTAGTGTTATACTGTTACTTTATATCCTAGTGTTGTACTGTTACTTTATATCCTAGTGTTGTACTGTTACTTTATATCCTAGTGTTGTACTGTTACTTTATATCCTAGTGTTGTACTGTTACTTTATATCCTAGTGTTTCTGTTACTTTATATCCTAGTGTTGTTCTGTTACTTTATATCCTAGTGTTGTACTGTTACTTTATATCCTAGTGTTGTACTTTACCTAGTGTACTGTTACTTTATATCCTAGTGTTTTCTGTTACTTTATATCCTAGTGTTGTACTGTTACTTTATATCCTAGTGTTTTCTGTTACTTTATATCCTAGTGTTGTTCTGTTACTTTATATCCTAGTGTTTACTGTTACTTTATATCCTAGTGTTGTACTGTTACTTTATATCCTAGTGTTGTCTGTTACTTTATATCCTAGTGTTGTACTGTTACTTTATATCCTAGTGTTTTACTGTTACTTTATATCCTAGTGTTTTTCTGTTACTTTATATCCTAGTGTTGTCTGTTACTTTATATCCTAGTGTTGTTCTGTTACTTTATATCCTAGTGTTGTCTGTTACTTTATATCCTAGTGTTGTACTGTTACTTTATATCCTAGTGTTGTTCTGTTACTTTATATCCTAGTGTTGTTCTGTTACTTTATATCCTAGTGTTGTACTGTTACTTTATATCCTAGTGTTGTACTGTTACTTTATATCCTAGTGTTGTTCTGTTACTTTATATCCTAGTGTTGTTCTGTTACTTTATATCCTAGTGTTGTACTGTTACTTTATATCCTAGTGTTGTCTGTTACTTTATATCCTAGTGTTGTTCTGTTACTTTATATCCTAGTGTTGTTCTGTTACTTTATATCCTAGTGTTGTACTGTTACTTTATATCCTAGTGTTGTCTGTTACTTTATATCCTAGTGTTGTTCTGTTACTTTATATCCTAGTGTTGTACTGTTACTTTATATCCTAGTGTTGTACTGTTACTTTATATCCTAGTGTTGTTCTGTTACTTTATATCCTAGTGTTGTACTGTTACTTTATATCCTAGTGTTGTTCTGTTACTTTATATCCTAGTGTTGTACTGTTACTTTATATCCTAGTGTTGTTGTTACTTTATATCCTAGTGTTTCTGTTACTTTATATCCTAGTGTTGTACTGTTACTTTATATCCTAGTGTTGTTCTGTTACTTTATATCCTAGTGTTGTTCTGTTACTTTATATCCTAGTGTTGTACTGTTACTTTATATCCTAGTGTTGTACTGTTACTTTATATCCTAGTGTTCTGTTACTTTATATCCTAGTGTTGTTCTGTTACTTTATATCCTAGTGTTGTACTGTTACTTTATATCCTAGTGTACTGTTACTTTATATCCTAGTGTTATTCTGTTACTTTATATCCTAGTGTTGTTCTGTTACTTTATATCCTAGTGTTGTTCTGTTACTTTATATCCTAGTGTTGTTCTGTTACTTTATATCCTAGTGTTGTACTGTTACTTTATATCCTAGTGTTGTACTGTTACTTTATATCCTAGTGTTGTTCTGTTACTTTATATCCTAGTGTTGTACTGTTACTTTATATCCTAGTGTTGTACTGTTACTTTATATCCTAGTGTTGTTCTGTTACTTTATATCCTAGTGTTGTTCTGTTACTTTATATCCTAGTGTTATTCTGTTACTTTATATCCTAGTGTTGTACTGTTACTTTATATCCTAGTGTTGTTCTGTTACTTTATATCCTAGTGTTGTTCTGTTACTTTATATCCTAGTGTTATTCTGTTACTTTATATCCTAGTGTTGTACTGTTATTTATATCCTAGTGTTGTACTGTTACTTTATATCCTAGTGTTTCTGTTACTTTATATCCTAGTGTTGTCTGTTACTTTATATCCTAGTGTTGTACTGTTACTTTATATCCTAGTGTTGTTCTGTTACTTTATATCCTAGTGTTGTACTGTTACTTTATATCCTAGTGTTGTACTGTTACTTTATATCCTAGTGTTGTACTGTTACTTTATATCCTAGTGTTATTCTGTTACTTTATATCCTAGTGTTGTACTGTTACTTTATATCCTAGTGTTGTACTGTTACTTTATATCCTAGTGTTGTACTGTTACTTTATATCCTAGTGTTGTACTGTTACTTTATATCCTAGTGTTGTACTGTTACTTTATATCCTAGTGTTGTACTGTTACTTTATATCCTAGTGTTGTCTGTTACTTTATATCCTAGTGTTGTCTGTTACTTTATATCCTAGTGTTGTACTGTTACTTTATATCCTAGTGTTGTTCTGTTACTTTATATCCTAGTGTTGTCTGTTACTTTATTCTAGTGTTACTGTTACTTTATATCCTAGTGTTGTTCTGTTACTTTATATCCTAGTGTTGTTCTGTTACTTTATATCCTAGTGTTGTTCTGTTACTTTATATCCTAGTGTTTCTGTTACTTTATATCCTAGTGTTGTTCTGTTACTTTATATCCTAGTGTTGTACTGTTACTTTATATCCTAGTGTTGTACTGTTACTTTATATCCTAGTGTTGTTCTGTTACTTTATATCCTAGTGTTGTACTGTTACTTTATATCCTAGTGTTGTTCTGTTACTTTATATCCTAGTGTTGTACTGTTACTTTATATCCTAGTGTTGTCTGTTACTTTATATCCTAGTGTTGTACTGTTACTTTATATCCTAGTGTTGTTCTGTTACTTTATATCCTAGTGTTGTACTGTTACTTTATATCCTAGTGTTGTACTGTTACTTTATATCCTAGTGTTGTACTGTTACTTTATATCCTAGTGTTGTACTGTTACTTTATATCCTAGTGTTGTTCTGTTACTTTATATCCTAGTGTTGTTCTGTTACTTTATATCCTAGTGTTGTACTGTTACTTTATATCCTAGTGTTGTACTGTTACTTTATATCCTAGTGTTGTTCTGTTACTTTATATCCTAGTGTTGTTCTGTTACTTTATATCCTAGTGTTGTTCTGTTACTTTATATCCTAGTGTTGTTCTGTTACTTTATATCCTAGTGTTGTTCTGTTACTTTATATCCTAGTGTTGTACTGTTACTTTATATCCTAGTGTTGTTCTGTTACTTTATATCCTAGTGTTATTCTGTTACTTTATATCCTAGTGTTGTTCTGTTACTTTATATCCTAGTGTTGTACTGTTACTTTATATCCTAGTGTTGTACTGTTACTTTATATCCTAGTGTTGTACTGTTACTTTATATCCTAGTGTTGTACTGTTACTTTATATCCTAGTGTTGTACTGTTACTTTATATCCTAGTGTTGTCTGTTACTTTATATCCTAGTGTTGTTGTTGTTACTTTATATCCTAGTGTTGTACTGTTACTTTATATCCTAGTGTTGTACTGTTACTTTATATCCTAGTGTTGTTCTGTTACTTTATATCCTAGTGTTGTTCTGTTACTTTATATCCTAGTGTTGTTCTGTTACTTTATATCCTAGTGTTGTCTGTTACTTTATATCCTAGTGTTGTTCTGTTACTTTATATCCTAGTGTTATCTGTTACTTTATATCCTAGTGTTGTTCTGTTACTTTATATCCTAGTGTTGTACTGTTACTTTATATCCTAGTGTTGTTCTGTTACTTTATATCCTAGTGTTATTCTGTTACTTTATATCCCTAGTGTTGTTCTGTTACTTTATATCCTAGTGTTGTTCTGTTACTTTATATCCTAGTGTTGTTCTGTTACTTTATATCCTAGTGTTGTACTGTTACTTTATATCCTAGTGTTGTACTGTTACTTTATATCCTAGTGTTGTACTGTTACTTTATATCCTAGTGTTGTTCTGTTACTTTATATCCTAGTGTTGTACTGTTACTTTATATCCTAGTGTTGTTCTGTTACTTTATATCCTAGTGTTGTCTGTTACTTTATATCCTAGTGTTGTACTGTTACTTTATATCCTAGTGTTTACTGTTACTTTATATCCTAGTGTTGTTCTGTTACTTTATATCCTAGTGTTGTACTGTTACTTTATATCCTAGTGTTGTTCTGTTACTTTATATCCTAGTGTTGTTCTGTTACTTTATATCCTAGTGTTGTACTGTTACTTTATATCCTAGTGTTGTACTGTTACTTTATATCCTAGTGTTGTACTGTTACTTTATATCCTAGTGTTGTACTGTTACTTTATATCCTAGTGTTGTTCTGTTACTTTATATCCTAGTGTTGTTCTGTTACTTTATATCCTAGTGTTGTTCTGTTACTTTATATCCTAGTGTTGTACTGTTACTTTATATCCTAGTGTTATTCTGTTACTTTATATCCTAGTGTTGTTCTGTTACTTTATATCCTAGTGTTGTTCTGTTACTTTATATCCTAGTGTTATTCTGTTACTTTATATCCTAGTGTTGTACTGTTACTTTATATCCTAGTGTTGTACTGTTACTTTATATCCTAGTGTTGTTCTGTTACTTTATATCCTAGTGTTGTTCTGTTACTTTATATCCTAGTGTTGTACTGTTACTTTATATCCTAGTGTTGTACTGTTACTTTATATCCTAGTGTTATTCTGTTACTTTATATCCTAGTGTTGTACTGTTACTTTATATCCTAGTGTTGTTCTGTTACTTTATATCCTAGTGTTGTTCTGTTACTTTATATCCTAGTGTTGTTCTGTTACTTTATATCCTAGTGTTGTTCTGTTACTTTATATCCTAGTGTTGTTCTGTTACTTTATATCCTAGTGTTGTTCTGTTACTTTATATCCTAGTGTTGTACTGTTACTTTATATCCTAGTGTTGTACTGTTACTTTATATCCTAGTGTTGTTCTGTTACTTTATATCCTAGTGTTGTTCTGTTACTTTATATCCTAGTGTTGTTCTGTTACTTTATATCCTAGTGTTGTTCTGTTACTTTATATCCTAGTGTTGTTCTGTTACTTTATATCCTAGTGTTTTCTGTTACTAGTTTTCTGTTACTTTTATCCTAGTGTTGTACTGTTACTTTATATCCTAGTGTTGTACTGTTACTTTATATCCTAGTGTTGTTCTGTTACTTTATATCCTAGTGTTGTTCTGTTACTTTATATCCTAGTGTTGTACTGTTACTTTATATCCTAGTGTTATTCTGTTACTTTATATCCTAGTGTTGTACTGTTACTTTATATCCTAGTGTTGTACTGTTACTTTATATCCTAGTGTTGTACTGTTACTTTATATCCTAGTGTTGTACTAGTGTTATTCTGTTACTTTATATCCTAGTGTTGTTCTGTTACTTTATATCCTAGTGTTGTACTGTTACTTTATATCCTAGTGTTATTCTGTTACTTTATATCCTAGTGTTGTTCTGTTACTTTATATCCTAGTGTTGTTCTGTTACTTTATATCCTAGTGTTGTACTGTTACTTTATATCCTAGTGTTGTTCTGTTACTTTATATCCTAGTGTTGTACTGTTACTTTATATCCTAGTGTTGTTCTGTTACTTTATATCCTAGTGTTATTCTGTTACTTTATATCCTAGTGTTGTTCTGTTACTTTATATCCTATATATCCTAGTGTTGTTCTGTTACTTTATATCCTAGTGTTGTTCTGTTACTTTATATCCTAGTGTTGTACTGTTACTTTATATCCTAGTGTTGTTCTGTTACTTTATATCCTAGTGTTGTTCTGTTACTTTATATCCTAGTGTTTCTGTTACTTTATATCCTAGTGTTGTACTGTTACTTTATATCCTAGTGTTGTACTGTTACTTTATATCCTAGTGTTGTACTGTTACTTTATATCCTAGTGTTGTACTGTTACTTTATATCTAGTTTGTTCTGTTACTGTTACTTTATATCCTAGTGTTGTACTGTTACTTTATATCCTAGTGTTGTACTGTTACTTTATATCCTAGTGTTGTACTGTTACTTTATATCCTAGTGTTGTACTGTTACTTTATATCCTAGTGTTGTACTGTTACTTTATATCCTAGTGTTGTACTGTTACTTTATATCCTAGTGTTTGTACTGTTACTTTATATCCTAGTGTTGTACTGTTACTTTATATCCTAGTGTTTTCTGTTACTTTATATCCTAGTGTTGTACTGTTACTTTATATCCTAGTGTTGTATTCTGTTACTTTATATCCTAGTGTTGTTCTGTTACTTTATATCCTAGTGTTGTTACTGTTACTTTATATCCTAGTGTTGTACTGTTACTTTATATCCTAGTGTTGTTCTGTTACTTTATATCCTAGTGTTATACTGTTACTTTATATCCTAGTGTTGTACTGTTACTTTATATCCTAGTGTTGTACTGTTACTTTATATCCTAGTGTTGTTCTGTTACTTTATATCCTAGTGTTGTTCTGTTACTTTATATCCTAGTGTTGTACTGTTACTTTATATCCTAGTGTTGTTACTGTTACTTTATATCCTAGTGTTATTCTGTTACTTTATATCCTAGTGTTATCTTTACTTTATATCCTAGTGTTGTTCTGTTACTTTATATCCTAGTGTTGTTCTGTTACTTTATATCCTAGTGTTGTTCTGTTACTTTATATCCTAGTGTTGTACTGTTACTTTATATCCTAGTGTTGTACTGTTACTTTATATCCTAGTGTTGTTCTGTTACTTTATATCCTAGTGTTGTACTGTTACTTTATATCCTAGTGTTGTACTGTTACTTTATATCCTAGTGTTGTACTGTTACTTTATATCCTAGTGTTGTTCTGTTACTTTATATCCTAGTGTTATTCTGTTACTTTATATCCTAGTGTTGTACTGTTACTTTATATCCTAGTGTTGTACTGTTACTTTATATCCTAGTGTTTACTGTTACTTTATATCCTAGTGTTGTACTGTTACTTTATATCCTAGTGTTGTACTGTTACTTTATATCCTAGTGTTGTACTGTTACTTTATATCCTAGTGTTGTACTGTTACTTTATATCCTAGTGTTATTCTGTTACTTTATATCCTAGTGTTGTACTGTTACTTTATATCCTAGTGTTATTCTGTTACTTTATATCCTAGTGTTATTCTGTTACTTTATATCCTAGTGTTGTACTGTTACTTTATATCCTAGTGTTGTACTGTTACTTTATATCCTAGTGTTGTACTGTTACTTTATATCCTAGTGTTGTACTGTTACTTTATATCCTAGTGTTGTACTGTTACTTTATATCCTAGTGTTGTACTGTTACTTTATATCCTAGTGTTCTGTTACTTTATATCCTAGTGTTATTCTGTTACTTTATATCCTAGTGTTGTACTGTTACTTTATATCCTAGTGTTATTCTGTTACTTTATACCCTAGTGTTATTCTGTTACTTTATATCCTAGTGTTATTCTGTTAATGTTTAGTTAAAAGAAGAGTATAAGGAGGATTACCGCCGTAATGGAAGACCTATACAGAGAACAGATACTGTGGATGAACTCAGGAATGCCTTTGAGCTAGCCGAGAAATCTTGTCCTGGCATTACAGATGATTTAGTGGCTGGACTGATGGGGAGGTTAGCCATGTCACACATGCCTGAACAAGAGATCCGCAGGGCAGTCGACAAGGTCAAAAGATAAGAGTGAGTGGTCAACGCTTTATCTAATATGTAGATGAGAGTGAGTGGTCAGTGCTTTCTCTAATACGTAGATAAGAATCAGTGGTCATTGCTTTCTTTTATATGTGCATTACTGTAAGGCAGAAACTGCCTTCTGATTTGTCCAAAGGAATTCACTAAAAAGGAAATTTATGAATGAAACTTACTAACCAGTTCATAATGAGTAAAATATGGTAATAAAATTATAAAAAAATGCTAATGCTTGATATATTTTACAATGTGCAGATTTACAGTGAAAATGTATTCCTTATTAATTGAATTTTCCTTTGAACCAGTCAGAAGGTGGCCTTTCCATGAATGCATTACTGTAAGGCCATCATTGGAAAACTACCTTCTGATTTTGAATTGGTCAAAAATGATTAAAGTTACTATTCATGTCATTAATTACCTAATTTAATTGTGTTACTAATAAGAAAAGTGATAGAAACTAATTTTAATTCTTTTCTGTTTCTTATTGTGTTGCAGACAGTCCATGCCAATGAAGTGCTTTTCTTGAACTATCTTTGCAAACTAGTGCATGGCTTCCAGTGTAGTGTATCATCAACAGCCGCAGTGGCGCTCGGATCAGCCATCATGTATACAGATATAGCTGTAGTGTCCTCACAGCAGTCTATAGGCCATGTGACTTATCCTAATGTCTGCCTAGTGGCACAGGCTTTAAACACCTGTGCTAGAAACTTAGTAATACAAAAAAGACAGTTTTCATTTAAATGGGAAACTTTTTTACCAAAAATTGTGTTGTTTGTTTATTTGCCATGGACGGACAAGAAAAGTGCAAAATTTCTATGTGATACTTAATTGACAATGAATGGATGATTGATGGTGAATGGGTATTCCCGATAGAATGACTGGGTGCTTTTATAAACCTAAAAATGGAATACATAGTGCATCACAGTTTTACGTTCAATTATTGAACAGTACTTTGCCCCGACCAATCAGTGAAGTTGTAACCCGTTACATGTACTGTAGTTAGCCAATCAATGGCAGCCATTTAAATGAGTGTCCAAGTTTTCAGATTTATTGCATATTGCTGAAGTTTGAGATATTCAGTTCAGTGTTAATCTCAAGAATTGGATCAAAGGATGAAAAGTATTTTTTGGTTTAACTCCAGAAAAAACCTCATCTTGATTCACTTTCAGGCTTTTATCTAATGCCAGTCCATAAGTGAGAGAGAAGCTGTTATTATAGGCTACAGCAACAAGGAACTGAGGATTGACAAAATATGATAATGAGCTTTGTAATATAAACTTCACTGCTGATTAACGCGTAGAAAATTAAATTCCTTTATCTCAGGCAGACTATTTTCCGTGCGATATCTCTTGTGGTTGTCAATTTTTTCAATAACTTGAAATCCCAACATTTTGTGAATCACCAACTCTGTATATTTACACCTAACAATTGAGATTGGTTTGAATGTTTAGATGTTTTTTTTAGCAATGAACATAAGCTTTAGTAGATTAAGTCGTAGGAGAGAAGCTCTCTTCAGTAAAGGTCTGTAGTGATGCCATGCAACGGTTCATTATTTTAGATATAAAAAGGAGACCTTGATTCTTCTAAATATCCATCAGAGTTTGAAGGAGAACATTGTTTTTTGTCTTATTGATATGATGATTGGGACACCTAATCTTGTAATCCTTTTCAATATTTTTGTTTTAAACCATAGAAATAACATTTTGATGTATATTAGATAAAATTCTGAATTTAAAATTCATCATATTTTTTTTTTTTTAATTTTAAAAAGATAATATGATAGGGCAGTGTAGACAGAAATTTCATGAGGCCAAATTAGTGACTATTTGGGGTGTCAGACTACCTGTGTCCCAGACAACACTCTATTATAACATGAGTTTTAACCTGTGTATTTTCCTTCTCCATAGTTTCAAAGACTTTGTTTCCAAGTTAGATAGTAAACCTCTTATTTTTTCTTATAAAATATTCAAATAGATGTACAATATTAAACTTGTATTTATTTTCATTGAAGTTCAAGAATACTTAAGTATCATAAAACTAATGTTTATATATATATATGAAGATTCTGTTATGGTCTTTTTCAGAATTATTATAACTGATGTTAAGTATAGTCTGTTTCAGGACTTGGAGTTAATTAATATTAGGGGATAAAATATGTTACCATTTCAGTCGGAGTCTTTGAAGTTCAAATTAATGTCATGTGTATTTACAATAAAGGATCACTTTTAATACTGTTGTATAAGTGCTATTTAACCTTCTGAAACAGACTATACTAAAATGTTTTTTGTAATCTTTGTTTTCTTGTTTCTTTACAAAATCAAAGGTTGCGTTTCAATACTTTAAGATTAGAAAGTAAAACGGTACAAACTCACAATAATATGTATTATGTATGAATTGTATCATTTCACATTCCCTGTCTCTTGTGGTGTATATTATACTGTAATCAGAATTTAAAATATCTTACTTAAAACAGTTGATTGCCAAAAGTATTTAGGCAGTTTAGTGAGAATGAGTGTAAATGAGATTTTGTTGCGACAATTTTAGGAGAATGAGTGACAGCATCAGAGAATGATTGATTGCAAGCTTTAGAAATTCATTTTGATCAGTTTTTGGAATAATAACAAATTATTAATTAATGATTTATTTGTGTAGATTAATGATTAGTACAGCTGGAACAAAATGTGTGAAACAAATTCCTATTACCTCCCTTGATTTTAGATGGGCTGCATACTTTGCTTTAACTCCTCTACCCCTGGAAACACATTTGAACTCTTAGTACTTAAAGACTAGAGCAGTTCATTTGGAATTTGCAGAGGTGGATGGGTTAATATCATTCCTTGAGGAAGCTTTTCTCATAATTGTTTTTTCTAGCTCTGACTTGTTCATTTCCTTGGTATTGGTTTATGTGGGCCTTTAAGATTAATTATTAGCTTTAGGATCACTTTTCTTGTCGCATATTAATCATTCCTATATGATGGTGATATTTTCTGAATTCAAATATAATTATATGATTTGGTCTAAGAAGATTGATTTCATCTGAGGGACATATCATCTTTAGTGCTGCCCTATAAAAATTTTCTCTAACATTTAAAATTGTCCATTGGATGATTTTTCTTGCCTTTTCTCCCCTCCTATGCATGCATTATTTCATACCATAAGTGTTAGTATCAGTAAACTGCTGTTGGTGATGTTGGTGTTGAGAATCTGTGTCTAGCCAAACTTATTGTGTAAAAGGGAAAATGATGATAGATAATGCAACAAATCGAATGATGTATATATATCTAATCCTAAATACTTATAAATACAATGTATATAGCAAACATCACACAATCATTCCATATGGGTGTAAAATTAATCGTCTTTCAGCACTTGTACAGTCTTGAATCGCAGGGAAGAGAATATATTGCTATCATTATACATGTACTTGTAACCCTACCCCCTGTACAAAGTTTTATCACTTCACTCAGTACATGTATAGATTGTTATCTTCTTTTTGGCAGTTGTGCCTTCTCTGTACTTTCAATAGAGATGTATTTCCACGGGGTTAATTTTGTTATTTTGAAAGGAAAAATATTGACTTAGCATGATTTTTCCGCAATAGATGTTTGTCTGAAAATGCTATATAAAGCATAAATCACATGTAGGGAAACATTTGAGGTCAAATAGCCGACTATTTAGCATAACTGTTCCCTTGCGAAATTTGTTTTGATTACAAAGTACAATGAATTAGTGTATTAAAGTGATGATCTGTTGGTCATGTTGCTATGGTGATACAGTCTTGCAGCAGCTATTACCATGGAAACAAGAAATCATTACTTTCATACATGAAGAAAACGTCCAGATATATAAAAAATAAATCTCAACTAGAATTTTTTTTTTTGGATTTGATAAGTTATATAATATATATAATCAAGACGTGTTTAAATTTCAGTGCTAGACTAATTACTTGTTTTCTCCTTGGATAGAATTTGATGTTGAGTACCTGATATGTGTTATATGAAATATACATATTTTTATTGCTTTATTCTGAGACATACAACCTTCAACGAGAGAGGTAGGGAGATCCTCATAGGTTTATCGAAATTTTCTACTTAAAAACATGTGAAGAGAAAGAGTTATGTTAAGAGCAGGGTGGTAGAAAGTTACCGTAAAGGGAGATGGAAATACTGTGGGAATGTAAAAAATAGGTAAGAGAACTGATGTTCGGGGAGGAATGAGAGGATAATGTGAAGTCAGGAAATCCAAAGTGAAACTTGATAGGGTAGGGAAATTAAGGTCAAAGTGAAAGATGAGGGAAGGAAATGAAGGTCAAGGTGAAAGGTGAGGGAAAGAAATGAAGGTCAAGGTGAAAGATGAGGGAAAGAAATGAAGGTCAAGGTGAAAGATGAGGGAAAGAAATGAAGGTCAATGTGAAAGGTGAGTGAAGAAATGAAGGTCAAGGTGAAAGGTGAGGGAAAGAAATGAAGGTTAAGGTGAAAGGTGAGGGAAAGAAATGAAGGTCAAGGTGAAAGCCTGTTGTAGCTATGGTGATCTAGTTGTGTGGAGTGTGTTTAGTTTGTTATGATCTGAGGTGAAGTTATTGACGGAAAGAAAATGTGATGGGATAAAGTTCACAGATCAAGAATTGAAACTCCATAATAACAAAAAATAACTTGATAATTACAAGAAAACGTCAAAATTTTATTTGGTCTATTCATATTTTTTATCACATTCTGTTGGTTGATAGGGAGTCTTTAAAAGATCATATATACAAGTTTTTTTTTTATCATTTTATAAAATAAATTTGGCAATCTTAGATCTGAGTTCTAATATAGGGAAGTCTGTAAAAATTGTATTTAAAATTTTCTCTTTTAAACACATTTAGTAACATCAACTCATTCACCCCTGAAATTTCATAATGGACTAGTCTAATCTTTGATTTAGAAGAGTCTAAATGTGTCTTCAGGGGTTAATGAGTTAATCAGAAATCAAAGTTCTAATTTTCACAATATTACTTTGTTCAAAATGTAAATAGTGGACTTCAAGAAGTGTTCAAAATACAGCAGGGGTATTATGCAATTTCTTATGTTAACAGTTATATGGACGTGTGAGATATACTGAAGGTATACAATGTTATAATCTATCTTTATATTGTACAGGGCTACTGTGTGTCAATGTCAGCTTGTTTTCTGTTAAATCTTGAGAGAGGGAGTACGTATGTTAAAGATTCCAGACTATGGATAACGTTGTTGTAGATTTAGTGAGGAATGGAAATGGTCCTTTTTCTGTGTAACATTTTCTGCACTAAGAGTTGGTACAGAGCATACTGCATATCAGGATTTACTATGTATTTATATACATAACACTGGTCTTCTCAGAAAAGAGTTGCTGCCCTTTGATTTCAAACCAAGAAATATGGCCTAGATGTAAATTGTCTTTTAGAGTGACACATATTGCTATTTCTGCATGCCTTTTTGTTATTTGAACATTGATTTTTCAGTCTGTCTACGAAAAAAGTTGTTAATTGTTTTATCGCAATCACCTTAGAAACAATTTACTTTTGCCTTGATTTCTTAGAATGGAACTCTTTTCTTTGAAAACTAATATTAGTATGAATGACTAACAGTGATGGATGACTTACGATAAAAACTTTTTAATAATACTTTCACTGCATATGTTGTTATTATTGCATACTTGAATGAAAGATAATTCAGTTGCTCCAAATTCACTATTTTTATACAGGAACCTAGGTGTGGATTGATTTCATAGCAACTTGTTTAACTTGTGATATACCATGATATATGAAATTATAAAACATATATAAGAAAAATATGATTTGTCATTTGTTGTTATTTTGGACCATAATTTAACCTTGGAGAGGCAAGATGTCATATGCTAAAAGTAGTTCACTGTGACCTGCATTGTGATATTTTACGTTATGCAATCACGCGATCTTCTTAAACGGTGATCGTAACTCCTGGGTAATGAGGATAGAAAGGGATGCGGCTGAAACAACATAATACAGTGCAATTAAACACTCGACGAAAACAAATTGCTTTTAGATTCGTTTCTCAAAAACGCTTATCAAGTGTTATTTTCGAGTTTTCAAAATGGATATAGCCCCAATGAGCAGAAGAATTCAACCCGTGGTATATGATTTACAGGCTATGGAACTTTGAGATACTGAAACACACAGACTACCAGCAACTAGCAGGTTACACTTCATTCAAATCAAACTTCATTGATGTCCCCATTTACAAAAAACATGTCAAAGTATTCCATCAGTTTTCATCCTACACATACAGAAGCAGCATACACTATCCAATATGTAAAGTACTATAAACCTGGATGTACATGTATGATGTATAAATTCAGAACCTTTAGAAAATTATTGGTGCTTCCTGAATCTGTTGATGCTACAATCAGCAAGGTTGTACCACCATCATCACACATCACCTTTGTCACAATCTGAAATCATGGTAAGCCACCTCATGCAGACTGTAATAAAATAATGGCAAAGTAGTACGGACGAGACATGTAATGATGTACTTCCCATCTTGCCATGATGCTCGTTTCAATGGTACAAAATAGACCTGCTTAGTAATCACTGGATAACATATTGCGTTGTCGAGTCTGTTTCAGTGAGGCTACACCACATACGACCTTTCCTTAGACTTCCGAAGTACACCATCCTCGATACTCCAGGGGTTACTATCACTGTAGTTATATCCACTCTTTGAATATGTCATAGCAATAGTTTTAAACTGAATGCAATCAATTAGGAGAAAGGAAAGAAAAAAACTGACCAATCACAGGCCTGACGAGACTACCTTTGTAGATTACAGAGAGCGAATCTCAGCTTCAAATTCATACAATCAAACGCGCGCAATTCGAACAACTGGTAATGACTTGTACCAAACATCAATGTCATAGGGCGATATTTAATTTGCATGCCTCCTGAAGCGTTTGATTTCATAATCTCCAGCTTGCGATCAAATGGTATTATATAGTATCGTTTTGAAATCATTATGAAATTTATCCATGATTGATTAATTTATGACCAAAATTGATTTTTTTTCATTGTTGTGTAGGCCTACTTTTTTGATGAAAATCCATCTCTTAAAATAGCGCCACGAAATGGCTCAAAATTTCGCTGTTAATTATTTTATAGCTTTCGATGAATGCATTTGTACGTCCAAAGCAGTAGTATTACTAGTGACGGTTGGTATACTTGTTGGTATCTATAATCAGAGGTTAATTTTATTGACATAACACGGTATGTGAAAAAAAAAGAAATTTAATACTGCGAACAATTTAAAATCTCTTCACCTCACACTTAAACCTGGACTGTTTTAATTGTGATGTTTATGCATGGCCATTCAAGTACACACATTGAACACATTGTTAAAAGCCTATCAAGGTAACAGTAGCGAAGGTAAACAACAATCTGGACCAGGAAGTACGGTTATAAATATCATTTAGTAAAACGGACTAACTGTGAGAGTAGGACTCAGATGTCCTTTATCGTCTGACACAAAGGAAAATATACAGGTAACGTCGTGGTACCTGTTTACTACTAACTGACTATGGCAAGTAAACGCTCTGTTCGCCGTGCTCAAGTGCACGTGCCATACACGTGCGCATTATGTGACAATATTGAAGATGTTCGCTAGTTTTGCAATGACTGCCAGGAAAATCTATGTGAAAAGTGTAAAAACGTTCATCAACGCGGAAAGAAAACCCGAAATGACCGCATCGTACCCATTAAGGAGGCAAGCAAAGGCGACGCCAAAACCATTGAGGTATGTAAAATACACCCCGGCAAGTCATGTGACTTGTACTGTAGCACGTGCAATGTTGTTATGTGCTCAATGTGTTTTACACAGAAACATAACACTCATGCCTTCAAGCATGTCGAAGAAGTAAGTGATCCACAGAACCCAATGCGAGATGACGAAGGGCCGCGGAAGTCTAACACTGATCAACCTATTAACCAACAGGTAGTGCAATTGAAGACATCTGAACAGCTAAAGACAGGAGTCAATCTCATGGTTGATGCTGTAGTTGGACAATTCTCCTCACTGCTTTAGTGGACAAAATTCAAGCGATAAATTACATCATGGAAATGTGAGAAAAATCTGTGATTCAAGATGTCGAGGGAATTCAATAAACGGTGGGAGCATTATTATTTTTATAATGGTAGAAAGATTGGAGAACGCAGTCAATGTTTGAATTTTGTAATTGGAAGATTTCGGTCATCACGTTTTGTGTCTGTTTCCTATCCCAGATGAAATCAAAGTCAGAGCATGCTCAGTTTGGATACATGGACAAGGACACACCGCTACAAAAAGAGAGTGCACAAACAAGGTCGAGTGATAGAGCCTGTTATGTAATTATGGACAACAACTGTGTCGGTGGACCGTTTTCGTCTATCTATTTTTTATGCATATTAATGCTTTCATTTGGTTGGACATAAAAAATTGTCTGGAGCTCGAGGTAGCATGTGTAGTTTTTATATATGCACTTCTATTTATAACAATTAACTTGAATAGATTTTTATGTTATAATGGAGGATATTGGTTTTCGTTGATGTAGAGTACACTCTGACTTTAAGTGTTATGACTGCCAACTGTGTTTGGTAAGGTTACATAGTGGGACTGCAGTGAAAATGTAAATATTCATTAAATTATTGGTACCAATTACATGATTACCTCATATTATCGTGTTATCAAGTTCCAAATCAATATGTTTATGAGATGATAATTTTAGGATTTGTATGGGATTTTCGTAAAATCAAAGTGAAGTTGATAGATTGTATTTATCGTAAAGATACTGCTTGGCCGGTTATTTTTCGGGGATGATATTATTTTCGCGATTCCGCGGAACATTGGTATGATCACCAAACAATTGATCCGCGAAATATTTAGAATGTTGTAAACATGTATATTCATACTTATCGCGAAAATTTTAAACAGCGAAAATTCTATTTTCTTTTTTTTTTAGATTAAATTTTTGACCAACGAAAGTAACCCGTACACGGTATGGCCCAGTATAAGTTTCGTTTTGATACACTAAAATTAAAGTTTACGCATAGGCCCTAGTGTAACTGTTTCCAACGGTTTATTATTAGGAGGTATTCATTGGTGAAAATACTTACCGAACAAGTGCTATGCCAAACTACACATTTTTGTTTGCTACATAATTGGTTATGGTATTGGAGATTGGAATAACGAAAAACTATACATTGCTAACTTTAGTCCCCTAATGTTCAAGGTTACAAAATGTTGACACCGGAACTTGGCAATTATAACAAGTCTATTATCTATAATCAGACCTGCATTTGATCAGTGAACACGGAAATTGGTTGGACAAAAAACTCGAACGTGGACACTAGTAATAGGATACTAGTACTGCGCAGTAGTTTTGAATGTTTAGACAACTAATTGAAAAGTATTGGTCCTAAGTATGTGTAATTCCAGCACGTGTTCTTACGATATGCGTGCAGGAACATTTTCAAAGTTTTTTAATTTTAATACACACAAACACACAAACACACACACATACAATTATGTATATATATTTAATTATTCACTTTATTTTCCGTTGAATGTCGGCTATATTTCGAAAGAGAAATACGTTTAATGCTGGCCAGTTATGCATTTTGAATTTTAGTTGAAATTTCTTTGTAGAATAATTTATTTTAGTAATATGAATGTATTGTGCATATTAAAGGCCCACTACCTTTTCCGAAACGGCTTTTAATTTTTTAAATGGGAATGTAAAACAAGATCGATAATTTTGTAGAGTCTTAAGAATTATTAACTTACCGTTAATACTACATTCATCATCACCTTCTGAACGTTTTGATTAAAATAAATAAAATGTTTATTTTCATAACGCGGGTCGTATTATGTTTCCCGCCTTCGTCCTAAATACCGCGCGGTAGTTGACTATCACTGCACTAGACGGCAAAACAGCGAATTGACTCTCCACTGTTTTCATATATTACGCAGGAAATCTTGCATATGTTTGGTGTCGTAACCTTATTTTAGGTCATCGGCATGCATTTTCTGATGTTATTAATGTTTTTAAGAAACCTTTATATTTTGCTCCGGAAAGGTAATGGGCCTTTAATGTTTGTGAATATTTATATCTTAACCGACATGTCTAACCCTACATAACCACGGAGAGGAGAACGTTTTAGTGAGATATTACAGTAGGTATCCGGTACTTATCATAGTACTTTATTATCTAATGATATATTTGATTGCCACATGTTAAAATATATGTAAATAAAATAAATATGATCATTTGTACGTTTGTCTTTAGTTGTTTATGTATAATAACAATGGATAACATAATATGGGACTGGAAATCAAGACATACGAACTTGACACTATCAGCCACTACAGCGCCGTCAGAGATGGGAGTTAAAGCCATAGAGGCCAACCAACTCAGAGATTTTCAATAGAACACAATGTTAAAGTTTATCATGCTATTGTAACAGCTCAATTAAAGTCAGTTATTGTGTTCTCAATCTGATTAAAACACAATTCAATTCAATTCTTTTATTTCTTCGAACCTTACGGTTCATAAAAGATGCATGAATATATACAGTGCAACAAAACCTAATTTACAATAACATAGATATTTAACACACGACACATACGTAGTACACATACACCCAACACGTGCACGACCGTTCCGCTAGTGTAGAGGGTGTTTCTACGTTTGTTTCAAACAGTATTTATTCTTTTTTTATTTATGGCGAAAACTGCAAAGTTTCCTAAATTAGACAATTCTTTATTATTTCTTGTTTCCAGAAGTTGAATATATTTGGCCATGCTAGTATGATAATATTTTTTGATAAAACGGTTTCTAATATCTGAATAGTTATTGCATTTAATTGTGAAATGGTACTCGTCTTCAATGTCATCATTATCCCAACATATACATTTTCAAGTTTGTCTATCTATATTTCTACCGGTTTCCAAATTTAATTTATGGGACGATAATCTAATTTTTGCAATTTATAGTAAAATACTATTTCAAACAAAATTCACCACAAATATATTTGTATAAAGAACACTAAGGTGACAAATTGATATATTCTAGACGATATTGTTGAAAATTATCAATCATTCGAATTTTGATTATATTCAGTACTCTATTTTCATTAAATGAGTCAATATGAACAGCATTCCATAAATATCCTAGCTCTAACCTAAATAATTCATTCCTGATATTATCCAACCACTCATAAATGTATATTATTAAAGAGGACAACAATACATGGCATTAACATTTCTTTTTCTTTCAAAAAAAAATCATTCAACAACTTATCATGACCACATGCTTTATCAGAGCTTTATTTTTTTAATAACATTCTCAATTTGTTCTTCAGAAATATCACAATCCAGCTCATGAAACATATCAGATGGTATATTGGCATCATAATTACTCAAAAATTCTTTCACGTCATCGTTTACTTTACATTCGGTAGATGCTAAATTTTTAAAATATTGGAAAAAATAATGTTCATTCAAAGTATACTTTTCCGTTTTTGAAAAGTTTTATAGAAATGTTTTGGGTTTGATTTCCTTAAAAAAGCATGTTATCTCGTTGAGTTTTATAATCTCGTTTCAATTACAGTTCCATTTTCTTATATCTACGTGTTTTACATAATAAAGTGTCATGCATGGTTTCTCTCATTCTGACATTTGTTAAATTATGACAATGCTTTTTTATAATCTACATAGGGATTGGATTTCGTTTTATGTTAACCATGCTTGTATGGAGCAATTCCTCTAAGAATATATTCTATGGGGCGCGTTAGCGCCCCATATTGAATATATTCTTAGAGGAATTGCTCCATACAAGCATGGTTAACATAAAAACAAAATCCAATCCCTATATTTACACTCACACGACTTTTTATTTATATTTTATGCAATAAAATCGTCATTTGAAAGTGACGTAATTATTCAATAAAAGTCGGTCAAAAGTGGGAGGAGCTTACTCATTTGAACAGCGAATGGTGACGCTTCACGTAAGGTAGAATTATTCATCCGCGACGACAAAAAAGTTCAATATTTTAGTGTAAAATAAACATGACAAACAAAGTAAATTTCAGAGATAATTTTATTTAATCAGATCAGAACTTTAAATATATATTCAATTTTGCTAAAAGTTAATATATAGCGTAATAACATAAAGAATTTGTACACGGCCACATGTGTGAACTCGGTGACCGTTATTGTGCAGCGAGGCGAAGCTGACGCACGCTTACACACTTTAGTTTGCCGAAGTTGGCAAAACACCGATTTTCAAGTAGCTCAATGTGTTTGAGATGTCGTCTGACTTGACGGTATTACATCCTTGGGAGCCATGTGATTATATAATCTACGCTTAGATCCATATCGCCATCGATAGATGAAACAAATTCACTTGTGTTCGATGGATACAATATATTTTGTGGTGACGCGGAACTGTCAACACGTGGATTATTAGCGGTGCATGTTTTATAATACACATGATTAAATACTCAAAGAACAAAGACAAGAGGATATGTTTATAACTGACCTCTATCAGAGGGTCTCACACCCGTCCACCCCAAAGGCTCGATCGTAGGACGAACATAGGCACAGAGGTAATGTTTACATTTGACACCCATCATTTTTAACAAAAATGAAAGCACGTCGCCCCGGTCGGGATATTTTTCCGTTTCTTTATACAATTGTTAATTTAAAAATTGTTTGAATCATATATAAATATAAAACATGTATATATTGTTTACATTTTTCCAAAATTCTATGAAAAACAACAATATACACGTAATGTTGCGTCAAAATGTAAACAAAGCCATGTGTTTCTTTTAAAAAAAGGTAGTCCTTTTACGTTGCACAGAACATTTCCTTACGCAAGTTCAAAGTTCAATGTTACCATGCAGTTATGGTAAACAAAATCGGCTAGTATTAGCGTATAGTGACCAAGCCTAGCAAGTGTAAATATATATATGTATATACAAAGATTTACATTCATCGGTAAATCATGGCTTATCATCTCTTATTGCATTTTTTTCACTCTGAGTACCTTCTGAATATACAACAGTCTTTAAAGTTAATAACAGGTCTTTCAGTGTATTGGTAAACTCTTCATCACAATAATTTATGCCAGTCTGGCTAAAGTCATTACAAGTTCAGCAATTCAACAACAGTGGTCTATTATTATTCAAAGTCTATAAAAGTCATCTATAATATTATCATTATTCTATTGTACTTTGGTTATATTTTTCTTGCTGACATCTTCATCAGTCGGGATATTTGTCACATGTACACTTGTTTTTAGAGTTAAACAGACTGGAGAGTGATCGGAGAATGAGTTAAAAATCCCACTTTCAAAATAAATAATATTCGGCATGAAATCATCAAATGTTAAAACATAATCGATTAGACTGGTTCCTCGATTATTAAAGAATGTAATACTTCCAATAGAGTCATCTTTGTGTCTACCATTTATAATCCTCAGACCAGTAGTTTTACATAGAGCTATGAGTTGTCTGCCAAACTGATTTGTAACTGGATTTGAGTTAGTACGTTCAGTTAATTCAGAGTCAGGAACATAATTTACTACATTACATAGAGTATCAGCAGTAACATCACTAATTTTATCATCGCTAATATAATCTTTTTGGTTACCCGTTCGGCTGTTGAAAACACCGCATACAATAATTATACCAATATCTTTGTACTTACAAATCATGTCTTCAAGGCAGGCAAAAAGATCAATATCACACTTTTCATAGAATATATTGTTGTAACTTGACAGGGAACATAACAAGTGCAAATATACATTTCGCAGCTGTCTTGTAAATACATTCGAGATAATTTTCACAGTACAATATTATCGTTTATATTCTCAATAACTTCATAGAAACGAGTCAAAAATGCAGTATGAAACAATTGTATTATTATCAAGCTCTGCTCAGCGATTGAAAGATAAATAGATAAATGAAAAAAAGAAATTGTGGGAAACTTTAAATGTAAGTAAATTAAAAAAATCAATTAAATCAGATTGTCGTGTTCTATAACTAAATCAAGATTCTCATATAAATAACGCTAGATAAATATTATCGTTTATATTCTCAATAACTTCATAGAAACGAGTCAAAAATACTGCATCAAAGTGGTTTTAAAGATGCTCCACCGCTGACAGAGTATTAACAATGTTCATCATTTGAACAATAATTTGTGTTTAATCAAGTATATATATATGGCTAATAATCACAAAAAGTAATATAGGGTATAAACTATTTGCTTTTGGTGCATGCGCAATCAATAGTTCATTCCATATAAGACATAGTGCCACGGATTTTTTTCGGGATACAATTAATTATTTTATAATATTTTGATCTTGAAATGAAATTAGAAGCTCAAACTTTTCAAATGTGGTAATGGTGTAAAGTAAGTAACTTTTGTAACTGAAGAAAAATACTAAATTGTTTGCTCATGTTTTTGATAGAGAAAAAATACCATTTGTCAGCGATCGAGCATCTTTAAGAGATATGTACAGTATGAAACAATTGTATTATTATCAAGCTCTGCTCAGCGATTGCAAGAAAAATAGATAAATGAAAAAAGGAAATTGTGGGAAATTTTAAATGTAAGTAAATTAAAAAAATCAATTAAATCAGATTGTCGTGTTCTATAACTAAATCAAGGTTCTCATATAAATAACGCTAGATAAATTCAAATTCCGTTCAAATTACCACCAGATTGGCCATTTCAAAAGTATGTCAACTCTGCAATGAAAAATATTGTGGGGAAAAAAAATCAATCCTCTTCACAACCTTTGCATCCCATACAGATCAACCCCGGCACGAAGATAACTTATTTATTAGAGTTACACTTATACGTTCTTTGGGCATAACAACTTAACATTATATTTTTTTAATTTGCAAAGAATTTGAATTCTCGACAAACACTAATCTAAATACAAATGTCTGTGTATGCTTGAGTGAAAACCTCAGCCTATGATACTCTGCAGTATTAACTCCTATACAACCCGCATCGCTCACATTCTCGTATAGCAAATTTAACTTAAACTTTCAAAAATAATTTGGAGGTTTATATACGTATTCATTACGTTATTTAAACAAGGAAAATGTAACATTCACAGTACATTGGTGTTATTTGTTTATAATACTCATCACTCAACTATACAAGCGATTTGGTGTATATTGTAGTTTTACGCGAGTGGTTTGTTTTCGCTATTAATTCCTCAACTCCAATGAAAAATTCAATATTCAGAGACATCTTACGACCAATAATATCGTATAAATTCAAAAATGTGTCGTATTCAATGAACCGTGAAATTCAACCTAATCGAATTTTAAACGCTTTGCAGTATTTCTTGTGACCAGCTTAATGATGCTTTTCTACTCAGTTATTTCATTTTAAAGTTTTGTAACAATGTACAAGTACTCGATATATGAGATAAACAAGTGTCTTAAATTTGGTTTGATTGCATATGAGATATACCAAATCAGGTAAATGAGCAGTAGAGTTCGTTCTGCATTTAGCCAACAATTGACGTCATAGACAAGTCATGGATTGAAATACAATCCACGTGATTGGATTTTAAGAATGGAATAACAGATCTATCACAGTTAACGAGGACCAGAGTTAACATATATACACTTTGTTCTTAATCCAGGAGCCACGTGTCTATTTATACAACACTAATCGGTCCAGTAAAAAGACAAATAGTTCAAAGTTCAATAAATGTGTCTAGTAGGTTTAAATATAAACAAAAAATATACACGAATAACGTCATCACTGGGACGTTGTCAAACCATTGTTTTATAATGCTGAATTTATTACTGGATTGGAAACGCCATGTCAGTTTGATTTCAAATTAAAAAATACTCCTTCAGAGTTTCACATGTTGATTGGCATCTGTTGGCAGAATTCTCTGGATAGTCAGTGCCTCTTGGTATTGGGTCATTGTATTAATTACGTCAGAATGTGGCAGAGAATCAAACATATGTCAAGTAGTTGTATCTGTATAGTGCTAAATACTAACCCGATGATTGTATCGCACCTCAGGTGTCATTCTATCCCCATAGAACCAGTGATTGAATTAAATTAAATCCGAAATAGCGGAAATAATGTACACACAGCAGATTCGGGAGCACTTGCCTGAGAAATGGTTTAGAATGGCCATTGACCTAAGTTCACATTGCGGGTTAAATGCCTGTTCGAGTGGGTATGTTAGAATTTGCAGATTCATGATATGACATCTGTATTATCTAATGGCTGGTCTTTGTGAGAAGCTATATCACAGACAGAACCGGTAAGATGGCCGGTGGCCGAGTGACAGTCGGAGTAAACAAACTCTCCATTAAGCGGATTTTACTTATGCTGCCTTTTATATCTACCATCTGGCTATTTTGGTTCATCAATTCAAGTCAACTTGCAGGTAACTTTGTGCTCATTATCATTTGTGATTTTCGTATATGGCTATCGTTTCTGTTTTTGGAAAACAATTAAATGCAACCATTTTTAGGAAGAATATTTTAGGAAGAATAGGAAGAATTAAGACATGACAGATATATTTGACAAAATCGGCCATGTGGAACATAAACTACAATTTTGTGAAATAAATATTTTATGTGACGGAAATGTTAGATCGAATAATTCCGTGGTTTAATTTAATACCAGTTCAGTGACATTATTTTACAACAATGTAAATTGATATGGTCAGTGCAAAAAGTAGATACAATGTACTATGTAAGACAATGTGGTTCGCTATAAAGTAAAACCTGAGTTTACCGACCACTGACTTTACTGACATCCTTTGGTATCCAACCACATTTGTCTGTTCTCACGGAGACATAACGTAGTAACACTTCTAATGTTCATTTATCCATGTCGGAATCCGACGTATATATTTGAAATAGAAATTTAATATAAAGCTTTTTTTCTCACCGACTTTACCGACATGCATGGTAAACATTTACAGGTATTATCCCAATTCTACCCAGTCATGGTTCACTGACCCTGTACTAATTTTCCTTTGTATCATATGTAATCGGAATTGATTTCCTTATTAAATCGTGTTCTGATATTTGATGAATCTGATCAAGTTCTGCCAGCCAGGAAATATTTTGTAATTAAAAGAGATGATTGAATTGTGTTTGTAGTTGTTCTCCGATGGACAGCCGAAAATGGACAGGGTACAAGAAGAATGGAATTCACGAAAATGAGAAAGCTTTTCAAAGAACGCAAAATCCAAATGGACAGTGTGTGCAACATGCAGAGTGTAAAATCCTACCACCAAGTATTCCCGCCTGTTCCGGATATATTCCACTACTATCCCAGAGTAAAGGCTGCCGTCTGTAAAACACGCCATCTAGGAACTGTAATTCTACCGAAAATAATGAACATCCTGGACTCAAAGCTACCGAGCGGCAAAAAGAAATTCGACCTGACACAATATTCGATAGATGATCTGAAATTCAACATAAACATTGATATTTTAAGGGAAAGAGATGAAGTCGATGTGAACTATATAATCATAGGCAGGAACCCGTATGATAGAATCCTAGCTCATTACATCGAGGGGATGAGTGTTGTTAGTGAATTAAATCGCCAGATTGGAAGAACTTTTCGCAAACCTATGGATAAAGTGACTCTTGATGGGAAGTCTTTTATTTGTGGCTTTCAAGTGGATTTTCAGGACTATGCGGATTATTTATTGCAAAATATCCTAAAGCCAGGATTTTATAACGCGGATTTAGAATTGCCGATAGTGAGACAATGTGCGCCTTGTAACGTCAAATACACGTATATGTTTAAACAAGAAACACTCACGGATGATATTTTCCAGATCATGAATGCGACAAAAATGAATCCAGTTTATAGAAAAATTATAAATCAGTTACTAGACGGTGATATTGATGAGCGTTCTCTTTATCTTGACGAATACGTCACAGAAACAATGGCTTACCACCGGCATCACAAACAGGATTGTCCTGAGACGCTAGCACTGCTATACAAACTATGGCGATCTCTTCAAAATCAGGGAATTCTACATGCCGATTCGAAATTCCCACTTGAATTTTTTGTGAAGTTGAAAGGTAGACCTACCATTGTTACCGATACTATACGTATAATTCGGGAGGATGTGAAACATAACCCGTTAACAATAGAACAACGAGATCGCCAACGACAAGAACAATTTAGACACTATGATCTCCTCAATCAGGTCACTATGGATAAGATCAAGGTGGCGTATAAGGTCGACTTTATAATGTTTGGGTACGATTCTTCGTCTCCTCCTGGGGATTTGAAACGGAAGGCACCTTAATTTATGTCAGGTACATTATACACAGGCAATATTCTTCGCGTGAATTCAATGTGAGTTTTTTGCCCCTGTTCGTGTGAAATTCACTTGAAATTTAAAGTGAATTTTACGCAATATTTATGTGAAGAAATCCTGCCGTTGTCTAATGTTGTTTTGATATCTAATGTTGTAAGATTACCTACTGATATGTCAGGTCCATTATAGAGAACATTGTTTTGATGTCTAGTATTGTAACATGTTCATTATAGAGAATATTGTTTTGGTGTCTAGTATTGTAACATGTTCATTATAGAGAATATTGTTTTGGTGTCTAGTATTGTAACATGTTCATTATAGAGAATATTGTTTTGGTGTCTAGTATTGTCACATGTTCATTATAGGGAACATTGTTTTGATGTCTAGTATTGTAACATGTTCATTATAGTGAATATTGTTTTGGTGTCTAGTATTGTAACATGTTCATTATAGAGAATATTGTTTTGGTGTCTAGTATTGTAACATGTTCGTTATAGAGAATATTGTTTTTATGTCTAGTATTGTAACATGTTCATTATAGAGAATAATGTTTTGGTGTCTAGTATTGTCACATGTTCATTGTAGAGAATATTGTTTTGATGTCTAGTATTGTAACATGTTCATTATAGAGAATATTGTTTTGGTGTCTAGTATTGTAACATGTTCATTATAGAGAATATTGTTTTGGTGTCTAGTATTGTAACATGTTCATTATAGAGAATATTGTTTTGATGTCTAGTATTGTAACATGTTCTTTATAGAGAATATTGTTTTGGTGTCTAGTATTGTAACATGTTCATTATAGAGAATATTGTTTTGGTGTCTAGTATTGTCACATGTTCATTATAGAGAATATTGTTTTTATGTCTAGTATTGTAACATGTTCATTATAGAGAATAATGTTTTGGTGTCTAGTATTGTCACATGTTCATTGTAGAGAATATTGTTTTGATGTCTAGTATTGTAACATGTTCATTATAGAGAATATTGTTTTGGTGTCTAGTATTGTAACATGTTCGTTATAGAGAATATTGTTTTTATGTCTAGTATTGTAACATGTTCATTATAGAGAATAATGTTTTGGTGTCTAGTATTGTCAACATGTTCATTATAGAGAATATTGTTTTGATGTCTAGTATTGTAACATGTTCATTATAGAGAATATTGTTTTGGTGTCTAGTATTGTAACATGTTCATTATAGAGAATATTGTTTTGGTGTCTAGTATTGTAACATGTTCATTATAGAGAATATTGTTTTGATGTCTAGTATTGTAACATGTTCTTTATAGAGAATATTGTTTTGGTGTCTAGTATTGTAACATGTTCATTATAGAGAATATTGTTTTGGTGTCTAGTATTGTCACATGTTCATTATAGAGAATATTGTTTTGGTGTCTAGTATTGTAACATGTTCATTATAGAGAATATTGTTTTGGTGTTTAGTATTGTAAAATATTCATTATAGAGAATATTGTTTTGGTGTCTAGTATTGTAACATGTTCGTTATAGAGAATATTGTTTTGGTGTCTAGTATTGTAACATGTTCATTATAGAGAATATTGTTTTGGTGTCTAGTATTGTAACATGTTCATTATAGAGAATATTGTTTTGGTGTCTAGTATTGTAACATGTTCATTATAGAGAATATTGTTTTGGTGTCTAGTATTGTAACATGTTCATTATAGAGAATATTGTTTTGGTGTCTAGTATTGTAATATGTTCGTTATAGAGAATATTATTTTATGTCTAGTATTGTAACATGTTCATTATAGAGAATATTGTTTTGGTGTCTAGTATTGTCACATGTTCATTATAGAGAATATTGTTTTGATGTCTAGTATTGTAACATGTTCATTATAGAGAATATTGTTTTGATGTCTAGTATTGTAACATGTTCATTATAGAGAATATTGTTTTGGTGTCTAGTATTGTAACATGTTCGTTATAGAGAATATTGTTTTGGTGTCTAGTATTGTAACATGTTCATTATAGAGAATATTGTTTTGGTGTCTAGTATTGTAACATGTTCATTATAGAGAATATTGTTTTGATGTCTAGTATTGTAACATGTTCATTATAGAGAATATTGTTTTGGCGTCTAGTATTGTAACATGTTCATTATAGAGAATATTGTTTTGATGTCTAGTATTGTAACATGTTCATTATAGAGAATATTGTTTTGATGTCTAGTATTGTAACATGTTCGTTATAGAGAATATTGTTTTGGTGTCTAGTATTGTAACATGTTCATTATAGAGAATATTGTTTTGGTGTCTAGTATTGTAACATGTTCGTTATAGAGAATATTGTTTTGGTGTCTAGTATTGTAACATGTTCATTATAGAGAATATTGTTTTGATGTCTAGTATTGTAACATGTTCATTATAGAGAATATTGTTTTGATGTCTAGTATTGTAACATGTTCGTTATAGAGAATATTGTTTTGGTGTCTAGTATTGTAACATGTTCATTATAGAGAATATTGTTTTGGTGTCTAGTATTGTAACATGTTCATTATAGAGAATATTGTTTTGGTGTCTAGTATTGAATTGTAAGATTTTCTATCGATATACCGTATAGCAGGTTATTTTCACGTCTCGCGATTTGTGCTAAAAATGGACTTATTCAATTTTAGCGGTTTTGAAATTTGAAATGCATTTGTAAAATTTCGCGACAAGGCAATATACCGCGAAACCACGAAAAGATAATGCACGCCAAAATAACCGGCTGTACTGTAATATCAGTTTTGCTATTTTTTATTGATTTTTTTTCAAATAAACATTTCATTTTATTATCCGTTTATGTGTTCATTAATTTACCAGTTGAAACAGTTAATTTGATGTGTGCATATACAGACGAAAAGTAACAATATCAACTGATGCATGGTCAAATGACCGAAGTAAATAAGACAAAATTGCCATTCAGCACCTTACATTTCGAAACACTCTAATCATCGATTTATAATAATTAAATCACTCGATCTTTTTGGTAAGGCCATCTTTTCAGATATTAATTAACTTATACATTTTAGAATACACGAAGGTGGAAACAGCAAAGCAGGAATCGAGTTGAAACCAAATATTACTTGCTGTTCATCGTCAACACGTTTAGGTATTGCTGTCTGATAATTTATAATTTTTCCCATCCCTGGCCAACTCTACCAGGTGTTAATCTATCTTTGTACAACATGTGCCGTCGGTCAGACATAAAACGCTACCTCTTCCAGACCACATGGGTATTTTCACGCCGAGAATTGTCAGTGTTCTCAATACAATTTTCAGTTGTTGTTTTCATCGAATAGACTCGACTGATTATCATCAATTTATAAATGACTCCTATCTATAGAAGGACTGAGTGAAATGTTATAACTTACAACCATGCCTCATGCCTTTTATCTGAACCAAGGGATCGTATGAAATATAATTATTTACAATGCAACACTACTAAATTTGACACACAAATATTGCACAAAACATATTTTATTCTCTTTATTTCATTAAAATTATTCATCGGCCGTGAAATAAATTGCTGATGGAAAATATGTAAATATTTATTCAGGACGGAGGATTTTCACTGTATCCAAACATCAAGAAGTCAAGTTTGTAAATGTCTTTGATATCATTGAGAACGTCGGGTGACACAGTTCTATATGCATTCACAAGCACGTTTCGTCTCTGAAGTACGCGTTGTTCCTCAGAGACAGGAATTGTATCTAAATTCTGCATTATGACAGAAGTCACCATTTCTGGATCATTTAAATCTGTGAGATTTTTAAAAGCCTCTAATGGGAATCTCGATTGCTCATGAACGTGCCCTTGCATTTGTAAAGATTTCCAAACTTTCTTGAGAAATACAAACCTGTCTGGGCAGTCCGTAGAGTATAAACGATACTCTGCCAATAAGGAAGAGATCAGAGAAAAGATTGTGTTAGCGTATAGTCCGTCGGAATGAAGAATTTTCTTAATGCTATTTTTTCTCTCTGTTTTCATTTGGATTTTATCGAGCGTGAAGTCAGCGTCTCGGGTCAGCGTTTCCTGTTTTGACACTACATTGTATTGGAATGAACAAGGATCACATATACGGTAGATAGGAGACCAATGCTCGTCGAATTCTCCGCGTTTAATTCCCAACTCTGCCAAACGACTCAGGAACTCTACAAACGACACTTGGTAGCCGCAGCGTTGATAGTCAATCATTGCAAATCCCGTTTTCAATTTCAGGCCAAACATTCGATTAATCGCTCCGAGCAGAAAAAGTTTGTCAATATATGCAGAAAATAGTCTAGTATAAGGATTCCTTGCTACCATAGTAGTAAGAAGTGGTGGTACGCCTTGCTTTCGCATTCGCCCCGCAATCAAACCAGCGCCATATTCGTATGTACCGTAATGCAGTTCTATCCTGCTCAACTGGAAAATGGCGTCGACATCCAATGGGGATTCCAGAGCTGTAAATATGGCACCCCATAGTGTCGAACCCGTCTTTGGTGCTTTACAACAAGCAAATCGTAGCTTTTTCGAATAGAAAAATGTCTTGGTATGTGTCTTATATTTTGATATATAGTGTTTTCCTATCTTTGATTTACACACTGCGCGTATCCTTGACAACCGCTGTGGTATGGCCTTCTCCACTGCAACATCCGTTTCCGGTTGATGAACTTGTACATTGGAACCGCCGTACATTTTATATACATTGTTAGACTCATACATCTTTCGGGAGTCGTGGGAAATTTTAAAATCTGAAACAGATCAAAATAAGAATAAAGAGAATACAGTGAAACCAGTCTAAAAATAGCGGTCAGGTGACTAAAATGGTTTTGATACACAGATTAAAGCGTGTTGAAATTGGTCTTTATACAGAAGTGGTCGAAAAGGCAGATTTTACACTATATCTTGTTGTAATTTAAGATATATTACATACGCAATAACATATGAACACATTCACAAACTAATCAGTGATGTTACTAAATCTAGAATTTGTGAAATTGAATAACACAAAATGCCAGTAGAATAAACGAACAAAATACCCGTAATGAAATAATTAAAGAATAGTGTTGAAAGATTTCACGATTTTTAGCTCCGAATTTCGAAACGCTCCAGAAATCTTCCACAAACCCCGGGGAGTTAACTATAAAAGCATACCCTACAACCGGTTATTCTCTTGTGATTGATATTTTTACGGTTTCGGGGACATTACTATGGTCGCGAAAATTTGATACACGGAAATTTGACAATTGGATGAATTATTTACCTTTATAGCTAAATCGGAAAAAAAAATGAAAAAAAAATATTTTCTAGTTTGAGTCGACCTCGAAAATTCTGACTCACAATAAAAACTGGCTATGCTATTCTTTGAATCAGATAATGAATGCATAAATTCATTCAGATTATATCATTTCTCAGAGTGACATAACCAAATATAGGTAGAGGAATCTATCAAAAGGAATCGTAAGGTGCATACATTTGTTTATTTTAACACACCTTCCGTCTAAGGCTAAAGTGGCGGTTCTAAATCGTATCCAAAGAGTAGGAAGTCAAGCTTGTACATCATCTTTATTCTCCCAATCGTATACTCATTAACCTGCTTGTAAGCATTAATTACAGCGTCTGCTCTTTGGAAATTTCTTTGACGCAAACTGACTGGCCTATTTGTAATTTCTCTAGTGATTATAGAAGTGATATCATTTTCATGGCTTTTTGATTTGCCTAAATCCCGGAACTTTTGTATTGGATATTCCGAGTCGTAATGAATGACGCCCTGGAATTGCAGTGCGGTCCAGACTTTTTGCATCAGTGATGATATTTGTGGACATTCGATCATGAACTTTCGGCGATCTTTGAGTATAGTTTTAATGAGCTGTCGGAGTTCGAGTCGTGGATCCTGATGACGGATCAATAATTTGATATCCTCTGTGCGACTAGCATTTCTGTCTCTCTTTAACTTGTCCAATATGAATTCAGCATCTGAAGTCATTGTTTCTTGTTTTACAATGTAATCAACATTCAGATTACAAGGGTCACATAATCGGGTTACAGGTGCATAATGATCGTCAAAATGGCCTTCAGCATAAGCCGCGTTTAAAGAAAACTCCAAAAAATCTTGAAAAGTTACTGCGAATCCACATTTACCATCGCCAACATCTT
This sequence comes from Argopecten irradians, assembly GCF_041381155.1. Lineage (NCBI taxonomy): Eukaryota > Metazoa > Mollusca > Bivalvia > Pectinida > Pectinidae > Argopecten > Argopecten irradians. The sequence goes on along the minus strand of NC_091147.1, from coordinate 9,429,353 downwards.
CGAGACCTTTCTTCAACCGCCTACCGAATTTTTGATTCAAATCACTCAGAAGCCAAATCTTGTCAATATATGCCGAAAACAGTCTTGAATAAGGGTTTCTAGACACGATACCAATTTTAGATCCACGTTTCTTAGCTTCCTTTGAAAATACAAATCCAATTTCGTATTTCCCATCATGCACCTCGTATCGATCCAATAAGAAGGCGCGGCGAGGTGACATTTCACCTTCCAGTGCAACAAACACTCGGGCCCAGAATGTACTTCCAATTTTCGGGACTTTACACATGACAAGTTTGGCCTCCGACGAATAAAAAAAGGCCTTTGTTACAGGACGATAGGCCGTCAAATGGGAAGTAACCTGGACACTAGCACATTTCTCACTCAACGTCTTTTTTCTGGCTTTGAATAGTTGGTCTTTGTTTCTGTCTGCATCAAAATCGGTCGTCGTTATCTGTGAGGTTTCCACTGAATTCGTCACTGTAGCGTTACTTGGGGAAAGTATAGAAAATTCCCTGGCTGTCTTTAGATCTGCCAATATAACAAAGAGAAACCCACAAATATTCGCTGAACTTAGTTACCAAGAGCGTCGGTTTACAGAATAGATATCACATCACATGATTTGTACACGAGTGCTCAATTTCGCGATTTGCATGGGTAAACATTTCGCGTCGGTGCTTTGTTCGCGATAGATGTAACTTTAAGATAATGGTAATATTACCTTATAACTTTAAGATTTTGGTAATATTGTTTATATGCACAAATGTTTACAGCAAGGTAAAGTTAGACAGTTATACGTTATTCGGAATAACGAATAACGAATAATTGTGTAGCAAAATTATAGACGTTGTTTTTGAAATATTCTATTTTTAGTTTAGGTGTGAATAGTTTGGCCTCTTTGCATCAGTGGCTGTGCTTTGTGTTTCTCTGTTCGTAGCTCGGACTACAGTGAAGTCAAGGGTCCTACACGATTTACCGAACAGCTTACTATCTCAAGGTACTTTATATTATATGTGTCTTCTGGACATTATAAAATCTCGTATACTGCGACTGAGGACAGTGTTCTTTGTACACATGATATGCACATCATAATATCCTCACATACCAACAAACAAACAAATCAATAGCAAACTACATAAAATTATTAGTAAATGTATTTTTTTAGAATATAATTAGGAACAATTCCATCACCCAGCATTAAAAAATTGTCAATCACGAAAGAAACTACGTTATGAATATCAAAATCCTTAAACACTATATAGCATTGGATTGGAAACAGGAATGGGTGGGTTTTTAGGATAGGGGAACACCCAATCTGCCCTTATTCTCACTTGGAAAAAAGGAATATAATTATTTTAAATTTATAGTATTTAGTTGTAGTGTGTATTTAATGTGTGCTTTAACATAGAAAATTGGAAGATTATAAAGCTAAAAAAACTAACAATTCCAAAACATGAACATTAATTCCTGTATCTACAAACATCTTGATAATAAAAATATTGATCACAACTCCCTTAGCAATTTAACAAACAGAATATATAAGTAGATGATAATCACACAATATAAACACATTTGTATCAATATTGATATTTATCTGTGTTCTCATTTCCACAGACTATAGAGTCAGTTTAGTAGTCCCATAATATGCCACGATGAAACAACACCAGGCTCATTATTACTGTTACGTTGTAAATAACATATCTCGATTTCAATTGGTACCTGTTCTCTATCTTAATGCATTGTTTCGTTTAAGGTGTTGGCATTGCAAAGCTTTATAACGCATTCACACAACCATTAAATAATTTGAAAAGTAACCGATTGAATTATATTGGTTGCCAAGCAAAAACTTGCATTGGGTAATTTCCAATTTTGAGAAGACAAGATCTTTAAAGATTTCTTTTTAAAATTTGGAAATTAAAGAGCAATACTTTAGATGATACAATAAAACAATAAATATAAAAATAAATGAAAAAATGGATCAATAAAAGAGACATTTGTGTTGTTTAAATTCGATAAATAACAGTCACTCAACATTAATCCCTTTGCTTAACTTCTATTTTGATATTTATCTAGAGGTTTGAGATGCACAGTATATGTTTACACACACCCACACACCCTGGGGTGTGTAAACATTCAAAGCGATAACCAAGTGCTATGGAAAGTATCACATTTACATGTAAATATATCTACATATTGTAAAACTTATTCATATATAGTTATGGATAAATCAACACACATAGTAACCGTAATTTTAGAGTATTGGAGTTCTCTCTAACAGCAGACACGTTTAAGACATACCTTTGTACAGTAAGTACACAGTATATGAGTATATAGACTATTACTGTAATAACAGACACGTTTAAGACATACCTTTGTACAGTAACTACACAGTAAATAAGTATATAGACCATTACTGTAATAACAGACAAGTTTTTATTGAGAGACTTACCGTAAGCTGTCGTAATGTACCACATAAATACGATGGTTACACAGGACAGGGAAACCAATAAACATGTCACTGTAAATTTGAACATACTGGCTAATATCAACTGGTGCCTTCTACAAACATGTTTCCTTCTGACGAGTTCTCAGACATTAAAACAGGTACCCGCTACATAGCCCGTTATCTCAAAACAAATCTACATTGTGTTAGACAAATGTACGCTAGATTGTTCAAAACCTTTATTACTGAAATATGTAATGGAAATTATTAAAGTTGCATTAAATGTCATTGAAAATACTTTTAAAATCTTTAAAATATGCATTTATTTCTTTTTAAATTTTAATATATTTGTTTGATTCTCGAATATCGCAAGTCATTCAGCTGATCATGCTCTCCTTTGAATATATAGTCCTTTTTATAAGGTTTGCCTGGGATCTTAATTTGTAAAAATAGTCTAAGTAGGTTTGTCACAAAATATAGATAAAACAAATGAAGAAGGGAATAACCTAAAAGGGTTTGATATCGTTCTGATAAAAAAAATGAAATTTCTGGTTTGCTTTTCATTTGACTTATTTTGCATTTGTTTCTGTTATTTTATGTAATTAAGCTGATCATGCTCTTCTACTAGTTTATTGTCATTCTTAATGCCTGTTAAGGATTTCAATCGGTTAAAAAAGTCTGGTTATCTTTGTCACAAATTTTAAATCAAGATATAAAGAAATTTTAAGACTATTACTATGACAAAATTGTTACGTGTTAAACTTAATATATATTAAATCGATTGCGAAATAAGTTTTATAGTTCAAGCAAATCACTTTCGATAGCGCGAGGGGTTTATAGTCGGAGTGCCTGGAGAAAAGGCCACGTGATCGTGTAGATGACCCCTTACCTTTCCACAGCAGTGCCGGGGATCAAACCCTGACCAGCTAGGTGAAAGGCGAGTGACTTAACCACTCTGCCACCTGATCACCCATACGTACACATGTACCTAGAAAATTAATTGACGAAACCTACTATTATGTTAGTATTTACCTTTATTAGTCAGAATATAGCTGTCAGTCTTTGTTCTGAGTAGTTTAAATGTTTTAGGTTTGGTTGAAGCAAGCAGATACAAACCGAGATACCATTGGAGAACTGTTGCGCATGACGGCCTAATAGTGCATCAAGACAAAAACATGTCTTTGTGTTATATTCTGCATTGTTCTTTATGGTTGATCCTTGTTAAACATGGAGGCTTGTAAAACGTACGTGACGATTTAATGACCACTGTTCTTCAAACAAGAAACACGCTTAAATTGATATTTTCACCGTCAATGCTGCATTAGCGAGTGGAAATATCAAAAGTGAAATTTTCACTCCAGTGGAAATATCACTTATGTTTTTACCATAAAATCTTACATTTCACTACGAAAAATGTAATAAAAAATTAGATATCAATTATTGTAATATATTCCTTAATAAAGACAAAACATCGGCAAATTCTGTGAACCAGGTTAATGATTCAGTACCTTTCTCTGACAATTTGTTTAGCTGTTCCCATGTCTGTATAAAGATTCTACTCATTTACGAACAACATCCAACATCTGACGCAATGAACATTTTAGACTGTCTACAGAATACTGCCAATATATCAGAGTGAGAAGGCCACACCAATTTGAAAAATTGTTCGTCGGGAATTACCGCTCCTAAAATTTAATTTCAGAAAAATATATATAAAAAAATGATCCCGCTCTTGTTTTCCGAGTTCCGGATTTTGACGAACGAATTCCGGTTTTTCATGTTATTTTCTCGCAGTTTGGTCTCACAAACGCTTGAATCGATCGGAACGAAAGAAAAACAAAAATGGTGCGGGATGTAAACATGCTTTCGTTTGTCGCTTTCTACAACTGTAACTTTATAGCCGTAGTAAAGCAAGAGGAAAGATGAAAATCTCTGTTGTGAACGTTAAATCACGAACAGGGGACGTCCCTTGCACGACAACAGAATGTTGTGAAGATTGGTCATGCAATGTTTTGCTAGAGTTGCCGTCGTTGATAGTGATTGACGCCATGACGGTCATATTTTGGAAACATGATTAACATGCAATGCATGCATGCATTCTTCAAAACCACCAGCTAAAGGTTGCATCGAAATAGCATCATATGGCGTTAAATAAGTGTGGTGAGTTAAGTATAAAACGTGATCGGGAAAAGGCGTCATGACTCTAATTTAGGCCTAGAATTTTGTAGAAAATCAGTGTTTGATATTGTGATGAACGCAAGAAAAAAATGAAATGGTGTTTATTTCATAATATTTCAATATTGTTGTGATATTGTTTCAGTAAAACGAAACTTATATGAGAGACATCAATTATTATTGAATCATATATTGGAGAAAATATCAGAATCATTTTGAGTCCATGCATGCACTTCTAGGATAATGTAGCCTAAATTGGTTGTTACTATTTTTTTTCTAACTGAAACAACTTCAATTTCCTATGAGATTTATTTAATGGTGTTTAGCAATAAAACATAAATTACCACCCATCCTAAATATTTTTCCAAATTCATATTATTGAGATGCTATATTAAAGGGACAATTCACTCAGGGTAATTCTTTTACATAACCAAGAAGCAAAATATAGCATAAATGTATTGCTCTACATTTCTTATGAAACATATAACGTAAAACATTGACAAATTCCACGACATCGTTAAGTATTTTAATTAATATCGTTGAAATATCAAATCGTTGATCAATACGATTCAGCAGGTACAATATGGACGCTGTACCCATACCCGAGCCTAAGTCACGCACGTTAAACAAAAAAACTACATAACCACTGTGAAGGTGATAAAATGATTTTTAGACAAGACAATTCACCTAATAAGGTAAACATACTACTGTCAGAGCGATTTGAGAAGTTCTAGACAACATTTGCATTACTCTGCGAGCAAGGGACAGGGTTCGGCATACAAGAAGTTCGACCACAATGTGTAATGGCGGACTGCGAGCGAGTTTGAACATCTACACACATGTCACCACCATGGGCTTTTCAGGCATATCACAGTAAAACTGACTAATCTAATTTCCATTAGAACTGAGTTTTTTCCGATATTTGTACAAATTTTAATGTTCTCTTAGACTGAATTGTCCCTTTAAAACTAGTAATATTGACAATGTAAATGTTTTATGATGTGATCACAAGAAGTTTATCAACTACCCTTAGTATTCATTTCTACAGCTATTAAAAGCTGGCAAAACATTTCAAGAACATAAACCAAACAAATATCACTCAAATATAATGAATTGGGACATGTTAAAGTTGTATGGTCTATAACTTTCGCTCTTTCGGTCATAGTGAAAACTGTTTAAGTGTTATACATATTTTTCTCCGTCTGCCTGAGGTTTAAACTTTCTACTTTTACCATTTTTTATAAAGTTGCAGCACTGGAAGTATCTTTAATTATAAAAGTAAAAAATCTTTTTTAACGTGTACACGTGAAAAATAGGCTCGAGAGATGCCGAATCATTCCGAACTCTTCCGAAAATCGTCGCGACAATCTCGAAGTAAAACGAGAGTTGTGAAACCAAGAGAAAATATCAACAATTTTTCATAAACAAAATATGTGGTCGACCTCATCAGACTCAATCTACAAAGAAAATAATGCTCGCACATTACAATATTTGATACACACAACATTTTACGGTAATGTGTAAATTGGATGTTTCAAATACTCAATCTGTGGACATATACCAGCATGATTTGCTCATATAGGCCAGAAGGAAAACGTAAACAAACACATGTGTGCTTACGCTAGTTACCTGGCTCACCACGTGCAGGTCGTGTCGAACGTCAGTCAAGTGATAAGATTAGGAATCCGACAAATTCGAAGTCACTGAACATGGCGGTGATTGAAGGCGCTTTATTCAAAACCAGGAATATATGATTCCTAGATTTCGGCTCTCTTATAGGCCGACATACGCTTTTGGGGAGCTAAGTCAACAAGTTACATGTCAATGTTTAAATATCAAATGTTTAAGTTACATATCGTTAAAGTGAAATTAGCAGCAATACAACTTTAAATCCTACATATATTAAAATATAGCATTTTACAACCCGCTAAGTCCGATTTCTTCCAAAATGAGAAATATTTTTTTTTTAAATTCCACCATCTCGCTTCAATTTTTTATTTCAAATTCCCGAAGAACTATTGTACAAATTGGTGTGGCCAAACTAAGAATTAGTGAAATTATTGAATAAAACTACATGTAAATCATAGAATATGCCAATCAATTAAAACAATCTGTATTGTGTGGTAGCTGATTTCGACCATGTCACTTTGTCGCATTGTTGACACGACATGAGAATAGCAACAGTGCGACAATGCACCAAGCGAAAAGCGGCAATGTGGTACAAATATGTACATTGTAAGCAAAGAGCGACAACAGACACTGTGTCGTACTGCCGCCCTTTTTATGTCTCATTGTCGCTCATCATACATATGTATGTCGTATTGTTGTATTGTCGCTCCTCGCATGGCGCACTGTTGCTCTTCGCATTGCAGGGTCGGCAATTCGTCCTTGCAACATAGCCGAAATAAGCAACCAAACGGTACCAATATTTTGCAACCTTATCAGCTAATTCTTATATTGGTTTTTTTTTAATTCTTTCAAACTAAGACGTTGGAATCCTTCAACTCATTATGAGTTTCACATGTAGATTGACATATAATGACAGCTTTTGTCAGATAGACATATCCAAACCCATGACATGTACGGTCTTTGAAGCTATATGACACAAATGTACAATTTCATCAAACAACACGTACTCTGAGGAGCGTCATGATACTGAATTACTATTTACATCGCAATTCTTTGTACATCTAGTTCATTCCTACGGAATAACTATTTTTATCGCCACATCACAAATAATTAATTTCAACGAAAAGGACAATTACGATTAATGATTTTTAGTTGTCATTTCTATTTCGACGAAGTCCCATCTCACTGACCATCTGACCATTGTCCAGTTCCCCGCGCCATGTCTGTATGGTCCTGTCGGATTGGTCCTTTAGTACCAGTTCAAGCCGATAACCATCATCAGGCCTGTATACTAAACAGACGATACTCAGTCCGTCTCCTCCACACGAGAGTTGTCTTACCTTGTCCCCAGATTTGTTCAGTACCAGTATTGTTGAGGTGTTAGTGCTCACGAATACCTCGTCACTGTCACTCACACTCATACCCCAAGGTTCTAACGGACTGACGTCAGCAAACATAGTGACACGTCTGTCCTCGGACAGATTGTATATCATTGATGATGTATCACCACGTGTCATTAGTAGCCCTCCTGTGGTGGTCAATACCAAACAACAAGGTCCGAAGTCCAACTTTACACTCTTTATGACCTTCCCGTCTTTGTTTTGTTATGTATGACACTAAATACATGCAATCGCGACATCTCGGAGTAATTTCCGTGAATCTTCGGAAATATATCACCTCGAGTGCATGCATGGAGGGGCACGTGGTATGTTCACGTGGTATGTACGTCATATTCCAAAATGGCTGCGCCCATGTATTGGCATGGAATCAACACGAAGGAAAGCACTACGTTTTTGTTTGATGTGTTCTAGCACAACAATGCGTCCGTATAATGTACTAAACCAGAAATACAAATCTGAAGATGTTTGTGATAAACTAGAGATGGGACATGCAGTTCCTAAGACCACGCGAAAAAGGTGAATATATGCTATTCTTGTTTGAATTAAAAACTGACGAATGAAGTATAATTATGCCTATTTTGTAAAGAGTTCTGTTTTAAATATGCAGTTCGTGTACACTATACAGTATAGTTTAGTGCTTGTAATTTATCTATGTACATGTATCAATGTAAGTGATTGAAAAGACATATAAATTGATATTGCATGTTGATGTTTGTTTTTTTTTTCAGAAGGAGAGAATTTATTTCACAATCACAAAGACGGCATAGAAATGAGATCGTATATTCCTTGGGTGATCCGGTGATCCATATGCACTTAACAGAGGAATAACAGTATGGCACACAGAAAGTAGCAGTAGATCTACCACTTCAAAATGATTATGTAAATTTTATATCCATGGTATATCTGTATTGCATTAATGCACAAGATAAAAATATCTTCTTGTTTTGATAAATATATTATGTAAATGAATTATAAGCGAATGAAGTAGAGCCATGACAGAGATACAATTATGCTGTACAGTATATATAGTTATATAATATTGTATGTGAATATCTTCATTTTATTCAATTATAATACTGCATCATGTATTCCTAAGAGTAAGATACATGCAACACAATACCTGAACAAAACATATATGCACAGGGGTTTGACATTCTGCCAAAAATATATACATGTATATATATATGTACTGCATTGTATGTATTTTTGCGTGCATGTATGGAACATTTATAAGTTCACATTATTTTTTATTCAATCTTCAAGTCTAATACTGTTTTGATATCTGGATCATCACAAAATGTAACTTACCTATAGCCTAGGTACAATTATTATGTTTCAAATACTGTTGATGGTATTTGTGTTTTGCAGGCCTATAAAGATTGACATATGGAAAGGCCATTACTTATCACTTCAAAATATGGGATGTCAAAGATGCACCATGTATGCAGTCATCAAAACTAAGAGGAGACATTACCTTATCCAGCGAAACAGGAATACAGCATAATGGAGGAGATTCTGAATGTACATGAATGCCTATATAGATGTGCATGTATATATTGTCTCTTGAAAAGGTGTCAGCAAATCTTCTATTTTTTCCATTACATATTATTTTCTTAACAAGCATTTGATATGATCTGAGCCTCTGAGGACAGTTAAGTGATTAAAATGTCTGGTTTAGGTTTTAATGATTAAGTCAGAAATATTTTGAATTGTCATAATAAGATCACTTGCTTGATCAAGAACAGCTATAGTTTTCCCCAAGTTTGTCTATTTTGTAGATATATTTTTCCATTAATATTACAAATACATACTACTTAATATGAAAAAAGCATGACAATTCTTTGTGACGAAGAAGTGTAAGGTGCAATGCAACAGTGAAATATACAGCTTGAAATATTTATGCTTTTACTGATCAATAGTTTACCAGTATTTGATTTTCTCGTTCCAGGAAAAGTTATCAAAAGATACCGCTGAATACCATGAGAGCAGTTTGTTTTGGATGTGACCGCACATAGCATAAGATAAATGGAAAAGACACAAGTTTAAGGTGTTCTGGAATCCCTTGTCATTGCAACAACCTTTTAATACACCTGTGTGTCCAATTCGAAAAAGTGGCCCTACCAATCTTGGATATTGTAGAATAACTGTCAGTAAAACATATACCAGTTCATCAGACTTTTTAGTAACCTAATTGACTTCGAGATTTCACTATTGAATAGAACATCAATAACCAAATTGATAAGTAAATAAATAGAAAAAGTATTAAAATCAAAGATTCTGATTTCTTTAAAGGTAATTTAGCATACAGGGTACAACCTACTTAATAATATATGGAAAATCAAAAATATTTACTTTTCTTGTCCAAGTGTTTTCATTTGATAATATGTACAGTATGTATAGTTTCCCTTCAAGCCAAGTACTGGTATACATGTAAAAAAGACATTAAAATTATGTATTTAGTAATAAATAGCTGTGGTATTATGTGATTTAAATACTTATTACCCAGTACTCCTGTTTATTCTTTAGAGAAAAAAACCCAAGAAACTACAAGACATTCTATGTGCATGTGAATGGGTGCATGGTTAAGATATGACAAAATACAACAAGACACTCAATGTCACAGAGTTTGAATCCCATTTGTGGCAGTTTTCCTGTATTAATGCTGGTTTGTTTGTGTTTTTCTCTAGGTACTCCAGATTTCTTCGATTCTGGCTATTAAACATGCTAATCAAACCACACCAAACAACAAAGTATCTGTTTTCTTTTTCACACTCACCAAAAACATCCTAACCAAAGACCTAGAGTCAGAATTCATTATTAAAATCAAAATAGTTCTTTTATCCCTAATGACTTCCTACTTTTCTTGCATCAAGATACATTGGAACCCAGGTATAATGAAATTCTCACCAGAGAATGGAGTACAAATTGTAGCTAACACATGTGTATGTACATTCTGTACATGGAAATCATTCCAATATGATTTGAAACAATAAAACAGTTTAGCATCAGCATTTCTTTCAATATTTGATATATAGATGTTTCAACATTTGAGATATAGATGTTGATTATTGTAAATTCTGCCTTAGCACAATCTTTGTATAAAGACCACCTGCTTATAATTTTTAAACCACTTTTAAGTGTCTAAAATGGATGTTTATAACACAATTTGGTCTGTGTATAAAGTGTAAAGATCTATATTATAGAAAAGTTTGACTATAGTTATCAAATGCACACAAAAACACAGTACATCAGATGTGTCCTCTAGTAAATAGATTACTTTTACATTTAAAAATTTTGAGGCAGAGTGGTCAAGGTGTTCCAACAGTACCACTAATCCTTCACCTCTGGGTTTCAAGTTTGAACCCCAATAGGAAAGCTACCAAAGTACTGATCATCGGTTTATTGATCTTCTCTAGATAATTCAGCTTCCTCCAACTAAACATGGTACAAGGTAATCTCACCAAGGTACAATTTAATAGGCAGTAAAGATCTTTGCAAATACTCACATAGGGTAAGAGAAAAAGAATTGTTCACTCTCTTTTGGTGAGAGGAGATCTCGCCCCTCGGGATAAGATTTTTATACTTTTTGTTTGACAACTTAAGAATTTTACTCCTTGGTTTGTTATTCTGTCTAAGCCCAAAGGGGTTTTATGATTTTATTACTTTTTAATATATATTGGTTCTTTGGTAGTATGCGTTAACGTTGGAAAAATAATACTGTATTATAAGTCCCAGGCCAATCAAATATAACCTAAAGATCCTTGGAGAGTCTGAAAAGAGTGTCCTCTACCAGATGTGAGGGAAACTTCTATATGTAGGGTCTTTAAGTCCAAAATCATATCTAATCATCTTATGAGGTTTAGAAATATTAAGTTTGGGGAGTCTAATTGATACATACCAGTCGTCCGTGTTCGCTTATTTATACAGACCTTTTAATATTGGAAAATACAGAAAAACATGGTTAAAATTAACATCTGGAGAACAACAAAACAACTTTGTTATACAAATATACTTTCAGTAGTTTGTTATATGCACACGGCGGTGGCCGACTGGTTAAGATGTCTCTGACTTGATACCACAAGCCCTTCCCTACTGGGTCACGAGTTCGAATCCAGGTAATGCCAGGTACAGGCCGCTGGTCAGTGGCTTTTCTCCGGGTACTCCTGCTTTTCTCCACCAACAAACCTGGCACGTCCTAACATGACCCTGACTGTTAATAGGAGGTTGAACAAATGAAACCCAAACCCATTATATGTAAACACACATTACAGATATTGTATAGGAATATTGACAGGGACTGAAAATTACTGTGTGCTATTGAACTTAATTGTAAGAGTGTTCGTTATGAAATGTTTTACTGTACATACACTAGTTATTGTTATTTGGACTTGTAGGCCTAAACTTAAACAAACATGTAACCACATGTGGAGTGTTGTAAATTAATTGTTTATGTGACTGGGTGTTATGTTTTAAATGACACCTGTAACTATATAAGGTATAATTTAAGCCATATTTATAAGTTATGATCAACCACAGCATGTGGTCATATATAATCCTTAAATGAATAAGTGGCATCTTCCAGTTATAGGAAATAAAACAAGTGTGGAAAGGGTACTTGCATGTCCACAAATAGATTCATATTCATATATGAATGGGCAGAAGAATTCAATCCATTTTCTGATTTTAAACCCATTTATCTTTATTTCTTCAGTTCACAAATTCAGATATCTGAATTAACAATATATATACTCTTAAATATCTTCATATAAAATACAGATATCTATATTTATTGCTATAAGTATATATTATACAAATATCTGTATTATATTACAGATATCTGTAAAATACAGAATTGTTACATGTCTAAATTCGAAGACATATTCATTTAAAATAAATTGAAGATATCTGTAATTGAAATAAAGATATCCGTATTCAATGGGTATAAATATGCCATAGTACCTGACAATAAGAGTTATTTGATTAAAAGAATTGATGGTGGTCTGCAAAGGATCCTTTTCATGTAGTGCATTCATGCTGATAGCTACTCGAGGGTTTACTATAGCTGACATTATATCCAACTCTGGACTATCTCATAGTTATAGCTGTTGAAGTTGAACATTACCACAAACTAGTAAACTTATATCCATAGTATCCTAATAAATTTGGTATCCATCTACATGTATATAGGCCCTATGTTTCCTCTGCGTTCTATGTCTCTACATAAAAATATTGACTGATTGGAGTTCAGTCTGCAATTATCTGTAGCCAAGGAGATACAAATGAATTTCACAGGTGACATGACAAAACTATAAAACATAAAGAAACGTTTGTATGGTCACTTTAATGTCTGCAATTTCAAATCGATGAATAGTTAATCACATACGCGTATTATATCAATTTCACACAGACATCTTCCCATGATATGAATAACAATGACGGCGGCTGCAAAGTCTCCTAACTTTACAACGAATACTAGGCCTAACTCAGAAAAATACAAATGAATGACAAATACATCCAAAATAACTTGAAATCTAACAATAACGAGTATCGCACCAATCCTGCTCTGGTAGATTTTCTATTTCAGCATGCTGGCAACTGATCATTAAAGAAACTGACAGGAATTTCGCCCTTGTTTCAGTTTGCGTATCCTTATCAAACTTACTGAGCTGTGCTTTCGCCACTGTAAACATTGGCAGCCATATTTCTCTATTCGGAACCTATAGATATATAAAGTCCGAGGGTTTTCGAACTATGTCGTGATTCACGGCATGGCGGCTTCGGCACACACTCCCGAGGTGTTATATTTCCGAAGTTTACCGGAAATTTCTCCGAGGGGATCCGATTGTAAATACATGTAGTTATGAGATAAGGGAGATAACTCCTATAGTTTTTTTATAAATACATCCTATGAAGGTCATATCATTGATTTAGGTTATAGAACTTTCTAGAATATAATCATGTATAAACAAATATGTTTGTAAACATGTTGATTTTAAGTAGAGATCTAGAATGATCTATTTCCAGAAAGTTATGTGTGTTTACTTGTTTACTGTTTTTAGTTAGATATTTCTAGAAGTAGAAGGTTCTCCAATATTCTTGAACTAGGGTTTAGCTATATATACTCGAGCTGCCCAAGGCTAATCAGAACTGTAATGAGACCTGTAATAAGACATATCAAGAATTGTACAGCGCCACATAAGATTCTATTGGGAGAGCTATTGTGACTTTATCTGTGGATTATTACAACACTTTGTGTGGATTTATTCATATTGCCTGGAACTTTACAAATCATCGGTGGACATTCAATTTCCTTGTGGATTTGTGATTATTGTTAATTTGAAACCTGGAAGGATCAAGGATTATACCAGGACATTCGCATACAGATAAGTAACATTTTAAATCATCGTATTACTATTGTACCACCACGAATTACTCTAGATATTGTAAACCATCTCTGTATAATATTGTATATATAATTAAATTGTGTTTTGAATTTAGCTGCTGGTTTCTCATTTCTGTTATTCGTTCATGTAACAAGAATTGGGGGCTCTTGTCCGAGATCGATATCCAATTTGTGAAATCTAACTTTGAAAAATTAATTAAGAAATTTTCAAAATTTGTGTACAAACTTTGAGTTTACATTTGAAACCAACAGCTAGATAAATATGACTACTATGCAGGTAGAACAGTTTGTTAAAGCGCCATCCCTGGAAGTTCTTTTGCAAGTGAGTAAGAAGGATTTACTGTTATTGGGTAAACATTTAGGCCTTACTATCAAAACTAATTTGAGGAAAGCTGAAATTAGGAATGTAATTATAAGATATTTTGTTGACAATGGCAAATTTGACTCTAGTGCATTAGATAGTATAGAGGAAACAGTCAGTTCAGAAATTCAAATTAGACAAATGGAACTTGAACATGAAATGAAACTAAGACAAATGGAGATAGATAAAGAGAAAGAAATGAGAGAAAGAGAAATAGAAAAGGAGTTAAGAGAAAAAGAAATAGACAAAGAAAAGGAGTTAAGAGAAAAAGAAATAGACAAAGAAAGAGAGTTAAGAGAAAAAGAAATAGACAAAGAAAGAGAGTTAAGAGAAAAAGAAATTGAGAAAGAATTAAAAGAAAAAGAGAGAGATCAGATGTTAGAGCTAGAGAAGCAAAAAATTCAAGCTGAAACAGAACTTAGAATGAAAGAATTAGAACTAGCTTCTCAAGACGGTACAAGTAATCTAACTTTTAGGGGTTTACAAGGAAACAGAGGTTTTGATGTCAGTAGAAATATTAGGTTAGTTCCTCCTTTTCAAGAGAAAGAAGTTGACAAGTATTTTCTGCATTTTGAGAAAATAGCTGATAGTATGAAATGGCCTGAAGATAAGCTTACAATGCTTCTTCAGAGTGTCCTGATTGGCAAAGCTAGAGACATTTATTCTTCTTTATCTGTTGATGACATTTCAAATTACCAAGTAGTCAAGAAAGCTATTTTGAAAGCTTATGAGTTAGTTCCTGAGGCTTACCGCCAGAAATTTCGAAACTCAAGAAAGAGAGATGAACAAACTCATGTAGAATTTGCCAGAGAAAAGGAACAATTATTTAATAGGTGGTGTGATTCTAAAGAAATTGATGACGATTTCGGTAAATTGAGGCAATTATTGTTGATAGAGGAGTTTAAACGTTGTGTCCACACAAACATAAAAACTCATTTAGATGAGAGAAAAGTTGAAACACTTAGTGAAGCAGCTACAATGGCTGATGATTACGCTCTCACCCACAAAGGCTCATTTGTTAAAAAACAATTCTCAAGACAAAAACAGTACCACAGGTACTAGTAAATTTGGTCAGCCTAGGAACCCAACCTTTAGTGGCCCTTCTAACGACAAACCTAAATTAGGTGATAAGACTAAGTCTGATTCTAAAACAGATCATAGGGCAGGTGTGGGGTCTCCTTCTGGTCCTGTTTGTAATTACTGCAAGAAAGTAGGGCATACTATGTCTGAATGTTATTCTCTCCAGCGTAAGGAGCAAAGGCGTAAACAGTCAGTTCCTTCTGTGTTTGCTATGTCAAAGCCTAGTCAGAAACTTAGTGATATTGTGGAAGATTCTAAAGTGTCCGTTGAAATTAAGAGCTCAGAGTCTGATAGTGTCTTGGAGAAGTACTCTCCCTTCATTTTTGAAGGTTTTGTTTCACTTACTAGTGATATTACCAACTTGAAACCTGTGAAGATTTTGCGAGATACTGGGGCTTCTCATTCTTTGATATTAGATGGCGTAGTGCCTTTGTCTGAGGAGACCTCATGTGGTAGTAGTGTTTTGCTTCAAGGTGTAGAGTTAGGTTTTGTTAATGTGCCTCTCCATTCTGTTTATTTAAAGTCAGACTTGATTACTGGGCCTGTCACCATTGGTGTTAGACCGGAACTTCCCATAGAGGGCGTGTCGCTCATTTAGGCAATGACTTGGCTGGAGAGAAAGTTAGGGTAGATCCCTTAGTGTCCAGTATCCCTGATAAAAGAGATGATGCCGAGACTATTCAACAGGAATTTCCTGGTATTTTCCCTTCTTGTGCTGTAACTCGTTCAATGGGTAAGAAGGTTTCTGATGTTGCAGTAGTTGAGGATCATTATAGTCCAGGGTTAGGTGACACTTTCTTGGCTCATGATATAGAGGATATCGGGGGCAAGTGTGATCTTTTGAGCAATCCTGTAGACTTTGATAGTGATGGAGTTGTTCCTAACAAGGGTACTTCTTTGTCTGACATGATGAGCAAATCATCTTTGTCTAGAGAGGAGCTTATAGTAGAACAGGAAAAAGATCCTGAAATCTCCTTATTGTGTAATCGGGCTTTGAGTGAGGAAGAGGCTGAGAAAGTCCCGGTTTGTTACTTCTGTCAGTCAGGTGTGTTGATGCGCAAGTGGCGCCCCCCTGATGTGTCTCCCGAGGAAGACTGGAAGGTTGTCAATCAAATAGTTGTCCCACCGAGGTATAGGCAAGATATTCTAAGTTTGTCTCATGACGTACCTATGGCAGGGCATTTAGGTGTGACCAAGACTTATAACAGGATCTTAGATCACTTCTTTTGGCCCAAGTTGAAACGGGATGTGGCTGATTTTTGTAGGTCTTGTCATACGTGTCAGGTGGTAGGGAAACCTAATCAGAAAATCCCTGTGGCACCTTTGCATCCCATTCCAGCATTTGAGGAACCATTTAGTAGAGTCATTATAGACTGTGTAGGTCCTCTACCCAAAACTAAGTCTGGAAATGAGTATCTTTTAACTATTATGTGTGCTTCCACACGCTTTCCTGAAGCCATTCCACTCAGGAATATTAAAGCCCCTAACATAGTCAAGGCTTTGGTTAAATTCTTTGCATTGGTTGGTCTTCCAAAAGCTGTCCAATCGGACCAAGGTTCGAATTTCATGTCTGGTATTTTTCAACAAGTCATGTACCAGCTCCAGATCAAGCAGTATAAGTCTAGTGCTTATCATCCAGAGTCTCAGGGTGCTTTAGAACGTTTTCATCAGACATTGAAGAATATGATGAGATCTTATTGTTTTGAAAACAAAAGAGATTGGGACGAAGGTATACACATGTTGTTGTTTGGCGTTAGAGAATCTGTACAAGAATCTCTTGGCTTCAGTCCCTTTGAACTTGTGTTTGGACACACTGTACGTGGTCCTTTGAAAATTTTGAAAGACAAAATTTTGGACGAAGATTCTAAAGTGAATCTCTTAGATTATGTGTGTAACTTTAAGCAAAGGTTGACAAGGGTATGTGAATTGGCAAAAGAAAATTTGGCCCTTACTCAAACCAAAATGAAAACATGGTATGATAAAGATGCCCGTGCAAGAAGTTTTGATCCAGGTGACAAAATTTTGGCTCTATTACCAATACCGGGTCAGCCTTTGCAAGCTAGATATTTTGGACCTTATATTGTTGAGAAAAAGGTTGATGATGTTAACTACATTGTACAAACTCCAGGGAGGCGCAAGAAAACTCAATTATGTCATGTTAATATGCTTAAGAAATATGTAGATAGAGAAGAGAGCAAGACCTCTCAACCTATTGCTACTTTGGCCTCTGTACCATCACAAAGTGAAAGTACAGCTGATATTTGTAAATTAGACTTAGATGGTGGTGTACAAGATGTAGGTTTAGACTGTGGTGTTAAGTTACGGAATTCAGATGTGCTCGCGAACTTGGACAAGAAACTGTGTCATCTATCAGAAAAGGAACGCAATGAATTTAAAGATTTGATACTTGAGTATAAACATTTGTTTCCGGATACACCAGGCAAAACAGATGCTATCTATCACGACGTGGATGTAGGCGATGCGCCACCTGTCAAGCAAGATCCTTACCGTGTCAATCCTTTGAAAGAAGAACACTTAAAGAAAGAAATTCAATACATGTTGGACAATGATATTATTGAACCAAGCAAAAGTGAATGGAGCTCTTCATGTGTTCTGGTACCAAAGCCAGACAAGACATACCGGTTCTGTACTGACTTCAGAAAAGTAAACTCTGTCAGTAAAACAGACTCTTATCCAATTCCAAGGATTGACTCGTGTATTGACAAAGTTGGCAAAGCCAAGTACGTAAGCAAGTTTGACCTGTTGAAAGGATATTGGCAGGTGCCATTAACAGAAAGAGCTAAAGAAGTGTCGGCATTTGTAACCTCGCAAGGTTTGTACCAGTACAAAGTTATGCCGTTTGGTATGAAGAATGCCCCGGCAACATTTCAACGTCTTCTTAACAGCGTGATATCAGATCTGGAAGGCTGCGATGGATACATTGATGACGTCATCAACTACCACGACACGTGGGAAGACCATCTACGCGGGATTCGTGAATTCTTCGAGAGACTCACTACCATGAAATTGACTGTAAACTTATTGAAATGTGAATTTTGTCATGCAACTGTTGAATTTTTAGGCCATGTTGTAGGACAGGGGCAGGTTAAACCTGTTCAGGCCAAAGTAGAATCAATTATAGATTTTCCAGCTCCTGGAGGCAAGAGAGAGCTGATGAGGTTTCTTGGTATGGCTGGATACTACAGAAAATTTTGTCAAAATTTCTCTGTTATAGCAGCTCCACTTACTGCTTTGTTAAAGAAAAATGTCAAATTTGTTTGGTCAGACGAATGTAAGTCTGCATTTGAGAAATTGAAAGCCATATTATCAAACTCACCAGTTCTGACTGCTCCAGATTTTAATAAACAGTTTAAACTGTTTGTTGACGCCAGTGATGTAGGTGTTGGTGCTGTTTTGATGCAAGAAGGTACTGAACAAATTGACCATCCAATTTGTTATTTCTCGAAAAAGTTTGACAAACACCAGAGAGAAATTATTCCACCATTGAGAAAGAATGTTTAGCGTTGATTTTGGCCTTGAACCAATTTGATGTGTATCTCTGCACTACAGTTGTGCCTGTGTTGGTCTTCACCGACCACAACCCTTTGACATTCATTGGGAAAATGAAAAACAAAAACCAAAGAATTCTCAGGTGGAGTTTGACTTTGCAAGAATACAATCTTGACATCAAACATATCAAAGGGAAAGACAATATTCTAGCTGATGCTTTATCAAGGATTTAAATATGACTTAATATTTGAAGAAAGTTTCCTTTTCAAGAAAACTTTCTTTTCTTTAAGGAGGGGTGTGTTATGTATGACACTAAATACATGTAGTTATGAGATAAGGGAGATAGCTCCTATAGTTTTTTTATAAATACATCCTATGAAGGTCATATCATTGATTTAGGTTATAGAACTTTCTAGAATATAATCATGTATAAACAAATATGTTTGTAAACATGTTGATTTTAAGTAGAGATCTAGAATGATCTATTTCCAGAAAGTTATGTGTGTTTACTTGTTTACTGTTTTTAGTTAGATATTTCTAGAAGTAGAAGGTTCTCCAATATTCTTGAACTAGGGTTTAGCTATATATACTCGAGCTGCCCAAGGCTAATCAGAACTGTAATGAGACCTGTAATAAGACATCTCAAGAATTGTACAGCGCCACATAAGATTCTATTGGGAGAGCTATTGTGACTTTATCTGTGGATTATTACAACACTTTGTGTGGATTTATTCATATTGCCTGGAACTTTACAAATCATCGGTGGACATTCAATTTCCTTGTGGATTTGTGATTATTGTTAATTTGAAACCTGGAAGGATCAAGGATTATACCAGGACATTCGCATACAGATAAGTAACACTTTAAATCATCGTATTACTCTTGTACCACCACGAATTACTCTAGATATTGTAAACCATCTCTGTATAATATTGTATATATAATTAAATTGTGTTTTGAATTTAGCTGCTGGTTTCTCATTTCTGTTATTCGTTCATGTAACAGTTTACTAGAATCAAGTCATTACTGTTATATACTGCTATCCCTCGTATATCGTCTGTATATATCGAGATAATTTAGATATTTGTTTGACATGCGTACTATCAGTCTCTCTCTTTCCGTATCGAATAAAGTCTTCCTTCCCATAATCCATCTGAACTTTCCCCAGCATTGATTTTAACTGAGATGTGTTAACCGTTGTTTTAGTAAACTCTTCGTACAACGATTTGGCGATTTGTAGTCAACGTGTCAATTCGAAGAAGGATGATATACACGACAACTGTTCTATTTCCTGTTCGGCAGCACGCATCAGCTTCTTCATTCCCTGGATATTTTTCTCCCGATTTCGAGAATCTTTAACGTGAGATTCTCTCTCTTCTATAAGCAGGGCTGATAATTCCGCAATTACTGAATCGGCCATGGCCAGTACAAATCACATAATTTGCCAGGGTGCATTTTACATACCTCAGCGATTATGGCAACGCCTTGTTTGTTCGCCTCTTTGATTGGTACGATTTCGTCGTTTCGTGTTTTCCTTTCCCGTTTGTGACCGTCTTTACATTTGTCACACAAACTTTCTTTACAGTCGTTACAATACCAGTTAACATCACCCGTTTCGTCACGTGTTGGTCACGTGCACTTGGGACTTGCGTATGGAACGTATGTTTGTCATCGTAATTTGCATTAATACCTTCCCGTTCTCATCGGTACATTTGTACAACAAACATGATACAAAACATGATACACACGATTATAGTCGCCGTTTGAGGTACGTAGCTACCGCCTCTCGAACTTTTGTATCCATCGTTATCTGTGTTGTACTAGATAACATTATCTGTTTTAAATATTTAACATTTTCCGTTTTCAACATTTAACATTATCTGTTTTGTTGTTCTATCAACAATCCGGGATCGACACAGAGGACCAGTGAGGAAAAAAATTCACATCGAGGGAAGAAAGTCAGGAAACTACTTTAAAGTGTCATTTTGTTGTCTAATTCTCTTGACTGTAAATAATATGTGAATAAAGGACTATGTATGGTAATGGCTTTATTTTGGCTCCTAAATATACAAAATTTCAAATTAAGTATTTTGAAATTAAGTTGCTGCGTTTGAAATATTGAATACGCCCCTGATAAAAACTTAATAATATTTTTGTTGACAGAAAATATGTTTTTGCTATATAATCATGGTAACTTTGCATAAATTATGCAAATTTGAAAATTTGGTCAATTTTGGCATATATTTTGATAGTATTTCTTTTAAAAGCAATTGAACGCAACCTAGAACAAACTTTATATTTTAAGGGAATTTGCAGACACGAAGAATACATCATTTTGAGAAATATAAAGCTTGTTCTAGAATGCGCTCTATGTTAACTAGATGAAAAACTGCATAAAAAGGCCAATTTCGATGAAATTTTCCCATTTTGCATAATTTACGTGTAATAAAAATGGTTGCCATGGTAACTAGAACTGCTATATTACTTAATAGCACTATCAAATATGTCAGGTATGTAGTTAATATTTCAAATGCAAGATTAACATCTTAAAATAACAGACAAAAATAGCGGATTTGGGGGCCACAAAAGACCCTTACCATACCTAGTCCTTTGTTGAAATTGAAATTGAAAGTGTTATTAAATTAATTTGAATAAGGTTACAAACAACCC
Source organism: Argopecten irradians (assembly GCF_041381155.1). Lineage (NCBI taxonomy): Eukaryota > Metazoa > Mollusca > Bivalvia > Pectinida > Pectinidae > Argopecten > Argopecten irradians. The sequence continues at coordinate 9,407,685 of NC_091147.1, read as the reverse complement.
GATAGTGATGTAGCTTGTTATATAGGTTATATTCATAATTCCTATATATTGGTATGACATGTACTTATTTCCTATATTGTTACACACTGTGTTTTCCCTAGCGTTATCACATATTAAATAGAGGTTTTTTTCAGTATAGAGACATCTATTCAATGATATAAACGTAACATTCAGGAATACTTAGTATGCGTACTTTGACCAATAAGAGTTATTCCTCTTGCACTACGTTAGGTAAACGTATTGTTCATTGTTATCTGTTGCTCTACTGATTATGTTTGATTGTAATGAGACATCTAATTAGCAAGAATCGCTTACAACACCTAATGATAATTTGATATTCATTTAATTTGGTATTTAAGAATGTAGTCTCGTGGTAAGGGAGATAGATCATGATTTTTTCATACAGACGCTTGAGTTATGACAGTGCCCCAAGCTCTTCAAGCATTTGAATGACCGCGATTTGATTAATACCCCCTTTTCTGAAGTTCGAATTTATGAATAAATTATTTTATTAGTTTGAAAAATAACAACACAAATAATCCTATCAATCTTAAATTGCTATTTTCTGGTAAATATATATTAATTAAACATTGTTAATGATTTTAAAACTAAAAGTATTGACATCTAGGCTATATTGTAACAGAAAATTCTGCAGTGATTGTATAAAAAGTATACATATTAGGGGAGATAACTCTATTGTGAATCCCGTCTTTTTTCAATGAAAAATGAAGGTTTTTTTGGTGCTAAAAATGCTCTATCTTGACAAATTGTGGTTCAATTTTCTTGAAAATTGACTGATTAAAAGCAACTTTGTCACTTTTTAGTCTGTTATTTTTCTATAAAAATTGAACTTCACAATTTTGATTTATTTTCATTTTGGTGAGAATATTTTAGGTAATTTACTTGCGTCTTTTTTACCTAATTTCCTCCAAAAATGATCACTAGAAATTAATTATGACGAGAAGTAAAGCATTTTCTTCAAAAAAGGATTGATATATATCACATCAATTAAACAATATATATATCGTAGAACATTTTGTTAATTATTTTCATTTACAGGGCAGATTTAGTACAGACTAATGCTGTTTTATCATGTGCAGAATCTACTCAAAAATGGCAAATTTGAATATTTATTTAGAAAAAATGGATGGTTCAATTTCTTCAAAACTTTGACAGAAGATGCATAACAACATATTTACTTCATAAATCAAATATGAAAAATATTGAACGACAGGAAAATTTTGGGGAATGTGAGACTACCACCTTAAACGGAAGAATTTTATGTCTTAAAATTGCAATATGCAAATGAGCGTCACCAATGCTTGATACTCCATACACAAAATAAAAAAAATGAAATATTACCAATCTAAGAATACTTGGATGGTTTGGCTGTTTAAAGTCATGAGTAAGATTATAACTTGGTGCTAACCAGGTATCATCTGCGTTTGGGACCGGCTACGACGGACTACAAATTGTTGCTTAGATGTTTGATGAAAGGTATATATATGTAGTTTCCTTTGTTTCTCTATATTAATTTCAGTATTATTAAGCACAATACAAACCTGAAAGTAAAAGAAACAAAATATTAATTGTACGGATATATAAACAATAAATGTAAACAAATACAAAAAGTGTAGAGTAAACATGACACGTATTTTCAAAGATGATCTGCAGGGTGAAAGGGTGATAACTTGTAATACAAAATGTCACGTCGTATGTCTAAGATAAGAAAAAAAATCAATGTTTTCTTGTTCCTGGGGGTTCTAATGCATAGTTGAAAAGGAAAAAATCGTATTCATAAATATCCTGAATTTTAGCGATTGTCTCTCGTTTAACGTTACGGTACGCCCCGACTAAAGAATGCTGTCTCTGGCGCGTCATCTGTTTGGGGGTCAAAGGTCGATTTAGAAACTCCTCATACACAATGTTGACCAAGTCCTCATCATTGATTCTTCCCACTTTTAACTTTCCATTCTTCATTGTCAGAAACCTTTCCCTAGGAAATTCTGAAACCGGATGGATATATCCACGAATTTGAAGTGATTTCCACGTCTTTTCCATTAAATCTAACACTTTTGGACATTCACTTTTAAAACGTCTGTGATCGTACATTGTTGTTCTAATTAGAGACATCACTTCATTTTTATTCTCTCTTTCAGTAGATATGCTGTTTTTAATTTCAACTATTTTGTTGTCGGTGAGATTTATTCGGTCAAGTATGTAGTACATGTCGCTATCTAAAGTTTCCGTGTTACACACGAAATCATACCCGAAACGGCATGGATCACAACCCTCAGACACCGGAAGCCAGTGTTCATCAAATTCATCGCGTTCCGCCATGGCAACCACTTGGTCAAGGAATCCTTGAAAGGAAATGGCGTATCCGCACGGTTCCTCTTGTGTTTGATATAAACGTGATTGCAACGCTAGTCCGAATTTCTTGTTTAATTTCCCTAAAAGGAATACTTTGTCAATGTAGGCCGAAAACAGTCTCGTGTATGGGTCACGAGACACGATGGCGGTAAACGGTTTATGCTTCTTTCGAGCTTTTAACATAAAATCTTGGTCATATTGGTAGGCCCCATTATGTACCTCATATCGATCCATGGTAAACGCCTTCACGACTGCCATTTTCGGCTCCAAAGCAAAGAAGAACTTGGCCATGAAGGTACATCCAGTCTTTGGTGCCTTACACACACCAAATTTGACTGATTTTGAGTAGAAAAAAGTTCGAGTGATGTCCTCATACCTCACCTTGTCCTTGTCCCTTTCTTTAAACCTTTTACACCAGATCTGTAATGTCTGTTTCCGAGTCCGCATTTCTATTGTTTTCTTGTCCGTGACGGAATGATGCTGTCCATTGTTCTGTGTAGCAGACTCCGGAGTCTTGACTTCATTGTTTGATGTTGTTATAAGTCCTCTTGGTTTCCTCAGAGCGGTTTTTGCATCTTCAAAATTAAAAATAAGATTTATTGCTTTTACTTTTAATTTCAGTCCGGATCAAAAGACTGCAGAAAATTTGTCTATCTTAAACGTTTCAAATGTTAACGTGACTGAAATGTTCATGAAAAGTATATGCTATTATTTTGGTGATGTGGATGTGGCGCAGTGGTAGAAGGCGCAGGTATGTTTGACTAGGCAATTGGGTTCCGTAGATCCTGAGTTCGAGGCCCGGATAGGGCACGAGTCAATAGATTGTCATGCTTAGTTAAATTGTATTTCTTTGATATTTGTTATTAATGTAATATATTTCGAATAAATCACAATTTCAAAACTAGAATCACCAAATGAAATACTATTAAAAGCCTTATGTATACTATATTGATAAGTAATTATTAGGTAAGAGAGCATGCAGCAGGTATATTCAATAGACAGAATTATCATAAACATATCCATTATTATCTCTCTCCATTGAAATCGCCTTACCTAGAATCGCCATAGCATACCATACAAAGATGATTGACATCCCAATTGTGTAGAATAAGAGGGAGGATCGCCTCGGCATCATGTATAGGCAGTTCTCAGTGTTTCTGTTAGGAGAAATAGCCGACATGTTTTAACAGTTCCCAGTGTTTCTGTCAGGAGAAATAGCCGACATGTTTAACATCGTAACATGTAGCTGTTACAATGGCGGCTATTTTATTTGTTAGGACATTTACACCCGGTCCACCCCAACTGCGAATGATAAATATTATGAAGTTCCTTACCGTCAATCGATTGATTTGTAACACAGCGAGAAATTCTGTACCGTGTAGCGATAAACTCTACCACTCTACCGACACAGCGTGGCTATTTTTAGATTTGGGTCATTTACCGAATGCTCGCTGAAACACGGGCTGTGATTGGTCAATTCTACCATGTGAACAGACAGCGCGAAAACGAAAGTAAACAGACCACCATTTTGATCACAGCAAATCAGTCGAGATTATGAACAGAAACGTCGACATCAACGTCAATGGTCGTGTGTATAAAAAGGGAAAGCCGTTAGACGATGACAGTAGGTACACGGTCATTTGTCTTCGTGATTCAGGACTGCCATATTCAAAGATTTCCAAACAAACCGGTGTGTCGGCCTCAACTTGCCATAAGATTGCCACGAACAATTTGACGATACCCATCAGAGTTAAAAAAAAACCTGTTTCGGTAGGTAAAAAGATCACAACACCTGTAATGAAATTTATTGAATTCGAAAGTGTTAAAAGACCCAGTATATACGACAGAGAAATACGAAGTAAGCTGTTGACATCAAATATTTGTACCGCAGAAAACGTTCCATCGAAAACTTCCATCAACAAAGTTCGACATCAATATTTGGACATGACTTTCAAAAAAATTTCACAGATACCCGAGGAAACAACAAGGCCAAATCACGAAGACACTGTCACAAGATTTATTGCCAAAATGACAAATTTCACACCACAACAAATGCACTTTTTTGACGAAGCATCCGTAATTTCGACATCAGGAAATCGGTCATATGGTCACAGTACGATTGGAAAAAAAGCATATGAAGTTCAGAGATATGCTAGTAACAAAACATTTACAGTTAATGCGTGTTGTGGATATTTCGGTTTGGACTACTTTGATGTGTTGGAAGGTCCGTCTAATGCCATGGAAATGTTAAGTTTTTTTGAAGAAGCTTTGCGGCAAACGAATGACTTGGGAAACAGAGTGTTCGCAATGGGGGACGTGGTAGTGATGGATAATTGTGGCTTTCACCACCAGCGAGCCGGGGAGAGAATATTGAGGACAATGTTGGACAATGCGGGTGTGGAGTTAGTTTTCCAGCCTCCGTATTCACCACAATATAATATTGCAGAGTGTGTGTTCCATGCCATGAGGTGCCGTCTACGTGACAATACATCATTCACAGAGAACTTTACAGAACTAGCTATCGTGACAGCATTAGGGGATATCCCAAAACCGTGAACTAGCAAATTATTTCAGGTTATGTGGTTATGTTTAGCAATTGTATATTCTCTTGGTTTCTTTGTGTTTAAATATCGGGACCGAAAATATCTGGAATATACATAATGATTGGCTTCTAAGGATGAAATAAAATTGTGGTTGAACATAATTTTTATTTATTTATTTTTTTTTTGTTTCAACTCAATTCAAGTACGGTCTGTCCCAGTTTGTCCGGAAATGGTCTTTCCAGCAATATTTTCAAAAATATTTAATAGATTTCAATGTTCCACACACCTGAAGCATTTCATTTGTTGCAACAGAAATCAATATTGGCCGAGAAACAAGAAAGTTTCGTTCTTGTTTGTCATCCAATTCAAATATACTGGTAGGCAAATGGAAGGCTGAAGAATAGAACATTAAATTCCGTTGAATATTTTCCAAACTACAACAGAAAATGACATGTCTGTACTAAGGAGGGAAATGGGTCACACAATATAGGTCATCATTAAGAAATATTGGATTTAAATACGAGTAAGTTCTGAAAATCAAGCAGCTAGAAGCATTTTTGATAATTCAGATTCTATGACCTTGACCTCTTCAGTCCATGGTGCACCACCCTAAGCAATTTGAAGATCCATCAATCCTTGGAGGTATTTTCTGCTCCATTTAGTAACCTGGATTTGTGCGGTTAATTATGAATACAAGGACGATTTATTCATTGACCATCCAAATAGAGCATTACTAATTGCTCCAAGTTTGACCTTGACCTCCATACTCAATAGGTGTCGTACTTGGATCATGGTATATGCACCCATTAGTGAAGTTTGATGAAGATCTGTGCAACGGTTCAATTGTTATTGTTGACCATCCATATGTAGCTATATTTTGTTAAAATTCTCTAAGTTTGACCTTGACCTTTTAACCTATGACCTGCATATTCAATAGGCCTCATCCTTGTACCATGGCACATACACCCACCAAGTTTGATGAAGATCCATATGTAGCGCCATTTTGTCAAATATTTCTCCAAGTTTTGACACACTGACAAACAAACACGCACACACATTGATGATTCGCGTTGCTATATTTCCCTAGCGAGGGGATAAATAGGTCAAAAGGAAATAGACTACATAAATTTTGTGATTGAGATTTTATTGGCAAACTTCAAACACAATGCATCACTCAGATTAATGCTCATACCCAAAATAAAACATTGAATGTTTGCCATAACCCAAATATTATATTTTTTACAGTTTCATGAATGCTAAGTTGGTTTTTTTTTTTTTTAATTGCATGGTGTCTAATTGTCAGGTTATCACTTACAAAAATTAAATAAAGTGTGTATAGTAACGGAAATTTAAAAAAAAAAATAGGGAAGCGGAGAAGTTTTTGTTCCAAATAAGAACATGGTCACATCAAAAGCAGAATAAAAAAAATCCTACTAATACCCATCATAAAACTCAGTATAAAATTGTGTTGGTTTAGGTTATGGCAAACAATATACCGTTTTACCGTCCAACTAGGATTAGCCAGATAACAGAAAATCTTGTAAAATTTCTTAAAGAATTCTCCGATTTTATCAACTCCAGAGATGGGTCAATGGATAAATTTATATTTGATAGACACAACTGGAAAATGAATATAATATTTCTACCTACATAAAATGATGAATAAAACACTATTGATAATAAATATTAATATAGCCTATGCATATGGGAAATCAACATTACAAAGGTCAGATGACTCTTGTGTAAGACAATGAGTGTCCATTGTTCCATTGTCTCGGATAAGAGTTGTCTGCCATTTGCAACGTTAATTTCCCATAGACAATTAAGTTTGTAAATAGCGTTTTTATTTCATTTCATAATATAAAATTTTTATATTCATTTTGCAGTTACGTCTATCAAATTATATGAATCCAACGAGCCATATTCCAATAAAATCGGAAAGTTTTTGAAGAAATGGCACCTATTTTTTCATTATCTGCCTGTAAAAACTTTTTCTAAATTTATATAAAAAAACTTGGTCTAAATTCCACCAATAATAACTTTGAAGACTGACCAGTCTCCTAAAGGCTAAAATATCATTTATCAAAATGGAACCAAAATGAATAAAAAAACCTCTTTGAAACTAAAATATTTTGACCTTGAACTTCAATATACTGTAGGTGTCATCCTTTAACTGCAAGCAACTTACCACCAAGTTTGAAGATCAATGGAACAGTTCAAATTATCTAGTTTGAAATCGCATTGTATTAGTTTTCAATTCCAAAGTCAAATCTGCATCCAAAACAATTGACATTTTGTAGACCAAAGCTTGCTCAATTGTAAAAAGCGTTTCAGATAATCATTTTCAATCTCTGCTGATCTCTAATAAATCCATAACAAGTATTAACAACATTGCTCTAATAAATCCATAACAACATTGAACAATCTCAAATTATTCTTCCATATCAATTATCAAAAAAAAAAATACACAATACTGATACATTTCATATTGCGGAGTAGTGCTTACCATTTATAAAACTAAAAGTCTAATCTGGATCAAAAACAAAAATACAGCAAAACTTACTGTTTGTCCCATTTTGCTCAGAACAGCCGTTTTCTTCGATTATTTCAGAAAATATTCAACAGAATTTCATGTTCTATACATCAATCTGCAGCATTCCATTTGTCGTAACAGCCTACAGAATTTGAAAAAAATCGGATAACAAACAAAAAATGTTCCTTCTTAGACACTAGTAAAAGTTTGTCCCATGACGTCCCTATTACGCCATAATAAGAAATGACGTCAAAACACCATCAATTTTACTAGTGTCTAAGAAGGAAAAAAACTTGTTTGTTATCCAATTTCCTTCAAATTTTGTACGCTGTTACGACAAACAGAATGCTGCTGATTGGTGTATAAATCATGAAATTCTGTTGAATATTTTCTGAAATATCGAAGAAAACGGCTGTTCTGAGCAAAATGGGACAGACAGTAGGCAAAAAACAATTCTACCTTTCCGACCCTGTAAATAGCAAATTGGAACAAAATACTACTTGTATTAAAAGTTAACTTAAAAAATGTTATTTTTTATATTAAATTCCATCCATTTTTCATAAAATGCATCATGGCGAGGCATCAGAATGCTATTGACAAAATGATTTTCTACAGGAAATTAACAATACAGAGGGCAGACAATTCTTATGCGAGACAGTGGTATCAAAAGTCTACGTACTTTACATGTAAGAGGATGAATGTTCATCATTCCCATTGTCCGAATTTGTCTCCGATAAGAATTGTCTGCCCTTTGCAATATTAATTTCTCATAGGCATTTTATTTTGTTAACAATAACCGTTCTTATTTTCACTAAAATTTCACATGATGTTTTGCTTGTATATACTATAGGACATTGGAAAAACTTCTAAATAAAAAAATGTACTCGGTCTCCAATAATGACATTGATCATGCTCATAAAATATTCATCAGAATAGAACCAAAATGGAAAGAAGAAAACGAAATTTCTTAAACTTCAATATACGTACTTCAATATACGTTAGGCGTCATCCTTACACTGTGGTCTAAACAACTTTTAAAATAAGTTTGAAGATCAATGGAAGGCTCAAATTTCCAATTTGAAATTGCATGCATTGTAAATGTTCCAATTTTTTAAGCAAATTCTGCATCCAAAACAATTTACAATTTTGCTCTGAAAAACACTTTTGATAATTACTCTCAATGTGGTATAAACCCATAACAAAAATCTAAAATTATTTTTATCGAAACATAAATTGTTTTCGACATTTTTGGTTTCTAGCACCACTGATGAGTCCTAAATGGATGAAATAGTACTTTATGGTACAGCTCAATTCTCTTTTCGACTTACTGCATCGTTAAAAAATAAATTAATTATAATTAGGTGCAATTCAACTGCGTGTATCTTTTGTACATCGTTTTTTATAAATACCGATACATTTCCTGCTGACAGTGCTGTAATGTATTGTTACCGAGTAGCACTTAACAATTTATAAAAGGCAAATAGCTCTACATCAAAAACAAAAATACAGTGAAACTCAGGCCAAGAATAAAATATTTTATGTTTCACCCAAAATTTTTTGGGAAAACAATGCTGAATCGATAATTCACCGAGATTTGAAAAATTATATGCATCAAATGAAACAGAATGTAACCAGAAACACATATTATCTTTTTGGCCTTCATACTGTAAAAAGTAAAAAACATGATCATTGAGATTCCTTCCAATGAAATTTCATTATATTCATATTTGTAAACCTGTTAATGCATTTCAACTTTCAAAATTTAATATGCCATATTATATTCAATGACATACATGTTATTTGAAATTTCTCTCCTACATTGTATACATATATGTGTCCATCTTTCAATGTTATATGTCAGGATTATTATTTAAACTTTAACATTAAAACAAGCATTTGCTTAAAAATAGCAAATTTGAACAAAATACTACTTGTATTAAATGTCCATCAATTTTTCATAAAATGTGTCATGGCGAGGCAGGTGGCGAGTCATCGGGCAGTGGAGGCAGTGGAGGATTCTCCGGGGGGTCCTCTGGTGGTAGCGGAGGAAACACAGGAGGGTTCACATACGATGTCTGCGCAGGCGAATGCATAGGCAAATTATAGGGCGACGAGTTCAGCATAGGATTCATATAGTTAAAGTTCAACATTGGATTCATGTAGCTGTAGCCAGTATAGGGCGATTGAGGCAAGTTCCATCCCTGGAAAACGGGTTGAGCAAGAGGTTGGAGTTGCGGACCTTGCAATGCCGTCATAGAATAAGATGTTGAAGGTGCTGTCATAGATGTTGAAGGTGCCATCATATATGTTGAAGGTGCCGTCATAGATGTTGATGTGCCGTCATAGATGTTGAAGGTGCCATCATATATGTTGAAGGTGCCGTCATAGATGTTGAAGGTGCCATCATATATGTTGAAGGTGCCGTCATAGATGTTGATGGTGCCGTCATAGATGTTATCAGTGTCGCGGAAGTGACAACTGGAATTGAGGCGGCATTTGTGGCACTCTGAGTCTGACTTTTCCCTTGACGGAGTAAATTTAATATCGTATCCTTGGTGAGGTTTTGTTCATTCGGAATCTTTCCATTGCATGCTATTTTTAAATATCGCAGGTCTTTTTGTAGGACTTGACATCCTGATGAACCGATGTATTTGTCCGGAAAATTTGACTTCAAGAAAGGCCTCAATACACTAATGAAGTAAGTTGTGTTATGTTTGAGAAAAACATCTATCGATGTTTTTTTCTTCATCTATGCTTTTAATTCTTTTCTCCAGATTCAAAATTTCTTTATTAACCTGAAACAGAAAAAGTACAATCAAAACAAATTAAAAATAACTACACTGTGACTGTGAGGGATGTACATCACGTAATCCACTGGAAGTTGACAGATTTGTAGGGGTTCCCTGTGAATATTGTAATATTTTTGACAAATGATGTGATTCCATTTATGCCTCGCATTTAACATGGTCCTGAAATCAGTTACAGTACAAAAAACTTTGGGACGAATTGTCTTAGAATTGTATGAAGTCACGCGGTAAGTGTTGAAAACGTACAAGACAATTACTGTTTGTCCCATTTAACTCAGAACAGCTGTTTTCGGCACTATTTCGAAAAATATTCAACATAATTTCATGTTTTATACATCAATATCCAGCATTCCATTTGTCGTAACAGCGTACCGAAATTGAAGGAAATCGGATAACAAACAAAAAAAATTCCTTCTTGGACATTAGTAAAATTATTGGTGTTTTGACACTGTTTTGTCATTTCTTACTATGGCGTAATAGGGACGTCATGAGACAAACTTTTACTAGTGTCTAAGAAGGAAAAAAAAAATGTTTGTTATCCGATTTGCTTTAATTAGTTTAAATTCGGTACGCTGTTACGACAAACGGAATGCTGTATATTGATGTATAAAACATGAAATTCTGTTGAAAATTTTCTGAAATATCGAAGAAAACGGCTGTTCCAAGCCAAATGGGACAAACAGTAGTCACACAGGTAAACAAAACAACATTGTAAACAAACAGATTCATTTCAAGACAACATGACACTGACAGCTCATTAATCAAATACGTGTTGATCGATATCTCCGGCGATCTTGGAATACATTTTAAATTTTTATAAAATATGATTTTGATTGAGCTGTCTCGATGCCATAGTAAATTTTCGATTTTTGTCATATGATGAACTTGACTCTGCCCTTCATACTTTCTTACAAAAGTAACAATTTACAATGTCAACCTTATTTTTCCTGTTATATTACCGTTTTGAACTCGATGCGAACTTTATTTAGAAACTTTTCATTTGCAAGATTGACACGTCATTTTCTATGACCTGTCCTGTCATTATTGAATGCCTTACTAATGTATTGTGCCAATTTGTGGTTGGGTTGAGGGGCGTTTACTTACTTCTGTAACTGCTGACTTGTGCTCTGGGTGTTTCGTAAGAAGGCCACAGTACTGGAATCCTGTACACTCCTGGAATTTACAGTCCCTATTTCCTTTATTGCCCTTACTTCTATGTCCCTTGTGATGGCACCGGTCACAAATAAATTTTGTGACTGGGTTACCAGGGATGTTTAGAGGCTCAAGTTCCCTCGGGGGAATGGACAAGTCCTTCTGTTCATCCTTCTTGTGCGATAATAAAATTGCCAATGTGGCCTTCTCATCTTTAAGGCGTTCTAATTCAGACAGTATGTGGCCATCACTAGATGAAATAGAACAGTTTGGAGTGGCCATGGGGGGGTCACTTGCTGGACGACAAACTGTCACTGGCACTTCATTATCATTCACATCACACTCAAAGAGTTTTTTGGGTTTTTTAGGTTTCAAATTCACAGGTTCGTCTTCGAAATCAGTCTTTTTCATTTTTTCCCTTTGTTTCTGGAGTTTGGAGGTTTGTAATTTTTTCAATCAGCATTCTCTTGTAGACTATCGGAATTGACATGTTATCGTAGACTTCCTGTGGCCTCAGAAATCGCAATGTTTCGTTGTTGACAACGTCTAATTTAACGAATTCCTCTTTGTATTTTACCAATCCCGGATTGATACCGAGTAGGAATTGATCGATGTCTTCGTGACGTTCGTCCATTTCGAAATATTCCTCCGGAACCAGGAAAATGTCTGCGTTTTGCACAAATCCACGATCCAAACAACACTCAACTGTCTGACTTCACTTTCTGTTTCGCGCCGTCTGTCGACAAGCTCAGCCAATCAACCAATCACAGCCCGTGTTTCAGTGAGCATTCGGTAAATGACCCAAATCTAAAAATAGCCGCGTTGTTAAAAATAGCCACGTTGTGTCGGTAGAGTGTTAGCGTTTATCGCTACACGGTACAGAATTTCTCGCTGTGTTACAAATCAATCGATTGACGGTAAGGAACTTCATAATATTTATCATTCGCAGTTGGGGTGGACCGGGTGTAATATATGTTAAATGATCAGTTTGGAATCAGCAAAGTACTTGAAATAACCTTATGTATTTGTCCTATATATGTAATATGACAGTTTAAACTTCAGAAAATAGCTTACCTGGCCAATTACAATAGCTTCTTCAAATCTATTAGGCCTCTTTGACACACAAGTCTAAAAATAGATTATCCCAAGGATTCCCTCAACAGGGGAACCACTTCCTGTATGTCACTTCCTGTTTGTCACATCCTTTCATATTTCTATGGCCGAAACCAGATAAAAGGGAGACAAACGGGGAGGAGGGTGGGAAATCACATTGGCCAGGTAAGTATTTTCCTAGGAAAAATTGGTTTTGCAAGAAAAACCTCAATTTCGTGATATTTTTGTCTGAAGATTGATCGAACGCGAGTGGTGTTCTTTCGTGTGAACTTTTCAATGGGCAGAATTGAGTTGTGTGGTCTGTCGTGTTGCAAGACTGATAGGCTTTGACTTCCATGCTTCTGCTGACCAGAGCTAGAAGGTCCCTGTTCTGTTGCTCCAGTCTACTTTGATGTGCTTTTCTCTTAAAATAGTGGCTGCCTTGGCACTTAACATTTTATGTCAATCGTAAAATTTGGTGTTGTAGAAGTTACAGATTTCGATGATGTTGTCTTGGTACACATCTAACTCCTGCTGTCTTTCTGAGTAAGTGCTACACATCACATGTTTGTATTTACTGAAGACAAATTCCTGTATAGACAGCTCACGTTTCAATCTTGGGGCTGGTTTAGACAATACGTTAAATTCGTGACTTATGTGTGATTCTGCGGGCAGTCATAGTTTGGTATTAGCAAAGAAGCCAAATTGACATCCTTCAGTAATTTGAGGTTGGAGGGACAGAGATACGATGTCACCATTAGCGATGGAGTCTGAACGAATGTTGACTAGTCTGTTGAAAATTTTCTGGATGTAATTGTAGCTTCAGCACTGTTTGATGAATACCAGTTATCGAGGCCATAGGTTTTTCCCTCACTGTGTCATTTACGGACATGAAACACCGTGTCACATTGTTCAGAGTTGATAACAAAGTCGCTGTATTAATTTGTAGCGTCACTTCCTGTACTTTAGGGCGTAGTGATTTGTGACTTGGTGAAAAAAGTCAGTATTAAATATCTTATCATGTTTTTGATATCTCACAAAATGTTGTTTTTAAACAACATTGACCGTCTATCAGTAGCACTTTTCATAAATAACTCAAAATCAAAATGAAATGTAAAAATATCATATCATAAAAGAAACTGTAGACTAGTGTATTTGGAAAAAAGTCAAATAAAAATCTATCCCCTAAAAAACAAACTTGGGGATTTTATGAAACTATTGATACAAACATTTGACTATAGAGCCAGCACACACAATCTGTCATAACGAGGGATTGCCGTAAGACCAGTCGATTTTCTGGTTACGTTGATGTAAAACGATTTTCTGCTTACGTTAACTATGGCACAATTTGCACTGAAGAGTTTATGATATTCATAAAACTTTTCTGGCCAAACGTTAGCTGTTTCAATGATGTGAGCCATACAATCATCAAGTTCTTGAGACCTATTAGGAAAGCCCTATGTCATGATGCGTTTATAACGTTCGAACGCCACAAAAAATTCATCTAACGTTGAGATTTTTTGCGATTGTTCGTCAGTGTCTTTACAACATATAGAAGGTTCATAATTTGGTATAAGTAAGGCGTTGAGATTTACATCTTTACCGGCTAATATTTGCGTTGTGCTTCTGGGTGAACCAAATCATTATACAAATCAAGGCCGCTTGAATACCAGAAGTCAAGGTGTTTACGTACTGACCTGATACTGGAACGGTGACTTGTGTCGGTAAGTTAGTTGCCACAGAACTTGATAGTGTGTTAACGACTGAGCCTCATAAGCTGACTGCAGCATAAATTCTTTGTGAACAGAGGGTGATTCTGCGGGCAGTCAAAGTTTGGTATTAGCAAAGAAGCCAAATTGACATCCTTCAGTAATTTGAGGTTGGAGGGACAGAGATACGATGTCATCATTATCGCTAATGATGGAGTCTGAATGTATGCCGGCACTGTTGACTAGTCTGTTGAAACTCTCTGGCTGTAATTGTAGCTTCAGCACTGTTTGATGAATACCAGTTATGGAGGCCATAGGTTTTTCCCTCACTGTGTCATTTACAGACATGAAACACCGTGTCACATTGTTCAGAGTTGATAACAAAAGTCGCTGTATTAATTTGTAGCGTCACTATCTGTACTTTAGGGCGTAGTGATTTGTGACTTGGTGAAAAAAGTCAGTATTAAATATCTTATCATGTTTTTGATATCTCATAATATGTTATGTTTTAAACAACATTGACCGTCTATCAGTAGCACTTTTCATAAATAACTCAAAATCAAAAATGAAATGTAAAAATATCATATCATATCATAAAAGAAACTGTAGACTAGTGTATTTGGAAAAAAGTCAAATAAAAATCTATCCTCTAAAAAACAAACTTGGGGATTTTATGAAACTATTGATACAAACATTTGACTATAGAGCCAGCACACACAATCTGTCATAACGAGGGATTGCCGGAAAGACCAGTCGATTTTCTGGTTACGTTTATGTAAAACGATTTTCTGCTTACTGTTAACTATTAGTTTGCACTGAAGAGTTTATGATATTCATAAAACTTTTCTGGCCAAACGTTAGCTGTTTCAATGATGTGAGCCATACAATCATCAAGTTCTTGAGACCTATTAGGAAAGCCCGATGTCATGATGCGTTCATATAACGTTCGAACGCCACAAAAAATTCATCTAACGTTGAGATTTTTTGTGATTGTTCGTCAGTGTCTTTACAACATATAGAAGGTTCATAATTTGGTATAAGTAAGGCGTTGAGATTTACATCTTTACCGGCTAATATTTGCGTTGTGCTTCTGGGTGAACCAAATCATTATAGAAATCGAGGCCGCTTGAATACCAGAAGTCGAGGTGTTTACGTACTGACCTGATACTGGAACGGTGCCTTGTGTCGGTAAGTTAGTTGCCACAGAACTTGATAGTGTGTTTACGACTGAGCCTCGTAAGCTGACTGCAGCATAAATTCTTTGTGAACAGAGGTCAGTGTCTTTACAACATAAGAAGTACATAATTTGTTATAAGTAAGGCTTGAAGATTTTACATTTTTACCGGCTAATATTTGCATTGGTGCTTCTGGTGAACCAAATCATTATAGAAATCTGAGTCCGCTTGAATACCAAAGCGGGTGTTTTACGTACGGACCTGATACAGGAAACGGTGCCTTGTGTCGGTAAGTTAGATGCCACAGAACTTGATAGTGGGTTTACCGACTGAGCCCTCATAAGCTGACTGCAGCATAAATTCTTGTGAACAGAGGTTTGTAGGGTACACAGACGTTTGCCTGATTGTTTCATGGACTCCCATTGATTGCAGGCATAAACATGATAGTATTGACAAGCATGCTCTTTCATGTTGCCGGAAATGGTAGTAAACGTCGGCGCTTACCAATGAGTTGACACAGCGGCCAACGGTTCGCTGGCTCTGTCCCTGTTGCATAAAGGGAGATGTTGGTATTCACTATCCCTCAAAATGTAAATCTGGTTCTAGTTTTGATAAAATTTCTCCTTGTCCGTAGAAATTTGCACCATGGTATACTGCCGGCCATTGTGACGATTTTCCGCTTTCACTTTCACTTCTTGCTTTGTTAGCATGCTAGCAGTGGAATGATTTCGTTAGCATTGCAAGTCGTGGTATTTCTTCGTCTGGCATTAATGTTATGCATAATCTTTTGTAAATCGGTTGTGACTTAAATTTCCCGAAATAATAATCCCACTTCTTGTATTGCATTCTTAGTACAGCTTTTCCTCATAACTGACTGTTGCGGTAGGTCTACTTTCGCTGGGTTTAAACGACATCTAATAGGCGTTCATGCCATTACGATCCATTGATATACAAAGAACTGTTTCTCAAGAAAAACCCTTTCCAAAGTGACATACAAATGTTTTAAAGATCTACCCAACACTGACTGCCGACAGATGCATCAAAATGATATGCATTATTTGAACAATAATTGGTGTTTAGCATGGAGGTTTAGGCCAACAGGAATGTCGTTTATGTAGTAAAGAAATAAACTAGGTCCCGAGGAACCCGACTCCCTGGGGCACACCGGAGTGGACTTTGACATAATCAGACACTCCTCCCCCGTCAACCGATAAACCATCTAGCTTTCTACAACGAAGAAGCCAAAATTCTCTAACCATGTGACAACGTTTCCTCTTATATGCCCATAAGAGATTTAATTTAAGGATGAGGAGGGAGTGATCCTGACCTTTGTCACAAGCCTTTGTCGAGAGCTCCAGGATGGAGGATATCAGTCTGATTTCCCTCATCAAGGTTTCTTGATACATCATCAATAATTCTATCAACAGACTTTCGCATGAACGACATTTTGCGTGTTATATATGTGAAGAATAACATCTTATTGTATTATAGGCGCGGTGACACATACAGAACTTTTAACGAAGGTGGTGAAAATTTTGGCCAGCGATGCATTTCATTCCTGGTGTTTTTATATAGTATATAGGGGTATTTTTTAATATACGTATACTATATATTATTGACAGAACGTCAAACTCCTGTGAATCACCTCAGCAGCGTCCTTCCCCAAGCGGTGATTCGGAACCACATCACTACCATAGAAGGGTATCTACATTGCGCGATATTAACTGTCACATCAAGAGATAAAATGTTTAGATATTTTAAAAGTGTATGTTATTTTGTAGATTTTTAGGTATTATTGCTAAAATAAAGTTTGATGTGGTATAAAATGCATTTTTGATTATTTTATTTATGATACCATGGGGAACTATATTATATCTGGAAAATATCCGCTGCGATGTGACCGTCTGTGACCGTCTTTACATTTGTCACGCAAACTTTCTTTACAGTCGTTACAATACCAGTTGACATAACATCACCCGTTTCGTCACGTGTTGGTCACGTGCACTTGGGACTTGCGTATGGAACGTATGTTTGTCATCGTAATTTGCATTAATACCTTCCCGTTCTCATCGGTACATTTGTACAACAAACAACAAACATGATACAAAACATGATACACACGATTATAGTCGCCGTTTTAGGTACGTAGCTACCGCCTCTCGAACTTTTGTATCCATCGTTATCTGTGTTGTACTAGATAACCCCCATTATCTGTTTTAAATATTCAACATTTTCCGTTTTCAACATTTAACATTATCTGTTTTGTTGTTCTATCAACAATCCGGGATCGACATAGAGGACCAGTGAGGAAAAACAATTCACATTGGGGGAAGAAAGTCAAGAAACTACTTTAAAGTGTCATTTTGTTGTCTAATTCTCTTGACTGTAAATAAAATGTGAATAAAAGACTATGTATGGTAATGGCTTTTTTGGCTCCTAAATCTACAAAATTTCAAATTAAGTATTTTGAAATTAAGTTGCTGCGTTTGAAATATTGAATATGCCCCTGATAAAAACTTAATATTTTTGTTGACAGAAAATATGTTTTTGCTATATAATCATGGTAACTTTGCATAAATTATGCAAATTTGAAAATTTGGTCAATTTTGCCATATATTTTGATAGTATTTCTTTTAAAAGCAATTGAACGCAACCTAGAACAAACTTAATATTTTAAGGGAATTTGCAGACACGAAGAATACATCATTTTGAGAAATATTAAGCTTGTTCTAGAATGCGCTCTATGTTAACTAGATGAAAAACTGCATAAAAAGGCCAATTTCGATGAAATTTTCCCATTTTTCATAATTTATGTGTAATAAAAATGGTTGCCATGGCAACTAGAACTGCTATATTACCTAATAGCACTATCAAATATGTCAGGTATGTAGTTAATATTTCAAATGCAAGATTAACATCTTAAAATAACAGACAAAAATAGCGGATTTGGGGGCCACAAAAGACCCTTACCATACCTAGTCCTTTGTTGAAATTGAAATTGAAAGTGTTATTAAATTAATTTGAATAAGGTTACAAACAACCCGATAGTGATGTAGCTTGTTATATAGGTTATATTCATAATTCCTATATATTGGTATGACATGTACTTATTTCCTATATTGTTACACACTGTGTTTTCCCTAGCGTTATCACATATTAAATAGAGGTTTTTTTCAGTATAGA
Source organism: Argopecten irradians (assembly GCF_041381155.1). NCBI lineage: Eukaryota > Metazoa > Mollusca > Bivalvia > Pectinida > Pectinidae > Argopecten > Argopecten irradians. Next base: position 9,389,118 of record NC_091147.1, on the reverse strand, counting down.
GACATCTATTCAATGATATAAACGTAACATTCAGGAATACTTAGTATGCGTACTTTGACCAATAAGAGTTATTCCTCTTGCACTACGTTAGGTAAACGTATTGTCCATTGTTATCTGTTTCTCTACTGATTATGTTTGATTGTAATGAGACATTTAATTAGCAAGAATTGCTTACAACAACTAATGATAATTTGATATTTATTTAATTTGGTATTTAAACGGAAGAATTTTATGTCTTAAAATTGCAATATGCAAATGAGTGTCACCAATGCTTAATACTCCATACACAAAATAAAATAATGAAATATTACTAAAGTAGGGATTTTTTGGATGGTTTGGCTGTTTAAAGTCATGAGTTAGGATTATAACTTGGTGCTAACCGGGTATCATCTGCGTTTGGGACCGGCCACGACGGACTACAAATTGTTGATTAGATGTTTGATGAAAGGTGTATATATGTAGTTTCCTTTGTTTCTCTATTTTAATTTCAGTATTATTAAGCATAATACAAACCTGAAAGTAAAAGAAACAAAATATTAATTGTACGGATATATAAACAATAAATGTAAACAAATACAAAAAGTGTAGAGTAAACATGACACTTATTTTCAAAGATGATCTGCAGGGTGAAAGGGTGATAACTTGTAATACAAAATGTCACGTCGTATGTCTAAGATAAGAAAAAAAATCAATGTTTTCTTGTTCCTGGGGGTTCTAATGCATAGTTGAAAAGGAAAAAATCGTATTCATAAATCTCCTGAATTTTAGCGATTGTGTCTCGTTTAACGTTACGGTACGCCCCGACTAAAGAATGCTGTCTCTGGCGCGTCATCTGTTTGGGGGTCAAAGGTCGATTTAGAAACTCCTCATACACAATGTTGACCAAGTCCTCATCATTGATTCTTCCCACTTTTAACTTTCCATTCTTCATTGTCAGAAACCTTTCCCTAGGAAATTCTGAAACCGGATGGATATATCCGCGAATTTGAAGTGATTTCCACGTCTTTTCCATTAAATCTAACACTTTTGGACATTCACTTTTAAAACGTCTGTGATCGTACATTGTTGTTCTAATTAGAGACATCACTTCATTTTTATTCTCTCTTTCAGTAGATATGCTGTTTTTAATTTCAACTATTTTGTTGTCGGTGAGATTTATTCGGTCAAGTATGTAGTACATGTCGCTATCTAAAGTTTCCGTGTTACACACGAAATCGTACCCGAAACGGCATGGATCACAACCCTTAGACACCGGAAGCCAGTGTTCATCAAATTCATCGCGTTCCGCCATGGCAACCACTTGGTCAAGGAATCCTTGAAAGGAAATGGCGTATCCGCACGGTTCCTCTTGTGTTTGATATAAACGTGATTGCAACGCTAGTCCGAATTTCTTGTTTAATTTCCCTAAAAGGAATACTTTGTCAATGTAGGCCGAAAACAGTCTCGTGTATGGGTCACGAGACACGATGGCGGTAAACGGTTTATGCTTCTTTCGAGCTTTTAACATAAAATCTTGGTCATATTGGTAGGCCCCATTATGTACCTCATATCGATCCATGGTAAACGCCTTCACGACTGATAGTTTCGGCTCCAAAGCAAAGAAGAACTTGGCCATGAAGGTACATCCAGTCTTTGGTGCCTTACACACACCAAATTTGACTGATTTTGAGTAGAAAAAAGTTCGAGTGATGTCCTCATACCTCACCTTGTCCTTGTCCCTTTCTTTAAACCTTTTACACCAGATCTGTAATGTCTGTTTCCGAGTCCGCATTTCTATTGTTTTCTTGTCCGTGACGGAATGATGCTGTCCATTGTTCTGTGTAGCAGACTCCGGAGTCTTGACTTCATTGTTTGATGTTGTTGTAAGTCCTCTTGGTTTCCTCAAAGCGGCTTTTGCATCTACAAAATTAAAAATAAGAGTAGTTATATAGTTTCACATATACCATTACAGTCAATGTTAAAATCAGCTTAGCGCATTGGTTATATTTATAGCTATTACGAAAAATGTATTTTGTAGGAACCAACATCATGTTGTTATGATGAAGAGGAATGATGCTAGTAGACAATCGACCTGCATCTTAAGCCTTGTTTTTGTTAGTTTAAAGATAAAACGTCAGTTAAACAGTTTATCACTAGGCGCCATATCAAAACATATATAATCACTGTAAATTTTTTTATGCCTATTCATCATGTTTTTATTTATTGACTCCCTCGTCATATTTGAAGGATTGTTAGATGTAAAAAATGATTCGATATTCATTGATTTACTGATTTACTGATTATCAATTTGAAAATTGACGCACAGAAACAGCGTTTTATGCATAATGGGAATACCATGCATATAAAATAAATGTATGGCCTTTTTGTATAAAACCTTAATTTAGATCAAGTTTGGTATGCCGATATGGCTAGTGGTTCTCTTGACTTTGTTAACAAACCTTAAAAGATCTAACTTGATCTAGTTTCCCATCAAAATATTAATTCAATGGATTAGGTGATTTAATTATATAAAAAAAACCTGTTTTACTTCGTAAACGTTACCAGAGGTGAAAATATAGAGAAAACTTTTAGCAGTTTCTTTTGTTCTTTTTTGTGATCATTATTATTTCAAGTTTCGGTTTAAGGAAATCGTCAAAACGTTTAGCTCGTTTCAACGTCGCTGAAACGTTCATGAAAATATATGTTATTAATGTAATATCTTTTGATTAAATCACAATTTCACAACTCGAATCACCAAATGAAATACTATTAGAAGCTTTATTTATGATACATTGATAAGTAATTATGAGGTAAGAGAGCGTGCAGCAGGTATATTTAATAGACAGAATTATGATAACATATCCATAATTATCTGTCTCCATTGAAATCGCCTTACCTAGAATCGCCATAGCATACCATACAAAGATGATTGACATCCCAATTGTGTAGAATAAGAAGGAGGATCGCCGTGGCATCCTGTATAGGCAGCTCTCAGTGTTTCTGTCACGAGAAATAGCCGACATGTTTAACATCGTAACATGTAGCTATTACAATGGCGGCTATTTTATTTGTTAGGACATTTAAATGAAGGGCGATGTTTTTGTTAATAAGTATGGTCAGTATGATAAATTAGCAACGCAATGAGTATGATTATTGGGGCATTGGCCTCCTTACTTGTAATTTTAACTTTTTGGCTATGCATTTTTGTAGTAAGTATTAAAGATTAATTGCATTTGAAGCGTTTATTTCGTATTTGATTTACAAACTAGATGTTTACAGTTTTAAATTAAACGATTGAGAAATACTTAATAAACTGATGATATCAAGAACTATATCTAAGTCATGTAATTGTTACAATTAAAAGTTGATAATGATTTAATTATTTTGATTAAATACGATCATATAAAGCAGTTGAAAGTCTACAATAACCACCACCAACAACAGACGAATAGAATTTATCGCAATATGTTGAGTATTAAGCTTACTATGATAAAAACATGATCCATTAACAAGTACCTTGAGCACCAGACACAGCTGACTGCATTGTTTTAGTACTGCTGATTTATAAAGGACAGACACGGCTCACTGCATTGTTTTAGTACTGCTGATTTATAAAGGACATAAATGATACAATCTGTTTCAACTGCTATTTTAAACAACTCGACAATGGTCTAGTTTAAACATCTTATTGGTTTTAGTGCCCCAACAATGTATGGATTAAAATATCAGCTGATAACGTTAAAAAGAACAAATTTCATTGTAGTTGAATAATATTAAGGTCAATCAATTAAAATCTATAGATATGATTTCAAACATGTAAAACAAATGATGTATTGTGACATTCAAAGTTTGTTGATATAGTATTACAAATATCCTCACATTGTTTTATCTATGTTTGAAAGATTGTAAATATGATTAATATAAAATGACTCGTGATAGAGTTTAATTTGTATGTGTATACAAATATATAAATACACTTTTATACAAACCTCATCAACAGTTTATAAGTATAAGTTTATAATGTTATTGAATTTACTATAATATTTGCGATTTTTTAGGATGGGATTTTATGTTATATCAAACTTCGAGCATGATTACATGCGTTCAAGTAGCAGGTCACATCGAAACCGATATCGGACCTGTGTTTGTTATCATTTATTGAATATCGATACCGAAATAAATTGATTATCGGAAACTGGCAACATATAACGACGTGTAAACGATGAATATATTGAGATTATATAGTTTCAACACTATATTAACTAATGACCGATATAAAAAAAAAAAAAAAAATAGCTTTAAGCGCAATTGCATTTTTGGTTTCTGATTCCTCGTTTCATAATGATGTATGTTATATATGATTGTGATGACTTTGTTTAAGAATAATAAGTGAATACTCACCAAGGATAGATGTCCTAACCATATATAACATACAGATACACTATTATGTCAATGTGTAACAGTCTATATAACTGAGAGTACATCGTATGTATTGAGATGTTAACCATAGAACACAGATAATGGGAGTGCTGTCGCAGTAATGTATGGTAAAGAGTACTTATTGTATAGTATAGGAGTGCTGTCGCAGTAATGTATTGTTAACAGTACTTATTGTATAGTATTGTCATCTTAACGTGAATATTGTATCAAACCAGTTGTTAAAGGAAACATGTAAAGTTTATGAAACTAAGTATTTAATGTATAATTACAAAAGAAATATTTAAACCCTAACATTTTTTTTCTGTGTTATCTTCAGGGTGCTTTATGATGAAGCATTACACTTCATTATGTTGTCTAAATGAATTCGATCGGCTTTGACCTTCAAGGAATCTAAATGAAATATAAAGAATATAAAGGCCAAAACTCAAATTAAACATATTTGATTTGCAGATATTTTAAAAATAAATAACTAACGTAAAACTAACAAGAAGAGCATGCTAACATAGGGGGTAATGGTATACACACCTATATATTTTACTGTTAGATAGTCGATATAAGGAACAAGAGTTGTCCCCCCTGAGGCGGACTATTACAGCTATATCGGTCGATACGATGTGTTCGATATTTTGTAAAGTCCATTTAGAGGACAAAATGTACAAATGTACAATACAAACATCCATTAACACACGACAGACTACCGATGAACAGTTGTGTGGGAGGTCGTTATCAAATAGTCTATTGGCTATTTATTTACTTATTTCATCGTTTCTAAATACATATTCTCATCAGTCTCCCTTAAGTGTGTTTTGTTCTATATTAACATAAAATCTATTCAAATTAATCCTTATAATTCAATTTACTAAAGATAATCTCTTCAATATACAAAAATCATTTTGGGACTCTTTTGTCTATGAAATCATTACGCCGTCATCTTAGCCAATCAGAAGAAACGTTATAAACGGCGACGCCATTTTTTCCTTTATGGGCTGATAAAGTAAATTTTTAAGGCAATGAAAATGCTCGTAATAAGCAAAATTGAATTATAATTTCATAACAAGAATTTTAGGCTGTATGTTTTATCACCAGTCTAGAGATATTGCAGATAATACGATAATGTGTCCAGCATTTATCATGTCGCTTGTAGCACCTGGTAACATCAAATTTTGGGAAACAATTTGTTTATAAATAAAACAATGAACAGTTATGTAGGAGGTCGTTATCAGTAAATATTCTAATGGCTATTTATTTACTTATTTTATAAATCTATTGTAACACCAAAACTCTTCTTTTAAGTGTGAATTGTTCTATACTGTTTTGAAATCGGTTTAAATTAAAATATATAAATACTACTAATAGTGCAAGTTTTGCATATATATGTTACTGTAGAGTTGCCGAAATCTTACAAAATATGGTCTTCTTACTGTAATTAGGGATACTCGTATTAAAGTATAGATAACACGTTATGGATTATAATAAGGGCGCAGCCCTTCGTGCCTGAAGGGCACGAAGTGTGAAGCACTTCTAAGGTAATAGATACATGAAAATATAAGAAAAAACACAATCTTCAAAATTCAATCCTACGCACTGACATCTTCAGTTTGCGGCCGCCATTTTTCATACATATGGGAGGTTGTGTGTTGATCCGGTACTGCTCTCCCCTGTAAATATATATTTAACTAATGCAAATGTATAACAGGAGTAATTAAACATATTTCATTATTGTTTAAATAATAGTAATATCTTTGAAAATTGAAAGCTACAGAATGCAGTCAAAATATCCACCAAGACGAAGATGAGCACAAGGAATCATGACGTCACATAACGTCAACAAATGCCGCGAAAGCATAGGATTCGCATACGCGGCACTCCAGGCCTTGAATGGACGCAGAGAAATCTGAATCTTTGAGTTCATTTCTTTGAGTTTATGCTAGACAATTATAACATCATATACTTCTAAAGTTTAAAGTGCGTCCTTTTATTTCTAAATTATATCTTCTACATGAAATAGAAATAAAATAAACAAGTAGAGCTTAGTTCTTCCTATGCCGTGCATGATTCATATTAAAACATCTGGCTGTGCCCTTTAAGGCCTTGCCTATTGTCATTATATATAGCTTACAAACGTAATTTGAAACGTTCTTCTGATAATGAACTTTTTCGATGTAGATTATGATTTGTATATACCGGAACTATCACTATTGGTTATAAAGCCATAAGTATTAAACATTCTAAAACAATGATATATTGTGCAAATTTCGTACTTCATTATAGTAAATAAATAATTAAAAAAAATATGATCCAAATTCATTGTATTGTTTTATCGATGAAATTCTATTTAATATATGTAAGTCAGCATTTTAAAACGTTTCTTCAGCTACAACAATGGGATGCGATTTATTTCATACAGATAGATTCGATTCTTTTGTTACATTGGGCCTTTCAGCTAATCGGACATATTTTAAACAAACACAATACACTAAAGTATTTTTGTTTGCGCGCGCGCGTCGTAAACCTGTGATGGAACCCAAAATATTTAGCCTCAGTCATTGTTGTCACGTGATCTATATTGTATTGTGTTTTGACAGTTAATTTATTGTCATGGTTCCAGGTGATGTAGTCCTATTTAACATAACCATTGCGAATGCCCGGATTTTCAGACGAGTGTTTACAGTAACTGTTAAGTACATCCAAACCTATTTCGTTGATTTCCAGTACAGTAACGAAACTTATCAATCAAAACATAATTACTATTATCACTGACATATATCATTTACGTTATTAGGTTAATTACATACAGACAGTGAATCATCAATTTATGTGTCGAAACCATTTCATTAACTATCATCCGTCCGGTGACACAACTATTCTGTCCAGGAAATTGGGAATATTTTCATGTTTTCTTTCATTTCGAGTACACATGTACTTACGTGATTGTAAAGAATGCGTAATGTACGTATATTTTTCGGATTTTCTCGCTGTATTTTGTCTTTTTCTATTTTACTAAAATAAATTGAATCTATAATACAATCTGACAAATGGTGTTAATTAAACGCCAACCGTTCTGCTACCATAATTGTATAGTGGTTTGGTGCTATATATGTGACCATATATGATGATAATTTGGTGCAATACGTGTGACCCGCACGATTTCTATTTTTACTGGATCTACGGAGTCACATAATGAGACACTCCTTTTTCCATGCAACAATTTGTCATTACTCTGTCAGAGCAGTTTGTTTCATTAATAAATCAAACGTTCAACTGCACGTGACCTAAACACCAATTACGTAAGGCTGAGTGTGCAGAAATATAGTTATCCGTTTTAGATGTATTAGCTGTTAGATCGACTATGAATATTTAATTGGTGTCGCTTTCACAACGCTGTTTTTTTCACAACAACATTAAATTTCATTAATGTCTTCAAACTGATGGCGCTATTAGGCCATGGGCTAGGAGAGTTCCACATGCCCCCCCGCCAAACCTCCGAACGAATATTTTTCTTAACTCTTATGACCCACTGATCACAAATCAAAATGTTAACATTGCATAAGTTGGGATGAACTTCCGGTTATGATGTCATCAAGATGGCCGCCATCTCGAACTTCGCTAAAAAATGAAAAATAGTCATAATATCGACATTTTTCAACCGAAGTAGACAAATAAGTTATCATAATGACCACAATAGAGCAGCAAATACATATCAGGACCAAATAATCCAATATATGTAGTGATTTTTACGCAGGAAATGAAAAAATCGGAATTTAAGCTCAAAAATGGTGATTTTTCAGCAATTTTTTTATATTTGGCTTGTCACAGCAAAAAAAATGTTTCCCAACGACAGATTATTATTCATAATCAGTTATTTGATCTCTTGTCAATCAGTTTATACAACAACAAAAAGAAAAGAGAACTCTCGTTATACCATCATTTGGTTTACAAATATCATCTGATTCGTATACAGGGCATATAATTGTTATTTTTTTCCAAACCACCGACAATACAGTTTCCTGGTGTCTTAGAATTAATTTCCTGAATATAACATTGGCTATTGACGATTTAGATCTTAACAAATTTGAATTTAAAGTTGGCTGTATATCTAAGTGGGACTTCAAAAAATCCATTTTCATGTTCGAAATTTTGTAGACTAGTAGCGTTTGGGGGTGCATGTTGGACATGGCCTATATCTAGATGCATGTTAAATCGTATCATGAAATATCTAAGAAATGGATATCGTAAAGACATTATACGTTTGTTAAAATATGTAAGAAAGAAATACTTCTGAAATGTTTTATCATTACCGGATTAAAATAAAATTTCTTCCATCTTGTTTTAACACATACATACACAGTAATTATTTCCCAATCACAGAAACTGCACATTGGCATATGACGCCATGCGAGAGGCCGGTCCCATTATGCATTTAAAATCAGCATAAGTAGTCACTCAGATACAAAACTTCAAAATATTAGTACATAGAAATTTGAAAATTGAGATAAAAAGAAAGTCCCTGGAGTATAGAAACGTTACTGCCGTTACTGTTTATTTAATGGATTTGATTTTTTGACAAAGTTCATAGCAGATATGCAATATGATTGTATGGATGGTATCTTCCGTTCTTGATGATAATTCATATCCTATGAAAATTTGAAAACGAAATCTTGGCCTGCGTAGGTGATATGTCCGACAAAGTAGGTGATATGACGTAGTATTCTCTCCCGGGACTTAGAGAGAATGGCATTTCTTATACATAGGACTAAGGTCAAGTCACACTCGCAGTGGATGCTTTCACACACGTTGGTACCATGTTCTGAAATACAGAGTTAATCGTAATTTATAAGGGTAACATAATGCTAACATTTATAAGATACTGTCGTTTGTTTCAATGTATGACAACTAGTTTTTATAATTTGTTGCTTGCACGTCGACTCAAGATTTCCAATTCGTTCATAATAATTACTAAACAGTTTGCTGATATCAAGGAATCCGCTTGCTTATGACATGTATACCTTGCCGAACTTTACTTAAGACGAAAATACTAATTGTTTAAAATATTTTTCAGCAATTTTGAAGACCCTTTTAAAGAGCAGGGGGAAGATTTCCAGAATTATTTGGATTTTTTTATCAGACAAAATCTTTAAAACAAAGAAAATAAGTTATTCAATCAAAATTAATTTCTTTCACTCGTAACATCAACTTTACGTCTACCCAGAGATAAGCAAAATATTTTGCATGAAGATACTTGAGTGTCAGCTACACATATTGTATGTTAATAACAATGTCCGATTTTTTCTGGTCTAATGGTAATTTCAGAGGTCAAAGGTCAATGGTCATATTTTCATTGTTTAAGTCCTAATTAATTAAATATTAGAATATAGAGATATATGTAATATTTGCTTTCACGTTAATGATTTTTCGCATGAAACTCACAAAATGTTTTTGTTTTTTTTAGGGGGGGGGGGGGTGGGGGGTTGTGTACGAATCTCAGATGAAATAGATCGTGCACCCCCACAACTTAACGAATCAATGGTTTTCTGAAGCCTTATGACCCACTGTTCACGAAATCGAATGGTAACATTGTATAAACTGGGATGAACTTCCGGTTATGACGTAATCAAAATGGCCGCCATCGTAAATTTCATGAAATTGACCAAAATTAATAAAAAGGACATAGCGACCCTAATTGCTGTCCGATTTGCACAAATGAGGTATCAGAATGAAGGTATTACTCAATTCTATATTATGAAATATGTACTTGTTGAATTTGATGATACAAAATCCAAGATGGCCGACAACACTGGAAAATTGATAGGAAAATTGATAGGAAATTGTATGATTACAACTACAAATGTGAGAGAATTCAGTCGATAATCATCGATTTTCTTCGCATTGAATGGTTTTCATTGATATAAGATATAATCCGATGTAAATGGCTATATATGGAATGAACTTCCGGTTATGACGTTATCAAGATGTGCATGTATGATGTATCAAAATGGAGGTATGCTCTTGCGGATAATGCAGAATATAGAATGATGGATTTCAAGGCAAGAGGAATTCAAGATGGCCGCAAAAATGAAATTTTTGTTTTTATTTTTTAATATCTTTTTGAGTTTTACAGATGGTGACGTTAAATAATGGCGTATCAAAAGTTACAATAACAAGCTGTTGATTGACTCAAATGTATGTTCTAATTATAACCTTCTTTTCTTTTAATTTACCTAGTGTGATAAATAAATGGACCCAACAGTATGTCTGCGCCAAAACACAACCTCAAGAAAAGGACAATTGTGTTGTACATTACGTTATTCAGTGATCTCGGTGAACCTCAGAATAGGCTTGCGAGGCTACATGAAATTCGTAGGAAGAGACTCGGTCAACCTCTTGGATCAGTTCATCGGATGGACGCAGCATGTGCTCTCATTCCTGAGGTTCTGGAGTCTAATCATGGCTACCACCAGGCATGCTACAAAAAGTTCACGATGAACCTTAACAGATTGTCTGATGTAGAGGACACCCCAGCGCCAAGTAGTTCGTTACGATCGAGCCAACAGTCATCAGCTGATAGCATATTATTTACACTGGATTGTATATTTTGCAATTCCGCAAATCTGAAGAAAGTGAAAGCAAAAAGGTGGATGGTGGACAACAGAGGGTTTATCAATCTCATAAAGATGGGTGGATATCTATTCTTGAAAGAGCCGAAAAGAAAAAAGGGTGATCAGTCACTAACTCGCATACCAGGCCGGGATTTAATTGCATGTGAGGTGAAGTTTCACAAATCGTGCAGGATTGCCTACATGCAGGATCCAATGAAATGGAAGAGTCAGAATGAAATGGGAAAGAAACGCTAGGAAAAAATGGAAAGGTGTCACGGTGAAGCATTCAGAAGTATTTGTAAAGTCATCGACGATCAGGTCATCAAGGGTGAGAGACTATTAAAACTGATAAATCGAAATTGGAAGAGGTTGGTCATCCTAATTCGAATTATCGAGGAGAGAACCTGAAGACAAAGTTGGAGAAACATTATGCCGGTATCATATCCTTCTGTTTCCTTGGACCATTTCGATCATATGTTTTGTATAGATACTGATATTTACAACGCCATCAGGAAAGCTTAGGAGCTTGGATCACGAGACATGATATGTAACATCTGAATCAGGTAATCATCACATCGATATGAAGTGGACGTAACACCTTAACAATATACTCGTGTCTGTATAATTTAATATATGCCACATTGGATAGATAAATGTTATGTAAAGAAATAAATGACTAGAAGCATTGTATAATTTGTTTAGGAAAATTTGGACCGCTTTCGAGACATCGGAAACAAGAATGCTTATCATTGTTCCAAGAAAGAATACAATGTGATATTTAAACTTGTTCAACTGTTACATGTGTAGTTGTTTTTTCTACCACAGGTCACACAACTGCAGCTGGTAAACCTCTACTAATCCCAATAAATTCACTGTCGGGAATCAAGTGATCACAAAAGTGAACTTTCCACGAATGAAATATGGCGGAATCAATTTTGAAATATGACAATCAAGATTTATGAACATGTCAGAATCATATCTAAACAGAGATTGGTTGGAAATTTATTTACAGACGGTAGAGGGATCTCTGGAATTTATAGATTTTTTTTCGCTAACTACATTTCAGTAAATCAGTTTGAATATACTAATTGTGCATAAATATGAACTTTAAACATGTATTTCATGGTCTGACCAGACCGTTTTTTACGATAATTTTACTTCAAAAATTGTGTAAAGTGTGCTATATTAACTCATCGTTTTCAATATTATTTTTAATATTATTTCAGACTAAAACATTTACATTTTAGAATTCTGTTAGTTTCATTAGAAGTAGAAAATACCCCTTTTAGATCAGCTAACGAACTCATTATCTTATGGAAAATAAACTTTTTAGATATATTTGAAATGTTACGTTCGAAGGAGAAATCTTAACAGGCAATCGGGGAGTAACTCTAGCGAATAAAAAGTTTAAATAAGGATTAAACAATCGGTTCATGGTCGCTAGCCATTAGGATTTGGTGCATGGATACACACTTTTTACCAAAACTCCATTTCCATTTAGAATTTAGATGTGATTGTATAAAATTTCCTACAGGACGTACACGAATGCATTAGCAGGAATCATTAGTAATACTTGTAACATATCGATAAAGACAAGATTTAAGTTATTTCTCGAAAACTGGTCGATTCAATTTTTTATCATATTTTCTCTAATTCTACAGCAAATTCAGGCAAAGGGACGCTACATTAGGGCGGAGTCCTTCGTGCAAACACTTCTAAGATAACACATACGTGAAAATATAAGAAAAATCACTCTACATTCTAGGCCTACACACTGAAAAGTAATGTTTTCGGGGGCCATATTGGATTCATGTGGTAATTGTGGTTAAAATTCACCGTGGATATGATACTCTGCAGTGAGCACATTATATTGCCAAAAGTTTCAAACGCTCATGTGACTCCGATGAACGAAAATCTTTATCCTGCCAAAGCTTGATGTTATCGCTCTAATTTCCAAACGTTCAAGTGATTTGGAAGAGACACAGTAATTTGAGTTTTTTTATTTGTTAGATTGTTGCAAATACATATACCATTTCTTTCCTTCTCAAATGGTGGTGAGGGACGAAAGGTAGAATGTGAAATATGAAAAAAAAAACCACAAAAAAAAAGGTTGGTTCTGTTTTTACAATAAAATTAACATTTTTGCATTCCACATATTCTGTTAATTTATATAATTTAGTAAGACGTATGGCACGACATTTAAGACCATGCTGTCAGTCATATTATCGTTATCGTCAAAAGGGTGTCTCAGCATTGTTAAACACATCAACAAAAAGTGGAAATGTTCGTAAATCTTGACTTCTATGTTTTGAAGTTGATTCAGGTAAAGATCACTTTTGTGGTCACGTAGTTCCCTACATTTTAAATATCTTATTTTGATATCAGCTAATGACAACATATAATAACTATAAATCAAATGGCGATCAAAATGATGTATAGTTGAACCAAATGATTATATATGGTTTCATTTATAGATCATAAATACCATGGAAGTCAGGTGGCAAATGTGGTTTAAATTTAATTTTCTCATATTCAATTAAAATTTGACCGTCGTATGCAACCGACTGTACAACATATTATTTTAGAATAAAACCAGAAACATTCTACAAATGTCTCACTGTTTTGTTTTCTGTTTCTACCTAAATATTATTTGCTTGTCACTCCATCAGTCAATACCTGGCATGTTCTCACGTGCCTGATCACGCTTCATCATCTTGTCACGTTGTCGTTCTAATTTTTACCCTTGTAGTAATACCTGGAAATTTTAGTCAGATTGAGTGACTTTTCTTTGAAAAATATAAGACGTTTCATGTAAATTACATCGCCGGAAACCCACGGGACTTTTGATATCGTCACAAAAAATAGAACAGTGACCCGTGGGTTTCCGATGATGTGTATTTAAATTGTTAATGTTGACAGTGCATAAAGACAGAAATTGACACAAAGCATCATCAAACATCTTTAAAAAGGATAACATATAGTATATCTGGTATATAAAACGTTTTAGCTTCTTTTATTTTTCAGTTTGCCTTTAATACTTTTAATTTTATTTTTTCAATATTTTCATATTTTGATATCTTTTTCACCTTTTGTATAATGAACGTTATGGTGCGTGTATATATTCGAATATTGATATCCATAATCGATATTTTATTTAAAGTAAGAAATAAGTATAATACCTTAACATTAAACAAAATTATTGTTCAAATGTATAATTTGTTATGTAAACACAAAATACCGTATAGCTGGTCATTTTCGCGGTATTTTTGCGACTTCGTGTGGCATTGATATACTTGTGAATATTTGATAGATGAAGTAATTAAATTATAGTTTCCCTTAATGCCAAATATCGAAAATTTAAAAACAATGAAATATATTTCATTGGTTTTTTTTTTAATTTTGATCCACGTATAAAACAAGGTGTACAGTAATCGCCATGCATTCTGCATTGATACACATTCTATCCTATCACGTAGGCGATTCATGAGTCTGCAACAGATGATTTAGATTAAATAGTAGTTTTCAGCAGTTTGTTTAATACAATGTATTTCGGCCCAATGATTTTGATATATAAGTTGGATTTTTGTTACTGACTGAAAACTTTTTCCTTCTTTTTTTTTTCAAATGTAAGCTTACTAATGAGGTAAACAAATGACCATGCTTAATTAGACATTCAAACGTCACGCATTATTACCCAACTCTTTACAATTAATCAACATCCTGCTGACTCTGTTTTATCCTAATTAGGTGTCACTCGAAATGACGTAAGGAACATCTTGTATTATGTGATCTGTCTTTTGACCTTTTCGTGAACTTTTATTTGATTAAACACGTGAGCATAGATCCGAGGTGAATAAGTCGATTTATAGTACATGCATTGTAGGTTTCAATTGTATCATTGACTTAAACATACGTTTTTTTGTTTTTGTTTTTTTTAGACATAGCAAATGCATGTCATTATATGTACACAAATATACGTATAATAAGAAAAAACAAAAAAACAAAAACAATTAAATTCTGTATTAACATGTCGCCTGTCATGAGAAATGATTTGGGTAAAAATTACATCAGCGATATTGTTACCAGGGGTAGGGGAAGATGAAATTGAAAATGTTGCCGCTGGATTTTGTGAGATTCCAGTTAATTTTGTAATTAAGTTAAACTTCTAATAAATAAACTGGAAAACTGTCGTCGGTCGGGAGGAATTTCCATTGACTATTAGCAAGTTGTAATAACTTTTGCCTTATCCCTTTGTCTTTTGTTTTGACAATGAAATATGTTTAAACTAAAACCGATTATGCTAAGCTACCCTCCGGTTTACGCTGGGTTTGGTAATGTCGTAACATTTCACAGCTTGTCAGCACCCTAGCCATTATTGTAGTCATATTGGTTCTTTGGGGAATATCAGTTTGACGATGTATAATGACCAGAAAACTCAATTGGAATGACAAATGTGAAATGTTACCACACACAATCTCTATTCATTAGTTTGAAAGTTTAAATACCGCTAACTATATTATGTAATATCAATTTTTAAATGATATAATGAATTGTTTTTATCTGTTGTTTTTTATAATGGGCATGCTAACCTTAATAGGTTTTTTCGCATTTAAATAGAACAAGTATCACACTAGAATCTTAGGACTTAAAAATATAATAATAATGATATTATAGATCACGATGAGGCTACTATTCAAACAAATTATTTTATGTATAAATACGAAAATCAAATCAAAGGAGAAAGGTTGGTGAGTCATAATTACGAAAAACTGCAACGTTCCATCGATTTTAAAGATATTTCATTATATGAATATTTAACCATATTACTATTATATTTGGATTTCTGAAGTAAATTATGCTTATGTTGGTGATGGATAAGTATTTGAAATCAGACTTAATTATATTTATAACAACAATACGCATGAAAAATCAAAATATTTTATTATTTCCTCAAAAGAAGGTGAAAACACATAATTTTAAATACAATACAGTGAAGTGTTAGAAACTCTATTGTGATTGTAGTCATTAAACGTCATTTCCGGTAATATCTATACTTCCGGTTACAAATACTTGAAACAGATATAGTCACTGTTATGTAATACCTTGCCCTACCTTGAGTGAAAAGTAGAATGGCAACACACATGAATAAACAAAATAAATAGTAACATACTAGTTAATATCACAAGGACGAGCTAGGTTCCTTTAGGCCATTTCTACTACACATATATATGAACACATTTATTTTGCTCATTAATTATAAAGTACATTTTAGCATTTTATGCCTTGTCCAAAACTATTGAAAATGAATATCAAACCTGTTACTGATTGTAACATCTGAAATCTAGACACCGGAAAATGGAAAAAGAAATCAGTAATACATAAAACTGGTCAAAGAATAAGGTAAATCTGGAAAGAAGTCATAAAAAAGGCATTTCCAGAGTCTTCTCATAGACGGTAGTGAGCGGAGGAAATTGGCAAAATGGAGAAACCAGAAAATGGTCATAGCAAGTTGTAACGTCAGTACATCCAAGTGATAATCAAGGAATGGCACATCACATCGAACGCATCAAATGACCCAGACAATGGACGAAATCCAAGTCACACTCACAGAACATGCTGTCATACATGTTGGCACCGCGATCTGAAAATAGGATCATGAGATTAATGTTAATGTATAATAAAAATTGTATAGTCGAATCTCCTGTTTTCTACTTATAAACGTGATTCAAATTGCAATGATTAACAATAAATTTACATCTATTCAAATTAATCCCGACAATGCAATCCACAATAATTGTAGAAAATCTCTTCAAAATTCAAAACCTATTGAGGGACTTTTTTTCTATAAAATCAGGCCTTAATTTTAGCCAAAGAAAAACTTGTTACAGAAAAGACTAAATTGTATGAAAATAAATCTTTCATAATCAGTAATGCTGGATAACGTTTCCTATATTAATGATTCTTCACAGTCACAAAACAAGATAAGCCTTTTTGTCAAGTCAATGAACGTAAATATATATTATTCAGAAGTAATTTACTGCACAATACATCATTATGACATGAAATATTCCTCTATTATCAATCGCTTACAATAGAGCATGTCTACCGGATGAGTTATAAAACAGTGAGGTGTTATTGTTGTTCTAAAAAGTTAACTTTTTAATATCTCTGGTGGTTTTAATTGTCATTATAATGTGGGAAATCTCTAAAAATGGAAAACAAAATATGATCTCACGTCAGCGGATTCGTGATATTGACTTTTACACCACTTTGATTAGAATTATTTTATATAACTGACTTCCTGCATGCTACATTTGAATCATATATATCTACATCCACCATTGCCCTGACAAGGTAAAAAAAGGACTCGATGTGCATGTCTTTGTAAAGTCGAATCCGGTGTAACCAGTGCTCACCACATGCTATAAACACTAGTAAAATAATGGCATGGCTATTCGGTGACAGAAAAATGTACCTAACCACATGGACTTACTAACCTGTACAATGTTTTACACGTTTTGCCAAAATTTACAAAAAACACACCAATCTTCAAGTCAACAGTTATACTCAATGATAGACCTGATGCATTACGTACTTTTTATCAACTTGCTTATGTTCAAGTTTACTTAGTGAGAAGCTGTATGTAGTCATACAAAATATCCATTGTTTTAAACAGAGTCTTAAATCTAAAATATATTTACATTAACTTCTAATATAAAACCTAACAATAGTATGCACGAGAGGCTCATTGATATGCGTAGAGTTGAGAAATGACTTTTTGGCGAACATGGAAGACGCTTTAAACTTTTTTTTCTGATACATTTACGAAGTAATTTATCATTCCTAAGGTTTTAAATGATCACTACTGGCAATTATATTGCTAATTTAAACACTTGAGTGGTATATAAATCCCGGAAATGATACATCATTGAATTTGAAATAATGAAAAATGTCATTAAAGTCTTTCGATAAAATGGAAATAGTGTTTGATTTATAATGTTCGCGTTTTCACACATGATAAATGTTTACATAGTGATATGTATTATGATAGGTTACAAACCTGTGTATGTGATATGTATTATAATAGGTTACAAACCTGTATATGTGATATGTATTATAATAGGTTACAAACCTGTATATGTGATATGTATTATAATAGGTTACAAACCTGTGTATGTGATATGTATTATAATAGGTTACAAACCTGTGTATGTGATATGTATTATAATAGGTTACAAACCTGTGTATGTGATATGTATTATAATAGGTTATAACAAACCTGTGTATGTGATATGTATTATAATAGGTTACAAACCTGTATATGTGATATGTATTATAATAGGTTACAAACCTGTATATGTGATATGTATTATAATAGGTTACAAACCTGTGTATGTGATATGTATTATAATAGGTTACAAACCTGTGTATGTGATATGTATTATAATAGGTTACAAAGCTGTATATGTGATATGTATTATAATAGGTTACAAACCTGTGTATGTGATATGTATTATAATAGGTTACAAACCTGTGTATGTGATATGTATTATAATAGGTTACAAACCTGTGTATGTGATATGTATTATAATAGGTTACAAACCTGTGTATGTGATATGTATTATAATAGGTTACAAACCTGTGTATGTGATATGTATTATAATAGGTTACAAACCTGTGTATGTGATATGTATTATAATAGGTTACAAACCTGTGTATGTGATATGTATTATAATAGGTTACAAACCTGTGTATGTGATATGTATTATAATAGGTTACAAACCTGTGTATGTGATATGTATTATAATAGGTTACAAACCTGTGTATGTGATATGTATTATAATAGGTTACAAACCTGTGTATGTGATATGTATTATAATAGGTTACAAACCTGTGTATGTGATATGTATTATAATAGGTTACAAACCTGTGTATGTGATATGTATTATAATAGGTTACAAACCTGTGTATGTGATATGTATTATAATAGGTTACAAACCTGTGTATGTGATATGTATTATAATAGGTTACAAACCTGTGTATGTGATTATATTTCCAACTGGTTATGTTAGAAATCTCACATAATTAGCTTACTTTGTATGTTTTGTTTATTGAAATTGTTATTTGTACATCACTAAAATTCATTTACGTACATTACATTTTACTGACAAATTACAATATTAATATATATATATATCATTACATTGCCTACAGAGGAATCGATGTGGTACGAAATTAAAACCTTACGAATTTAACGGGCTACACAATATCTCTTGAAAAACTCATTAAAGAGTTGGATAATGTAGCTATGTTGTTAATGCTGAATAATTATTACAACATCATTTGCATATTTTTGTAGTTCATTTATTTCTATAAACATCAATGTGTACATTATGTACCAGAACCTTTAAATGACAGTGTGTTTAACCGATATTGCTCGCGTGAATATTTTCGATATTCGCGATACATTGACAGATAAACACACTGACAAACAGACACACTGACATCCATACACACTGACACACAGACGGATAGACACACTGACACACAGGCACATGGACACCCTGACAGATAAATACACTGACAGATAGACACACTGACACAAAGACGCACTGACAGATAGACACACTGGCACAAAGACACACTGACACACTGACATCTATACACACAGACACACGGACACATTGACAGATAGACACAATGACAGATGGACACAATGACAGATAGACATAATGACAGATAGACACCCTGACAGATAAATACACTGACAGATAGACACACTGACACAAAGACGCACTGACAGATAGACACACTGACAGATAGACACACAGACACATAGACACACTGACAGATAGACACATAGACACATAGACACACTGACATCCATAGACACAGAATGATAGACACAATGAGAGATAAACACACAGACAGATAGACATACTGACAGATAGACAAACTGACATCCATAGACACAGAATGATAGACACACAGACACACTGACAGATAGACACACTGATATACAGACATAATGTCATCCATACACACAGACAGATACACACTTTGACGCACGGAAACATTGACAGATAGACACACAGACAGATAGACACACTGACACACAGACAAATAGACACACAGACACACAGACACACTGACAAACAGACGGACAGACAGACAGACACTGACACACCAACAGACAGACACTCTGATAGATAGACACACTGAGCACGGAAACACTGATACACTGGAAGGTGGACGCACTGACAGACAAACACATTGACATCCGGACACACACAAATTTAGAACATAACTTTTAAACATGAGTTCTACAATTATTATTCTTATTTGAGCTTTTGAATTTAGCTTGGGATTGATTGATATTTAATATAGTTTGATATTGTACATCATTTTTCGGATGATTGTTCACTTTTTACACAATTATTTGAGTTTTTAGATTAAAGTAAAAGTTATAAATGTCAAACACGAACAAAAATAATAATGTTACAGGGATGTGTCGTTTTGAACTTTTTTGTCGGTTGTTTTATGAAAAAAAAATCAAAAGTGTTCATCAGTTTTGGAAATATATGAGAAAACATAACACATAAAAGGGTTTTATGAGATGACTGAAATTCTTTCTTTTTTTAAAAAAAAATTAAGATTTTATATCTGTCTAAATTATAGCTTCATTTATCATTTTCAAATAACAAAGCTGTTTCAGTGTCAGTAGTCTATCAATTTCATAGATATGGTGGTGTTTTTTTTTTAATTTCTATTTTTAGAAATCATTTATGTTATTTTAAAATCAACACATGCTTGAGGTTGGGGACTGTTTAACCATTAACATAATATGTAAACATTTCAGTAGAAAAGAAAACTAGAAAATGATTGTATAACTCGTCATCAACGAACCAGTGAATACACAGTCTCATAAATACACGTATGTCTAGTCTCCGTTTTAAGCGTTCTAGTTCAAATTGACAGTTTAGCCTTTCGATCTGTTTCTACACACCAGGAGGTAAGATGACGGTGGAGTTAATATGTCAACGTTCGTCATGCCTTAACTATTCTAACAAAGAAATACAAAGCTTTCACTTGTGAGTCGAGTATAGTATAATGTACGATAAGATAATTGATTTCCGTAGGCTATAGGTAAAATATCCCCCCCTGACAAAAGTCGCGTGGGACATAAGCCCCTAGGACAAAAGACCCTGCGGACAAAAGCCCCTTAGGATAAAAGCCCCTCTAGACAAAAGCCCGTTCTTTAAAATAAAATAATGTTGTTTTTTTTCTTAGTTTTTTAATTAAAAAGAATATTTATCTTCTATATGGTACATTTTGGTGTTATTATAGAGTGTCAAACATCACAAAAATACATAATTATGATGTGATCATTTCAATTCATTTTTATTTTAGTTATTGATATTAAAGAAAGATAACAAAACATGTACACATATGTATACATAGACATTTGAATTAAGGATTAACCTGAATAGATTTTTTATGTTATGGAGATATAACACAAAAATCTGAGTGTACTCTAAATAAACCGCGAAGCGGTTTATGATGAGAGCACACTCAGATTTTTGTGTTATATCTCCATAACATCAAAATATATTCAAATTGATCCTTATAATTCAATTTTCTAATGATAATCTCTTCAATATTCAAAATTTATTTTTGGACTCTTTTGTCTATAAAATCATTACGCCGTCATCTCAGCCAATCAGAAGCAACATCACAAACGGCGAAGCCATTTTGTTCTTTATGGGCTGATAAAGTAAATTTCTAAGCCAATGAAAATGCTCGTAACAAGCAAAATTGAATTCTTAATATACATACAAGAAGCCATTAATGTTTTCTTTATAATAACACAACAGGCTAACAGCTTGATGTGTGTAAGTGTCATGATAAGTGTAACATCAAAATATTTTTTACATTTTTTTCTATAAATCATTAAATCAATTTATCAAAATTTTGATCAAAATCCCAATAATCCAGTAAATTTCTATAATGTGTCTTATTTTGAACTATGTTTGAAATTAAAATTATTTAGAAATGAAAATAATTTCTATTACTACTTTTTTAATTCAATCTTTTTTTGAAAAAAATATGAGGGAACTTTTGTCCTCTTTTCTATTAGTATGGAGGGGCTTTCGTCCAAAGGGTTTTTGTCCTAGGGGCTTATGTCCTTAGGGACTTTTGTCCGGGGGGCTTTAGTCCGTACCCCTCACTGCCTATTTCAGATTAGTTTTAGTTTAATTTCGCCTTTTCCCTTATTAAATTACGGTAAGGTTGATTTCAGATTTAATAAGCAAGAAAGAACTTTTTTGACAAATAAAATACATAAGTACTATATTTAATTATGCAGATAGTAATGTACGTATACGATGTTGTGAACCTCCTAATTTTCTCGATGTACAATGTCATCGTTATGTTCAATGTACTGACAATTGTGTATTCATGCACTAGTAAATGTGATTATACAATTATTCATGTACAATTTGTGTCCGATCTCTCTTGCGAAAGTACGCGAAAATTTGAATCTCGCGAAAACAAAGTGGTGTACATTAAGTGTACTTACGGCAGTATGGCTGACCGTCTTCAGGCGTTAGATGTACAATTAGCGTACTTACGACAGTATGACCGCACGCCTCCAGGCGTTATATGTACAGTAAGTGTACTAACGACAGTATGACCGTCCCTCTTCAGGCGTTATTTGTACAGTAAGTGTACTAACGACAGTATGACCGCCCCTCTTCAGGCGTTATATGTACAGTTAGTGTACTTACGACAGTATGACCGCACGCCTTCAGGCGTTATATTTACAGTTAGCGTACTAACGACAGTATGACCGCACGCCTTCAGGCCTTATATGTTCAGTTAGCGTACTTACGACATGATGGCCGCCCGTCTTCAGGCGTTATATTTACAGTAAGTGTACTAACGACAATATGGCCGCCCGTCTTCAGGCGTTATATTTACAGTAAGTGTACTTACGACAGTATGGCCGCCCGTCTTCAGGCGTTACATCCCATTGGTAGTTGATGAAGTAGAGTTGAAGTCTTGGGACATTGCACATCGTTTTGTAGTAATGCCAACATCGGTCATGATTGTCACAGCATCTGGAAATATTAATCACAACAATGGCGGAAAAACTAATAACATGCAATAGTACATTAATTAATTGTTTTAAAATCCAAAGTGAAGCAAAAAGTTTTCTATCTGCAATTACTAACACTAATATTTCACAATAGATATTTTGTTGTAAAAGCCAAAATGACCCCCCCCCCCCAAAAAAAAAAAAAAAAAAAAAAAAAAAAATCGCGAACTTATGAAAGCTTATGTGTTACAATTCATGTACAAAATATCTTATAGTTCAGTACCAATGTAATGAAATGATTTTGTTCTTGGCTATATAGTGTTGGAGGTTCTATAAATTACTATTATCTGAAAAATGTCATAGAACAGTTTACATGAACATTACTTCAGACTTCATGAAACAATGTTATGTTTTGAAATGTAAAGACAGTAGTAAGAAATGTAGAGGTGACGAAAACGATAGAAACAACCACAATTACATTGAAAACCATTCGTTAAACTTACTGGTCTATGGGGTCTACTGGGGGCTTGTTTCCCCTAAAGGGTCCACAGTTGTTTCCATAGAACAATAAGCGATAACATGGAAATTCATCACCGATCTCCAATTTGGCCATTCTGCATAAGTCATGAGCGGCTCGACGACTGCGGATGTGTCTGGCAATACCTTTATTAAAGGTTGATAAAGAATAACGCATGAACAAACAAACGATACCTGACATAATCTATTCTTTTCGTGTTTCTAGTTCAAACACAGAAATCCATATAAACAGTATAGCGATTAGAGAAAAGCGGAATTACTCGGAGAAAAGCAACCGACCTCTGATCAGTACCCTGCGAATAACCCTCATATGCATGCATTTTCAATTGATATGTAACTTAATTTACAAGACATAAAACAGTTTCTATTTGGGTTGACAACTTATGAAAAAAATCTTTATTCATAATATACTCAATTAATACATGTACTGCATATCACCAAAATTACTGACTTAATGTACATCATTATATTTATATACATTACAAACTCTACTATTTATACACAAGCACTGGAACATTTTCCCAGACGGTAGTTGATGATTTATAAGTAGAGATAAAGAGTAATGTAACGTACTTAATTTGGCACAATCAATTGTTAACTCTAGATTACTACGATAACTATGCATAATCTTAATGACTGCTATATTTACGACATAAAATAATGTCGTGCCGTCACAATAAAAACAATGACGTTGCGTATTGATTTGGAAAAAAATAATCCCTTGGGAACTCAATGGAATCGTACGTATAAACGTGTTTTATTTTATCAAGCAGTCTGAAAAATTAATTATAAGAATGTATGTTTATATTTTTAAATCTATCGAGATATGAAATAAATTTTGCTTGCAAACTTTTGTGATAATCCGCTACGTGGATTCACACAATTTGCAAACAAAATGTATTTCATAACCCGATGAAATTAAATCATAGTGCTATCAATGCTTTATTGAACTTACAATACAGAAACAATTTCTGTTTTGGTTGATAGCCTATGAATAATTTCTAGATCGATATCAAACAGGTGACCGCAGTGATAACTATGCGTAATCATAATAATTGTTATACTACAAATGTAACTACATAAGATAATATGTAAGTAGCGCAGCCTATTTTATCTAGATTGTAATGATTGTTATACTAGTTACATAAAATAATATGTAACTGGCATAGCCTATTTTTATCTTAATTTTAATGATGTTTATACTAACTCCATAAAATAATATGTAAGTAGCGCAGCCTATTTTATCTTAATTGTAATGATGTTTATACTAACTACATAAAATAATATGTAATTAGCGCAGCCTATTTTATCGTAATTGTAATGATTGTTATACTAGCTACATAAAATAATATGTAACTGGCATAGACTATTTTTATCTTAATTTTAATGATGTTTATACTAACTACATAAAATAATATGTAATTAGTGCAACTTATTTTATCGTAAACTTACTGATTTGTATACTTACTGTATAAAATAATATATAAGTAGCGCAGCCTATTTTATCGTAATTGTAATGATTGTTATACTAGTTACATAAAATAATATGTAACTGGCATAGCCTATTTTTATCTTAATTTTAATGATGTTTATACTAACTCCATAAAATAATATGTAATTAGCGCAGCCTATTTTATCGTAATTGTAATGATTTTTATACTAACTACATAAAATAATATGTAATTAGCGCAGCCTATTTTATCGTAAATTCGTTGATTTTTATACTTACTATATAAAATCATATGTAATTAGCTCAGTCTATTTTATCGTAATCGTAATGATGGGTATACTAACAACATAAAATAATATGTAATTAGCCCAGCCTATTTTATCGTTATCGTAATGATGGGTATACTATCTACATAAAATAATATGTAATTAGTCCAGCCTATTTTATCGTAATCGTAATGATGGGTATACTATCTACATAAAATGATATGTAATTAGCGCAGACTATTTTTATCGCAACTGTAAAGATTGTTATAATAAATACACAAAATGATATGTAATTAGCGCAGCCTATTTTTATTTTTATTTTAATTATGGATATACTAACTATATAGATAATATGTAATTAGCTTAGCCTTTTTTATCGTAATCGTAATGATGTTTATACTAACTACATAAAACAATATGTAATTAGCTCAGCCTATTTTATCATAAAGAGTCTGGCGCGAAAATCGATAATATTAGGCCACACCAATTTGTTCCCTAGTTCTTCGGGATTTCCCGCCCCTAAAATGGAAAAGTTAGAAAATAAAATTAATAAAAAAAAATTACCGCCCCTATTTCAGATGCTCGGAAATCCGAAGAACGAATGTCGAATTTTCACTTCCCGTTTCTTGTCTGTGCTTTAGACAAGCTGAATACCTTATCACTTGAGCGCTTAAATCGGTAAGAAAACGAAAGTTTAAGCGCCAAAGGAAACCAGATTAAGAAAAACAAAATGCAAAAATGGCGGGTGTTTATGTCGCAACTGTGAGAACTTTTGACAGAGATGTTGTTGTTCCCTGTACCGTAAGACGTTTAAAGATTTGTTCGATTCTATAAATGCAAATAACGAAAATGTGATCGATGTGGTATACATACAATTACATGCTTCATAGATA
This sequence comes from Argopecten irradians, assembly GCF_041381155.1. Taxonomy (NCBI): domain Eukaryota; kingdom Metazoa; phylum Mollusca; class Bivalvia; order Pectinida; family Pectinidae; genus Argopecten; species Argopecten irradians. Next base: position 9,362,860 of record NC_091147.1, on the reverse strand, counting down.
ATCCAATGCTTTAGTTTACGAATTTATTTTCTTTTTATGTAGTATTAATTGGCATCAACCTTTTATTAGTTTTTGTTTTACTTTTACTTCATATCATGCCAACAACAACAAAACATGGCATAAATCTCCTTCCAACTTTAGAATGTTTTTTTTTGTATTGAATATTTGTTATCAAAGATGAAAGCAAGGTCACAGAAACTAATATAAGAATTAACAGGTTGGACACATGTAAATGTATTGCTATCATAGCGATATATAGCTAAAATAGTTATTTATAGCTATACGAAACTGGCGAAAAACAACATTTCTGGAGATAAAAATTCTTGCGCTCAAAACCGACTCCTGAAACTTGCAGGGAATGTGTATAAGGATAATTTGAACACTATGCAACCACTTTTCGTTCGAAACAGTAGAGCAATAATTACCTTAATTAGCTTAATTATACCTCATCAAAACTGCTTTCTATATGTTTGAATGATTGTTATAAAAAATCATTGCAAGTTTCAGGAGTCGGTTTTGGGCGGAAGCATCTTTATCTTCAAAAATGTTGTTTACCGTCAGTTTTGTATAGCTATAAATAGCTATTATAGCTTTATATCGCTATAATAGCAATACATTTACATGTGCCCAACCTGATTAATGCAATTGAAATTAATATGTCAGATGATATTGAATGCTTCTATAGTTTTGCATGACTAGTCAAGATTATATCTATACTGTGATTTTTAATATCTAATATATTTACATTTGATTTTGTGTGACTCTAAAACGATCCAATTATTACATTTGCATACTTGAAAATTCTTTTTTAAAATGTAAATTCATATTTTCATATACGCATATGTTAACCTTTTGTTCTATTGGATGTGGCAAAATTTTATAGGTTCGACCAAATATTGTAGATCAACAATATTTATGATTCTCCTATAGTGTTTTAGTAGAGTTCCACCTGGAGAAGAAATAAAAACACTGTTGATTTATAGTATAGATATATTTTAATTTGATAATTAATTTTTTTTTCAATGCCAAGGCATGGCAGTCAGGTATTATTGTTGTTAATAAATGTTGAATTTATCATTATATTGATTTTTACCTTGTTCTCTTAAAATCTTTGCACATGAACATTGTTCAGACAACAATTAATCTTTCAGACAAGTCAAAAGTACAGAGGCCATGGATATTATTTATATCTTTTCTTTTGACTCTCAAAACATAAAATGCTACAACCTGCATGTAAATAAAACACAAATATAATTGATTTAGCCTTGTGTTAATGTTTGTGTATATCATATTCTCATTTTTGATACCACTCGCCCCATTTTTTTGGAAAATTAAAATTAAAAAAAAAAAAAAAAAAAAAAACACCCACTCGCCCCCACTTTTTCCCCCCGAAATCCCGAAGAACTATTTTTCAAATTGGTGTGGCCTTAACATCAGTTAACAGTACCTTTCCCGGCGGTGACCAGTCCAAACAAGACAAAAGCAAGCAGGATTTCAAGTGACGCCCTCATTTTCTGTAACAGAAGAAGGAAAGACAATACTTCATTAACGATATTTCATACGAAACCCTCTTGAACAGATACCTATGTAACATTTAACAAATTATCACAACCATAATCATTCTGGATATTCTAATTACCCCTGGACCATGTCGCAGCAAATCTGAAGGTTTTTTTGTGCAGCAACAGATCTGTCAGGTAGTATTAACCTTTGATATCTAAATAATCCAATAACGGTACACTGTATGGCTTTGAAATTGGGTGTAGGTCTCTGTAATCTCCGAAAAAAGTCTATGTAGGCCGGCCTGTGATTGTTTAGAGATTGTTTCCCCTGAAATGTCTTCAGTTTCACTTTGACATAGTCCAGAGGTGGATATAAAGACAATGATAGCAAGTAACGACTGGATCATTATGAATGTGAGTCATAACAGAAAATGATTGTGACATTTAAATATCAATTATTATCTTGTATATGAAGTTAGCATAGAAGTCATTGCCGATAGATGACAGTGGTTATTGAAGCCCCAAAAACAACTGATATTTTGTTGTTTTGAATAACGCCTTATATAATTATCATGTTTCATAAAAGAAGGCAAAATGACATGAATGCAAATGGTGGTCGCAACAAGAAATCCATAATTTGTGATTTGCACCGTATGGGTAATATTTCGTTAAAATGTACTCACATGAATATATGTGATAAGGTTATATATTTCCATTGTGTACCAAGAATTAATAAGAATATATCAAAAATGCATCTTAATACAATTGCCATTTTAGTCTATTTTTTTCTATCTATTTTTCTTAGAAATTTCGATAAATTGATTTTGAAGTATTATTAATAAGTTTTCGTTGTTTCGTAATTGTTATAAAAGTGATCGAACATATGATGGCTTACCATAAACATTTCTATCCATGAAAACATTTGAAAGCTTCGAACTACGAAATATTTTCATATTCAGTATAACTTAACATAAACTTGTGGAGTATTACTATAGATTTGGTGGAAATATGATTGTGTGTAAATTTGATTAATTTTGTTTTCTTGGCGCCAGACCTTGTCTCCAACTATTTTCTATGGAAAATAAAAATCAAATTTATCATAATTTTTAAAAATATTATGATATTTACATTTGAACAACCTAAAATGTCCACGGCTTGCCTAAGGTGTTTTTTAAAAGGCTATTATGTGATCTAGACAAGATCTTCTTTGCAACTTTTATGAAATTTGTTTAAATAATATGAAAAGTGATTCGATATATATATCTCTATATATTACCGTACAGCCGCATATTTTTGAGGGATGATATAGTCTTTGAACTGGGTCGCGAAATTTCAATCCGTTAAATATCAAAACCCGTAGATTTTTTTTTAATTTGATTATATAATATAGATACAATTTAAGATCAATTGAGAAATCTCGAAAATGTTTGCCTGCAAAATTACAATATAAAATTTAAGACAAATCGTGAAATTTTGATTAGCTAATTTCTTTTTTTTATTTCAGGTCAAAATCGCGAAAAGTTTTGCCTCCAAAATCCACCAGCTATACGATATTTAGTTCTATTATAATCGTATTCATCTAAAGATAATAATTCAATAAAGTCATTCATATATCTGATTGAATGAGAAGATCAAGTAATGACCACAATTAAAGCTCACCTGTACCAATGGCTTCCCTACAAGAGGTCACACGACCTATATACCATAGTAACTCTCCACACGTGTCCGTGTAACTGAACCAGGATACCAAGTTTCGCGCCCTATTTATATCTCAAAGTGACAACAATAATTACGTATCGAGATGAATTACTCCTCCCCCGGTACACCAAACCTATAAATTAATCATGAACAGACATCTTTCCTTCAGAATCGTAAATGCACTTTAAACTATATTCGGTCTATTTTTGACGTTTTGAATGCATTCTTATATATTTAACAAAGCATGACAACATGCGTTTTTTTTCTATTACATGCTTTTTTCCTGTGAAACTTTTTTATTTCCCCTGCTAGAAAAGGTAGATTAAACATTATTGTATGATATAACAATAACATTTTCTTTTATCATTCCGTCTGTAGACCTTTAAACAAATGCTCACACGTAGACAATAAACCATCACAATGTCATTGTTCGGTCTGACCTACATTACATCACGAAGAATGCCATTCAGGTAAAATCCTATGTTAAATGTACCGATATGATAACACTCCAACGTTATTTGTCACGTACAAATTGTCAATATCATATAAATTAATACAGATAAGAAAATCTTAAACCAATGTTATAGTTAGTACAATATATAATATGTCTAATCACAGTTACCTATTTCCTTGTATGGATATTTTGGAAGGAATGAAACACTGAATATTCCCGTAATAATTTATATGTTAGCAATTCGAGAGTATGCCTATAATTTGCATGTTTTTGTTTGTTTATTTGTTTTTGTTTGGGTTTTTTTGTTTTTTGTTTTTTGGGTTTTTGTTTTGTTTTGTTTTTTTGTTTTTTTGTTATTTAGGTGGGTTTTTTTGTGTTTTTTTTTTATTATTTGCTTGGATTATTTATTTATTTTTTGGTTAACTGACTTATTGATGTTTATAACTTAATTAGCCTTGGTAGATGATGCATGGATATGAAAGAAACACTACTCGGTCCAGAACATATGGTTTGAATAAAAAAGAATGTCGCTGTTTTTCCCATGATTCATTATTACGGCTAAGCGATTCTGAGTTATATTTTAGTTAGGTTAATCATTACTTAAGTGTTTGATTTCTCTGGCTTTTTCATGTATTTTTCATACACGATACCACCATTGTAAACAAGATATATATACGTAAAAACTACTTCTGAATTAGGTCGACGTAACTTTTAAAACAACAAAATGAGACAGTGTTTGTGTACTAGAACAATACACACATATTTCAAGCTTGCTCAGCCGTCTGTAACCGCAACCAATTAATTAACATTATTTTTTTCTTTTGCTTTAGCATGCGTGAACGAAAGGTATTCCATTGAATCTAGATATTGGAGACGACCTATATGTTGACCTCTAACTGAATTTGCTCCAGTAAACATCAGGCACACACATATATAATTTGTCATACTCGCCTTCTTGGCAATCATGTTACCTACCAAGCACAGTTTGCATTCATATAATATATAATCCGCAGCTGCTTATTATGACGTCATTGTAACTATGACGTCACAATTGTGGTACCAGCGATCACAGAAAATGGCTGTTCAAATGGCTGTTCCATCCTTGAAGATAATGAAAGATTTATTCATTAGAAATGCAGAATCCTTTGATATTTCGTCATAAAATTGTAACCAAATGTAAATGTAAGCATTGAACGTCTTTCAGTTGGCATTCATGTCCCAAATGAATGCCAACTGGCACATAGGCAAATTCAACATGAAGCGCTTCATGGAATATGCCTGTGTCCAGTTGACATTCATATGGGCTGTTAATGCCAACTGAAAGACGTTCAATGCTTAAATATTATCACTGTTTCAATAACTTATATGAAACAATCAAACAAAGACGTTGCTAGAAAATGGTAAATGCTTTAAGCTATGTATATTTATGAGCTATACTGGTGTAGATTGTTCAGCGGTATGCTTGATGGGTGCTGAAAGGTCTTGTAAGACTAATTTTTCAGGAGGATTAGTAGAATATTTCCCTACCTAGAGGGTGTGACAACGAAATCACAACCCGCGAGATAATTCTTGAAAGTTGAATACTCAGGAATTGCCCCGAGGGTTGTGATTTCGTTATCATATCCTCATAGGTGGAGAATTATTTTTTTTCTCTCATACACAAAAGAAAAAGTAGAGATAATATCCCAAAAGAAGCATTTTCACGCCGACATGAACATGGTTCCTTCGTCTGCATGTCAATATTGATGACGTCGTCGACAATGCAAGCCACGGACACACCGCAAGTCATGACGTAACATATTTGTCTTCAGCGTTAGCGCGCGCCATCTGTCATACCCTAGTGGTTGACAGAGAAATCTCTCACTGCTAAAATCACAGACAAATCAGTGAATGGTGGGAGAATAGGATATCACTCTCTACTTGATAGACCAATGCGTATTTTTCTCCAATTCTAAAATCGAAAAAAAACCAGTTATTTATCCTTATGTAATTGAGATTACACAGCGAGTGACTGTTGGATATGGAATTTATTTCACACGACTTATTACATATGGAATTTATTTCCCACGATCTATTACATATGGAATTTATTTCCCACGACTCATTACATATGGAAATTATTTCCCACGACTTATTACATATGGAATTTATTTCCCACGATCTATTACATATGGAATTTATTTCCCACGATCTATTACATATGGAATTTATTTCCCACGACTTATTACATATGGAATTTATTTCCCACGACTCATTACATATGGAAATTATTTCCCACGACTTATTACATATGGAATTTACTTTCCACGACTTATTACATATGGAATTTATTTCCCACGATCTATTACATATGGAATTTATTTCCCGCGATTATTACATATGGAATTTATTTCACACGATTTATTACATATGGAATTTATTTCACACGATTTATTACATATGGAATTTACTTCCCACGACTTATTACATATGGAATTTACTTTCCCCGACTTATTACATATGGAATTTATTTCACACGACTTATTACATATGGAATTTATTTCACACGACTTATTACATATGGAATTTACTTTCCACGACTCATTACATATGGAATTTATTTCACACGACTTATTACATATGGAATTTATTTCCCACGACTTATTACATATGGAATTTATTTCCCACGACTTATTACATATGGAATTTATTTCCCACGACTTATTACATATGAAATTTATTTCACACGACTTATTACATATCGAATTTATTTCACACGACTTATTACATATGGAATTTACTTTCCACGACTGTTACATATGGAATTTATTTCCCACGACTTATTACATATGGAATTTATTTCCCACGATCTATTACATATGGAATTTATTTCCCACGACTTATTACATATGGAAATTATTTCCCACGACTCATTACATATGGAATTTACTTCCCACGACTTATTACATATGGAATTTATTTCCCACGATCTATTACATATGGAATTTATTTCCCACGACTTATTACATATGGAATTTATTTCCCACGACTCATTACATATGGAATTTATTTCCCACGACTTATTACATATGGAATTTATTTCCCACGACTTATTACATATGGAATTTACTTCCCACGACTTATTACATATGGAATTTATTTCCCACGACTTATTACATATGGAATTTATTTCCCACGACTTATTACATATGGAATTTACTTTCCACGACTTATTACATATGGAATTTACTTCCCACGACTTATTACATATGGAATTTATTTCCCACGACTTATTACATATGGAATTTATTTCCCACGATTTATTACATATGGAATTTATTTCCCACGACTTATTACATATGGAATTTATTTCCCACGACTTATTACATATGGAAATTATTTCCCACGACTCATTACATATGGAATTTATTTCCCACGACTTATTACATATGGAATTTACTTCCCACGACTTATTACATATGGAATTTATTTCCCACGACTTATTACATATGGAATTTATTTCCCACGACTTATTACATATGGAATTTATTTCACACGATTTATTACATATGGAATTTATTTCCCATGACTTATTACATATGGAATTTATTTCCCATGACTTATTACGAGTTATTGTTTAAAAGTAACTATTGTGAAATAAATTCCACATCCAATTCTTCGAGTCGTTTTACGTATTTCTACCATGATAACATCTGTAGCGGACTGGGTCGATCATCTGTGACCAGGTAGCTCAGCGGTAGAGCATTCGGTTAGTGTTTGGAGTGTCCCGGGCTCGAATCCCGCTACATTTTGTCCTTTCTTGTTACGTGTTTGATGACACATGCAAGTAATTGATATCTTCGTAGGCAAAAACAAAATCATTAATTTAAAAAAATCATGATTGCATAAAAACCATATTGGTAACAAATGATGTATTCACATTTGATGAACGTCTTTTTATATATATATCGATAGTTACTGGAACAATAAACTACTCTTAATTGAACTATATAATACTTCATTATATGCAGTCAAGTTTACGGTGAAGGGTCCTCTATTTACCGCTAAATAATTATTAAACGTGATTTAAATCTACAACTGGCCTCGTATGACAAGACGTAACACTGATCAAGGCTAATTATGAGTTCAGAGTTGGTGGGAAAGCGTGGTGCACCGTCATACATCCGGTTTAGACAGCGATTTGTTCTGCAAGCAGCGATCGGGATTGCAGTATCATGCTATAATGACATAATTCATCATTCAATGATTGATGACGTTTTAACAATTTGTGACGTGACAGTGAGAAAAAGAATAGTTCGGGTCAAAGTTTATAATCTCGATCAAACAAAAGAACGGAAGATCATATTCTACTAGTCCAACATCCGGCACCTTTATAAAATGACATGAGATTGGAATAACACGACGCTATTATCGTGCAACACACTTAGAGGACGAGGTTTACTCGCAACAACCACGTGATTGACACGAAAGTAGGCGGAGTTTGATAAGAAAACCGCGGTATCATTTTTTTTTAAATTACACCAGTTTTACATACAAAAATGAACTGATAAATTTACATTCTTGCTTTGGCCAATTTTTAACTCGGAGAATTGGAGGAAATGAAACCTATACAAAAGACTGGCTACTAGTCTCTAGAATATTAAACAAATCACTAAAAATTGGCTTGATTATTTTTGTCTCTACTACATGCCTGATTCCTAAGTTTTAAACTAGGGGGAGATAATCTAGAAAAGAACTCTGCTGAGAAAGTCTTATCAGCAACTTAGGGTCTGGTGGCCAGTTTAACTTGGAGAATGAAACCTATACAAAAACAGTCTCTGTTTTAAGAGAGAGGAAATTTTGGCGATGAAAAGCGATGCTGTCTGTTTCTTTAGAAGTATGTGCCTAAAATGACCCGAGAAAGAATAAATGGTTGGTTAATATGCACATTGATTTGGACCCACCAAGAAAAAATAAATAAAATTTTGATTGGGACGCTTTATCATGGAAATTGGATGACATGATAGCAGTGATTCAGTGTCATTTTTGTGATGAATGCAACAGACTGGAAATACATCTTGTAAAAATGAGATTGCCTTCGGTCTCTTCATTGAGACGTCCGATACCACATTGAAGACAATAATAAGTAACAATCATATTAGAGTTATTTCCCTTAATATAATCAAACTGTAATGGACATCGGCTGATCATTGATGGCCAGGTAGCTTAATTGGTTGAGCAGCTAATGCTCAGGGGGTTTCGTGTTCGAGTCCCGGCTAGGCCTATTCCACTCCTACTAAGGATGTTTGTATCTTGTACGACTGTCTTGTTATGTATTTGGACAACAGTTTGAAATTTAACAATTGTACATTCAACAATGCTTCGTTTGATGCAAGAATATTCATAACACACTTGTGCCAATATCCAATATAGCGACTAGTCTGAAACAGGAGAATAACCTGAAAGCCAACAACAAACCATATCAACAGCGTAAATCGATTAAATTTGATAAAATACAACACACATTTTCTGTTTCACATGAAGACGGATTATACCGGTTAGATTAATAGTAAACCATTCAAAGAGAGACAACTCAAATCTCACTAAATAACTAAACGATTTTCTCTGATTTTTAATGACCATTTTTTAAATCCATTTTACCTGTACAAAACGGCTTTTAATTTTTAAAATGGGAATGTAAAACAAGATCGATAATTTTGTAGAGTCCTAAAAATTATTAACTTACTGTTAATACTACATTTATCATCACCTTCTGAACGATTTGATTAAAATAAATAAAATGTTTATTTTCATAACGCGGGTCGTATTATGTTTCCCGCCGTCGTCCTAAATACCGCGCGGTAGTTGACTATTACTGCGCCAGACGGCAAAACAGCGAATTGACTCTCCACTGTTTTCATATATTACACAGGAAATCTTGCATATGTTTGGTGTCGTAACCTTATTTTAGATCATCGGTATGCATTTTCTGATGTTATTAATGTTTTTTAAGAAACCTTTATATTTTGCTCCGGAAAGGTAATGGGCCTTTAAATCCATTTTACCTGTACAAAATGGGTCAAAATCAATGCCACATTTTACGACGTGATTTAGCATTGCTAACTGGGGAAAATGATCATATAATAGTAAAGAATGTCTGATTCCATCCGCGATACTCCGAAATCTGAACCAATCACAAACCAGCAAAAATTTCCTTTGACGACTACAGAGAGTACGGTGGCTGATTTGTGCCATTTCGTCTTTTCGTCTTTTCGTCTTTTCGCCCCGAAAAGACGGAAATTAAAAAACCTTAAATTTCGTCTTTTCGTCCCGAAAAGACGAAATTTAACAAATTTAAATTTCGTCTTTTCGCGGCGAAAAGACGAAAACTCAAACACGAAAAGACTAAAGTGATACACGCTAATTAGCGACTTTAATTTTCGTCTCAGAGTTTTCGCCTTCAAAAATCTCGTCTTTTCGCCTTCAAAAATCTCGTCTTTTCGTCTTTTCGTCTTTTCGCCCCGAAAAGACGAAAATTAACAACCTTAATTTTCGTCTTTTCGTCTTTTCGTCTTTTCGCCCCGAAAAGACGAAAATTAACAAACCTAATTTTCGTCTTAAAATTAACAAACCTTAATTTTCGTCTTTTCGTCTTCCGGTCCGGTGTGGAAGTCCTTTTGAAATCTTTTTATCTTAATATTGACTTAATTGTTTAATATGAAAGCATCAAAGTAGTTAATGATAACAATCGATTTATTAAATTGATAGTATTACAAGTATCTTCATCAATAACTAAGATTAGAAGTTTTAAAACATAAGTCAACATGTATGTTTACAGCAGTTACGTAGATTTCTCACACGTGGCATATGCCACGTGCCACTAACAGATTCATCATTCCGCAAATCTTTTAGCGTGATTGATACATTTTCTAAAATTCATTAATATCTTATTTTTTGTGTTCTAATCGCCCTATTTAGCAATTACGCTTATCAAAACATTGCCGTGTATATGTTAGGACATAATGAACTTAAGATGCTAAACATAGTACTTACAGGAGTTGCCTCCCCTACACAACTTGAAAAAAAAGTTGTCGGCTGGTAATATTTGAAAGCGTTTGAACCACGGATCAACTTGTTAACAAAATATTTTTATGAAAGACAACTCGTGAAGACTTTGAGTTTAAAAGAAGGATTTGAACCAAGAAATTGCTCAAATACAGTAAATTATAACAGTCAATCAGTAGGTATAATGTACTGTATATCATTTGAAAAGACATTTTGACCACATACATGACATGGTCTTCATCATAATTGTACATTAGAAATTACATTATAATCTCCGTCGTATATGAAAGATGACAAAGTATATCTGTGATTTGTAATTTTTCGGAGCGAAAAGACGAAAATAAAGGTTTGTTAATTTTCGTCTTTTTGGAGCGAAAAGACGAAAATACGAAATTTAAGGTTTGTTAATTTTCGTCTTTTCGCCAGGAAAGACGAAAAGACGAGATTTTAGGAGGCGAAAAGACGAAAATTAAAGGCGGTAATTAGCGTGCTTCACTTTCGTCTTTTCGTGTTTGACTTTTCGTCTTTTCGACTTTTCGGGGCGAAAAGACGAAATTTAAATTTGTTAATTTTCGTCTTTTCGAAGCGAAAAGACGAAAAGACGAGAATTAAGGTATTTAATTTTCGTCTTTTCGGGGCGAAAAGACGAAATGGCATAAATCAGCCACCAAAAGAGAGAGCGACGCCCAACTTCAAAGCCACACAGTCAACCACAGTGTACCGTTATACGGCTCTTTTGTGTACATCAAAGGACTGAATTACCTGTTCTGTTTTGTTGCCTCGTTTTTACTATGTGATAGTCCAGGGTGTAGAGATCGTAAGTGATCACAACCCCTGGAGTATCGAGGATGGGCTGATTCTTTTTCATGGTTTTAACGTAAACATACTTACTATGGCGTCTGATAACGTCAGTAGATCATGGTATGGATATCAGGAGAGAAATGTCCTAATAAGGCGCGAACATTGTGTAGGCATTTTATTTCAATGTTGATGACGACGTTCACTCTAAGGTATTTATGCAACAATGAAGTGATTTTATTTTGTAGGGGTCCGAAGTTTTGTTTGAGAGGTAGTGCCACTTGATATTTATTGTTATTATTGTAATCCTCGATATTCCAGTGGTTACTATCACTGTCGTCATGTTAACCCCTTGAATATACCATAGCGGTTCTATGTTCTTTGATGTACATAAAATCGAATAACGGTACACTGTATAGCTTTGAAGTTGACCGTCACTCTCTCGAAACTTCAATTCCAATATGAAATATTCCAGAATATGACGTCAGTGATAGATAGTCCTTTGGAATATCGAGGATGTATCATTTTGTGCTCGTGTTACTATAAAGATTCATATTTTAAGTGTTTTGTATTACCATTAACTTAGATCTAGATTTGTTTAATATTGCCATCAGCGAATCATAATTGTTCACTTGACTTAAATGCATTAAAAATCATTCATATTTCATCATATAATAACCTTTTGAAGGAATCAGTACTTTACAATTAAGAATATATTTCAAATATATTTCAGATGTGCAACAAAAATGTCGCATCGAATGAAACAAATGTCTCTTCTATGCGTTTTTGTAGTTGCAGTACCTGATGAGAATCGTTTGGTTTATTTTGTTGAAAGGCGTATCATCATATAATATTTAAATTTTTGGTAGGGTGCTCCTTCATAAACTTGATTGTACGATTTCACTCATTGGAACATGTAGGAGAAGCCACTCGTTAGGATCTCCGATCCGACTTGTAGATACCACAAGGAGGAAAACATTATTCCATCTTTGCATATTACAGAGTTAGCTTCCTTGTGGGTAGGTATCGATTGTTACGTCATTATTTTGTGAACGCAATTCACGTCGTTTTCTCCGAAACGTATGAAGTTACGCTCGCAAACACATGACGTCACAATCAATACCTACCCGCAAGGGCAGATATCTCTGTAATAGAGAGCGCGAGTTCGGCCCGTTCGCGAAGCGAACTCTTGTGATAGAGGTGTCTCCCTAACGTTATTCTATGTAAATCATCCAATATATGTAGAGTTGGAAAACTTTCTCAAAAACCGGAAACAGGAAGTCAACACAAGATCCAGCATCGCGCAAGACAGTATCTAAAGTCACACTCTCGCGTGATTACAAAATCACACTCTCGCGTGATTACAAACAAGTAACGCTTGGAAAAATACAAAATGAAAACATTGGTGAAAGATAAACCTTCCAATTTATTCTTACCTGAATCTAACAATTACATTTTGTCCTGAATCTTAACTTAAAAGCCGTTTTACGTGAGCAGTTGCTTCGGAATTTTCCGCCTGGCAACGGAGAATGACGTTGAGATATAATTTGTAGCCGCAGTCACGTATTTTTGCAGAAAGTGAAAGTAGAAGTATCCTATGTTCATTATTGTTTTTCTTGTGATAAACTCAATGCCAGTAATTAAGCAAAGCTATTATTCTAATAATTAATAATTCTATAAATGGTTTCTAGCAGTACAGTTATTCAGCGCACCCAATAAGCTATAAAAACAAAACACATAATATCGATAAGACTGATGGGTCAGGGGAGAGTACTCTTTCGCCGTTGGAAATCCTTTATTTAGATCTACCTGGCATATTTCTATTTAGTTAAACATTAAAAAAACGAAAGAATGGATTAACTGCTGCGCTCTCAGATAGGCTTTGCCTAAAATTATATTATGGAATAACTGAAATCGGTGAAAATGATGTCTAGATCATAAAACTGGGCAAATGAAATATGTATTTTGTAAGAGCGCAGCTCTCTGCGCGGCCGAAGGCCGCGTAGAGCGAAACTATACTAACCATAACACGTGTGTGAGCATATAGATTCCAATACATTCCAGTACCCCTTGGACTTTGAAATTGTGTCCCGCGGGAAAAGTCTCGCGCCTCCATGTAGGCAGCCATATTTTAATTCTCGTTATCAGCACGACGAGATTTGAAATTTATGTACTAGACTAAATGTTTTATCAGTATACGCTTTAAAATTACTGTAAGTAGTCTAAATTTACACATATACAAGAACAACGCAATAAATGTACTGGTCCAATATATACTGTGTATGTTTTCAAGCGCAGAGCACCGTCAGCAGTGACGTCACAAAACCTGACGCCAAAGATGACGGCACAGATTCGCGCGTATTTTTGATAGCATGGCATGTTGCCAAGTTTTCTCTGCATCTGATAAAAACAAGATTGAAGTATATTGAACTATTTCATTTAGATTATTTTTAATTCTTTCTAACTATTGATAGTATGTGCATGTCAGTGAAATATTTTATTGTTAATCTCGTAGAAAAATATAGACAATATAAAGTTATGATATTATAATCTTTTACATGTAGCTGTAAAAAGTTATGATATTATAATCTTTTACATATAGCTGCGCTCTTCTGAGGCTTTGCCTTAAATTCATATTAATAGCAATTACAACTAAATAAAAGGCTGTCTAGAACTGGTTGTAGGTTTGTGGCTAGGTTAATAGCATAAGTCTCTTTCATGTATGTGGATTTGAAGGATAGAATAACCTTCCCGAGGATCACAAAATGTAGTAATACATGCGGAGGGTTTTACAACGTTTTGTGATTTCAAAAGGTAGACTGTTCCTATCCTTCACATCCACGTGTGGAAGAATATTTTTCTCTCATGCCTCGACGTTAATTACAGTTTAACAATTATGATAGCCCGCCATTTAGAGTAATAAATTTGAAGTAGACCACAACTGCAGATAAATTATCCATACATGAAAAGTTGTTGTTTGCATTCTTTATAGTACAACTAGCCTTGTTTCTGAAAAATAATGTTAAGATTGATAATATAAATAGTAATTTTGTTGACGATGTAATGTCAAGAGGCTGCATTTCATCGTTAGCCATGCAATACAGCTTCGGCCAACTTGAGCGTATTGCATGAGACCAACCAGTATTACATCCGTAGGTATGAGTGAAAGGGTTAGGCGACATGAGTCTATTGCATCGGATAAACCAGTGTTCAACCCGTAGGTTTGAGAGAATTATGCACATTCCTATAGATAAATTCACTTTCAGGGGTCTACAATTTCTTTATCTATATCTCTCTTTAATAAAAAATATACTTATCATCAAAGGCACTTTAACACAATAGCTGCATTAAATTTCACATAATATAACTCTGTTGGTAATCAATACCATTCAATCGCATTTATAACACATGACGTTTATTCATGACACTGGATGCGATAAAAGGGGCGTAACTCATACAAGAATTAATCTACTGAATAGCATTGATGTAAAAAAAAAAGTATTCCAGAAATT
This sequence comes from Argopecten irradians, assembly GCF_041381155.1. Taxonomy (NCBI): domain Eukaryota; kingdom Metazoa; phylum Mollusca; class Bivalvia; order Pectinida; family Pectinidae; genus Argopecten; species Argopecten irradians. Next base: position 9,347,852 of record NC_091147.1, on the reverse strand, counting down.
TAGTCTTAAAAAACGAACTATGCTCAATTTTAGACCCTGTTTTATATCACTTCATAGGTGTACTTACACATATTTTTTTTCGATAAAAAGGTGTTTATTTATCGGGTCAAACCGTAAGTATTACCGGTAATGTTTACATGACATACGTTACAACCCCTCTGTAGACTTTCTACCCTGAAATGTACAGATTATGGACTAATGGTATAACAACCAACACGATCTACGACTAAACAGTAATGTCTAATGTTAGCCCCGATGCATACATTGGACTTTAACCTTAAAGCAGCATAATCCGTATCTTTCAGGGTCCGTAAATCAACAAAAGAAAATTAGGGTACATATATTATAAAAAGTTATCAACTTTCCCCTAATTACACACCCAAAAAGTCCCGAGTTCAAAAGAAATTAAAGGGCCACTACCTTTCCGAAACGGCTTTTAATTTTTAAAATAGGAATGTAATACGAGATCAATAATTTTGTAGAGTCGCAGAAGTTATTAACTATACGTTTACTAGCACACTTATCATCACCTTCAGAACTGTTTAATTAGATTAAATAAAATGTTAATTTTTATAACGCGGGTCGTTTTATGTTTCCCGCCGTCGTCCTAAATGCCGCGCGGTAGTTGACTATCACTGCGCCAGACGGCAAAACAGCGAAACGAATCTCCACTGTTATCGTACATTAGACAGGAAATCTTGCATATGTTTGGTGTTGTAACCTCATCTTAAGCTATCGATGTATATTTTTCTTTTGTTATTAATGTTTTTAAGAAACCTTTAAATTTTGCTCCGGAAAGGTAGTGGGCCTTTAATGATTAAAAATTCGATATCCAGAGTGTTTGAATATGCATTTTCAATCGTAGACGATCACGTGACTCTCCAGACCAAACGAAATGGCATTGCCCAGTCAAAAGTGTGTCGTTCATGTTACTTCTACGGAAAAAACTTGTTACTTATCATAAACATGTGAATGTTTTGTTATGTGATGGAGCTAAAGAATCCCCCAGATCAATATATATACATTATCGTCGTGTAAAACAATACTTCCATTCGGTCATTTTGAGTGTTTACAATACGGCGATCGGTTGACTATGCTTTGCCTAATTTCCGGGGGCCACCGGAGGGATTTTTGTGGGAACGGTATTTAAACTTCGTATAAAATACGTGTTGCGATACCATACATCGTGCTAGACAAGATAATGAATTGTACAAAAATGTACCAGATATATAAATAATGGTATTGATAAATAATGAAATAGACAAGACACATCGTATTATATAGAGATGAAAATGGTTATCTACATGTAAATCTCTGGTGATATTTTTTAAAAATAAATATCTCAGACGATATTTGACTTGCCTTGGATAACCATATAACTTGTTTTATAAAGGTCCAAATGAAATATAATAATAAATCAAGTAAAATAAGCACGGAGAGCAAACTTGACATAATATGCATTTTCGTTCAGTGTCATATGTACATGTGTATACATGTATTAGTTAAAAAAATCTCCATGTACCGCATAAACGAGTATAAAACTTATACATGTTATTGTATGTATATTTCTGATATTTATGTTGGAAAAGCTCCATGTTCGTTAAAAACATGATGATAAATTTCTGGTGAAACTATAAACATTTGGTTGATTACAGAAAATTAAAAAGAAATAAAAGAAAGAATGGGGTGGAGGTTGCAATAAGGCGGTTTAATGTGTGTTAAAAGTTCTGAATGTCTAACAAGCAATTATGTATATATTTCTGTGTAGATAATGAAGACAGTTCCCTTGATTAAATTTGTGATCTACATGTACATTATAGCTTGCCAATGAACCATATAGCTACCATATAATATGATGTCCAGCCGTGAATTTGCCTCTGAATCCAATGAATCAGAAACATGTATAATGAAAGACCTAGGTGTTTCTTATAAAATTATATTCATGCACAAATAGCACATTCATATACATTGTATAGTGTACATGTAGACATATTGTGCATTGAATTTTAAGTCAATAAAAAAATGACTGGAGTTCAAAATAGCATCCAGTAGTAAATAAGCTGACCATAGCATGTGATTCTCATGTCATCAGAGTAATTACAGTAAAAAAAAATTTTTTATATGTTGTATATAGTCTAACCTGGAGGAAAACCTAACTTTTTTAGTTGTATTTTGTTAGTTTATTTTTATATATTCAAGCAATCATAATTCCTTTAGTGTGATCTTGCTCCAAACACTAAGTGAAGTTGCTAAGAGCTTGTACATGTAGACCTTGATTGACCTGGACTAATTAGAAGTTATTGTCAGTCTATTCCTTTCTAATTCAATCAAAACTTTGCAACTTAAAATAGTCAATAATGAATAATGCAATTTAACAACACGCATCACAGGCTATTGTCTCTACAGATATATAGATATTCTTATATATATGTGCAATCTGTGTATTACACAACAACAAGATTTTTTTTATTACACATAGGGATATATGTATATCTATAGAGCCAAAATCCTGAGATTTGACACTGACGTTTGACCCAAATAACCTTTGATCTAGCTCCAGTCTTGTTTGCTATTTATTTTTCTGTATTTGAACATTTCTAAAATGAACACTACATAATTAAACAACTCAGACAAATGACATATATTATTTTAATTTGTTTATTGTTCATAAATTGGAATTACATCCTTGTCCCATATAAATTATTCAAAAGTTATACATACTAGGTATGTAAACATGCAATAATCATTATTATTCCTTTTTTCATTTGTGTGAAGAAGAAATAAATAATTTGAAAATATCCTGGTGATAATAGTAAAGAATTATGCTAGGTTTGTTCTGTCCTTCCTTCTTGAAAATAATTTCTTTCTGGTTCATAATGGGTACATTACAAAACAGACTTTATTTTTTACTGTCAGTTTTGATCTCAGAGATACATGTACAGTTGTTTTTCCCTTTTATTTTTGGGCGAGCTGCCATCACATCTTGCACTTCTGTCATCTGGTTGAAGGTCCCATACATTCTATAAAGAAAATATGGAGTAAATGTCAGTTATGTACATAGATAAATACTGTATACATGTATGCATGTATATAATCTTTCAGTGTAAGCCTACATGTAAAACAAACTAGTTCCAATTGTTTTCTGTCAAACACAAATTTATAACAATTACACATTTTTTTAAACACGTTTATCAAAATCAAACCTCACTAGATACTAAGTTAGTCATTTCTTGAATTACAGGGGTCTAGGCATTTTCATGTGAAGAATAATGGTACTAATTAGTGCCAGAATTTATGTAGCCTAAATGTATTGGACATAATATATGTATAATACATATTTTAAAAAGTCAATTACTATTCTTTACTTACACCACTTATGATTATTGGTGTGAATTTTATATCATTAAGACCAGCAGATAGGATAACGAGTACGTGACTAAGTGACTGTAAGTCTAAAAAAAATACAATCTTGCATATAGGCCTACGAGCACTGATGAAGTAAGTTTAAAAGTGGCTTCTTTAATACAGTAATATCCATAGCATACAGTAAAAGGATATATATCACTGATATACATAAATACACAAATAGATATCGGAAAAGATAGCACACTCTGACGCTGTAAGCCTGTAACAGTAGCATACACATAACACTGAAGAATGCGATCATCTTTTAAATTAAATAAACGCGTATAATACGACTCTATTAATGCTTCTGTTGTAATCCAAGATTAAATATGTTAAATGTTCCCCAATTTATCAACACTTTTCCTAATTTCTAATCTTTATTTTACTATGGTACCAATTCCAAAAAGCGACCAAACACTTATAGAATATTACTGTTACCCCTTCGGGGCCCCACTCACCTTATAGAGACGAAGAGAAGTCAGTTTATGTGGTTTTGGTAGATCATTCACAAATCATGGTTATTGTCATAGCTCGAATTCGTTTCCATGTAATATTCTCAGCAGCAAGTCACAACGTTTCTTAGTTTAAATAATTTCGTTATTCACTTCGAATCAGCAGTTGATTCTAAGCCGGCGAGCTTTCACTGCAAAGCTCGCTCCATTGCGGTAAACAACTTTTATTTCCGGACATGCGCAAAGTAGCATTTGTAAGCTTTGGAGGCGTTAACTTTTGACTTTCTGTCGGACCGCGCATAAGTCTAAAATAAAATTTTGTATATTTATATCTTTGGACCTCTTAGCTTTCTAGACTTGTAATTTGGGGAAAGTTCATAACTTTTTAGGGCTATTACACCATATCTTGTCATTGTTTGTTTTACGGACCCTGAAAGATACGGATCATGCGGCTTTAAATCAGATAGACAAACAGAACATGTAAGCCTAAAATATTTACAGAACAAATGAAGTAATTTACGATGCATTAAATGAAAGGTTAAATAAGTGTTATTAAAATGCAATTACCTGTCGATTTATATCTTCATCATAAGTAATGCATCTAGAAAAAGACTTCAATTTTTAACTTTTATAAGAACACAATATGTTTTCGCGAAATTCTTCCACGCAGTAGTTGATTATCCTATTTTATCTTGTGAATCTACCAGAGTGTCTGTAAAGCCAGAAAGCAAGTTTTATCATTTAATGTGGTTTGTTTCATCATTGTTCCAGGTATATGTTTGTCGATACATATTTATTTTACCTCGTGTCAGTACTATTAATTTCTGTACTAATCTATTCTCTGTACCTTAGTCTCAGCTTGAGTATCTTGTGATATGTATGCATGATTATACTAGCTATCAATATTGGTGTAGACAGAATGTATGAACATCGTACTATGTATGTTTGTTTGTACATAAGTCATTGCTTCTATGTATGATTGAGCTTGACATGGTTATATCAACTACATACGATGCACATGTATCAATCATCAGGATTTTTTAAAATATTTTTTTTTTAAATTTCTTTTTGTTAAACAATATATCAATTTTACATTAATCACATAATCATGAAATATGAATATAGTTATCTTCCATGCACATCTTTCACTTTGTCATTCTTTCATTCATCAGTATAATAACATTGTTTGAGTTTTTTGATAGAGAGGGAGGAGGGAGAGAAAAAATAAAATAAAGAACAAAGAATTTGGAAGGATAGAAGGGATAATGGGACGAACTAGAAAGGAGAAATTGTGAAGAATAAGAATTAAATGGAGATATATTCTTGTATGAAAAACACTAAAAAAATGTATGTATGACAACAAATAAATATATATTCTATTTTAATAAAAGATATGTGCAACTGTCAGGGATTTGTATGTTGTTCTACTAGCTTTATCCATTTTTTCCAATCTTTAGTAAAATTTTAAACAGTTTTTTCTCCTTGTCCATAAGCTATATGTCTTTGAACATCATAATAATCTTTAATACAGTTTGAAAAAGCCATCACATTTAAAGAACTATGTAAACATCTTTTTTTTTATAAATATAGTGTTTCATTAAAAGAACAATTCCATTATCAATTTTTTGATAAATTATATGCCGCTATGGTTAAGTTTTCCGAAAAGCATAGTTTCTTTATTAATTGCAAATTGTATAAACAGAATATCTAAATGACTTTCAAAATCAGCTAAAAAATTCTGAACTTCAGCATGAGGAATGTTTTGTCGAGTATTGAGTTTCGAGCCATCGTTTTCGATTTATCAATCATAAAGAAGGTTGTTATTCTTGTTACGTGAGATGTGTATCTTCTGAGATGTAGGATAGGTGTGTTAGTGAATAGTCTATCAAAGTTAAATCGCAGCTTGTGTGGTTCATCTAAATATTGTCCTAGGTGTTATAGATGTTAGTATGCCCCTAGGTAGATACAATGTAGATATGTGTTACATTTAGTTGATGTAGTAATATGTTGATCTGTTAATATAATGGAGCAACACAACAAATAATTTGATAGAGAATGCTTTATTTCAATTTTGTTATTCTATCTACTTATTTCAAAGATAAAGTTGAGACATCGACGTCAATAATATACAACACAAATGCCAATAAATAGTAATAAATAACTTTAAATTTACATAGATGACCTTAAATGAGTGTTCATTTCATAGCAGATTTCATCAAACTATACTAAGAAGGTTTTACATCTGAGTAGAGTTTCATGTAATTTTCATATGAAGTGAACACAAAAATGATATTTTTTATCACATGGCTACAACAACCTGAATTTCATGTCAAAGTGAATTGCGAAAATCCAGCACAGGCTAAAATTTTGTCTAGTCCTGGCGTCCTAATATTGTTTCTGACATAACATCACAATTAATTTCCAACCAATTAAATTGTTTCAGGTTATAGTACACTAGTACTATACAGACTGTACGCAACAATATTTATATAGACAAAATCACCGGATAACAGGTGAATTATATTATAAAATTATTGTAACAACACTGTAGATCTGATATATCACTGAAATCACCGGATAACAGGCGGATTATATGATAAAATTAATATCACATCACTGTAGATCTGATATATCACTGAAATCAGTGGATAACAGGCGGATTATATGATAAAATTAATATCACATCACTGTAGATATGATATATCACTGAAATCACTGGATAACAGGCGGATTATATGATGAAATTAATATCACATCACTGTAGATCCGATATATCACTGAAATCACCGGATAACGGGCGGATTATATGATGAAATTAATATCACATCACTGTAGATCCGATATATCACTGAAATCACCGGATAACAGGCGGATTATATGATAAAATTAATATCACATCACTGTAGATCCGATATATCACTGAAATCACCGGATAACAGGCGGATTATATGATGAAATTAATATCACATCACTGTAGATCCGATATATCACTGAAATCACCGGATAACAGGCGGATTATATGATGAAATTAATATCACATCACTGTAGGTCCGATATATCACTGAAATCACTGGATAACAGGCGGATTATATGATAAATTAATATCACATCACTGTAGATCCGATATATCACTGAAATCACTGGATAACAGGCGGATTATATGATAAATTAATATCACATCACTGTAGGTCAGATATATCACTAAAATCACTGGGTAACAGGCGGATTATATGATGAAATTAAAATCACATCAATGTAGATCCGATATATCACTGAAATCACTGGATAACAGGCGGATTATAATATAAAAATTAATATCACATCACTGTAGATCCGATATATCACTGAAATCACCAGATAACCGGCGGATTATATGATGAAATTAATATCACATCACTGTAGATCCGATATATCACTGAAATCACCGGATAACAGGCGGATTATATGATAAAATTAACATCACATCACTGTAGATCTGATATATCACTGAAATCACCCGATAACAGGCGGATTATATGATAAAATTGATTTCACATTACTGTAGATCCGGTGTACCAAACCAAAGATCAATAGTAATGTCATAAGTGAAAGAGACAAGACAGACGTGAAAGTTAATAAATTATTTCAAATCAACCGTGAGGTGAAAATGACAGTATTCCGAATTTGCATATTACAGATTTATCTGCACTTGTTTTAGGCATCGTTTGTTACGCCATGTTTTATGTGCATAACGTCATATTTTTCACAGGAAACGATATAATATTTGCTCACAAAGCAATGACATCATAATCTAAATTTACATGCAAGGGAGATAACTATGTAATCTGCAAATACGGAATAGACGTAAAAATCATACAGAAAATACATATAGAAAATAAATATTGGTAAAGTACTGAAGTAATGACTTGCAATTGTGACACAAATAAAAGGACATAATTTCAATTATTAAAAATAGCCTAATAAGTCAGTATTTAGAAATCATTAAATTTAAAATTAATTTTGGTACATGAATTTCTTACATTTTATGACATTAACGAAGCAAAAAAAATACAGTAATTGTATCGCTAAGTTATGTGGTTACGATCAAGGGAAGGACCACGATGAATTGATTAGTATACGTATTTCCCCATAATTTAGTGTAACATTTTTAATTTCAAAGTATTTTCCCGTTTGGGTAAGGATTTATATCTTACATATTCGCTTATCTCCCCAACTTCCTTATTCTAGATAACAGCTGTAATACAATTCCTGAAATGTCATCAATTTGCGGATAAAAAAAATCATGTACTCTGGCGGAATAGCAATGATCATCCCACCTTTGGCAAAGTACTCGGAATTCCAGTTAAAATCAGTTATATGGCGTCAAGAGAGGTCTTCAGTGGGATAAATTCGTAATATTGTATTATGTTTTACAGTGGGTAAGGGCAATATATTAGATCAATGAAACAAAGCTTCGTAAACTTTTTCATGGACCTAATATACGTGTATTTCTATATCGCCCCTGTAAAACACTATGTGAACAATTATATATGTCAAGAAGAGCGATAAATAGGAAAAAAGGCATATCTAGAACGGCAATATAAAGGACGGCAAGATTCGCCTAAGAAACCCTCCTATACCACCATTTCCTGGCCAAGGTCCTACTACATTTCCTGCTCCAGGTCCCATTCCTCCTCCAATTATATTTCCTGTTCCAGGTAATATTGCTCCTCTAATTATATTTCCTATTCCAGGCCCCATTCCTCCTCCTATCCCATTTCCAATTCCAAGTCTTCCACGAATTGCTGCAGTGATTTGTTCGTCTGTCAGTGGTGTGTCTGGTCCCGTCGGTGCAGGTGCAGGGTGGAGCTGGCGTAGGAGGTGCAGGCGTAGGCGCAGGTGTAGGCGACATGAGAGGCGGCATTGGAGGAGTATTTATGATGGGGACCCTAGTAGCAAATCTGAGACACATGGCAAAATGTCTGTCACATTCGCACTGTGTACGGGCACAGGCGCCGTTACTGGCCTCTGCAAAAGAAAATTGTAAAATGTCAAAGTAGTATTTTAAAACGCTAAAATAAAACGGTTTTTAAAAACAATTCACAGAGCAACAGGGTTTGACTTATCGATATAAATAAATGTGCTAAATATTTTCATAGCTATACTTTGAAATTTAAAAATATCAGCAATCATTGAACGTCCTGAGTATCGGCTAAATATCATTATCACCATATCATTATATCATGGTGGTATTATTACAGAATTAATTTCCTCTTTCTAAACTTTAATTCCTCATATTTGCATTGGAGTGCGTTTAATCTTTTCTTGGACACACGTATTTGTGTTGAAAACTTTAGCAGAAATATTGATTCACTGTCTATAAAACGGTTCAGCGATGTTCATTGATGGTCGAAAGAGTAGCCCATAGGTAGTTAACAAGATTGGGTTCTGTCTCCTAAGTCATATCCTCCTAAATTATACAAGTGATTACAAAGTTATTGCATATCACAGACTTGCCTTAATATTTAATATACAATTTGTCCAAATGATGTAACCATCGTCAGTAATTTTAATATTCGAAGTTAATGATCATTACAGGCTTCAGTCTCAAACATTTCATTGTAGAGCGTGAAAAAAACTCAGCTACTTGTAGGAAATCAGATATAAAGTTGAATGAAGTTGCATTACATCTGGTGATATGCGCACATTATCATATCAAACTGCTTAAATCAAATACAGCGAGAACTCTAAACAAACTTTCTTTCCGCACGTTTGCTTTTTCGAATTTCGCGATCAAAGTAAATTCGCGGAAGTTATCTCGGTTATGTTAAAAAGTATGAAAATTGAATCAACTTATCCACGAATTATAATAATTCCCGTCACAAACTTAATTTGAAACTGATATCGTGAAATTTTGTAACCGCGAAAACGATTGGTTTACAAAAGTCAATATTATATTGTGTTATTTAATATAACAATACGTCAACATAATTTGTGGAAAATGAAAGTCGGTTAATAATCCATTTCCAAAAAATATAAGTTTGAGTTGGTTGAATCTGATTAGAATAGCTGTGTTTAGAAATCAGCCCGTACCAAACTTAGACCGTCAACGCAGTTATCTCCCCTTGCCAGACGTCATTGTCTACTCTATTATACCTACATTAGGTATTTTAATATCTTCCGTGATTTATTAGAGTAATTAGTGTTAGGAGAGAAAGACAAATGTGTGTATGGGAAATCCAGCTACAAACATAGTATTAGTGTGATATATATGAATTCTATATTCGACCAACACATTAATGCATCTTAGTTATCATATCATGACTATATTATCAGCGCTTACCACTGAAGGGCGATGAAATGTCATCGATCACATTATTAGAAAAGGAAACATCTACAATATCATTTGTATTAACATTAAACAGACAGGAACGCCATGTGATAACTGTGTATTGATTTATTGTAACAATTTTGCGATTTCATTTTCAATCTTTGGTTCCATTAAAATTTGAAAACAAAAAATTGTAATTATAGTCAAGACAACTCGTATTATCTCTATATCATATATGGTTGGTGCAGATATTACAGATATTTTATTTGATCATTTTTTTCATTGTTTCGTGGGGGCGTTGGGAGGGGGTTGTAATTGTCTACATCTACGATATCTTAAATATTTTCCCTTTGTATATTACCACTGAATACAGCAACACTTACCACAAGTGATCACTCCATTGCTATGATACCTCCATCGGTATGCTCCGAATATCGCCCCAAAGGTGGGATTTCCGCAGCCATTTCTGGTGCTTTCAGTACAGACATCATGGTGATAACAGCACCTAAATAGAAAAAAACAAAACTTCTATAAAACTTGATGATAGGTCTGATTTATGTTCCTCCACAACATACTATAGGGAAATAGGAAAAGGTCACGTATGGTTATGACGTCAGTAAGTATTAATTATTACCCTTTCTATCAAACCCTCAATCCATAATTTATTTATTTCGTTCGATAAAGTGGTAACCATTTAATTAAATACCACTAACGATTCAACTGTAGTGATATTTAATCCTGCATACATGATCATTGAAAATCATATTTTTCAGTCTATTCCTACCTCGTATATATATATATTAATTTTCAGAGTAGAATCTTAAAAACTGTTAAATTAGAAAAAAAAAATAATAAAAAGTTGCAGGAAGACGCATTAAGGGTTGCAGTGGTCATATTACCACAATTCTTTTGATCGCAAAGTCGAATCCCATGTGGGCAGTATCTGGATGGTATCGCTGATCGGTCTTTTGCTCGGGTACCGGTTTTTCTACACCTGTAAACCTAGCACGTCCTTAAACAGCTCTGACAATTAGTAGGATGTTTAACTAATCAAACACAAGCATAAGGGATATTTTAGGATAGTAAGTTATACATACAAGATGAAAAAAATATCATGAAATGGCCTTAAGACATTACCGTAAAGCAGCTGTAAATTCAGGTTTAAATTTAAAATTGCGAAAATTGTGTGAATGCTGGAATGGGCCAAAAGCACTCCTTTACGAAGAGGACTTTTGAAACGATAACTATATTTTTCCTGTGCAACTAAGATACCGTATTCGACCAAATAAGCATTAATGACGCTTATAAAAAAAGAAAATGTAAGTGGGATGCATAATACGCGGATTCACACAGTTTGCAAACAATTTTTTTACATACCCCGATAAAATTAAAAAATAATGACATCAATGCTTAAGTTAATTTACCCGTTATTAAATAGATTTTGATTTGCATATCAACCTCATTACATAAAAAAACGTCGTTAATTATTTTTACATTTGTATCGGTGTTCCATAGACTTTGTTTTTATAGTAACATTTTGATTCAAAGTTTTTTAAAACATTGAAAAAAATCCGCCCAATAGATAAAATAGGTAAAAATAGTTTTCAAAATATATTATCTTAACCTAATATTTCTGAATAAATTCGCCTCATAAATAAAATTAATTTTCTAAATGTACTAGATTAACCGATATTTCACCTAATAATTTTACCTAATAGTACTCAAGATTTATTTTTTTCATAATTAATCTTGTTACTAAAATTAGATAGCGATAAATTAACATATCTTAAACATTAAAAAAATCACTATTAAATTGATGAAGTCGTTTTGTTTAAAGATAAAAAAATTGTATCATTAGTTCAAACAATTATGAGTCATTTTGATAGATCAAATACCTTCATGACAACCAGGAGTTACTTCCCTTACAATTATACCACACTATGATGGTGATGGATTCCGGATAAGTTGTAATTGATAAAAAAACCTGAACATGAACACAGATCTTGTACTTTATTTATGACATATGGATACACTTTTGTATTTAAGTTTATTTCTTGTTTGTTTGTGTTTTTAATCTCCAATTACGTGATATTCAATACTTCCCATATGGTAATCTTGTAGGCCGTGGGCTAGGAGGGTCCACCATGCATCCCGTTCCCCTTTTGTTATTTTTTCTAACTCCAAACCAATGACAATACAGTTTTAAGGTGTACTATAATTTCCCTTGATAGAACATTGACTATTAACGATATATAAGTAGAAAAAAAAACTATTTTAAAGATGGCTTTATTCCTAGGTGTGACATCATAGTTTAAGTTTGAAATTTGGTAGACTAGTAGCGTCTCAAAAATAATTATTACAGCACCTACTGATACGTAACAAATATAACTTAAACTAAGACTTTGTTTCCGTGATTAATAACATCATTAACAGTTTCCGAAATGATTGTGCCTTGTGAAAATGAGCACATTCATTGTTTATTCCATGTGTATAACAAGCCAAATGTCATGTGCAGTGTCACATATTGCATTCACTAATGTGCGCTTTTTCTCCTCATTGCTATATCCACTGAAGTGACTCGGCATGTCTGCAAGCTGGTACAGGCAGTCCTCAGAGTTATCGAGTTATTAGAATCATGTTCGTCAGAGGTCATTTCATTAAGTTGTTGTTGTTTTTTACTGATTGATAAGAGGTGAAAAAACTGATTAGGAATAAAAGTTTGCTATTAGAAACATTTTTGCTGCGTCAAGTCATTTCATTTAGTTGTTGTTGTTGTTTTTACTGATTGATAAGAGGTCCAAAAACTGATTAGGAATAACAGTTTGCTTTTTAGAAACATTTCGGCTGCGTCAAGCCAAATATTAACAAATTGCTAAAAAAAATACCATTTTTGAGCTTAAAACCCGATTTTTGTCATTTCCTGCGTCCATGGCCTAGTGGGGATGGTGATTTGGACAAAGTAGCAAATGCATGGCCTTTAACATGATAACGAGTACTAGTTGCATGAAATTTTACACATTGTAAAGTCTATTGTAAATGGAACTTAACCCCTATGTTATCTTCATTTCAGGCAAATCAATGTGTTATCCAATTAGGTGAATAACTAAGTGATTTAAGTTTAATAAGTTGTGCCGCCTTCTTTGACTTACTAGTAAAAGAATATGTTTAAACAAATAATATGATAGATATGGCGACGGATCCAATAAACAGATGCGATAAAATTATGTAAATTAAGACTAAAAATGCATTTGTGCCTTCCCCGGGAAGTATTTTAAAACAATTTGTCAAATTTTATACATATCATTATAATAATAATTATGTGAGATTAACTTAAAAAAAAAATTATTGGGGTATGGGAAAAAAATTGTTTGCAAACTTTTGTGAGAATCCGCTACGCGGATTCACACAGTTTGCAAACAATTTTCATACCCCGATAAAATTAAAAAATAGTGACATCAATGCTTAAGTTAACTTTCCCGTTGTAAAATAGATTTTGATTTGCATATCAACCTCATTACATAAAACACGTCGTTAAATGTTCAATGGAATTATTTTTACATTTGTATCGGTGTTCCATAGACTTTGTTTTTAGTAACATTTTGATTCAAAATTTTTTAAAACATTGAAAAAAATCCGCCTAATAGATAAAATAGATAAAAATAGTTTTCAAAATATACTATCTTAACCTAATATTTCTGAATAAATTCGCCTCATAAATAAAATTAATTTTCTAAATGTACTAGATTAACCGATATTTCACCTGATAATTTTACCTAATAGTACTCAAGATTTATTTTTTTCATAATTAATCTTGTTACTAAAATTAGATAGCGATGATAAATTAACATATCTTAAACATTAAAAAAAGCACTATTAAATTGATGAAGTCGTTATGTTTAAAGATAAAAAAAAATGTATCATTAGTTCAAACAATTATGAGTCATTTTGATAGATCAAATACCTTCATGACAACCAGGAGTTACTTCCCTTACAATTGTACCACACTATGTTGGTGATGGATTCCGGATAAGTTGTAATTGATAAAAAAAACCTGAACATGAACACAGATCTTGTACTTTATTAATGACATATGGATACACTTTTGTATTTAAGTTTATTTCTTGTTTGTTTGTTTGTGTTTTCAATCTCCAATTACGTGATATTCAATACTTCCCATATGGTAATCTTGTAGGCCGTGGGCTAGGAGGGTCCACCATGCACCCCGTTCCCCTTTTGTTATTTTTCTAACTCCAAACCAATGACAATACAGTTTTAAGGTGTACTATAATTTCCCTTGATAGAACATTGACTATTAACGATATATAAGTAGAAAAAAAACTATTTTAAAGGTGGCTTTATTCCTAGGTGTGACATCACAGTTTAAGTTTGAAATTTGGTAGACTAGTAGCGTCTCAAAAATAATTATTACAGCACCTACTGATAACGTAACAAATATAACTTAAACTAAGACTTTGTTTCCGTGATTAATAATATCATTAACAGTTTCCAAAATGATTGTGCCTTGTGAAAATGAGCAGATTCATTGTTTATTCCATGTGTATAACAAGCCAAATGTCATATGCCTAATGCAGTGTCACATATCGCATTCACTAATGTGCGCTTTTTCTCCCCATTGCTATATCCACTGAAGTGACTCGGCATGTCTGCAAGCTGGTACAGGCAGTCCTCAGAGTTATCGAGTTATTAGAATCATGTTCGTCAGAGGTCATTTCATTAAGTTGTTGTTGTTGTTTTTACTGATTGATAAGAGGTGAAAAAACTGATTAGGAATAAAAGTTTGCTATTTAGAAACATTTTTGCTGCGTCAAGTCATTTCATTTAGTTGTTGTTGTTGTTTTTACTGATTGATAAGAGGTCCAAAAACTGATTAGGAATAACAGTTTGCTTTTTAGAAACATTTTTGCTGCGTCAAGCCAAATATTAACAAATTGCTAAAAAAAATACCATTTTTGAGCTTAAAACCCGATTTTTGTCATTTCCTGCGTCCATGGCCTAGTGGGGATGGTGATTTGGACAAAGTAGCAAATGCATGGCCTTTAACATGATAACGAGTATTAGTTGCATGACATTTTACACATTGTTAAGTCTATTGTAAATGGAACTTAACCCCTATGTTATCTTTATTACAGTAAAATCAATGTGTTATCCAATTTGGTGTATAACTAAGTGATTTAAGTTTAATAAGTTGTGCCGCCTTCTTTGACTTACTAGTAAAAGAATATGTTTAAACAAATAATATGATAGATATGGCGACGGATCCAATAAACAGATGCGATAAAATTATGTAAATTAAGACTACAAATGCATTTGTGCCTTTCCCGGGAAGTATTTTAAAACAATTTGTCAAATTTTATACATATCATTATAATAATAATTATGTGAGATAAACTTAAAAAAAAAAAAAAAAAAAAAATTATAGGGGTATGGGAAAAAAATTGTTTGCAAACTTTTGTGAGAATCTGCTACGCGGATTCACACAGTTTGCAAACAATTTTTTTTTCATACCCCGATAAAATTAAAAATTAGTGACATCAATGCTTAAGTTAACTTTCCCGTTGTAAAATAGATTTTGATTTGCATATCAACCTCATTACATAAAACACGTCGTTAAATGTTCAATGGAATTATTTTTACATTTGTATCGGTGTTCCATAGACTTTGTTTTTAGTAACATTTTGATTCAAAATTTTTTAAAACATTGAAAAAAATCCGCCCAATAGATAAAATAGATAAAAATAGTTTTCAAAATATACTATCTTAACCTAATATTTCTGAATAAATTCGCCTCATAAATAAAATTAATTTTCTAAATGTACTAGATTAACCGATATTTCACCTGATAATTTTACCTAATAGTACTCAAGATTTATTTTTTTCATAATTAATCTTGTTACTAAAATTAGATAGCGATGATAAATTAACATATCTTAAACATTAAAAAAAGCACTATTAAATTGATGAAGTCGTTATGTTTAAAGATAAAAAAAAATGTATCATTAGTTCAAACAATTATGTGTCATTTTTGATAGATCAAATACCTTCATGACAACCAGGAGTTACTTCCCTTACAATTATACCACACTATGATGGTGATGGATTCCGGATAAGTTGTAATTGATAAAAAAACCTGAACATGAACACAGATCTTGTACTTTATTAATGACATATGGATACACTTTTGTATTTAAGTTTATTTCTTGTTTGTTTGTTTGTGTTTTCAATCTCCAATTACGTGATATTCAATACTTCCCATATGGTAATCTTGTAGGCCGTGGGCTAGGAGGGTCCACCATGCACCCCGTTCCCCTTTTGTTATTTTTCTAACTCCAAACCAATGACAATACAGTTTTAAGGTGTACTTTAATTTCCCTTGATAGAACATTGACTATTAACGATATATAAGTAGAAAAAAAACTATTTTAAAGGTGGCTTTATTCCTAGGTGTGACATCACAGTTTAAGTTTGAAATTTGGTAGACTAGTAGCGTCTCAAAAATAATTATTACAGCACCTACTGATAACGTAACAAATATAACTTAAACTAAGACTTTGTTTCCGTGATTAATAATATCATTAACAGTTTCCGAAATGAGTGTGCCTTGTGAAAATGAGCACATTCATAGTTTATTCCATGTGTATAACAAGCCAAATGTCATATGCCTAATGCAGTGTCACATATTGCATTCACTAATGTGTGCTTTTTCTCCTCATTGCTATATCCACTGAAGTGACTCGGCATGTCTGCAAGCTGGTACAGGCAGTCCGAATCAGAGTTATCAGAATCATGTTCGTCAGAGGTCATTTCATTTAGTTGTTGTTGTTTTTTTACTGATTGATAAGAGGTCCAAAAAACTGATTAGGAATAAAAGTTTGCTTTTTAGAAACATTTCTGCTGCGTCAAGCCAAATATGAATAAATTGTTAACAAAAATATCATTTTTTGAGCTTTTTACTGAGTTTGCTATTTAGAATTATTTCTGCTGCGTCAAGCCAAATATGAACAAATTGCTAAAAAAATATCATTTTTGAGCTTTTGATTTGCTATATAGAAAACACTTTTGCTGCGTCAAAGCCAAATATTAACAAATTGCTAAAAAAAATAATACCATTTTTGAGCTTAAAAACCCGATTTTTGTCATTTCCTGCGTCCATGGCCTAGTGGGGATGGTGATTTGGACAAAGTAGCTAATGTATGGCCTTTAACATGATAACGAGTATTAGTTGCATGACATTTTACACATTGTAAAGTCTATTGTAAATGGAACTTAACCCCTATGTTATCTTTATTTCAGTAAAATCAATGTGTTATCCAATTTGGTGAAGAACTTAGTGATTTAAGTTTAATAAGTTGTGCCGCCTTCTTTGACTTACTAGAAAAAGAATATGTTTAAAACAAATAATATGATAGATATGGCGACGGATCCAAAAAACAGATGCGATAAAATTATGTAAATTAAGACTACAAATGCATTTGTGCCTTCCCCGGGAAGTATTTTAAAACAATTTGTCAAATTTTATACATATCATTATAATAATTATTATGTGAGATTAACTTAAAAAAAAAAAATATAGGGGTATGGGAAAAAAAATTGTTTGCAAACTTTTGTGAGAATCCGCTACGCGGATTCACACAGTTTGCAAACAATTTTTTGTCATACCCCAATAAAATTAAAAAATAGTGACATCAATGCTTAAGTTAATTTTCCCGTTGTTAAATAGATTTTGATTTGCATATCAACCTCATTACGTTCCATAGACTTTGTTTTTTAGTAACATTTTGATTCAAAGTTTTTTAAAACATTAAAACAAATCCGCCCAACAGATAAAATAGATAAAAAATAGTTTTCAAAATATACTATCTTAACCTAATATTTCTGAATAAATTCGCCTCATAAATAAAATTAATTTTCTAAATGTACTAGATTAACCGATATTTCACCTAATAATTTTACCTAATAGTACTCAAGATTTATTTTTTCATAATTAATCTTGGTACTAAAATTAGATAGCGATAAATTAACATATCTTAAACATTAAAAAAAGCACTATTAAATTGATGAAGTCGTTTTGTTTAAAGATAAAAAACGTATCATTAGTTCAAACAATTATGTGTCATTTTTGATAGATCAAATACCTTCATGACAACCAGGAGTTACTTCCCTTACAATTATACCCACACTATGTTGGTGATGGATTCCGGATAAGTTGTAATTGATAAAAAAACCTGAACATGAACACAGGTCTTGTACTTTATTTATGACATATGGATACACTTTTGTATTTAAGTTTATTTCTTGTTTGTTTGTTTGTGTTTTTAATCTCCAATTACGTGATATTCAATACTTCCCATATGGTAATCTTGTAGGCCGTGGGCTAGGAGGGTCCACCATGCACCCCGTTCCCCTTTTGTTATTTTTCTAACTCCAAACCAATGACAATACAGTTTTAAAGGTGTACTTTAATTTCCCTTGATAGAACATTGACTATTAACGATATATAAGTAGAAAAAACTATTTTAAAGATGGCTTTATTCCTAGGTGTGACATCACAATTTAAGTTTGAAATTTGGTAGACTAGTAGCGTCTCAAAAATAATTATTACAGCACAAAACCCACTGATAACGTAACAAATATAACTTAAACTAAGACTTTGTTTCCGTGATTAATAACATCATTAACAGTTTCCGAAATGATTGTGCCTTGTGAAAATGAGCACATTCATTGTTTATTCCATGTGTTTAACAAGCCAAATGTCATATGCCTAATGCAGTGTCACATATTGCATTCACTAATGTGTGCTTTTTCTCCCCATTGCTATATCCACTGAAGTGACTCGGCATGTCTGCAAGCTGGTACAGGCAGTCCTCAGAGTTATCGAGTTATTAGAATCATGTTCGTCAGAGGTCATTTCATTAAGTTGTTGTTGTTGTTTTTACTTATTGATAAGAGGTCCAAAAACTGATTAGGAATAACAGTTTGCTTTTTAGAAACATTTCTGCTGCGTCAAGCCAAATATGAATAAATTGTTAACAAAAAATATCATTTTTTGAGCTTTTGAGTTTGCTATTTAGAATTATTTCTGCTGCGTCAAGCCAAATATGAACAAATTGCTAAAAAAAATATCATTTTTGAGCTTTTGAGTTTGCTATTTAGAAACACTTTTGCTGCGTCAAGCCAAATATTAACAAATTGCTAAATCTTTATTACAGTAAAATCAATGTGTTTATCCAATTTGGTGAAGAACTTAGTGATTTATATTAAGTTTAATAAGTTGTGCCACCTTCTTTGACTTACTAGTAAAAGAATATGTTAAAACAAATAATATGATAGATATGGCGACGGATCCAAAAAAACAGATGCGATAAAATTATGTAAATTAAGACTACAAATGCATTTGTGCCTTCCCCGGGAAGTATTTTAAAACAATTTGTCAAATTTTATACATATCATTATAATAATTATTATGTGAGATTAACTTAAAAAAAAAATATAGGGGTATGGGAAAAAAAATTGTTTGCAAACTTTTGTGAGAATCCGCTACGCGGATTCACACAGTTTGCAAACAATTTTTTGTCATACCCCAATAAAATTAAAAAATAGTGACATCAATGCTTAAGTTAATTTTCCCGTTGTTAAATAGATTTTGATTTGCATATCAACCTCATTACGTTCCATAGACTTTGTTTTTTAGTAACATTTTGATTCAAAGTTTTTTAAAACATTAAAAACAAATCCGCCCAATAGATAAAATAGATAAAAATAGTTTTCAAAATATACTATCTTAACCTAATATTTCTGAATAAATTCGCCTCATAAATAAAATTAATTTTCTAAATGTACTAGATTAACCGATATTTCACCTAATAATTTTACCTAATAGTACTCAAGATTTATTTTTTCATAATTAATCTTGGTTCTAAAATTAGATAGCGATAAATTAACATATCTTAAACATTAAAAAAAGCACTATTAAATTGATGAAGTCGTTTTGTTTAAAGATAAAAAACGTATCATTAGTTCAAACAATTATGTGTCATTTTTGATAGATCAAATACCTTCATGACAATCAGGAGTTACTTCCCTTACAATTGTACCACACTATGTTGGTGATGGATTCCGGATAAGTTGTAATTGATAAAAAAAAACCTGAACATGAACACAGGTCTTGTATTTTATTTATGACATATGGATACACTTTTGTATTTAAGTTTATTTCTTGTTTGTTTGTTTGTGTTTTTAATCTCAAACTACGTGATATTCAATACTTCCCATATGGTAATCTTGTAGGCCGTGGGCTAGGAGGGTCCATCATGCACCCCGTTCCCCTTTTGTTATTTTTCTAACTCCAAACCAATGACAATACAGTTTTAAGGTGTACTATAATTTCCCTTGATAGAACATTGACTATTAACGATATATAAGTAGAAAAAAAACTATTTTAAAGATGGCTTTATTCCTAGGTGTGACATCACAGTTTTTAAGTTTGAAATTTGGTAGACTAGTAGCGTCTCAAAAATAATTATTACAGCACCTACTGATAACGTAACAAATATAACTTAAACTAAGGCTTTGTTTTTCCGTGATTAATAATATTTTTCTCCTCATTTGCTATATTCACTGAAGTGACTCATTAACAGTTTCCAAATGTTCGTCAGAGATTCTGCCTCCAAAAAAACTGATTAGGAATAACAGTTTGCTTTTTAGAAACATTTCTGCTGCGTCAAGCCAAATATGAATAAATTGTTAACAAAAAATATCATTTTTGAGCTTTTGAGTTTGCTATTTAGAATTATTTCTGCTGCGTCAAGCCAAATATGAACAAATTGCTAAAAAAATATCATTTTTGAGCTTTTGAGTTTGCTATTTAGAAACACTTTTGCTGCGTCAAGCCAAATATTAACAAATTGCTAAAAAAAATATAATACCATTTTTGAGCTTAAAACCCGATTTTTGTCATTTCCTGCGTCCATGGCCTAGTGGGGATGGTGATTTGGACAAAGTAGCTAATGTATGGCCTTTAACATGATAACGAGTATTAGTTGCATGACATTTTACACATTGTAAAGTCTATTGTAAATGGAACTTAACCCCTATGTTATCTTTATTACAGTAAAATCAATGTGTTATCCAATTTGGTGAAGAACTTAGTGATTTAAGTTTAATAAGTTGTGCCGCCTTCTTTGACTTACTAGAAAAAGAATATGTTAAAACAAATAATATGATAGATATGGCGACGGATCCAAAAAAACAGATGCGATAAAAATTATGTAAATTAAGACTACAAATGCATTTGTGCCTTCCCCGGGAAGTATTTTAAAAACAATTTGTCAAATTTTATACATATCATTATAATAATTATTATGTGAGATTAACTTAAAAAAAAAAAATATAGGGGTATGGGAAAAAAATTGTTTGCAAACTTTTGTGAGAATCCGCTACGCGGATTCACACAGTTTGCAAACAATTTTTTGTCATACCCCAATAAAATTAAAAAAATAGTGACATCAATGCTTAAGTTAATTTTCCCGTTGTTAAATAGATTTTGATTTGCATATCAACCTCATTACGTTCCATAGACTTTGTTTTTTAGTAACATTTTGATTCAAAGTTTTTTAAAACATTAAAACAAATCCGCCCAACAGATAAAATAGATAAAAATAGTTTTCAAAATATACTATCTTAACCTAATATTTCTGAATAAATTCGCCTCATAAATAAAATTAATTTTCTAAATGTACTAGATTAACCGATATTTCACCTAATAATTTTACCTAATAGTACTCAAGATTTATTTTTTCATAATTAATCTTGGTACTAAAATTAGATAGCGATAAATTAACATATCTTAAACATTAAAAAAAGCACTATTAAATTGATGAAGTCGTTTTGTTTAAAGATAAAAAAACGTATCATTAGTTCAAACAATTATGTGTCATTTTTGATAGATCAAATACCTTCATGACAACCAGGAGTTACTTCCCTTACAATTATACCACACTATGTTGGTGATGGATTCCGGATAAGTTGTAATTGATAAAAAAACCTGAACATGAACACAGGTCTTGTACTTTATTTATGACATATGGATACACTTTTGTATTTAAGTTTATTTCTTGTTTGTTTGTTTGTGTTTTTAATCTCCAATTACGTGATATTCAATACTTCCCATATGGTAATCTTGTAGGCCGTGGGCTAGGAGGGTCCACCATGCACCCCGTTCCCCTTTTGTTATTTTTCTAACTCCAAACCAATGACAATACAGTTTTAAGGTGTACTTTAATTTCCCTTGATAGAACATTGACTATTAACGATATATAAGTAGAAAAAAACTATTTTAAAGATGGCTTTATTCCTAGGTGTGACATCACAATTTAAGTTTGAAATTTGGTAGACTAGTAGCGTCTCAAAAATAATTATTACAGCACAAAACCCACTGATAACGTAACAAATATAACTTAAACTAAGACTTTGTTTCCGTGATTAATAACATCATTAACAGTTTCCGAAATGATTGTGCCTTGTGAAAATGAGCACATTCATTGTTTATTCCATGTGTTTAACAAGCCAAATGTCATATGCCTAATGCAGTGTCACATATTGCATTCACTAATGTGTGCTTTTTCTCCTCATTGCTATATTCACTGAAGTGACTCGGCATGTCTGCAAGCTGGTACAGGCAGTCCGAATCAGAGTTATCGAGTTATCAGAATCATGTTCGTCAGAGGTCATTTCATTAAGTTGTTGTTGTTGTTTTTACTTATTGATAAGAGGTCCAAAAACTGATTAGGAATAACAGTTTGCTTTTTAGAAACATTTCTGCTGCGTCAAGCCAAATATGAATAAATTGTTAACAAAAATATCATTTTTGAGCTTTTGAGTTTGCTATTTAGAATTATTTCTGCTGCGTCAAGCCAAATATGAACAAATTGCTAAAAAAAATATCATTTTTGAGCTTTTGAGTTTGCTATTTAGAAACACTTTTGCTGCGTCAAGCCAAATATTAACAAATTGCTAAATCTTTATTACAGTAAAATCAATGTGTTATCCAATTTGGTGAAGAACTTAGTGATTTAAGTTTAATAAGTTGTGCCACCTTCTTTGACTTACTAGTAAAAGAATATGTTAAAACAAATAATATGATAGATATGGCGACGGATCCAAAAAACAGATGCGATAAAATTATGTAAATTAAGACTACAAATGCATTTGTGCCTTCCCCGGGAAGTATTTTAAAACAATTTGTCAAATTTTATACATATCATTATAATAATTATTATGTGAGATTAACTTAAAAAAAAAATATAGGGGTATGGGAAAAAAATTGTTTGCAAACTTTTGTGAGAATCCGCTACGCGGATTCACACAGTTTGCAAACAATTTTTTGTCATACCCCAATAAAATTAAAAAATAGTGACATCAATGCTTAAGTTAATTTTCCCGTTGTTAAATAGATTTTGATTTGCATATCAACCTCATTACGTTCCATAGACTTTGTTTTTTAGTAACATTTTGATTCAAAGTTTTTTAAAACATTAAAACAAATCCGCCCAATAGATAAAATAGATAAAAATAGTTTTCAAAATATACTATCTTAACCTAATATTTCTGAATAAATTCGCCTCATAAATAAAATTAATTTTCTAAATGTACTAGATTAACCGATATTTCACCTAATAATTTTACCTAATAGTACTCAAGATTTATTTTTTCATAATTAATCTTGGTTCTAAAATTAGATAGCGATAAATTAACATATCTTAAACATTAAAAAAAGCACTATTAAATTGATGAAGTCGTTTTGTTTAAAGATAAAAAAATGTATCATTAGTTCAAACAATTATGTGTCATTTTTGATAGATCAAATACCTTCATGACAATCAGGAGTTACTTCCCTTACAATTGTACCACACTATGTTGGTGATGGATTCCGGATAAGTTGTAATTGATAAAAAAAAACCTGAACATGAACACAGGTCTTGTATTTTATTTATGACATATGGATACACTTTTGTATTTAAGTTTATTTCTTGTTTGTTTGTTTGTGTTTTTAATCTCAAACTACGTGATATTCAATACTTCCCATATGGTAATCTTGTAGGCCGTGGGCTAGGAGGGTCCATCATGCACCCCGTTCCCCTTTTGTTATTTTCTAACTCCAAACCAATGACAATACAGTTTTAAGGTGTACTATAATTTCCCTTGATAGAACATTGACTATTAACGATATATAAGTAGAAAAAAAACTATTTTAAAGATGGCTTTATTCCTAGGTGTGACATCACAGTTTAAGTTTGAAATTTGGTAGACTAGTAGCGTCTCAAAAATAATTATTACAGCACCTACTGATAACGTAACAAATATAACTTAAGGCTTTGTTTCCGTGATTAATAATATCATTAACAGTTTCCAAAATGATTCTGCATTAAGCCAAATATTAACAAATTGATAAAAAAAAATGCCATTTTTGAGCTTAAAACCCGATTTTTGTCATTTCCTGCGTCCATGGCCTAGTGGGGATGGTGATTTGGACAAAGTAGCTAAAGTATGGCCTTTAACATGATAACGAGTATTAGTTACATGAAATTTTACACATTGTAAAGTCTATTTTAAATGGAACTTAACCCCTATGTTATCTTCATTTCAGGCAAATCAATGTGTTATCCAATTAGGAGAATAACTAAGTGATTTAAGTTTAATAAGTTGTGCCGCCTTCTTTGACTTACTAGTAAAAGAATATGTTTAAACAAATAATATGATAGATATGGCGACGGATAAAAAAACCAGATGCGATAAAATTATGTAAATTAAGACTACAAATGCATTTGTGCCTTCCCCGGGAAGTATTTTAAAACAATTTGTCAAATTTTATACATATCATTATAATAATAATTATGTGAGATTAACACTATTGAACTTTAAAAAGGAAAACTCGTGAAAACGAAAAATTTAGAAATAATGTGCGCATGTCTCCTAGATAAGAATACGTCATATGTTTGTTATCAGTGTACTACATATTCCATCAATCTTAACTTTTAAACTGACGAATCAAGCGAATACAGATGAATTTGAATGCGATGTGCTTTAAAGACTAAACGAGCGACCTTATTTTTATTAAGAGTCAAGATTCTAAAATATATATATGAGATTTATTCTTAACAATGAACATTTTCAAATTCTCAAAAACTGAAATAACTGGATTTTCTGTTGGAATTAAAAATAAGCATTGGTGTAGTTGCTATGGCCGAAAACTTACGATTTATATCATTTTACGTAGAGTAATAAACTTATTGTTAAAACGTCGAACTACATATTTTCCCCTATAGTCTAATTCGACCCCCAGGTATGTAAGAGGCGTTATACAGATGTTATGTTTGTTTGATTACATTAACGTCCTATTAACAGCCACGGTCAAGATGTTATGCAGGTGACGTCATACAGATGTTTATATTATGTGGGTGACGTCATACAGATGTTTATATTATGTGGGTGACGTCATACAGATGTTTATATTATGTGGGTGACGTCATACTACTCGGCAGTGGAGCCATCGGTCACTTACTTGCTTAGGGGTGACTAAACATATGCTTCTAACACGACCCGTGTTATGAAAATTAACATTTTATTTACCTGTTTTAAATTGTTATGGAAGTGACGATTAGTTTAGTATTGACCTCCTGAAACACAACAACATCCTCAAACTTATTTTACAGATACGCTTTAAAAAACATCGATTCGGTTAAGGACTGTTCGTTTGATCGCTATATTCCTGTCCACACTGTCTGTGAATGACTAACCTTTGGGCTATTTTCTCACCTGTCCAAACTGTCCGTGATTGACTAATCTTTGGGCTATATTCTTACCTGTCCACACTGTCCGTGATTGACTAACCTTCGGGTTATATTTTCACCTGTCCACACTGTCTGTGAATGGCTAACCTTTGGGTTATATTTTCACCTGTCCACACTGTCTGTGAATGACTAACCTTTGGGTTATATTTTCACCTGTCCACACTGTCCGTGATTGACTAACCTTCGGGTTATATTTTTACCTGTCCACACTGTCTGTGAATGACTAACCTTTGGGCTATTTTCTCACCTGTCCAAACTGTCCGTGATTGACTAACCTTTGGGTTATATTTCTCACCTGTCCAAACTGTCCGTGATTGACTAACCTTTGGTCTATATTCTCACCTGTCCACACGGTAAATGATTGACTTGCATTTGTACTATATTCTCACCTGTCCACACTGCACATGATTGACCAACTTTCGGGCTATATTCTCACCTGTACACACTGTCTGCGATTGGCTACCTTTCGGGCTATATTCTCACCTGTCCACACTATCCGTGATTGGTCCCCTATTGTTGAAAGGCCCACAGTAATTCCCGTAAGTTATGAGACGGACACATGGAACGCGGGTTTGGGTCTGTATCATCCCACAAAGATCGCTGATATCGCGTTTGGAACGCCTGTGAATCTTTTCATCTAAAAACAACACCACAAAACAAAATAGACCAATTAAAGGTGATAAAAACAGATTTTAAAAATGCTATTTTTGTGTTGATATTTGTATATTGTGATGCACTTTATGATTTCCAACAAAAAATACAGGTTGTATTTCACTTAATTTCAATAAAATGTGCTTGAAACGAAGTCCATAAACACTCTTGTCTAGAACGATCGCATCGCTTATCGCCCCTGATATCACCAGGTGGCCGTAGATACGTGACGTCATCTGAGACCAACAGCTGTGACAAGAGCCGGGAAATTCAATGGGACAGTGTTGCGGTATTGGCGATTATAAATATTTAAAACAGTCGAGCCACGTGTAGTTGCTATATTGTTAAGTGGAAATGTATCCGTATATAATATACAATCTATATCATACCCTGATATAATAAAAAACGATCGTCTACTGATTCTAATCGTCATAATCTGGGCTAGAAAATTGTTATCTTCTGTAAGTCAAAAGCCATTTGACATTGTGTAGGCTATGTGTGTGTCAACTCATGTTTGAGAGGGTGGCGCTTGACATTAGTCTGTAAATGAAAACTCTAAACATAGACTTTAAAGTTTATATCAACAAGAAGAAATATAAGTTTACAAGAAAATGGACCCAAACAACAATGAGACAACATCCTATACATGTACATACATATAATGCATATTTATAAAAGTAGACCCCGCCACCCTTCATACCCTCTCTAAAACCCTCTCATACCGCGACAAATGTGCCCCTATCATGCCCTATCCCGCCTTATGTATGTACTACACACCTCTATTTCCTATTTGGAACTTAATCCTTCAGAACATCGCACAGTAAAGGGTTAGGCTAATTTTTTTTAAATTCTGGAATGAGTTTTACGGATTTATTCGACTGGCCTACAAATATTTATCAAGATGTTTAGATAATATATCTAAATATATATCTGTACAGTGTACACAATAAAAAATGCAATGCGGTACTCTCATAGTTTACTGCAGTAATTTGTAACTTACCAAACATTGTAAATATTACCAGTTTCTTTTAGTTTATCCACACAAAAGTATCAATATCCATCAAGATAATAAATGAATACAGAGTAAAAGACTAGCAGACAGCTTTTGTTTTTTCTTGACAAAATTTGTGAATTCTACATGTACATGTACTCATAATGATTTGCATGTTATTTTTTTAAAGACAAAAACGCATATATATATTCTATATTCTGATAGAAATACAAACATCTCTATTAATCATTTATTATCTGTGTGTTCTATGTCCAGTTCTATATTGCTTGGTTACCAAAAAGACAACCTTATATATATATATATATATATTTATGGTAGTAGCCCTCACCTTTTCCCAGATATACATCTATATACATTTTGCAAAACAAATGCATCGTACAAATATTGTGTATATGTGATGTATACCTTGTCCATATTGTAGATACCATGTTAAATGTAGTCGCTAAAACTGTCTATATTGTTAGGCTTTTTTTAAATATTTTTTTTTTGTCTATATATTTGGCAAAATAAAAAAGAAGCCTAATAATATAGGCAGGTTTAGCGGACTACATGTAATGCAGATACTTATGTGTTATATTGACTCTTGACCATATTGCAGATACACTGCATACAGTGTGTACATACATGTATATGTGATATGTCTTGACCATATTGTAGATACACTGTGTGTCTACATATATATATATATGTGTTATCTCTTGACCATATTGGTTATACAAGTGCAATGTCTACAAACATGCGTATGTATATGTGTTTAAATTATGTATTGACCATAGTGTTGATACATATGTACACTGCCGTGTCTATACATGCGTATGTTTCATGTATATACCATATTCTATTGTAGATGCACAGCAATGACTACACATGTATATGTCTAATGTCTTGACCATATTGTAGATACACTGCAGTGTCTGCAGATATAATGTGTATTATGTCTTGACCATATTTGTAGATACACTGCAGTGTCAACAGATATATGTGTGTTATGTACTGACCATATTGTAGGTACTCTGCAGTGTCTACAGATATATGTGTGTTATGTACTGACCATATTGTAGATACACTGTGTGTCTATACATGTATTATGTTTTATTGCATTGACCATATTGTAGATAAACTGCTGTGTCTACACATGAATGATACGCTGCAGTGTCTACATATATGATTCATATCTTTGCCATATATGAATGTTATGTCTTGACCATATTACAGTATCTACATACGCATGTGCATTGCATGTACTATGTCTTATTCAGATTGTAGACACACTGCAATGTCTACCTGTATATATGTTATGTATTGTCATAGACACCTATGTGGTCCTTTGTTTAGTCATACTTGTGTGATAACAAATCCAAAGAATTGACTTCACTTTTACTACATGTGCACTTTTTGATATAGCTATGAATAAATCCATAAACATGTATCTGAACATTGTTTTCTGACATATGCTCTTTTTTAAAATGATTTGCTAAAGATAAAAAAAAATGTATTATTTCAACAAGAAACAAAATGAAAATGCTGAGTCTCATTACTGGGTTATGTATAAATACATCTGACCCGCTTTCCAAATTGTAATTTTAAAATTAACTTCCCTACATTTGTGTAACATACATGTACATTTTTTAGCCTAATCTTTTTCTGGACAAATATTCAATAGTATCTCTATCACAGAGCATAATATTTTACATTTGTGTCAATTGAAGCATGACGAACTTTACAGGCAAAATATGTTTATACATTTTGTATCTCTGCTCAAGTTGCCCTGTCACTTCCCATCAGAAAACCATAATTTGGATTACATGTAAAATGCATATGCAGTATAAAGAAGATGATATATAAGATTCAGTTGACTTATTTGTATGATCAGACAACCTGCATTTTTAATGTTTTTAGTGCAAATAGTACATTGCATGTGTCAATCTTTGATTTGAGATTAAGAGCAGACTTTTTATTGATACTGAATCTATCTGTATACATGATGTACATGTATAGGTATGTATATGAAGGGTGTCATTATTCTAAATGATTGTATCTCTGCAACTTTCACTATATAAGTTAACATGATCTATCCAAATTGGAACACTTTTTGAAGAATTGTAAAAAAATGTAGAA
This sequence comes from Argopecten irradians, assembly GCF_041381155.1. NCBI lineage: Eukaryota > Metazoa > Mollusca > Bivalvia > Pectinida > Pectinidae > Argopecten > Argopecten irradians. The sequence goes on along the minus strand of NC_091147.1, from coordinate 9,318,038 downwards.
CTTTGTGTTTGTGTCAGGATCCCCCTAAAATTTCAAAATATAGATTCCTTTGTTTTCATGTCAATAGACTATTTTACAGGGTAAAACTGTACTGGATTAATTAGTTGACCTCCTCCTGGAGGACATTTCTAGTTTGTATTTGAAGATCAAATTCATTACAGTAAAATTTGAAGAATCATATTTTTTTTTTAAATATATAAAAAATGATCTGGATATTAAATATCATTATAGATTATCTATTATATTTTGTCATTGACACTTGAATTCTTTATTTCCATTACTTGTAATCAGTAATTTTAGTCAGTATTGGAAGTTAATCTAGTATTCCAATCCACAAAATATGTATGGGTATATATATCGTATCAATGGGTTTTTTTTATATTTACACGGATGTACATGTAGCTTATGTATATATGTGTTTAGTTCTATTGGTATTGATACAAAATAATATTTACGATGAGGTTACGGCATATTTAGGTACAATGTATGTTTCGTATTTTTGTGTTTAGGAAACTTCGCATCGTGTCCGGCATGCTTACACGCATGCACATTGTACATGTGTCACGTACGTACAGTAGATCTACATGTATATCGTCTGATAACACAACCATGCTAATTAGGTCCTCAGTGATTATGACAGTGTCACTCAAAAGATGTCCTAGTCAATCAATACTAACAATTAAGCTATAAACATGCGGGCCACCATAGAAAATAATCGGCGCTCGAACACGTGTGCTTCAATACATGTAACTTTTAGAAATGAAAGTCCGGGGAAATCCCCGTTACTATAAAATAGTTTTATGTGTCGTCGGGAAGATTTATTTGCTGAATTCATTTAATTTTTGAATACAGTCAAAGAAATCACTGTAAACATGTTTCTTGACATTTTTGCGTAAGAGTTTTAGAGTTTTTTAACTGCAAAATTGAGGACCATTATCCGTGTGTTCTGGTAAAGTCGCCGATCGGTTTCGCACAGGTGCTTGTGAAACCGATCAACGTCAAGTCGTGGGACTGAGCAATTTTCCGTGGATGCATCTGTTGATTTATGGAGTCGTTGTGTTGTTAATATGGTATGTTATGAATGATAAATTTGTGTATATTGTTCATTATTTTCCTGACTTTCATCGTATCTATAAGTTATGCCAGATTGGTGAGAAAAAATGGTTAAAACTGACCACAATATTGCTATGTATCGCGTAAAACCACACATCACACGTACTTTTTAGATGAAATCTTTGTTTTTGAAAAAAAACGTTTGTAGATATTGCAAGATAAATATAAAATTGGGGTATACTAAGTTATTAACAGTATGAAGTTCAAGCATTATTTTTCAGTACTTTTTGATTAGCTAGGGATCCCATATCGGGTCCGTGCACTGAATGTTACGCCGACAGAAAGACGACGTCATCAATTTAAAATGTTCCGTTTTTTCAGTCTGCATCTTTTTTAAGCTCAATAAAACACCATGAAGGCATTGTTAAATGAAAATTTTATAAGAACACACAAATTATTACTTGTTATCTCTAGTTTTAGCAGATATAATCAGTATCTCGATAGATCCTAAAATAAGGGAGTTATGACGATTTGTTCAACACCGACACGTTATTGGCGTAGTTTGGCGTATCTGGGAGTTAAGGGGTTAAACAATATATCAATTTTACATTAATCACATAATCATGAAATATGAATATAGTTATCTTCCATGCACATCTTTCACTTTGTCATTCTTTCATTCATCAGTATAATAACATTGTTTGAGTTTTTTGATAGAGAGGGAGGAGGGAGAGAAAAAATAAAATAAAGAACAAAGAATTTGGAAGGATAGAAGGGATAATGGGACGAACTAGAAAGGAGAAATTGTGAAGAATAAGAATTAAATGTAGATATATTCTTGTATGAAAAACACTAAAAAAATGTATGTATGACAACAAATAAATATATATTCTATTTTAATAAAAGATATGTGCAACTGTCAGGGATTTGTATGTTCTACTAGCTTTATCCATTTTTCCAATCTTTAGTAAAATTTTAAACCGTTTTTTCTCCTTGTCCATAAGCTATATGTCTTTGAACATCATAATAATCTTTAATACAGTTTGAAAAAGCCATCACATTTAAAGAACTATGTAAACATCTTTTTTATAAATATAGTGTTTGATTAAAAGAACAATTCCATTATCAATTTTTTGATAAATTGTATGCCGCTATGATTAAGTTTTCCGAAAAGCATAGTTTCTTTATTAATTGCAAATTGTATAAACAGAATATCTAAATGACTTTCAAAATCAGCTAAAAAATTCTGAACTTCAGCATGAGGAATGTTTTGTCGAGTATTGAGTTTCGAGCCATCGTTTTCGATTTATCAATCATAAAGAAGGTTGTTATTCTTGTTACGTGCGATGTGTATCTTCTGAGATGTAGGATACACTGTATGTGTGTTAGTATATCTTCAATCAAAGTTAAATCGCAACATTTAGCTTGTGTCGTTCATCTAAATATTGTCCTAGGTGTTATAGATGTTAGTATGCCCCTAGGCAGATACAATGTAGATATGTGTTACATTTAATTGATGTAGTAATATGTTGATCTGTTAATATAATGGAGCAACACAACAAATAATTTGATAGAGAATGCTTTATTTCAATTTTGTTATTCTATCTACTTATTTTAAAGATAAAGCTGAGACATCGACGTCAATAATATACAACACAAATGTCAATAAATAGTAATAAATAACTTTAAATTTACATAGATGACCTTAAATGAGTGTTCATTTCATAGCAGATTTCATCAAACTTGTCTAAGAAGGTATAACATCTGAGTAGAGTTTCATGTAATTTCATATGAAGTGAACACAAAAATGATATTTTTATCACATGGCTACAACAACATGAATTTCATGTCAAAGTGAATTGCGAAAATCCAGCGCAGGCTACAATTTTGTCTAGTCCTGGCGTCCTAATATTGTTTCTGACATAACATCAGAATGAATTTCCAGCCAATCAAATTGTTTCAGGTTATAGTACACTTGTTCTATACAGACTGTACGCAACAATATTTATATAGACAAAATCACCGGATAACAGGTGAATTATATTATAAAATTAATATCACATCACTGTAGATCCGATATATCACTGAAATCAATGGATAACAGGCGGATTATATGATGAAATTAATATCACATCACTGTAGATCTGATATATCACTGAAATCACCGGATAACAGGCGGATTATATGATGAAATTAATATCACATCACTGTAGATCCGATATATCACTGAAATCACCGGATAACAGGCGGATTATATGATGAAATTAATATCACATCACTGTAGATCCGATATATCACTGAAATCACCGGATAACGGGCGGATTATATATGATGAAATTAATATCACATCACTGTAGATCCGATATATCACTGAAATCACCGGATAACAGGCGGATTATATGATAAAAATTAATATCACATCACTGTAGATCCGATATATCACTGAAATCACTGGATAAACAGGCGGATTATATGATGAAATTAATATCACATCACTGTAGATCCGATATATCACTGAAATCACCGGATAACAGGCGGATTATATGATGAAATTAATATGACATCACTGTAGGTCCGATATATCACTGAAATCACTGGATAACAGGCGGATTATATGATAAATTAATATCACATCACTGTAGGTCAGATATATCACTGAAATCACTGGATAACAGGCGGATTATATGATGAAATTAAAATCACATCACTGTAGATCCGATATATCACTGAAATCACCGGATAACAGGCGGATTATATGATAAAATTAATATCACATCACTGTAGATCCGATATATCACTGAAATCACCAGATTACCGGCGGATTATATGATGAAATTAATATCACATCACTGTAGATCCGATATATCACTGAAATCACCAGATAACCGGCGGATTATATGATAAAATTAATATCACATCACTGTAGATCCGATATATCACTGAAATCACCGGATAACAGGCGGATTATATGATAAAATTAACATCACATCACTGTAGATCTGATATATCACTGAAATCACCGGATAACAGGCGGATTATATGATAAAATTGATTTCACATTAGTGTAGATCCGAACTACCAAACCAAAGATCAATAGTAATGTCATAAGTGAAAGAGACAAGACAGACGTGAAAGTTAATAAATTATTTCAAATCAACCGTGAGGTTAAAATGACAGTATTCCGAATTTGCATATTACAGATTTATCTCTGTTTTAGGCATCGTTTGTTACGCCATGTTTTATGTGCATAACGTCATATTTTTCAGAGGAAACGATATAATATTTGCTCACAAAGTAATGACATCATAATCTAAATTTACATGCAAGGGAGATAACTATGTAATCTGCAAATACGGAATAGACGTAAAAATCATACAGAAAATACATATAGAAAATAAATATTGGTAAAGTACTGAAGTACTGACTTGCAATTATGACACAAATAAAAGGACATAATTTCAATTATCAAAAATAGCCTAATAAGTCAGTATTTAGAAATTAATTTTGGTACATGAATTTCTTACATTTTATGACATTAACGAAGCAAAAAAATACAGTAATTGTATCGCTAAGTTATGTGGTTACGATCAAGGGAAGGACCACGATGAATTGATTGTTATAAGTATTTCCCCATAATTTAGTGTAACATTTTTAATTTCAAAGTATTTTCCCGTTTGGGTAAGGATTTATATCTCACATATTCGCTTATGTTCCCCAACTTCCTTATTCTAGATAACAGCTGTAATACAATTCCTGAAATGTCATCAATTTGCGGATAAAAAAATCATGTACTCTGGCGGAATAGCAATGATCATCCCACCTTTGGCAAAGTACTCGGAATTCCAGTTAAAATCAGTTATATGGCGTCAAGAGAGGTCTTCAGTGGGATAAATTCGTAATATTGTATTATGTTTTACAGTGGGTAACGGCAATATATTGGATCAATGAAACAAAGCTTCGTAAACTTTTTCATGGACCTAATATACGTGTATTTCTGTATCGCCCCTGTAAAACACTATGTGAGCAATAATATATTTCAACAAGAAAGATAAATAGAAAAAAACGCATATCTAGAACGGCAATATAAAGGACGGCAAGATTCGCCTAAGAAACCCTCCTATACCACCATTTCCTGGCCAAGGTCCTACTACATTTCCTGCTCCAGGTCCCATTCCTCCTCCAATTATATTTCCTGCTCCAGGTCCTATTGCTCCTCTAATTGTATTTCCTATTCCAGGCCCCATTCCTCCTCCTATCCCATTTCCAATTCCAAGTCTTCCACGAATTGCTGCAGTGATTTGTTCGTCTGTCAGTGGTGTGTCTGGTCCCGTCGGTGCAGGTGCAGGTGGAGCGGGCGTAGGAGGTGCAGGCGTAGGCGCAGGTGTAGGCGACATGAGAGGCGGCATTGGAGGAGTATTTATGATGGGGACCCTAGTAGCAAATCTGAGACACATGGCAAAATGTCTGTCACATTCGCACTGTGTACGGGCACAGGCGCCGTTACTGGCCTCTGCGAAAGAAAATTGTAAAATGTGAAAGTAGTATTTTAGACCGCTAAAATGAAACGGTTTTTAAAAACAATTCACAGAGCAACAGGGTTTGACTTATCCATATAAATAAATGTGCTAAATATGTTCATAGCTATACTTTTGAAATTTAAAAATATCAGCAATCATTGAACGTCCTGAGTATCGGCTAAATATCATTATCATCATATTATTATATCATGGTGGTATTATTACAGAATTAATTTCCTCTTTCTAAACTTTAATTCCTCATATTTGCATTGGAGTGCGTTTAGTCGTTTCTTGGACACACGTATTTGTGTTGAAAACTTTAGCAGAAATATTTATTCACTGTCTATAAAACTGTTCAGCGATGTTCATTGATGGTCGAAAGAGTAGCCCATAGGTAGTTAACAAGATTGGGTTCTGTCTCTTAAGTCATCCTCCTAAATTATACAAGTGATTACAAAGTTATTGCATATCACAGACTTGCCTTAATATTTAATATTTACAATATTTGTCCAAATGATGTAACCGTCGTCAGTAATTTTAATATTCAAAGTTAATGATCATTACAGGCTTCAGTCTCAAACATTTCATTGTAGAGCGTGAAAAAAATACTCAGCTACTTGTAGGAAATATCAGTCCATATAAAGTTGAATGAAGTTGCATTACATCTGGCAATATGCGCACATTACATCATATCAAACTGGTTAAATCAAATACAGCGAGAACTCTAAACAAACTTTCTTTCCGCACGTTTGCTTTTTCGAATTTCGCGATCAAAGTGAATTCGCGGAAGTTATCTCGGTTATGTTAAAAAGTATGAAAATTGAATCAACTTATCCACGAATTATGATAATTCCCGTCACAAACTTAATTTGAAACTGATATCGTGAAATTTTGTAACCGCGAAAACGATTGGTTTACAAAAGTCAATATTATATTGTGTTTGCCAAAATTTAATATAACAATACATCAACATAATTTGTGGAAAATGAAAGTCGGTTAATAATCCATTTCCAAAAAATATAAGTTTGAGTTGGTTGAATCTGATTAGAATAGCTGTGTTCAGAAATCAGCCCGTACCAAACTTAGACCGTCAACGCAGTTATCTCCCCTTGCCAGACGTCATTGTCTACTCTATTATACCTACATTAGGTATTTTAATATCTTCCGTGATTTATTAGAGTAATTAGTGTTAGGAGAGAAAGACAAATGTGTGTATGGGAAATCCAGCTACAAACATAGTATTAGTGTGATATATATGAATTCTATATTCGACCAACACATTAATGCATCTTAGTTATCATATCATGACTATATTATCAGCGCTTACCACTGAAGGGCGATGAAATGTCATCGATCACTTTATTAGAAAAGGAAAACATCTACAATATCATTCGTATTAACATTAAACAGACAGGAACGCCATGTGATAACCCGTGTATTGATTTATTGTAACAATTTTGCGATTTCATTTCAATCTTTGGTTCAATTAAAATTTGAAAACCAAAAAATTGTAATTATAGTCAAGCCAACTCGTATTATCTCTATATCATATATGGTTGGTGCAGATATTACAGATATTTTATTTGATTATTTTTTCATTGTTTCGTGGGGGCGTTGGGAGGGGGTTGTAATTGTCTACATCTACTTGAAACGATATCTTAAATATTTTCCCTTTGTATATTACCACTGAATACAGCAACACTTACCACAAGTGATCACTCCATTGCTATGATACCATCCATCGGTATGCTCCGAATATCGCCCCAAAGGTGGGATTTTCCGCAGCCATTTCTGGTGCTTTCAGTACAGACATCATGGTGATAACACAGCACCTAAATAGAAAAAAAACAAAACTTCTATAAAACTTGATGATAGGTCAGATTTATGTTCCTCCACAACATACTATAGGGAAATAGGGAAAAGGTCACGTATGGTTATGACGTCAGTAAGTATTAATTATTACCCTTTCTATCAAACCCTCAATCCATAATTTATTTATTTCGTTCGATAAAGTGGGTAACCATTTAATTAAAATACCACTAACGATTCAACTGTAGTGATATTTAATCCTGCATACATGATCATTGAAAATCATATTTTTCAGTCTATTCCTCCTCATCGTATATATATATATTAATTTTCAGAGTAAATATCTTAAAAACTGTTAATTAGAAAAAATAATAATAATAAGTTGCAAGGAAGACGCATTAAGGGTTGCAGTGGTCATATTACCACAATTCTTTTGATCGCAAAGTCGAATCCCATGTGGGCAGTATCTGGATGGTATCGCTGATCGGTCTTTTGCTCGGGTACCGGTTTTTCTACACCTGTAAACCTAGCACGTCCTTAAACAGCTCTGACAATTAGTAGGATGTTTAACTAATCAAACACAAAGCATAAGGGATATTTTAGGATAGTAAGTTATACATACAAGATGAAAAAAATATCATGAAATGGCCTTAAGACATTACCGTAAAGCAGCTGTAAATTCAGGTTTAAATTTAAAATTGCGAAAATTGTGTGAATGCTGGAATGGGCCAAACCAAAAGCACTCCTTTACGCGGAGGACTTTTGAAACGATAACTATATTTTTCCTGTACAACTCATACTAAGATACCGTATTCGACCAAATAAGCATTAATGACGCTTATAAAAAAAGAAAATGTAAGTGGGATGCATAATAGATTGAAATTTGAACTAGCTTTTCATAGAATATGGTAATCAATTTGAAAAAGAAATCAAATAATGAGTTTTACACATGTGTTCATAGTTTCAGACTACATGTAATTAGAGGTAAGTGGAACTAAGGCCTCAAAAAGAGGAAGGGAATTTATAAGGTGCTCATTGGGTCGAATACGGTCAATTGTATTCTATGTGGTGTTGACAGTTATCGTCGCTAAACAACGCAAACTCTTCAGAAATATGTCTATTTTCCTTTTACAGTATCTGGAGTCATCGTTATATAATTAAATTTTCTTTGTTTTCATACCAATTCTGGCTTTCTGATTGGCCAATATATTTTTTGCATACCGCTATGAAAAAAATCCGAGAATGCCGCGAAACCCGACTTTATCGTGACGTCACATAGAGACATTGACGTTGCGTATTGATTCGGAAAAAAGAATCCCTTGAAAAACCACTACAATGTTACATTTAAACATACTTCATTTTATCAAATAGGGTATAAAATTAATTATAAAGTATTGATGTCACTATTTTTTAATTTTATCGGGTATGAAAAAAAAATTGTTTGCAAACTTTTGTGAGATTCACACAATTTGCAAACAATTTTTTTTTCATACCCCGATAAAATTAAAAAATAGTGACATCAATGCTTAAAGGGCCACTAACTTTCCGAAATGGCCTTTAATTTTTAAAATAGGAATGTAAAACGAGATCAATAATTTTGTAGAGTCGCAGAAGTTATTAACTATACGTTTACAAGCAAACTTATCATCGCCTTCAGAACTATTTAATTAGAATAAATAAAATGTTAATTTTCATAACGCGGGTCGTTTTATGTTTCCCGCCGTCGTCCTAAATGCCGCGCGGTAGTTGACTATCACTGCGCCAGACGACAAAACAGCGAAATGAATCTCCACTGTTATCGTACATTAGACAGGAAATCTTGCATATTTTTGGTGTTGTAACCTCATCTTAAGCCATCGATATATATTTTCTTTTGTTATTAATGTTTTTAAGAAACCTTTAAATTTTGCTCCGGAAAGGTAGTGGGCCTTTAAGTTAATTTTCCCGTTGTTAAATAGATTTTGATTTGCATATCAACCTCATTACATAAAAAACGTCGTTAAATGTTCAATGGAATTATTCTTACATTTGTATCGGTGTTCCATAGACTTTGTTTTTTAGTAACATTTTGATTCAAAGTTTTTTAAAACATTAAAAAAATCCGCCTAATAGATAAAATAGATAAAAATAGTTTTCAAAATATACTATCTTAACCTAATATTTCTGAATAAATTCGCCTCATAAATAAAATTAATTTTCTAAATGTACTAGATTAACCGATATTTCACCTGATAATTTTACCTAATAGTACTCAAGATTTATTTTTTTCATAATTAATCTTGTTACTAAAATTAGATAGCGATGATAAATTAACATATCTTAAACATTAAAAAAATCACTATTAAATTGATGAAGTCGTTATGTTTAAAGATAAAAAAAAATGTATCATTAGTTCAAACAATTATGTGTCATTTTTGATAGATCAAATACCTTCATGACAACCAGGAGTTACTTCCCTTACAATTGTACCACACTATGATGGTGATGGATTCCGGATAAGTTGTAATTGATAAAAAAAACCTGAACATGAACACAGATCTTGTACTTTATTAATGACATATGGATACACTTTTGTATTTAAGTTTATTTCTTGTTTGTTTGTTTGTGTTTTTAATCTCCAATTACGCGATATTCAATACTTCCCATATGGTAATCTTGTAGGCCGTGGACTAGGAGGGTCAACCATGCACCCCGTTCCCCTTTTGTTATTTTTCTAACTCCAAACCAATGACAATACAGTTTTAAGGTGTACTTTAATTTCCCTTGATAGAACATTGACTATTAACGATATATAAGTAGAAAAAAACTATTTTATAGATGGCTTTATTCCTAGGTGTGACATCACAATTTAAGTTTGAAATTTGGTAGACTAGTAGCGTCTCAAAAATAATTTTTACAGCACCTACTGATAACGTAACAAATATTATTACAGCACCTACTGATAACGTAACAAATATAACTTAAACTAAGACTTTGTTTCCGTGATTAATAATATCATTAACAGTTTCCGAAATGAGTGTGCCTTGTGAAAATGAGCACATTCATAGTTTATTCCATGTGTATAACAAGCCAAATGTCATATGCCTAATGCAGTGTCACATATTGCATTCACTAATGTGTGCTTTTTCTCCTCATTGCTATATCCACTGAAGTGACTCGGCATGTCTGCAAGCTGGTACAGGCAGTCCGAATCAGAGTAATCGAGTTATCAGTATCCTGTTCGTCAGAGGTCATTTCATTTAGTTGTTGTTGTTTTTTACTGATTGATAAGAGGTGAAAAAACTGATTAGGAATAAAAGTTTGCTATTTAGAAACATTTTTGCTGCGTCAAGTCATTTCATTTAGTTGTTGTTGTTGTTTTTACTGATTGATAAGAGGTCCAAAAACTGATTAGGAATAACAGTTTGCTTTTTAGAAACATTTCGGCTGCGTCAAGCCAAATATGAACAAATTGTTAAAAAAATATCATTTTTGAGCTTTTGAGTTTGCTATTTAGAAACATTTCTGCTGCGTCAAGCCAAATACGAACAAATTGCTAAAAAAATATCATATTTGAGCTTTTGAGTTTGCTATTTAGAAACACTTTTGCTGCGTCAAGCCAAATATGAACAAATTGCTTAAAAATACCATTTTTGAGCTTAAAACCCGATTTTTGTCATTTCCTGCGTCCATGGCCTAGTGGGGATGGTGATTTGGACAAAGTAGCTAATGTATGGCCTTTAACATGATAACGAGTACTAGTTGCATGAAATTTTACACATTGTAAAGTCTATTGTAAATGGAACTTAACCCCTATGTTATCTTCATTTCAGGCAAATCAATGTGTTATCCAATTAGGTGAATAACTAAGTGATTTAAGTTTAATAAGTTGTGCCGCCTTCTTTGACTTACTAGTAAAAGAATATGTTTAAACAAATAATATGATAGATATGGCGACGGATAAAAAAAACCCAGATGCGATAAAATTATGTAAATTAAGACTAAAAATGCATTTGTGCCTTCCCCGGGAAGTATTTTAAAACAATTTGTCAAATTTTATACATATCATTATAATAATAATTATGTGAGATTAACACTTTTGAACTTTAAAAAGGAAAACTCGTGAAAACAAAAAATTTAGAAATAATGTGCGCATGTCTCCTAGATAAGAATACGTGATATGTTTGTTATCAGTGTACTACATATTCCATCAATCTTAACTTTTAAACTGACGAATCAAGCGAATACAGATAAATTTGAATGCGATGTGCTTTAAAGACTAATCGAGCGACCTTATCTTTATTAAGAGTCAAGATTCTAAAATATATATGAGATTTATTCTTAACAATGAACATTTTCAAATTCTCAAAAACTGAAATAACTGGATTTTCTGTTGGAATTAAAAATAAGCATTGGTGTAGTTGCTATGGCCGAAAACTTACGATTTATATCATTTTACGTAGAGTAATAAACTTATTGTTAAAACGTCGAACTACATATTTTCCCCTATAGTCTAATTCGACCCCCAGGTATGTAAGTGGCGTTATACAGATGTTATGTTTGTTTGATTACATTAACGTCCTATTAACAGCCACGGTCAAGATGTTATGTGGGTGACGTCATACAGATGTTTATATTATGTGGGTGACGTCATACAGATGTTTATATTATGTGGGTGACGTCATACAGATGTTTATATTATGTGGGTGACGTCATACTACTCGGCAGTGGAGCCATCGGTCACTTACTTGCTTAGGGGTGACTAAACATATGCTTCTAACACGACCCGTGTTATGAAAATTAACATTTTATTTACCTGTTTTAAATTGTTATGGAAGTGACGATTAGTTTAGTATTGAACTCCTGAAACACAACAACATCCTCAAACTTATTTTACAGATACGCTTTAAAAAACATCGATTCGGTTAAGGACTGTTCGTTTGATCGCTATATTCTCACCTGTCCACACTGTCTGTGAATGACTTACCTTTGGGCTATTTTCTCACCTGTCCAAACTGTCCGTGATTGACTAATCTTTGGGCTATGTTCTTACCTGTCCACACTGTCCGTGATTGACTAACCTTCGGGTTATATTTTCACCTGTCCACACTGTCTGTGAATGACTAACCTTTGGGTTATATTCTCACCTGTCCATACTGTCCGTGATTGACTAACCTTTGGTCTATATTCTCACCTGTCCACACGGTAAATGATTGACTTGCATTTGTACTATATTCTCACCTGTCCACACTGCACATGATTGACCAACTTTCGGGCTATATTCTCACCTGTCCACAATGTCTGCGATTGACTACCTTTCGGGCTATATTCTCACCTGTCCACACTATCCGTGATTGGTCCCCTATTGTTGAAAGGCCCACAGTAATTCCCGTAAGTTATGAGACGGACACATGGAACGCGGGTTTGGGTCTGTATCATCCCACAAAGATCGCTGATATCGCGTTTGGAACGCCTGTGAATCTTTTCATCTAAAAACAACACCACAAAACAAAATAGACCAATTAAAGTAAACCGTCAAAAGGCGACACTACCTCATCATCCTCAAGTTCGAGTTTTAGGAAAAATAAAATCATCCTGTCAAGAAATGAAGTTTACTCGTTATTTAAGTATCTTTCTTAAACGTGTTTTTAAATTTGTTAAAAGACACTATTATCATTCCCTTGTATAATTCTAGTAAAAAGAATAAACCTTTTAATATCACGAATTATAATTTATGTTTCTAAACTTGTTTTTCGCAAGGTGTAATAAAATTACACTATCCCTTTGAATGTGTTGTATCACTAGTAAAATAAAATGACACTATACCTTTGAATGTGTTTTACAACTAGTAAAATATAATAACACTGTCCCTTTGAATGTGTTGTACAACTAGTAAAATAAAATAACACTATCCCTTTGAATATGTTGTACAACTAGTAAAATATAATAACACTATCCCTTTGAATGTGTTCTACAACTAGTAAAATAGAATAACACTATCCCTTTGAATGTGTTGTACAACTAGTAAAATAAAATTATACTATCCCTTTGAATGTGTTGTACAACTAGTAAAACTTAGCGTACAAGATAACTCTGCCGAAAGAAAAATATGTTCGTTCTAAAATAAACTGACTTTATTACATTAAAATCGTTTATGTGACATTTTTCTTCTAAACATCGACTCTAAAGGTAGTCATGCTATAGTATAAGACTCTTTCATATGTGGATATGAAGGATAGGGATATTCTACCCAGGGTCACAAAATATAGTAAAACCCGAGGCTTGTCGAAGGTTTTGCAACATTTTGTGATCCTGAGGGTAGAATATCCCTATCCTTCATATCCACTTATGAAAGAGTATTTTTCTTTCATACCCCGACGTTTTATTGCAACTTTACAACTATAATATCCCGCCGTTGTTTGCATCTTTTATAGTAAAACCAGTCAAGTTTGTGAGAGAAAAAAATATTTTACCGAGGAAATAGAAATTTTGTTGACGCCGTGACGTCACGAGGCTTTATTGCATGGGTAGCCATGCACTACAACCTCAGGCGGCATGAGTATATTGCCCTAGACCAGCCAGAATTACACCCGTAGGTATGAAAGAAATAAACATACAGAAGATGTGAGGTGATTTAAGGAAGCATACATTATATCATGATACCATTTTCCATTATACATGCAAGAAATAAAAAGTGGCGCATATTTAGAAAAAAAATATATATAGTTACATATATCCTTATTTTAATTATAAATGAATAATATTGCTTATATAAATTATATTTCACCTATTAGGCTGTCAACTTTCCACTCAGTGCAGTAAGTGAATGTTGATTTCTTTATTGATATTTCTTGCTGAAGCTGGCAACCTCGTATTAAGAACATTTACATATACAAAATAAATCACAAGCATCTAAATTAATAAGCATTGAAGACCAGTAGAGAATTTTAAATACTATGTTAGTTTTTCGGTCATAACTCTACATGCAGTATCATGTTATCTGTAAAAAATTAGGAACCAAATGGTCACGATTGAAATAAACAATATTGCAATAAAATAAATATATAGAAATGGTGTACAGAGGATATAAAAAAACCGTTGTAAATGGTAACACATTCTCCAGTTAAGAATACATGGGCAAGTCCATTTAAAAAACAGTGAACATTAAAGGCAGCGATAAAATAGCATCATATGTGCTTATATTTTTGTAAATTGCATTAAGCATAACCATGGTTTAGAAAATGCTAGATAATATGCATATCTAGGAAAGCAGAATAGTATCACTTGAAGAATACAAACTGAAAATATTTTCGCGTCGTTACGAGAAAACTATTTTGTAAAAATAAGATATTTATCTTTTAATTACAACAAAAAAGTTTTGATTTTTTGCTATTCTACGTGATACACGTACATACGAAGCAGTTACTTAGCGTTGAAAAGTTTGTTTTATGTTATTACGCAACCAGTAAAATTCTTTGTTTGGTGTTTCGAAGGCCAATATGGTAGCAGACGATATTAATTACGAAACAAATTTCAAATGACTCTTACCTTTGATTGCTATGACCAGTCCAATACAGAAAATGATAATATTGATGGGAGACATGGTCGAGGTAAACCTGTAATTAGAAACAGGGAATATTTGTTATCATCATTATTATTTAGCGAAACAAATAAATGAAACAGTGAGTCAAAATGAGAAAGCAAACGTTAACAATACTTAAAAGGCACATCCCTGCGTTTGGCTTCAGGGTGTTGATATATGAAACTTAAACGAAAACTTGTATTTTTCGTGTTCAGTATGGGAATTCCAACAAATTATTCTGATTCCAATAACTCTGTCTTTGTAGAAAAGCAATTTTACTTACCAATTTTCAATGCAAAACTTAATTTAGAAGCTTAATTATTCTTTTACATCGGAATATGCAACATTATCATGAAAATTCCAAAAGTGACGCTTAAATTAAACAGTTATCTTCAATTATGAACGAAAATCCGCTATGACAGGAAAATCGTTCTCAGAAACTACTTTCTTGTACTTTTTAAAGAATTCTGTATGAACCAGTTTTAACAAATTCACCGCTGAAATTACATTCACCCCAGAAGACACATTCATCCCAGAAGACACATTTAGACTCTTCTAAATCAAACACTAGACCAGCCCATTATAAAATTTCATATGTGAATTCCAACCGCGACAGAAACGATCTGCTCGGTAAATACTTACGCTCAGGGCTGCTGAGATGTTATGGTACGCTGACGACGATACCAGTGTTGTGTACCAATTTATATAGCGGGCAACTCGGTGGTGATGCATTGAATGAAACAATGATTTGATTGATTGTTATAATGATGTCATAGTCTTATCTTTAATAAATACAAATGTGACAGATTCCAGACCACACGTATGTGTGGTTAGAATTCAAGGACATGATTGCTCTTTATATATCTTTAGTGTACTAGAGGGCCTCTGTATTACAGCGATATAATCTTTTTAGATCTTTGTAATGTGTACATGGCGGTGAGTGTTAAGGAATTTTATGGAAATATTTTGGATTATTTTATTTTGTATAACATATGTGAATATACGAGCTAAAGTCGAGATTTTAAAAATCTCAATGTAAAGAAAAGCGGGGTACACGACGGCCATACCTGGCTCTCAGACTAAATCTATATGATATATAATGCACTTTTTGACTCTCGATGTTTTAATACAGCAGCGAAACCTTTTTTTCTAGCTTTTTTTAACTTTGATTTTTGATTCTTTTATTTCATCATTTTTTCTTTAAATTTTAGCCATATATGATTGTGTTACGAATGTACTCCTCTGAGAAGTCAAACTTTTCTCGTATTAAACTTTTTTTCTCATATATATTTTTGGAAAAGGAGTTCAAACCATCAAAGAAAATGCAAGAAAAAATATATGTCCGTGTGCTCGTTTTTGAGCTATTGTCACTCAAAGATACCTAGTTGACAAAATATTGGAGTTTATGGAAATTTTGTCGTTTTGAACATATCCACGAGAGATTAAAGCCATAATTTGCTAACGAAGTGATTGATATGTATGGATGTTTGTAGAACTTATTTTCCAGTATTCTTCTTTAAAAATATACCATTAATGATTATTAAGACTCATATTTTTTCTCAGAATAACAGCATATGCTACCCCAACCCCTTGATTTAGAGTTACAAAATGCACCATATTCCGCCATTTTTGCCAAACTTAACCTTTTATAGAAAAATTTCTGGCATTAAACTTTTGTCAATATTTTGCATATCAATAGGGATAGGGTTATTCTTGCTATATCAGACAGAAAAAATGGGGGTCCGTGTGCTTAATTTTTTGCGCCATTTAAATATTTGTTATTTTTCAATAATTCAGAGTAAAAAATGAAAGTGCTCAAATTAACATTAAATGTAAAAAATAAAGTGACAAAAGTGTATAATTTCACACATTAATGCTAAATATTTCAATTACCACGAACCTAGTAAAGAATCCAGCAAAAAATAGCTCGATACAGCTAGAAATGCTGGCGCAGTGATGATTTTTAAGTGAAAACAATTAAAGTAAAAAATGGTAAAACTGTGGCTCTACTTAAAGCGAAAAAAGACACAATTTCAAAATGGCCGCCAAATTGGCTTTTTCTTCAAATCCCCGTATAAAAAAATTCTATTAAGAATAAAAATGTGATTATTTTGACAAAATTTGCAACTGGCAACTTGCTACAGATATTGATAAATTGTATTTAAAAAATCTCATAACTTCTTTGATCATTGTCGAAAAGAGACTGAAACCTCAGAAGAATACATCCTTAATGATAATTATGATAAAGATTTATGACGATATATTCCCTTTGAGTCAAGGTCTTGGAGTACAAGAAACACAAGTGTCACCGTATTGTACTTCTCTTAACCATTTTATGGTAGATAAATCCATTATTATATAACATTGCATATTTTCGTTATACATTTACATTTCAGGACCCCTGAACTTAATTAATAATTCATGGAATGAATTATGTATTTCAAAACACAGCTGTTACACTTTAAAGACAGGTTAATCAGTGTTTAAGCAGCCTTTATCATCATATTACTTCATGGAAGGTTATGAGATTTTGCGTCAAATATTGTCCAATAGGTTGATTGATGATTATTACATATTTAGCAAGCATTTTCGCATTTTCTCGAAAGCACGTGTGTCGGCGAATACCGAACTGAAGGAACATATATATTAAGTTGACCTTGTCAAATATCATACTAAGGCGATTTGATTGACAGCTATCGAAAATAGATTAACCGACTGTTAATGACAATAGCGTATTTGATGCGACCTGACATTTATTTTATTAAAATTCATTATAAAGTTGTCTTCATTAGGTACTAACCTACCTGCTACATCTTTGAGTTGGAAAGGAGTTTTTGATATTTAGAGTATCTGAGTTTACACTTAATCATTTGAGTTCCTCATCACATCACTTCAACAAAAACAGCATTTATCAACTGTTCTGTAGTA
The DNA here is from genome assembly GCF_041381155.1 of Argopecten irradians. Taxonomy (NCBI): domain Eukaryota; kingdom Metazoa; phylum Mollusca; class Bivalvia; order Pectinida; family Pectinidae; genus Argopecten; species Argopecten irradians. Next base: position 9,300,170 of record NC_091147.1, on the reverse strand, counting down.
TAGAAACATCTCATTCTGTGCACCAGCAACCTCCAGATAATGCAGAAATTAACTTAAGGATTACAACTAAATAATTCTTATAAATCAATCTAAAATAGATAATCTCGTAAAAGCTCCAAATTGACTGAAAGACTCTTTTTTCTATGAAATCATTACGCCATTGTGTCAGCCAATCAAAATCGACGTAACAAACGTAATTTTGTAAGACATTGAAACTGCTCATAACAAGCAAGGTTGAAATACACATTTACGTACATAATTGTCTTAATCCAATTTTTACGCTGTGAATGGTTTACTATCACCCATATGTCTGCAATAATAAGAACTTTTTATGTTATTGGTCACATTTTCAGCTTCTCGCAATTTAACAGTCAAAAGTTTTTGATGTCCACAATTTTATTTTTCACAATTAGCCTTGTGTATCGTAAACACATCATACTATCAATCAAAATAGCTTAAGGTTTATCATTTCAGGTATCAAATTATGATTTTATAAGAAATTTGGTTATCACAACATGAATTATACATGTCAGGGAGAGCCAAATAAACTTTATACGTAACACAAAGCTAAGTAACATACAGTATATGTAATACACTGCATCTAAATGATTTCCAGTTTAATCAGACACTCTCATTTTCTGTTTGAGTGTTTCTCCATTATTTCTGTTCGATTATAACACGTTCGCTAATGAACATTTCAGAGATGTTTTTCTCCATAAGGATTACTTCAGAATTACTAATAAAATTCATATAATTCTAAACTCAAAGTCAGTTTATATAGTATGGAATAAAACGGTTTCATCGCCACACACTCTTTACCACGAGGATATACACCATGTACATGTACTGTGATCGAAGCCTTACTTTTGTGTATAATACTCAGTAACGCTATTTAATTTTCTAATTATCAAATAGTACTAACATAGCGATCAAATCTGATTGGTGACAATAAAGATATAATCAAGTTTTGATGATCTACTAACAGATAAGGTTTATTTTCATTATTAAAACTGCTACATTCAGTTACTTATTTTGCAAGATTAAAGAAGTATTTGGCATTAATGTATCTAAATCTAAAATGATATATAAATGAGTTTCCGGACCAAATTAAAATTAAAATCTAAAACAAGATAATAATCTTAATAGCCAAGGCTCGCAAAAATAAAACTTCTTAGACTCGTTTCATAAAAATTCATATGAAATGATCACGTATGTAAGATCTTCAATCTTCAAGGCTCGCAAAAATAAAAACTTCTTAGACTCGTTTCATAAAATCTCACATGAAATTATCACTCATGTAAGATCTTCAAAGAATATTTATAATGATTTCTTAATAACTTTGGTATAGCAGATATTGAAAGTTGATACTTTTAAACATGCCTTCATTTTAAATTGGTCGCCATAGAAGTTACGAGTATTGCTGAACGGAAGTCGGAAAGTTCATAAGATGTTCTCGGAATAGTTCGGACAGGCGTTACATAGTTACGGTAGTCACATGACATTCTTGGAAACGACGATACGATGTCGACTAACTTCGACTTGTTTGACTAAATGGGACCCACCTAGGGATGTTCAATATTTATTTGATTTTTATCAAAAGTTTCCGAATCATTATCGCTCATCTTGACTTCGATTTAGTTCTGTCTTTACATGATTTGCAACAGGATTTTTTTCAACATTCTTCTAAATCATGAAAATAAGACAGATACGGATATTGGGAATTTAACATAAGTTCGCGGAGAGAAGTGTTCGCTCATTGGTCTATTTCTAACAGTAATATGGTATACAGGTTATCTGACTTATATTTTTTCTATCTTTTTCACGGAAATTGATTCCGCGATAATTAACGTTATCAAAAGAAGTTCACGCGAAAACGGGATATAAGCAGCTACAGTAGTATGCAAACACTATACGAGATATTTAGGTAATACTTATTGTCTCTCTGAACAAGTGCAAGACCATCTCTTGTTCTCAGAAGGGATACGCAAAGTCCATTGTTAGATAGTGCGGTAACGTTAATTATTATCTCTCACTTTCATTTAGTATGTTTAAGTGGAATGAAAAAAATATGATGGTGTGCTTGATAGCTATTTAACGCAAATTGTGATTTTCCCGGAATTTCCCTGTTTTTACGATACACATGCAAACTTACACATTATCGTCCACTTGGATATCCGAAAAAACTATATGATAAGAAGATATCAATATTTGCATAATTAACTAACTTATGTTTTCTAAAAGAAAATAATAATATTACACAGTCAACCTAATCATTTTGGTCAGAATAACAGTATATGCTACCAATGCAGCCCAAAGTTTTGAAAATGAAAATACTTTGTATCTTTTTTTTTTTAACATTTTGGACGCTGATGCAGATGCATAAAATCGGCATTCAAATAGGGGTACTTAATTTTTGTCCTTTTACAAAATATATATATTCAAAATGGACGCCATATTAAACATTCTACAAACAATAGAAATCTATTTTTTACAAATATTTTATATGAAAGCTTGCTACAAATGGAGATTTTTTTAATCACAACTTTAAAACGAGACTTTAATGAGATTAAAACCTAAATATAATTGATCCGTAATGATTTTTTAATTCAATTAATCAGTGTAATTGAATTAATATATACAAGTCATCAATAATCGTTGTTCGATCGAAATCATTACAAATGTTCATTTGAATTAAAATAGATTAAACACTTTACCTGTGCAGACAGACGATAGGGTAACACTGCGTCGACTTTCGTATGTGATCCACTTTCCAACCCAAGGTTAAAAAAGAAAAACGTATCGATCAGAATCCCTATTCATATTACGATTGCTACATAAATAGTTATCTATATATAAATAGTCCTCAAGAATAAAAGTAGTGCACCTTTTTAAGATCGTAACGTTATTTTTTTTTTAGATTTTCTGTAACGATTGATATGACTTCTGCTAATTGAAAAATTAACTAGGAGTATATGGTACTGAATCAAAAAATAAATAAAACAAAGGAAAAGGGTTAGGTCGCGGAGGAATACCGAGAACATAAGCTAGGACAATGGTGTTTGACGCGTCTCATAAAGGGTGATTGATCGTTACTTAATTTAGCTGTGGTTAATAAAGTCCAAGGCTAAATACCTCGTATGAATAATTCACAACTATTGCCATTAACATCTTAACTATAGTTACCAGAATTGAAGCGAAGTGATAACTACAAAATTGCGTCTTAATTCTTATTTCATTATTGTGCAAATATCACAACGCTAGCAGACTCCCGTAAGAACTATCACCACATCAGCGTTATTTCAGTATTAACTGTGAAAGATTTACGACAATATCAGCCGCAATACAACCACCAGTATCAAGATCATTGGACCTACTTATATCATCTAGCTTGTACATTTAGTATACCAAAAGTTCTGTTTTCATCTAATGCTCAAAATGAAATTTAGTCACAAGAAATAAGAAACCATCAGTATATAGTATGGAGTAATCATCAGTATATAGTATGGAGTTATCAGTCAGTATATAGTATGGAGTTATCATCAGTATATAGTATGGAGTTATCATCAGTATATAGTATGGAGTTATCATCAGTATATAGTATGGAGTTATCATCAGTATATAGTATGGAGTTATCATCAGTATATAGTATGGAGTTATCATCAGTATATAGTATGGAGTTATCATCAGTATATAGTATGGAGTTATCATCAGTATATAGTATGGAGTTATCATCAGTATATAGTATGGAGTTATCATCAGTATATAGTATGGAGTTATCATCAGTATATAGTATGGAGTTATCATCAGTATATAGTATGGAGTTATCATCAGTATATAGTATGGAGTTATCATCAGTATATAGTATGGAGTTATCATCAGTATATAGTATGGAGTTATCATCAGTATATAGTATGGAGTTATCATCAGTATATAGTATGGAGTTATCATCAGTATATAGTATGGAGTTATCATCAGTATATAGTATGGAGTTATCATCAGTATATAGTATGGAGTTATCATCAGTATATAGTATGGAGTTATCATCAGTATATAGTATGGAGTTATCATCAGTATATAGTATGGAGTTATCATCAGTATATAGTATGGAGTTATCATCAGTATATAGTATGGAGTTATCATCAGTATATAGTATGGAGTTATCATCAGTATATAGTATGGAGTTATCATCAGTATATAGTATGGAGTTATCATCAGTATATAGTATGGAGTTATCATTAGTATATAGTATGGAGTTATCATCAGTATATAGTATGGAGTTATCATCAGTATATAGTATGGAGTTATCATCAGTATATAGTATTGGAGTTATCATCAGTATATAGTATAGGAGTTATCATCAGTATATAGTATGGAGTTATCATCAGTATATAGTATGGAGTTATCATCAGTATATAGTATGGAGTTATCATCAGTATATAGTATGGAGTTATCATCAGTATATAGTATGGAGTTATCATCAGTATATATATAGTATGGAGTTATCATCAGTATATAGTATGGAGTTATCATCAGTATATAGTATGGAGTTATCATCAGTATATAGTATGGAGTTATCATCAGTATATAGTATGGAGTTATCATCAGTATATAGTATGGAGTTATCATCAGTATATAGTATGGAGTTATCATCAGTATATAGTATGGAGTTATCATCAGTATATAGTATGGAGTTATCATCAGTATATAGTATGGAGTTATCATCAGTATATAGTATGGAGTTATCATCAGTATATAGTATGGAGTTATCATCAGTATATAGTATGGAGTTATCATCAGTATATAGTATGGAGTTATCATCAGTATATAGTATGGAGTTATCATCAGTATATAGTATGGAGTTATCATCATCAGTATATAGTATGGAGTTATCATCAGTATATAGTATGGAGTTATCATCAGTATATAGTATGGAGTTATCATCAGTATATAGTATGGAGTTATCATCAGTATATAGTATGGAGTTATCATCAGTATATAGTATGGAGTTATCATCAGTATATAGTATGGAGTTATCATCAGTATATAGTATGGAGTTATCATCAGTATATAGTATGGAGTTATCATCAGTATATAGTATGGAGTTATCATCAGTATATAGTATGGAGTTATCATCAGTATATAGTATGGAGTAATCATCATTATACAGTATGGAGTTATCATCAGTATATAGTATGGAGTTATCATCAGTATATAGTATGGAGTTATCATCAGTATATAGTATGGAGTTATCATCAGTATATAGTATGGAGTTATCATCAGTATATAGTATGGAGTTATCATCAGTATATAGTATGGAGTAATCATCAGTATATAGTATGGAGTTATCATCAGTATATAGTATGGAGTTATCATCAGTATATAGTATGGAGTTATCATCAGTATATAGTATGGAGTTATCATCAGTATATAGTATGGAGTTATCATCAGTATATAGTATGGAGTTATCATCAGTATATATAGTATGGAGTTATCATCAGTATATAGTATGGAGTTATCATCAGTATATAGTATGGAGTTATCATCAGTATATAGTATGGAGTTATCATCAGTATATATAGTATGGAGTTATCATCAGTATATAGTATGGAGTTATCATCAGTATATAGTATGGAGTTATCATCAGTATATAGTATGGAGTTATCATCAGTATATAGTATGGAGTTATCATCAGTATATAGTATGGAGTTATCATCAGTATATAGTATGGAGTTATCATCAGTATATAGTATGGAGTTATCATCAGTATATAGTATGGAGTTATCATCAGTATATAGTATGGAGTTATCATCAGTATATAGTATGGAGTTATCATCAGTATATAGTATGGAGTTATCATCAGTATATAGTATGGAGTTATCATCAGTATATAGTATGGAGTTATCATCAGTATATAGTATGGAGTTATCATCAGTATATAGTATGGAGTTATCATCAGTATATAGTATGGAGTTATCATCAGTATATAGTATGGAGTTATCATCAGTATATAGTATGGAGTTATCATCAGTATATAGTATGGAGTTATCATCAGTATATAGTATGGAGTTATCATCAGTATATAGTATGGAGTTATCATCAGTATATAGTATGGAGTTATCATCGATACATAGTATGGAGTTATCATCAGTATATAGTATGGAGTTATCATCAGTATATAGTATGGAGTTATCATCAGTATATAGTATGGAGTTATCATCAGTATATAGTATGGAGTTATCATCAGTATATAGTATGGAGTTATCATCAGTATATAGTATGGAGTTATCATCAGTATATAGTATGGAGTTATCATCAGTATATAGTATGGAGTTATCATCAGTATATAGTATGGAGTTATCATCAGTATATAGTATGGAGTTATCATCATCAGTATATAGTATGGAGTTATCATCAGTATATAGTATGGAGTAATCATCAGTATATAGTATGGAGTTATCATCAGTATATAGTATGGAGTTATCATCAGTATATAGTATGGAGTTATCATCAGTATATATAGTATGGAGTTATCATCAGTATATAGTATGGAGTTATCATCAGTATATAGTATGGAGTTATCATCAGTATATAGTATGGAGTTATCATCAGTATATAGTATGGAGTTATCATCAGTATATAGTATGGAGTTATCATCAGTATATAGTATGGAGTTATCATCAGTATATATATTATGGAGTTATCATCAGTATATAGTATGGAGTTATCATCAGTATATAGTATGGAGTTATCATCAGTATATAGTATGGAGTTATCATCAGTATATAGTATGGAGTTATCATCAGTATATAGTATGGAGTTATCATCAGTATATAGTATGGAGTTATCATCAGTATATAGTATGGAGTTATCATCAGTATATAGTATGGAGTTATCATCAGTATATAGTATGGAGTTATCATCAGTATATAGTATGGAGTTATCATCAGTATATAGTATGGAGTTATCATCAGTATATAGTATGGAGTTATCATCAGTATATAGTATGGAGTTATCATCAGTATATAGTATGGAGTTATCATCAGTATATAGTATGGAGTTATCATCAGTATATAGTATGGAGTTATCATCAGTATATAGTATGGAGTTATCATCAGTATATAGTATGGAGTTATCATCAGTATATAGTATGGAGTTATCATCAGTATATAGTATGGAGTTATCATCAGTATATAGTATGGAGTTATCATCAGTATATAGTATGGAGTTATCATCAGTATATAGTATGGAGTTATCATCAGTATATAGTATGGAGTTATCATCAGTATATAGTATGGAGTTATCATCAGTATATAGTATGGAGTTATCATCAGTATATAGTATGGAGTTATCATCAGTATATAGTATGGAGTTATCATCAGTATATAGTATGGAGTTATCATCAGTATATAGTATGGAGTTATCATCAGTATATAGTATGGAGTTATCATCAGTATATAGTATGGAGTTATCATCAGTATATAGTATGGAGTTATCATCAGTATATAGTATGGAGTTATCATCAGTATATAGTATGGAGTTATCATCAGTATATAGTATGGAGTTATCATCAGTATATAGTATGGAGTTATCATCAGTATATAGTATGGAGTTATCATCAGTATATAGTATGGAGTTATCATCAGTATATAGTATGGAGTTATCATCAGTATATAGTATGGAGTTATCATCAGTATATAGTATGGAGTTATCATCAGTATATAGTATGGAGTTATCATCAGTATATAGTATGGAGTTATCATCAGTATATAGTATGGAGTTATCATCAGTATATAGTATGGAGTTATCATCAGTATATAGTATGGAGTTATCATCAGTATATAGTATGGAGTTATCATCAGTATATAGTATGGAGTTATCATCAGTATATAGTATGGAGTTATCATCAGTATATAGTATGGAGTTATCATCAGTATATAGTATGGAGTTATCATCAGTATATAGTATGGAGTTATCATCAGTATATAGTATGGAGTTATCATCAGTATATAGTATGGAGTTATCATCAGTATATAGTATGGAGTAATCATCAGTATATAGTATGGAGTTATCATCAGTATATAGTATGGAGTTATCATCAGTATATAGTATGGAGTTATCATCAGTATATAGTATGGAGTAATCATCAGTATATAGTATGGAGTTATCATCAGTATATAGTATGGAGTTATCATCAGTATATAGTATGGAGTTATCATCAGTATATAGTATGGAGTTATCATCAGTATATAGTATGGAGTTATCATCAGTATATAGTATGGAGTTATCATCAGTATATAGTATGGAGTTATCATCAGTATATAGTATGGAGTTATCATCAGTATACATAGTATGGAGTTATCATCAGTATATAGTATGGAGTTATCATCAGTATATAGTATGGAGTTATCATCAGTATATAGTATGGAGTTATCATCAGTATATAGTATGGAGTTATCATCAGTATATAGTATGGAGTTATCATCAGTATATAGTATGGAGTTATCATCAGTATATAGTATGGAGTTATCATCAGTATATAGTATGGAGTTATCATCAGTATATAGTATGGAGTTATCATCAGTATATAGTATGGAGTTATCATCAGTATATAGTATGGAGTTATCATCAGTATATAGTATGGAGTTATCATCAGTATATAGTATGGAGTTATCATCAGTATATAGTATGGAGTTATCATCAGTATATAGTATGGAGTTATCATCAGTATATAGTATGGAGTTATCATCAGTATATAGTATGGAGTTATCATCAGTATATAGTATGGAGTTATCATCAGTATATAGTATGGAGTTATCATCAGTATATAGTATGGAGTTATCATCAGTATATAGTATGGAGTTATCATCAGTATATAGTATGGAGTTATCATCAGTATATAGTATGGAGTTATCATCAGTATATAGTATGGAGTTATCATCAGTATATAGTATGGAGTTATCATCAGTATATAGTATGGAGTTATCATCAGTATATAGTATGGAGTTATCATCAGTATATAGTATGGAGTTATCATCAGTATATAGTATGGAGTTATCATCAGTATATAGTATGGAGTTATCATCAGTATATAGTATGGAGTTATCATCAGTATATAGTATGGAGTTATCATCAGTATATAGTATGGAGTTATCATCAGTATATAGTATGGAGTTATCATCAGTATATAGTATGGAGTTATCATCAGTATATATATGGAGTTATCATCAGTATATAGTATGGAGTTATCATCAGTATATAGTATGGAGTTATCATCAGTATATAGCATGGAGTAATCATCAGTATATAGTATGGAGTAATCATCAGTATATAGTATGGAGTTATCATCAGTATATAGTATGGAGTTATCATCAGTATATAGTATGGAGTTATCATCAGTATATAGTATGGAGTTATCATCAGTATATAGTATGGAGTTATCATCAGTATATAGTATGGAGTTATCATCAGTATATAGTATGGAGTTATCATCAGTATATAGTATGGATTTATCATCAGTATATAGTATGGAGTTATCATCAGTATATAGTATGGAGTTATCATCAGTATATAGTATGGAGTTATCATCAGTATATAGTATGGAGTTATCATCAGTATATATAGTATGGAGTTATCATCAGTATATAGTATGGAGTTATCATCAGTATATAGTATGGAGTTATCATCAGTATATATGTATGGAGTTATCATCAGTATATAGTATGGAGTTATCATCAGTATATAGTATGGAGTTATCATCAGTATATAGTATGGAGTTATCATCAGTATATAGTATGGAGTTATCATCAGTATATAGTATGGATTATCATCAGTATATAGTATGGAGTTATCATCAGTATATAGTATGGAGTTATCATCAGTATATAGTATGGAGTTATCATCAGTATATAGTATGGAGTTATCATCAGTATATAGTATGGAGTTATCATCAGTATATAGTATGGAGTTATCATCAGTATATAGTATGGAGTTATCATCAGTATATAGTAGTATGGAGTTATCATCAGTATATAGTATGGAGTTATCATCAGTATATAGTATGGAGTTATCATCAGTATATAGTATGGAGTTATCATCAGTATATAGTATGGAGTTATCATCAGTATATAGTATGGAGTTATCATCAGTATATAGTATGGAGTTATCATCAGTATATAGTATGGAGTTATCATCAGTATATAGTATGGAGTTATCATCAGTATATAGTATGGAGTTATCATCAGTATATAGTATGGAGTTATCATCAGTATATAGTATGGAGTTATCATCAGTATATAGTATGGAGTTATCATCAGTTATATAGTATGGAGTTATCATCAGTATATAGTATGGAGTTATCATCAGTATATAGTATGGAGTTATCATCAGTATATAGTATGGAGTTATCATCAGTATATATAGTATGGAGTTATCATCAGTATATAGTATGGAGTTATCATCAGTATATAGTATGGAGTTATCATCAGTATATAGTATGGAGTTATCATCAGTATATATAGTATGGAGTTATCATCAGTATATAGTATGGAGTTATCATCAGTATATAGTATGGAGTTATCATCAGTATATAGTATGGAGTTATCATCAGTATATAGTATGGAGTTATCATCAGTATATAGTATGGAGTTATCATCAGTATATAGTATGGAGTTATCATCATCAGTATATAGTATGGAGTTATCATCAGTATATAGTATGGAGTTATCATCAGTATATAGTATGGAGTTATCATCATCAGGTATATAGTATGTGAGTTATCATCAGTATATAGTATGGAGTTATCATCAGTATATAGTATGGAGTTATCATCAGTATATAGTATGGAGTTATCATCAGTATATAGTATGGAGTTATCATCAGTATATAGTATGGAGTTATCATCAGTATATAGTATGGAGTTATCATCAGTATATAGTATGGAGTTATCATCAGTATATAGTATGGAGTTATCATCAGTATATAGTATGGAGTTATCATCAGTATATAGTATGGAGTTATCATCAGTATATAGTATGGAGTTATCATCAGTATATAGTATGGAGTTATCATCAGTATATAGTATGGAGTTATCATCAGTATATATAGTATGGAGTTATCATCAGTATATAGTATGGAGTTATCATCGTATAGTATATCATCAGTATATAGTATGGAGTTATCATCAGTATATAGTATGGAGTTATCATCAGTATATATAGTATGGAGTTATCATCAGTATATAGTATGGAGTTATCATCAGTATATAGTATGGAGTTATCATCAGTATATAGTATGGAGTTATCCATCAGTATATAATATGGAGTTACCATCAGTATATAGTATGGAGTTATCATCAGTATATAGTATGGAGTTATCATCAGTATATAGTATGGAGTTATCATCAGTATATAGTATGGAGTTATCATCAGTATATAGTATGGAGTTATCATCAGTATATAGTATGGAGTTATCATCAGTATATAGTATGGAGTTATCATCAGTATATAGTATGGAGTTATCATCAGTATATAGTATGGAGTTATCATCAGTATATAGTATGGAGTTATCATCAGTATATAGTATGGAGTTATCATCAGTATATAGTATGGAGTTATCATCAGTATATAGTATGGAGTTATCATCAGTATATAGTATGGAGTTATCATCAGTATATAGTATGGAGTTATCATCAGTATATAGTATGGAGTTATCATCAGTATATAGTATGGAGTTATCATCAGTATATAGTATGGAGTTATCATCAGTATATAGTATGGAGTTATCATCAGTAATATAGTATGGAGTTATCATCAGTATATAGTATGAGTTATCATCAGTATATAGTATATGGAGTTATCATCAGTATATAGTATGGAGTTATCATCAGTATATAGTATGGAGTTATCATCAGTATATAGTATGGAGTTATCATCAGTATATAGTATGGAGTTATCATCAGTATATAGTATGGAGTTATCATCAGTATATAGTATGGAGTTATCATCAGTATATAGTATGGAGTTATCATCAGTATATAGTATGGAGTTATCATCAGTATATAGTATGGAGTTATCATCAGTATATAGTATGGAGTTATCATCAGTATATAGTATGGAGTTATCATCAGTATATAGTATGGAGTTATCATCAGTATATAGTATGGAGTTATCATCAGTATATATATGGAGTTATCATCAGTATATAGTATGGAGTTATCATCAGTATATAGTATGGAGTTATCATCAGTATATAGTATGGAGTTATCATCAGTATATAGTATGGAGTTATCATCAGTATATAGTATGGAGTTATCATCAGTATATATAGTATGGAGTTATCATCAGTATATAGTATGGAGTTATCATCAGTATATAGTATGGAGTTATCATCAGTATATAGTATGGAGTTATCATCAGTATATAGTATGGAGTTATCATCAGTATATAGTATGGAGTTATCATCAGTATATAGTATGGAGTTATCATCAGTATATAGTATGGAGTTATCATCAGTATATAGTATGGAGTTATCATCAGTATATAGTATGGAGTTATCATCAGTATATAGTATGGAGTTATCATCAGTATATAGTATGGAGTTATCATCAGTATATAGTATGGAGTTATCATCAGTATATAGTATGGAGTTATCATCAGTATATAGTATGGAGTTATCATCAGTATATAGTATGGAGTTATCATCAGTATATAGTATGGAGTTATCATCAGTATATAGTATGGAGTTATCATCAGTATATAGTATGGAGTTATCATCAGTATATAGTATGGAGTTATCATCAGTATATAGTATGGAGTTATCATCAGTATATAGTATGGAGTTATCATCAGTATATAGTATGGAGTTATCATCAGTATATAGTATGGAGTTATCATCAGTATATAGTATGGAGTTATCATCAGTATATAGTATGGAGTTATCATCAGTATATAGTATGGAGTTATCATCAGTATATAGTATGGAGTTATCATCAGTATATAGTATGGAGTTATCATCAGTATATAGTATGGAGTTATCATCAGTATATAGTATGGAGTTATCATCAGTATATAGTATGGAGTTATCATCAGTATGGAGTTATCATCAGTATATAGTATGGAGTTATCATCAGTATATAGTATGGAGTTATCATCAGTATATAGTATGGAGTAATCATCAGTATATAGTATGGAGTTATCATCAGTATATAGTATGGAGTTATCATCAGTATATAGTATGGAGTTATCATCAGTATATAGTATGGAGTTATCATCAGTATATAGTATGGAGTTATCATCAGTATATAGTATGGAGTTATCATCAGTATATAGTATGGAGTTATCATCAGTATATAGTATGGAGTTATCATCAGTATATAGTATGGAGTTATCATCAGTATATAGTATGGAGTTATCATCAGTATATAGTATGGAGTTATCATCAGTATATAGTATGGAGTTATCATCAGTATATAGTATGGAGTTATCATCAGTATATAGTATGGAGTTATCATCAGTATATAGTATGGAGTTATCATCAGTATATAGTATGGAGTTATCATCAGTATATATAGTATGGAGTTATCATCAGTATATAGTATGGAGTTATCATCAGTATATAGTATGGAGTTATCATCAGTATATAGTATGGAGTTATCATCAGTATATAGTATGGAGTTATCATCAGTATATAGCATGGAGTTATCACATCAGTATATAGTATGGAGTTATCATCAGTATATAGTATGGAGTTATCATCAGTATATAGTATGGAGTTATCATCAGTATATAGTATGGAGTTATCATCAGTATATAGTATGGAGTTATCATCAGTATATAGTATGGAGTTATCATCAGTATATAGTATGGAGTTATCATCAGTATATAGTATGGAGTTATCATCAGTATATAGTATGGAGTTATCATCAGTATATAGTATGGAGTTATCATCAGTATATAGTATGGAGTTATCATCAGTATATAGTATGGAGTTATCATCAGTATATAGTATGGAGTTATCATCAGTATATAGTATGGAGTTATCATCAGTATATAGTATGGAGTTATCATCAGTATATAGTATGGAGTTATCATCAGTATATAGTATGGAGTTATCATCAGTATATAGTATGGAGTTATCATCAGTATATAGTATGGAGTTATCATCAGTATATAGTATGGAGTTATCATCATATAGTATGGAGTTATCATCAGTATATAGTATGGAGTTATCATCAGTATATAGTATGGAGTTATCATCAGTATATAGTATGGAGTTATCATCAGTATATAGTATGGAGTTATCATCAGTATATAGTATGGAGTTATCATCAGTATATAGTATGGAGTTATCATCAGTATATAGTATGGAGTTATCATCAGTATATAGTATGGAGTTATCATCAGTATATAGTATGTATGGAGTTATCATCAGTATATAGTATGGAGTTATCATCAGTATATAGTATGGAGTTATCATCAGTATATAGTATGGAGTTATCATCAGTATATAGTATGGAGTTATCATCAGTATATAGTATGGAGTTATCATCAGTATATAGTATGGAGTTATCATCAGTATATAGTATGGAGTTATCATCAGTATATAGTATGGAGTTATCATCAGTATATAGTATGGAGTTATCATCAGTATATAGTATGGAGTTATCATCAGTATATAGTATGGAGTTATCATCAGTATATAGTATGGAGTTATCATCAGTATATAGTATGGAGTTATCATCAGTATATAGTATGGAGTTATCATCAGTATATAGTATGGAGTTATCATCAGTATATAGTATGGAGTTATCATTAGTATGTAGTATGGAGTTATCATCAGTATATAGTATGGAGTTATCATCAGTATATAGTATGGAGTTATCATCAGTATATAGTATGGAGTTATCATCAGTATATAGTATGGAGTTATCATCAGTATATAGTATGGAGTTATCATCAGTATATAGTATGGAGTTATCATCAGTATATAGTATGGAGTTATCATCAGTATATAGTATGGAGTTATCATCAGTATATAGTATGGAGTTGCTGTGTCTGTGTGTTAGGAGGCCAGTTAAATTCGGTGACACTATCTAATGGATTGCACTGAAATACAAACACATTTAGAGGATAAACTGTACCATAGAGGTGAATAGTAATAAATGGAGTAATCAGCTATACCCATGTGCTGACGAAATTAAATAATTTTACTCATTTGGTATTTTCTACATTAATACAAAGAGATAGATTTTATGTCATAAACACATCACATATTTCATAAAATCATGTTTTACATACACATAATAAATACAAAACCTTATCAGAAAGATTTTATGTCATAAACAATCACATATTTCATAAAGTCATGTTTTACTCACACATAATAAATACAAAACCTTATCAAGTCCAAAGAGCAAACGTATTTATTATTTTGAGGGAGATTAATCATAAAGCCAATCTTTCGAACAATTTATTATTGATTATATTTTTAATTAAAAAGACTTCTCTATATGAGAAAAATATTTTGTTGAAGGCCTAATTCTGTTTAATAAATAGATCATTTCGTTCTTCTGCACTACATCAAACTACCAGCGTGATGTTAAAAGGTTAACCACAGTGTCATAATACATAGATAACTAGATTGATCTGACAATTAACCTTAGACCTTTATGTACTAGCATTTGACAGCTTGTCCTATCAGTATCATGTTGTAATAAAAGTTGCGAATTAACATGAATAACTAATCGGCTCGATGTCCATGAATAATGTCTATCGTTCTCCTTGATAGCGCGAAATATGGTCATTTAAGCTAGGGGAGTTGAATAAGCAAATTATCCACGAGTTGGTTATCTTAACAATTTCTATTTTTTCGTGAAAATCATATTCATTATAACATTTCTGGAGCAAATCAAAATTTACCTTAAAAGCTGAAAGTTTACCTGATGACGGGATGGAGAAGATATTCAATGTATAAACTATCGCTGTTGATAAGAAAGTTTAAAATACTATGTACTTCGAACACTATATAAATGTTCAAAATCCAACATTAGACCAATAAGAGTGGAAAAAAATGCTTTTGACATATTCATTCAATCGTTCATTCGTTCGTTTGTTCTTAAGTACTGCTTTTAACCTATCAAAATCTGAAAGATGTATTTGCATATCGGTATGAACAAAAAAAAGAAAATCAAATCCAAGCAGTGCTTGATAATGTTTTTTTAGTATATCGAAAATTTTTGTTTTGCATTACTTCAACTTTTTAGATCTGATGTAACAGAAAATTCTGATACTACCTAATGTGAAATACACAAGATCATCACTGATGATTAACTACAGTAACTAATGCATGACAATGATACCAAGTCTGCATGTCATTTACAACTGTAATGAAGGACACAAAATGTTATTTATATGTATACGTGTTGATAGCTTGTAACAAAGGTATCAGAGTACTGCTGCATGTTTGTGTCTGTCATTAAGTATGACGAATATGTGATATTCACAGCTGAGTCATAAACCTCTAATTTATATTATATGTACTAATATGTATACATTAATATATAATGAAGCCGGGAAAGGGAGATCACTCTTAATCAACTTTTGTTTACCTATTGACAAAACGTGATTAGGCGTTTTATTAAATAGGCCTAATCTAGCTGAAATCTGTTTAACTTGCCCTGGAAAGGTATTTGTTACCAAACAAGGTTTCTAAAGAAAAGGCGTCGAAAGGAAAGTTACCAAATAAGGTTTCTGGAAAAATAAAATGAAAATCCCGCTATTCAACTATCATTTTCTTTCGCGATATTGTGTGTTGAAATTTTGCAGCGAAAGTGTCTCAAAATGAGTTTTAACTCATACATTACATTCAAATGACGTAAACTCCTACCAATTTTATCTGTAATAATGGATCTCCTATGATTAAGGTAAAAGGAAAACTATACATATTTTGGAATATAGAAGACTCGGAATACTGTTAATTAAAGAAATGACACCGTTCTGTAACATTTTACAAACACTTTTTCTTCTGTAATCTTTACACTGGTTATTGTTATCGCTTTTTTCTTGGTTTTCATTGTTTGTTTTTTATTTGTTTTTGTTTAACTTTCTTAAATATTGTTGTCAGATTCAAGAGCATTTTTACTAGTATCATAGAGTGATCCTAAAAAAATTGCTGGGTTAGGCTATGGAATAAAACTCAAGTAATGTAAGGCAGCGGGAGGACTCCACGGCGTCCACAGCACTGGATGAGGGACACCCTTTCTGAAGAGGGTATAAATCTGTCACAGTGTGAAGACCCACGACTATGCCCTAAATGCTATTTAAAATATTCGAAAAAATGTTAAAGACCTTGATCCTCTAGAAGTCAAGATTCCACGGACGACGTAAAGTCTACAGATCAAGATAATGTAACAGTCGACGACCTGCTTTTCACAGCGTCATCCCACCACAGATGTTTAATAAGGAAATGTGTATTGTTGTCAGGTTCGGTTCGGACCGTTGGTAGTGATATAATATGCAGGACCCAAAATGAAGAATTCCATTGGCATTTGCTCTTTAAAATTGTAACTTGTATTTTTGGCATAGAAAAAGTATTTAAAGTGTTCTACATATTTGTCTCGGCCTCTCTAAGTTTTAAATTTTCAATATTTACAGACATTTGTTAAGTTCGTATTCGCAAAGTTATTAAACAATTACATTAAAATATTGATGTTTAACGTGTACACGTTATCCGATCTGTATATGGGCATCGTCGATGTCGGTCACGTGATTCAACTCAGTTTTCCGATATTACCCGAAAGTTTGAAACATGGCGTTGACTGTGGCGGTTCTTTCAAAACGTGTGATATTTCATGCGACATTTACCGCTATGTCAATAGTATATTGGTGCTTTCATGGATCTGAACCATCATATATAAGTATCCGTATTCACACATTGTATGTTTAATGAGAATATGTGATGGTGAAAATTACAAGAAACACAACCTTAATTTTATTTGATTTGTATATTATCAATAAACAAAAGAGTGGCACATTTCACAGAAATGAATGAAATTTCACTGGTATTGGTAATTCAACATAGCCTCTGAATTAGTTGTCCGTAGACGGTGATCCAACATATAAATGTCCACAATTTGAATAATGTTCACACTCACAGTTCACTATTTGGTAATCCAATATCCGTAGAAGATTGGGGATCCAACTGATGCTTACGAATCAGGAATGGGGTTTTATATTAAAATGACCATTGTCCAATAGGTAAACCCGGATGTATGCATTTCAGGATTAACTGCATAAAAGATGTTATCACATTTAAACGACTCGACAATGTATATCGTACACTTTGATATAAGATATATATACTCTTACAAGCTTATCAATGACACAATATTGCATCGGGAAGGTAATAAATACTTTGAGATATGAATTCTAATTGGCGGTCACTTCGCAAAAGATCACAGTTAAACGACTTGACAATTTATCGTACACTTTGATATGAAAAATATATACTCAAGCCTATCAATGACACAATTAATTGCCTCAAGAAGGTTATAAACACTTTGAAATGTGAATACTAATTGGCGGTCCTCCACAAAAATAAGACCCCATAATACCTTAGGGTAGATTTTAAACTTATCAACACATCTATACATTGTAAGTTAACAAATATAGTTTCATAACAACAAAGAACATCTCAAATTTGTCTATGACAAATGCAGCATCTGACACGTATGTCATTCCAGAGGGCCAGACAACAGTTACTGTTTACACATATGCTATGGTGCTCAAAATCAACAAGACTATGCTCCGAGCATCAAAATTGGAATGATATCAATTCCAATATCGATGCTACTTTTGTACACGAGACAAGTTAACTGATCATTTGACAGATACGTCCAAGTACATTATCAATAACCTGATCGAGATTAGCAACGAGCTATTTGCAAATCGTCTGCCATTTGCTTTTGACTATGACAGAATGGATAATGACGTTATGTGGCATGGACTGGATGGACAAAGGAGCAATTCGACAAGATGCGCGATCTCTGTTCGGATAACTTTAAATATATTCCTTTACAGTCAATCTCTCACCCCTAAAAATGCTTTGCTTGTGTTTTGGATCAAATCAAAAACAAACATTTCTTTCATCCAGCTGTCTTCAATATTTGGTGTCCATCGCACGACAAGTAGTAGGACATTCCACTCCGTAACTGAATGTTTACAAGGCACCGTTGTATTTCCCCACTTTATGTTTACAAGGCATCGTTGTACCTCTTCAATCTATAACTGGATGTTAACAAGGCACCGCTGTACCTCTCCATCTAAGAATTCAACATCTTTCTAAAACCGATGCCTTAAAGCACAATACCTTCTTCACGAAAACGTTCTTTAGTGACCAAGTATCGTTATTTTAGACGATGCAAAATACAATCTAGACATAAATCCCAATCAAAATATAGCCTCTGGATCCAACATTCTCCTACAGACAATGACAACCTTATCACTGGTTATCACTCACCTGTCCAACCGGCGAACGAATGGTCGGTATATATGTGTGCCCACACGGCTTGTGTACTATTACATTTAGGATCGGGCAACATGCCAAATATAAAACCTTCTCAAAAACGAAAAACGTAATTTTTATGACGCTCATGATGAAAACCGAATTGAAAAAAAAATACCTGTTGCGAAAAACACATAAAAACCTTACCAAATATAACTTTAATCATAAAATAGGATGCCTTTAAGACCTTACATTTCTTTTTATGAGAAAATGCTTTTCTAAACAACTATGTACAGTGTATATCTTATATTTCATTTGATGGAAATTCAGTACCTTCATCACTTTAAACCTAGGCCAATACATGGGGGTATATGAAATAAACACCGAATCTTGTGGCATATCCAGTAAATCGTCAGAATAATATTGTGAAATCTTAAACGTCTAAAGATAATTTTAATCACAAATATTGGAAGTATCCCAATATTTAACCAGTTTTATCGATCCTTTGAGTGAAAACTTCAAAAGTAGGTGGTCCCCTACTTTAATAGATTAAGATATTTTTTTGAGAATATGTATCGTTTTGTACCTGGAGCGGAATGAAATACTCTTGATAAAAAATGCAATCGTGGTTAAAAATATGCATGGTCTAATAGCGTCTGAGCACCTGCTTCTTTAAATAGTCAGATAGATGTAATTCCATTTTTGTTTAATTGAATTCCACTAATGTATTTCTTGGATTACCAGATAGTGAACTGTGTGTGAACATTATTCCAATTCTGAACTTTTATAAGGTTGGATCGTGCCATCTACGGACAACTAATTCGGTGTCTACATATTGGATTACCAATACGAGTGAACTTTCATTTTATTTCTATGTAATGTGCCACATATGTTTGATATATGAGAAAGAAATACAATACAAGAGAAAATCAAATTCCACTTGAATTCTTCGTTTTGTGTCCTGCAATTTATATACTCCAACGGTCCGAAATTGAAAGTGAAAAGAACACACATTTTCTTTAATTAAAATTGGTGGAGAATCCGGGTAAACTTGCCCAAGGTAAGCCAAGTTACGCACAAGATCCCCGGGAACCTCAGCGAGTGACCCCAACCTTGGAGCACCAAGACTGTTGCCACAAATTTGCTCCGCATTTTAACAATGGATGCCTCATATCGAAACAACACGTGGCACCAAAGATCAATTCCCTCAGCGACACGAACAACGTTTCTACCAAATCTACCTGTCAACCGAAGATGGACACGTTCACCTGACAAACGTCCTGCCAAACAACGGCTACAAGGCACCAGGGACCCCTATGTCATCTAACAGCCCTACATCGTCGCCTCGGAATCAGTGTTTTAGATGTGGTAAGTGGGTATTCCGTTATTTTCAAGAGCACGTTAATATCACCTGTCAGGCAAAAATCAGCCCAATGTTTCAAATGTGGCAAATTCGGACATTTCTCACGGGCTTGTTTTTCAAAGCGCCCAATTTCGGACCAATCAAACCAAAATCATAAATCAAAAAGTAAATTTCACAAAAGCAGGGACGCAAAAACGCATGTCAGAGTTCATCTTACGAAAATCAATCGTATGTGCATTTCCATTTTTCGGACCTTTCTGACTCAGAATTCACAAAAATAAACAAAAGAAATCAAATTCAAGTACAAATTGTACCACAGATCAAAAGCAAAATTGGCACAAATGAAAACGAGCTGGAAATTAAAGAGCTCAAAAGCACCAAAGAAAATCTTGAAGCTGAAAATGAACGCTTGAAATTAGAACTAAACGAGAATCAAACTTATACTAATGAGTTAAGAGTCAGCTTTGCAGAAACGTTTAATTTTGTATCAGAGTGAACATGAGCGTTTAAAAACGGGAGAATGCATTTTTTGAAAAAAGAAACGATGATAAATCTGGTCAAATAGTTCGTCTTGAAAAAGACATCATCACAAATACAAGGAAACAATCGCTAATCTTGAAAGCAAGATTCAGAATTTTGAAAGAGAAACTTCGCTTGTAAATTCTCAAACCTCTCGACAAAATTGTCAAAATTACGCACCCTCCAATCATAACCAACCATTTCGGCCAAATCGAAGACGAGGAAATTTTGGAAATCAATTCGGCTATTATTAATTTTTAGCGGTTTTGCTTAACCCATGCTTAAGCTAATTAATTATACTTCTAGATTTGAAGGAGTCAATGAAAACCAATAACAGTCTCTTGAAAACAACAGTATCCACTTTTTATTACATGTGTGTTAATTTGATGGACAATCTATTGAATGAACGTTATACAGTTGAGAAAAGCCTAGGTGTATTTAGATTATCAACACTGACTTGTTTGACAAATAATTTAGACTCTGGGACAGAGTCTTCCTGAGCGAGAAGGAAGTTGTCATAGAGAAATTTGAGATGTTCTTTGTTGTTATATAATTGTATATTTTACCTATAGATGTGTTGATCAGTTTAAAATCTACCCTAAGGCATTGTGGTCTTACTTTTGTGGAGTGACCACCAATTACATATAGTATTCACATGTCAAAGTGTTTATAAACTTCCTTGAGGCAATGGTGTCATTGATAAGCTTAAGTAGATATATTTCATATCAAACTGTCGATATATTGTCAAGTCGTTTAATTGTGATAATATCTTTATGCTATTAATCTTGATTACATCCGGGTTTACCTATTGGACAATGGTCATTTTATTATAAAAAAACCCATGTCTGATTTATGAATATCAGTTGGATTTCCAACCTTCAAGGCGGTCACTACGGATATTTCTTGGATTACCAGATAGTGAACTGTGTGTGAACATTATTCCAATTCTGAACTTTTATAAGGTGGATCGCCATCTACGGACAACTAATTCGGTTGTCTACATATTGGATTACCAATACGAGTGAACTTTCATTTTATTTCTATGTAATGTGCCACATATGTTTGATATATGAGAAAGAAATACAATACAAGAGAAAATCAAATTCCACTTGAATTCTTCGTTTTGTGTGTCCATGCAATTTATATACTCCAACGGTCCGAATTGAAAGTGAAAAGAACACACATTTTCTTTATTAAAAATGTATCAAACATTATTATACAGCATTTAGAATATTTCCATTTAAATCACATGCATCAGTCTTATCCGTCTCCATTCCGGCTTTAATTACTCTGATAATAGTTTTGTCTGCTATACAACATCTATAGAATTTTATCAGACATAACTCTATTATTTAAAGTAATCATTTTAAAGATTTAAAACTTAATTAATTTATTAGACTATTAAGAAGAAACAACAAGAAAACTTTGACAAACCATTGACTTCAGCATACATAATACGTGTACAAAAGGGTGTTAAGAAATGAATTAAATTAAAAAGATATTAAAAAGTATTTAAAAGCATTAAAAAGCCATACTTAAACCCAACATATTATCGCGTTCGATTTACTTTTGCGTATTCCGTGGGAGATTGGAGTACGCGGAAATAAATCACCACGAATTTTTTTTTACATACGTCACGTACAATAGAGCGTGTTACCTGTAAATCGTGAAATTTGATTGACGTAAAAACGTCTTTTGGGCATGAAAACGCAAAATTAAATCTCCTTGAAAATATGTTGGATTAACAGTAGTTGTGAATGTGTACTATGTAACCATCGATTTCCATTTGATTGACGTAAAAACGTCTTTGGGCATGAAAACACAAAATTAAATCTCCGTGAAAATATGTTGGATTAACATTAATTGTGAATGTGTACTCTGTAACCATCGATCTCCAATTACTAATTATATGATAAATGTAATATTCATATATATATATATATATAAAAACATTTGTACTTAGTTTCCATATTAACAGGATAATACCTTAATCATCACGAAGTGTCACTTACATAGTTATAAAAGCGATGATATTCAACGTGTATACAATCAAACTCATCGTAATGATAGCTGCACCGAATAAATGTGGAAATTATGATGATTAATCCAATTTTTAATTCAATTATATTTTATAGATTTAATTTACTTGTCATTGAAAAGTTAATATGCAATTTTAATTAATTATCAAAAATGTTAGCAGTTTGTCCTTGTGGAAAAGGAATTTACATCTTTATACAGTAGCTGTGTATATTATAATGCAACGAACGGAAAACTCATAACAATAGAAAATAGATAATGCCTCTAGTATATATTTCTCATTTACATAAGGCTTAAGGTTATAATCCAAACATTCGGTTCATGTCGTGTCAATCAGAGATCTCAATCAAATAATGATATAATTGTATTGGATATATATCCTGAGAATTAAAGTCAACTCAAACTGAGATGTTGTCATTTGAAGGTCAACATCATTACAATCACGATCGTTAATTGATAGGCACTTAATTTAGTTAATTGGTCTTTGTTTATTATCTGATTTTAATATTATTACAAGAAAATTACATATGTATTTATTCTGACCTAAAAACCGAGTGGATTTTAGACAATAAAAATTCAAAGAAAATACGATGATTCAAAAAGAGTACTTGTTGACTATGGCTAAGCAATTTGGACCTATAACATTATCATAAAGGTTCTGGTTTGAATGAGACTTTGTACATTTGATAACATAGTAGCCTATTCCGTTTTTTGTTGATTGCAATGTTATCTCCCTACAGATCATCAGCCGAAAATTTTGACAGTAAAAATTACTCATCACTCATATTTTATGTCAAGGACGCCATCAGAACCAAAATATCCAGAAAAATTCATACAGGAAGAATCGCAATCTTAAATAAGTCTTTTATCTTAGAAGACAAAGGAATAATTTCATGTACGCCCAATAAAACGGTTTGTTTATAGTTTTTGATGATGCTACACAGGTGAAAAATTTATGTTTCTCTATCAAAAACAGGAGCAGGCGAATTAGTATTTTCCCCAGTTACAGACATTACTTACTTTGCACCATTACCACCATTAAAAAAGTTTGACCTTTTGATTTTACTTAAAGATAAAAATATTGAAAATGATTTATTGCGTTCCGAAAAAAAGAAGTTTTATACTTTTCCCTATATGGAATGAAATGCTGATTGTGCGTCGACCAAAAGCAAATAAGAATGTTAGACACACATTTACATGAGTAAACCTCAATTATATTGTTCAAATCATGAGTATTGTTTATGCTTTGTCAGTTGTGGAGCATCTTTAATTCTTCTTATGAGAGTGTCGTGCCTGTCTTGAATCTGTCTATATTTGTTGAATTATTCAAATAATGTTAAAGTCTTTTTTGAACCAATCGTTTCAAGTGAAAAAAAACGGTTACATAAAGGTCGATCATAAATTGGAAGGCGGGTTTCGAATTCTGAGTTGAAAAGTGCTTAATGTGGTTATAATAAATGAAACCTTACTGCATTCGATTGTTGTCCATGAACTATTCGACTCATCTCAACTGGGAAATTAGTTTGGTTAGTTCCATCCTCTTTTTTAAATAGAAAATCTATTCCATTTCCTGTCTACATATTCCAGCGTCAATCTCAAGCATGCTTTTCATCATATACCGGTACCAGCATAACATGACCTTGTCAATATCCTAAAATTAAGGATGCTGGATGTTCCAGAGTGCTTTTTATTTACATCACATTAAAAATTTAAAGCTGGCAGCCATGGCAACAACAGTAAATACTAGCGGATACTTTTGGTATAAGTTCAACCATATCATCACAAACAAGAATGGCATTTAGTATTCTATGACATTTCTGACCAGCCTTGTTGATTCTCTTATCATGAAAGAGGGGTGAAGGGCTGACGGCTCCTACATAAACTTGTTAAGTTTGTGGGTGTTTTGTATAGGACCGGTTGAATTACTCTGGTGATATTCAACGTGTCTACAATCAAACTCATTGTAATGATAGCTGCAACGAATAAATGTGGTTATTATGATGGTTCATTCAATTTTTAATTCAATCATATTTCGTAGATTTAATTTACTTGTCATTGAAAAGTTAATTTGCATTTAAAACATTAACTATTTGTCCTTGTGATACAGGAATTTACATGTTTTGCTTTAAACAACAATAGCTGGGTATACTATAACACAACGGAAACTCATAACAATAGAAAATAGATAATGCCTCTAGTATATATCTCTGATTTACATTATGCTTAAGGTTATAACCAAGACATTAGGTTCATGTCGTGTCAATCAAAAATCTTAATCAACTAA
This sequence comes from Argopecten irradians, assembly GCF_041381155.1. Taxonomy (NCBI): domain Eukaryota; kingdom Metazoa; phylum Mollusca; class Bivalvia; order Pectinida; family Pectinidae; genus Argopecten; species Argopecten irradians. The sequence goes on along the minus strand of NC_091147.1, from coordinate 9,274,470 downwards.
TTACGCAATACTGTATCGGATATAAATCATTTGGTTAATGTCAATTCAAACCGAAATTTTGTCACCATCTCTACAAACTCTATCGTTAGATTGATAGGCACTTAATCTAGTTAATTGATCATCAAAAAGGTTTGTTGTTTAATATTATTACTAGCAAATTACATATATGTAGTTATTCTGGCCTTGTAACCTAGAGGAAATTACACAAAAAGAATTAGAGAAACACAAAATGATTTAAAAAGAGTACCAAATACTTGTTGACTATGGCTAAGCAATTTGGACATATAACAATATCATACAGGTTCTACAGGTTCTGGTCTTTGAAGAAGATTTTGTACATTTGATAACATAGTTGCCTATTCCGTTTTTGCTAATTACAATGTTATCTCCCTACAGATCATCAGCCGAAAAGTTGACTGTAAAAATTACTCATCACTCATCTATTATGTCAAGGACGCCGTCAGAACAAAAGTATTCAGCAAAATTCATATAGGAAGAATCGCAACATTAAATAAGTCTTTTATCTTAGAAGACGAAGGAATAATTTCATGTACGCCCAATATACCGGTATGTTTATAGTTTTTAATAATGCTACACCGCTGGTGAAAAATTGTATTTTTCTCTATCAAAAGCAGAGCAGGCGAATTTGTATATTCCCCAGTTACAAACATTACTTACTTTGCACCATTACCACCATTAAAAAGTTTGACCTTCTGATTTTACTTCAAGATAAAAATATTGAAAATGATTAGTTACGTCCCGATAAAAAACATTTATGGCACTTTGCCCTATATGGAATTGAATGCTGATTGTGCTTCAACCAAAAGCAAATAAGAATATTAGACACACATTTACATGAGTAAACCTCAATTATATTGTTCAAATGATGAGTATTGTTTATGCTTTGTCAGTTGTGGAGCATCTTTAATTCTTCTTATGAGAGTGTCGTGCATGTTTTGAATCTGTCTAAATCTGTTGAAGTATTCAAATAATGTTAAAGTCTTTTTTGAACCAATCGTTTCACGTGAATAAAAAACAGTTACATAAAGCTCCATCATAAATTGGAAGGCGGGTTTCGAATTGTGAATTTAAAGGTGCTTAATGTGGTTATAATAAATGAAACCTCACTGCATTCGATTGTTGTCCATGAACTATTCGACTCATCTCACCTGGGAAATTCGTTTGGTTTGTTTCTTCCTCTTTTTAAATATAAAAGCTATTCCAGTTACTGTCTATACATTCCAGCGTCAATCTCAAGCATGCTTTTCATCATATACCGGTACCACCATAACATGACCTTATCAATATCATGAAATTAAGGATGCTGGATGTTCCAGGGTGCTTTTTATTTACATCACATTAAAAATTTAAAGCTGGCAGCCATGTCAACAACAGTAAATACTTGAGGATACTTTTGGTATAAGTTCATCGATATCATCACAAACAAGAATGACATTTAGTATTCTATGACATTTCTGACCAGCCGTGTTGATTCTCTTATCATCAAACAAAGGGTGAAGAGCTGACGGCTCCTAGATAAACTTGTTAAGTTTGTGGGTGTTTTGTATAGGACCGGTTGAATTACTCTGATGATATTCAACGTGTATACAATTAAACTCATCGTAATGATAGCTGCACCGAATAAATGTGGTTATTGTGATGGTTCATTCAATTTTTAATTCAATCATATTTTGTAGATTTAATTTACTTGTCATTGAAAAGTTAATTTGCATGGAAAATGGTAAGTGTTTGTCCTTGTAAAAGAGAAATTTACATCTTTATACAACAATAGCTGTGTATACTATAACGCAACGGATTACTCATAACAATAGAAAATAGATAATGCCTCTAGTATATATCTCTCATTTACATAAGGCTTAAGGTTACAATCCAAACATTCGGTTCATGTCGTGTCAATCAGAAATCATAATTAAATAATCATATAATACTGTATCGGATATAAATCATATTAGTTAATGTCAATTGAAACTGAAATTTTGTCAGCTTGAAGGTCATCATCTTTCCACTTTATATCAGTACTAGCATAACTAACCATGTCAATATCCTGAAATGAAGAATGCTGGATGTGCCGGAGTGTTTTTTTATTTACATAAGAAAGCTGGCAGCCATGTCAACAACAGTAAATACTCGACGATACTTTTGGTATAAGTTCATCGATATCATCACAAAAAAGAATGGAATTTAGTATTTTATAACATTTCTGACCAGTCTTGTTGATTCTCTTGTCATCAAACAGGAGTGAAGAGCTGAAGGCTTAACGCCCAGTGTCATTTAAGGATGACTTTGGTGTATGTAGTGTGGTGTTACGTGTGTGAATATATGTATGGGAAGCTGTGGTATATTCGTGTATGTACTGTATTACGTGTGTGATAATCTGTATGGGAGGCTGTGGTATATTCGTGTATTTAGTGTGTTACGTGTTTGAATATCTGTATGGGAGGCTGTGGTATATTCGTGTATGTAGTGTGTTACGTGTGTGAATATCTGTATGGGAGGCTGTGGTATATTCGTGCTGTGTCTCTCTACAATGGTGGAAACTCTATCCTATTGTATAGTGCTATCACAGTGAATCATTCCGACAGAGACACCGGACAGCACATTCTATCCGGTCACTGACTAAAGATTATCTAAATTTAGCAAAAGGAAATTTCTATGACAGATTGAATTACATGTATATGCATACATAACATGCGTTGATATGAAGGTTGATGATGACAAGGATATCATAAAAAATATCTACTGCTGAATTTGCACTCGCCGCTGGTTATGATGGGGCACTATACATTGCAGACTACAGCTGGATAAGGCAAACGTCAATGAAAACTGACCCCCTATAATTTATACCCGCGTTGAAGATTTTGAAGTAGCAACATGATACAGCATGGATGGAACATTTTATTAGAATCACCAAGATATGAAATTGTCATTTTATTGTACAATAGAAACCTTATAAAACAGTAATTGTTTAAGCATATATTAGATAAGTAAGGAATATGTTAACGAATTGTATAATAATATTATGTTTTAGTTCGATAAAAAACATTTATATCATACATGTACAAAAAATACTAAGCACATATATAGGATCTTAAACGAGTGTTCATTTCATATGAGAGTCTGTAAAACGAGTTTTATTTTTTACGGCTTATGTGCTGATACAGACTTGGTTTATGTTAAAAATCATTGAATAGATTGGCATTGCAGTCAAACCTGTCGCTGCCCAAGGGACGTAACTGTATATTATATCATCTAGATTAGGGCCATTCTAGGGACGTAACTGTGTAACATATTTCCTAGAAATGGGCCGCCCCAGGGACGTAACAGTATAACATATTGTCTTCCATTGTTTTATTTTTTTCTTCAAAACATTATTTCAGTACACTGAAAAAAAAGTTGTTTAAAAAAGACGTAAATGTATAACATATTGTCTAGATAAGGGCCGACAAAGGGGCGTAACTGTGTAACATATTGTCTAGATAAGGGCCGACAAAGGGACGTAACTGTGTAAAAATATTATCTAGAAAAGGGCCGACAAAGGGACGTAACTGTATAACATATTGTTTAGATAAGGGCCACTCAATGGACGTAACAGTAACATTTTATGTGTATCTAGAAATGGGCCGCCCCAGGGACGTAACAGTATAACATATATTGTCTTCCATTGTTTTATTTTTTTCTTCAAAACATTATTTCAGTACACTGAAAAAAAAGTTGTTTAAAAAAGACGTAAATGTATAACATATTGTCTAGATAAGGGCCGACAAAGGGGCGTAACTGTGTAACATATTGTCTAGATAAGGGCCGACAAAGGGACGTAACTGTGTAAAATATTATCTAGAAAAGGGCCGACAAAGGGACGTAACTGTATAACATATTGTTTAGATAAGGGCCACTCAATGGACGTAACTGTAACATTTTATGTGTATCTAGATATAGGCCACCCAAGGGACGTAACTGTATAACATATTGTCTAGATAAGGGCCACTAAAGGGACGTAACTGTAACATTTTATGTGTATCTAGATGAGGGCCGCCTAAGGGACGTAACTGGATAACATATTGTCTAGATAAGGGCTACCCAAAGGGACGTAACTGGATAATATATTGTCTAGATAAGGGCCCCCAAGGGACGTAACTGGATAACATATTGTCTAGATAAGGGCCACCCAAAGGACGTATCTGTGTGACAAATTGTCTAGATAAGGGTCGCCCAAGGGACGTAACTGTATAACATATTGTCTAGATAAGGGCCACCCAAGGGACGTAACTGTATAACATATTGTCTAGATAAGGGCCACCCAAGGGACGTAACTGGATAACATATTGTCTAGATAAGGGTCACCCAAGGGACGTAACTGTATAACATATTGTCTAGATAAGGGCCACCCAAGGGACGTAACTGTATAACATATTGTCTAGATAAGGGTCACCCAAGGGACGTAACTGTATAACATATTGTCTAGATAAGGGGCCACCCAAGGGACGTAACTGTATAACATATTGCCTAGATAAGGGCCACCCAAGGGACGTAACTGTATAACATATTGTCTAGATAAGGGTCACCCAAGGGACGTAACTGTATAACATATCGTCTAGATAAGGGGTCACCCAAGGGACGTAACTGTATAACATATTGTCTAGATAAGGGCCACCCAAAGGACGTATCTGTGTGACAAATTGTCTAGATAAGGGTCACCCAAGGGACTTAACTGTATAACATATTGTCTAGATAAGGGCCACCCAAAGGTCGTATCTGTGTGACAAATTGTCTAGATAAGGGTCACCCAGGGACGTAACTGTATATCTTATTGTCTAGATAAGGGTTACCCAAGGGACGTAACTGTATAACATATTGTCTAGATAAGGGCCACTAAAGGGACGTAACTGTAACATTTTATGTGTATCTAGATGAGGGCCGCCTAAGGGACGTAACTGGATAACATATTGTCTAGATGAGGGCTACCCAAGGGACGTAACTGGATAACATATTGTCTAGATAAGGGCCACCCAAAGGACGTATCTGTGTGACAAATTGTCTAGATAAGGGTCACCCAAGGGACGTAACTGTATAACATATTGTCTAGATAAGGGTCACCCAAAGGACGTAACTGTATAACATATTGTCTAGATAAGGGCCACCCAAGGGACGTAACTGTATAACATATTGTCTAGATAAGGGCCACCCTCCCCCACCCAAGGGACGTAACTGGATAACATATTGTCTAGATAAGGGTCACCCAAGGGACGTAACTGTATATAACATATTGTCTAGATAAGGGCCACCCAAGGGACGTAACTGGATAACATATTGTCTAGATAAGGGTCACCCAAGGGACGTAACTGTATAACATATTGTCTAGATAAGGGCCACCCAAGGGACGTAACTGTATAACATATTGTCTAGATAAGGGCCACCCAAGGGACGTAACTGGATAACATATTGTCTAGATAAGGGTCACCCAAGGGACGTAACTGTATAACATATTGTCTAGATAAGGGCCACCCAAAGGACGTATCTGTGTGACAAATTGTCTAGATAAGGGTCGCTCAAGGGACGTAACTGTATAACATATTGCCTAGATAAGGGCCACCCAAGGGACGTAACTGTATAACATATTGTCTAGATAAGGGCCACCCAAGGGACGTAACTGGATAACATATTGTCTAGATAAGGGTCACCCAAGGGACGTAACTGTATAACATATTGTCTAGATAAGGGCCACCCAAGGGACGTAACTGGATAACATATTGTCTAGATAAGGGCCACCCAAGGGACGTAACTGTATAACATATTGTCTAGATAAGGGCCACCCAAGGGACGTAACTGTATAACATATTGTCTAGATAAGGGTCCACCCAAGGGACGTAACTGTATAACATATTGTCTAGATAAGGGCCACCCAAAGGGACGTATCTGTGTGACAAATTGTCTAGATAAGGGCCACCCAAAGGACGTATCTGTGTGACAAATTGTCTAGATAAGGGGTCACCCAAGGGACGTAACTGTATAACATATTGTCTAGATAAGGGCTGCCCAAGGGACGTAACTGTATAACATATTGTCTAGATAAGGGCCACCCAAGGGACGTAACTGTATAACATATTGTCTAGATAAGGGCCACCCAAGGGACGTAACTGTATAACATATTGTCTAGATAAGGGCCACCCAAGGGACGTATCTGTGTGACATATTGTCTAGATAAGGGTCACCCAAGGGACGTAACTGTATAACATATTGTCTAGATAAGGGTCGCCCAAGGGACGTAACTGTATAACATATTGTCTAGATAAGGGTCACCCAAGGGACGTAACTGTATATCTTATTGTCTAGATAAGGGCTGCCCAAGGGACGTAACTGTATAACATATTGTCTTCCATTTTTTTTTTTTTACTTCAAAACATTATTTCAGTACGCTGAAAAAAAATGTTGTTTTTTTATATGCATGTACATGTATTCAGCAAAAAACGAAGTTTGATTATAAAGAATAATAACTTTTTTCTGCCCTGCATATGTAACTTATCTTTATTATAAAAAAAGTTTTTTGGGTGTCTCCCTTGAACGGCTTTATAGGCAGATTTTACTGTAACGTGTATCAATCTTTTTCATCATTTTTTTCAGTAGTACCTTAAGACCTTCCTCACATATATACATGTATTATTGATATATGTTTCATACATTTATCATTAGCAGATAAAGAACCTAAATTCTAAAATTAATGCAAAAATATGCACTTACAGAAATTAATACTTTTTGTATGTTTATTTAATATCAATAATTAATCAAGCTGTCAAATATAAAATCTTCGTGTACATTAATCAAAAACGAAATAGCAAGCTTACAAACGTCGACTTCCTCAAATAGATATTTAGAATTTACAAAATACAAATATGTAAATATTTTTCTCTAAGGGTATTTAAATATACATGTATATAATAATCTTATGTGTATTGTCATGAAAATTGGCTCGCGCATCTCAAGAAATTTTTTTTCATTATTTTCTTGTGATGTATTAATTTTAAGTGAGTTTCAATTTAAAAAGTATATACTGTACGTGATTAATCATTAATTAATCATGCTGTGTTTATTATGGGTTTGAAGAATTTCTAATAAAGAATGTGACTATCTAAAGGAGGGTGTTCAAGCCAATGTTAAAAAATCCCATTGAAACTGCCCACTGCCAATTTCCTTTAAACTTTGAATATCGAAACTACTACTATTACTTTAAAATAATACTACGTTTACCTTTTGTGATTTTAAAAAGGCCCAAAGGGCCTGAAATCTGTGTGTTCATTTTTATTAAAACTATCTGCACATACATGCCAAAAGAAATTATTCTTTGTTAAATAGTCTACATATTTTATTCATTAATCATTAAAGTAGATCGTATTCTTTATATCTGAGTCATTTCATTTAGATTTTAATGGACAATTTTGATTAAAATAATCATTTTGAGATTTCAAGAAAAACAATTTTGGGAGGAAAGGAGAACAAAATATTGCTCTGTTAATTGGTGTGTCTATATTTTTACCCTGCATTTAAAATACATTTTCTGAATACATGTATTTGTAAATTAGAGCACATCTAGTTGTTAGGCTTATTGACACTGTAAGGGAAAATGCGAAAATCAAAAAGCACAAATTTCAGAATATGTATGTTAGGTTACAAAATTGTATCTCTATTTGTTGTTTTATACCTATGGTCAAATATTGATTTTTAGGAAACTTTCTCTGGCACCATTTCAGCCTCTGAAATGCTATTTTCCAAGATTTTATTTTTTCTTTGAAAAAAATATTTGTTATAAGATTATGCTAAATGCATGTTTTTAAGATAATATAAAAGTGTAGACAAAATCGATAAGATGCCAAATATATGGAGCAAACCCAATACCCTTAATTTTTATTCTGCCAAAAATTTGAAATGTTTTGCTTGAAAAATCAATTTGAAGTCAAAATAATTAGTAAATAACATAAATCGGTATGAAATAAAGTATCTGTCATTAACAAAATCAATATTTGAAAATTCTAAAAAGTTCAAAAGGTGAACACAATGGGTCCCCTTGACAAATACCCAGTATTGTTAGAAAACACCATTTATGTCTTTAAAAAGGACAAAATAGATAAAAAGCACTTATAAAGTAGTAAGAACCTAGATCTATAACACTGAAAAATTTGAAGAAAAAAAAATATGATTATGCAGCCCCACCTTTGGCATTGGTTTAAACAACCATGTACTTATATATTAATCCGTCTCCATATAAACAACGTAAACTACGGGCAGCACTGCAGTTAAATAAATTATTAGAACTTATTGCTTAGTAATGAGGCTTGAAAAGAAAATGGTGCAAGGATTGATTAACACATAACTTAATATGTTTCTTATTAATCCCATGAAAAAAAGTAACAAATAATAAGATAGTTGTTGTGGAGAATGATATTGGGTGCAAATACGCAGGAATCCAGTAATGTATAATCATAAATAATTTATCGGACTCAGAATATGTTATACTAAATAATGAAGAGGGGTCATGGTTCACTATATCCGAGGTATTATGGAAACTGTCAAATGTTTTCTGTCATCACATGTTGAAATGATGAAATAACGTTATACGTAGTTAACTAAACAATAACGTATTTTACAATAAATTGTGACAATGGGACAATTGTACTCATATTTTTTTAAAGTCGGTTACAACACAGGACTGTCCTCCTAACGCCAGTATTCTTTGAAACGCTTAACTTTCCCTATAAAGTTTAACATGTTTTCAGTCAGGCTGATGTCAGTTTGAAATAAAAGTTTAACTACATAATGATATCTATACGTCATGTGTGATTGAGTGATATTCTAGGTGTGTTTTTTAAAATCCAATCTAAATCTGAAGTTAACATATAAATACATCCCAAATGGCAATACTCAACAAACACAATGAGATGGATGGGACGAGAATTCCCAGAACTATCACTATGTTAATGTAGGCAATACAGCGGCGATAAACTTGTAACAAGCATTTATAATTTTACCTGGTCTATCTAGCTTCGGTCTGTTGCACAGGTGGTAGGGTAGTTCCCGTGAATCAGAAATAAAAGATTGGAAAGTTCGACCAATACACATATTTGTGCATTGGTCGAACTTTTAAATCTTTTATTTCTAATTCACATGAACTAGCCTACCATCTGTAGTCTGTTGCCTAGACGTTGTCGTCTCTTGACCTCCTTTAACAAGTCAAGATCGCATTTTTCTTGATATTACAATATTCTTAATTCTATTTTATTTTGTTGTCGTTCGGTGGATTTTTCTTCATTGCTATTTACACACATCATCACATTATTATTTATAGATCATTGATTTTCCACCATTGTGTTTCTCTTTAAAACTTTACATTTATACTTTACAAAGTCTCACAGTCTTATATAGTCTCACTAAAAACAGGATCAGTAGTTTGTCTGCTAGCATGAAGACTTTATATACATGTCGGTTGAAGTTTAACGTCCAGGTTCTTCCAATGTTTATTTAGTCTAATTTTGAATTGGTTAATGGTTACATCCCCTGATAAGTTATTCCAATCATTGATCACTCTGATGTTGAAGGAGTTTTCTCTTAAGTTTAATCTTAATTTTGAGCTCGTGTCCTCTAGTTCTTCTTTTTGTATCTATTTCAAAAAAGTCTTCTATTTCAAAATTTGTCGAATCCCTTGAGTATCCGAAATGTTTGAATCATATTCCTTATCATGTAAACAATTTCGTTGAATTGAAGGACCAAATAGTTAACTTCCAAGAATACATACCTATTTACTAGTGCCGTGCTGTTCCCATGGTTATTATTGTCTTGACAACTACTGTTATCACTATGAAGAAAATGAAGAAATCTAATTTTGTGCTGCTGAAGACAGACAGTAATATATATATATACCATGATATCGTTATCGTTAAAAATATAGTCGGGTCCATACATTTAATTGTGATGTGATGTGAATTTTGTTCAACATTTCTTCTAAAACACACGATTCTACTCTCCATCTACTCTCCATTGTCTGGGTTCTCAAGTAAAAATATTATCACTTTATTCCAATCGTAAGTCCTATTGGGTTTTTTTTATTTTATTTCTTTTTTTTTAACATGTCGTAACAGCTTGCTTTCAATCGTAAGTCCTATGCTTTTTTTTAGTTTTCCTGCTTTTGGACATCTCGTGACCGCTTTCTTCCAATCGTAAGTCCTTAATGGTTCTTTTTTTGTTTTTGAACATTTCGTGACAACCTGTTTCCAATCGTTATGATTCGGTGCCTGAAGGCAGCTCAGAGGAAAAAAATCTGTACCAAAAATTTCCTTTGAAGACTACAGAGAGAGCAACACCCAACTTCAAAGCCGCACAGTCAACCACAGTGTACCGTTATACGGTTCTTTTGATGTACATCAAAGGACTAAATTACCTGTTCTGTTGCCTCCAGATTTACTATGACTAGTCCAGGGGTGTAGAGATTGTAAGTGATCGGAACCCCTGGAGTATCGAGAATGCATTCGGTACCTTTCACAACTTTATCATCATAAGAAGTAATGACCCGTGACCTTGAATGAAGGCCAAAGTAATCTATATATCGAACAAACTTGGAACCTTCTAGCATTCAACAGGCGCAATATCGATCAAAAGTCAAGGCCTCGTTATTTTTTGATGTTTTAGAATTATATGTTTCTAATAACTTAAAATTGTGCTAACGTTTGAAATAAGAGAGGACTTAGATAATTCCCTTGCCCAATACCAATTAAAACTTACACTGAAAATCTTTTAAAATAAAATGGACATTTCAATGCAGTGGGAAAATTTCTGGTTCTTCTTTTTCCCCGCGACTTTGTCAGACCATTTTCTCGAAAACTATAAGTCGGATCACCATGAAATTTTGTGAGGTCATTTCTGGTGACATGCAGATGTGTCAACCGGTTTAATTTTTTTCAGACCAGCATCCAAGATAGCCGCCACAGCCTTTCATTGTTCAAAATAGAACTGCTTATAGATATTTAACTACTGGTCCGAGTGGCGTAGCTAGGTCTGGATAGGCCTGCATGCCTGGGGGTCGACCCCTGCTCAGGGTCCAGGGGCCTGGGCCCCCCCCCCCCCCCCCCCCCCCCCCAGAAGCTGACGGGGAAATTGATACAATGTAGTAACCATTTTACTTCTATGGTAACTTTTAACGTATATACCAATGGTTAAATGCAGGTCACGATATTTAGGTGATAACCATGCAAAACTGTGGTGATTTTATATACATATATAATCGTACTATACTAGACTTCCCTGACAAGTGCTCGAACAAAAAACACGGATTTTGGCTGTAAAAATTAAAATAGTAAGCAATGGGAGAATTTGGTGTTATTTTAACTGATGAAAAACTTATGGCGAATATTTTAAACAAAATTAAAATTAAGTTTACGTGTTGGTTTGTTTATGACAGCGAATCAAAGACCAATGTCAAAATGGCGTAAATTGCGTAAGAAGGGACCAGTTCTCGACCACCTCAATAAAAAAATTGAACATTGTATATATGACCTATTTTTTACCTATTCTGTTCTATTTCTAACAATTACAACAACAAAAATTATTTTCTAAATCAACAATCTGTTCATATTCGACAAAAATAAAAGTAAACTATTTTGTGAGTAGACACCGAAAATCATGGATTAACATGCGTTTTAACGGGGTGGGAAGTGAACCAACATTGAAAAATTCACTTTTGGCCAAGAACATGTTGCAGTTGCTATTTTAGTTGATTTGATATCATTTTAATATAGTTATGTGTTTTTAGAATATTTCTAACTTTTCATGCGATGTTGTTTATTTTGGTATTCGTAAGTGTTTCCCGATTCAAAATCCACATTTGCTTGATGGATTTTGGTGAAGAAGTCTAATATTGTCTTCGACAAGATTCAAACATAATCAAATTTAACAACTTGGTAACCGGAAATATGTAGACTATTCTAATAAATTTCCAGAATGGCCAATCTTCAAGTCTTTCAAATGTGCACAGTTATGTTAGGCATACAGTTGGACATATCATATGTATTTATACGTTATTTATATTTTGCAGCGTTACTTGTATTCAAATGTTGTGATTTTTTCTGACTGTACAAAAATGTAAGTCAGATAATTGTTGCTACGCCACTGTGGTCCGATTTGCCTGGAATCGGTTTCAATATGTAGTTTCAATCAGATTCTAAACTTTTTAAAGTGAAAAATACTATATATATTTGAGTTAAAGAACAAATTTTGAGACTGTTTCAAATTTTCTAAAACAATTAAGAGTTATCTCCCTTTATTCACTTTTCAGCAGGGATCCGTTTTATGTCCAAGTTCATTTTTTGTTGTATTTTTAAGTTATAGATCATATTGTAACTAGGAACATGGTTGATAAAACTATTTTGAGGTCATTTTATGGGCAACTTTTGCAGACCAGGAACCAAGATGGTCGCCACAGCATGCAACTAGGTCAAAACTGAACAAAAAGGAACATGGTTGAGAACACAAATTTAATACAATTATAGACATTGCTGTGCCTAAACTTTTAATGATGTGACTTTTCAAAAAGTAGTTTTCTTCTGCGATATAAAATTTATTAACAGGTAAAACAATGTCACGTCATCATTCAGGAGAGGTCACTCTTGTCAAATTAGGCTCTGTAGAGATTGGGGGAAGTCACAATTAGATGTTGTTATCAATGGTGATCGTGTTTGAAATCTCATTGAACTCTCTAAATTTTGCATGGAACATATAAACCATTTCTGATATTAATGATAAAAACAACACATTCTTTAAAAACAGGTTTAATCATCCAAATAGTAAGATGTACAAAAATAAGAATATGAGATTAATGCAGTAACACGTCAACAATCAAAAGCATGAACAATATCGAAAGCAATTAGTAAATGCCAAATTAATTAACTTGCAGATTATTCTTAGTTCTGGTAATTACTTCTTATAATAATGAGATGTATTCATTTAATTGATGAGTAAACTAACAATACAATTTAGAATTAATATTTCAAATTGGTCCTCACTCTATAACATAACTATGTCAAGGCCAGACAATAGATTTGCCACACAGGCTCCACACACAATCCTAAGGCCAAAAAAATATGTCTGTCTAGGGTTACATTGGCAAAAAAAATAGGGTTGGTAGGTCGGCATGTTGGTTTTTTTTTTTTTTCACTCTAAAATAATGGCCGGAACCGGAGTCTGAGATCGAAATCGCAACTTTTAATAATTTTTTCGTAGAAAAGGGGGAAAAAATTAGGGCCGGGGTTAAAAATTAGGGTTGGTCGTGTTACTCTAAACAGACATTTTTTTTTATTTGGCCTAATGTGTGGTTTCTACACCTGAACTGGTTAACCTATAACATTTGAGAGAGTCGTCTGCTCTTGTTGAAAGTGTATCTAATTTATTTTTTAGACTAATGTGTCATTAAAGTGACATGACTTTCCGACAGATTATGACGATAGTGATAGTAACCCCTAGAATTCCACACATAAACGAATAGGCACAGATGTGTGATAGATATGAAAACTGATGAAAGACAATGAATTGGAAATATTTTAGACTCTGTTAACAGCCTGCATATCACAAGAGACTAATACGAGGGACAAGCACAGTCCCACAATGCATAATATAGAAGTGAAACATGTCATTTGTAACACAAGTACCGTATTTGATCCAATAATCGACCCATCCCTAAAAACACCCTCCCCATTTTTGAAGCCTAAATTTCACTAACCTCGAATTAAATGCCAACTGAAAATATGGAAACCATGCAAGTTTCTTTTATTTACTTCTTTTGCTAATTGATTTATGACTTACTTTGAAAAGTAATAGTTAAAGTAGCTCTATTAAGGGCCCCCTTACTTTTTTCCATTTTTGAACCACTCTGGGCACTTAAAGGGTCAAATACGGTAAGTTAAAAATAACAATGTAGTCACATAACACACATTTCAAAGGCAAAGTGAGCATCACAAAAGGTAAAAGACAATAAGTAAGTGTAAGCAATTATCAGCAGCTGGAATTCATTAATAATTTAAAGGGACAATTCAGTCAAAGAGTACATTAAAATTGCACATATTTCGGAAACAAACCAGTTTTACTGTGATATGCCAGAAAAGCCCACACTGTAGTGAAATGCATGTGAGTTGTTCAAACTTGCTTACTGTCCGCCATTCCACGTCGTGGTCGGATGTCTTGTATGCCAAACCCTGGCCCTTGTGTGTGTAGTAAAGAATCTTTTGTTTAGAATTACTCAAATCGTTCTTATTCTGACATTAGTGTGTTTCCCTTATTAGATGCATGTTCTTGTCTAAAAATAATTTCATCAAGTCCTCAGTGGTTATGCATTGCATTTATGCAACGTGAGTGACTTTGGCTCGGGGTATAGGTATAGCGTACATGTTGTACCTGCTTAATTGTATTGATCAACAATTTGTAATTTGAACGGTACCAATCAAAATACTTAATAATGCCATGGAATTTGTCAATACTTCTTATATGTTTCATAAGGAATGTAGAACAATACATTTGTCATATTTTGTTTCGTTGTTATGTAATAGAATTTGCCTCACTGAATTGTCCCTTTAAATTACATTTTAATAGGCTTTTGCAAGCATCATATAACAATCGGAACTAAAAGAAAATGTGACAATTGCGTTATTAGTTACAACTGTAATCCTAAAATCTAAGCCAATCATATTTTGGTGGATTTTGAATAACACAATAAATTTCTTAAATATATAACTTTATACAGTATATAGGTCTAAGGAGCAAGACTGATATATTGTTTATAAACTGATGAACACTAAGTAATCATGACGTGAGAATTTTGAGATAAGAAGGAGGTATTTATAGCTAGCATGGGACTAAAAACAAAAGCCTTCGGTAATCACCGAGTATAAATAAGGTATCTAAACCATTCATATCATACACAGGTTATTTTCCATTATGATGGAAAAATGTGGGAAATTAAATTCACCTGACGAAATTCCTCAATAGCATAGGTGACAAATAGGTAATATAAAATGTAAATATAATCAAAAGGACTTCTGGATTTTTCTCTCATACCTACACATGTAATAGTGGCTGGTCCAGGGCAATACACTCATGTCGCCTGAAGCTGTATTGCAACAAAATTACTATTTTCTCTGTGCAATTTTAACAATTTTTTTTAGAAAGTAAGCTGGATTTACTTTAAAAGATACAAACAACGGGATTTGGGTTGAAAATATCACGCATATTTTCATGTATGGAGAATTGACTTGCAGTCGCATTGTTTTCAAATTTATTTCAAAATGGCGGAAAATAATAGTAGTTAAATTGCAATAAAACGTCAAGGTATGAGAGAAAATTGCTCTTTCATACATTGATATGAAGGATTGGGATATTCTACTGTCGGGATCACAAAATTTTATAAAATCTAACAGTTCTAACACTAGATAGTCTGGGTTACCAAAGGACACAAGGTCCCTGCTCATGAACATTCCTTAACTTGAAAACAACTGAAATTTTATAGTTTTACGTAAAATTTGAGAGAAAAAATTAAAATATGGGTCTGCCAGGCAGATCTTCATGTTGACCAGTTAAAATCTCTCATTTCAGTCGAGATATCCAGTCCACTTGACTGACCCATGTTGATTCTGTTAATCATATTTTTTAACATTGTATACATGGAATGTGTAATGAGAATTAGCACAACATATAAACCAGTAAATAAAATACTATTTTGAGAGATATATGTTTATGCACAGACGCAATATTTTTAGCTAAATTAGTGGATTTGCCTATTTATTATGCAACACATTTTCAGCACTTTTTAGAGATTCCAATGAGTAAATATCAATGCTCAATTGACATGGTTTATGGCCTTGTAAATGATTCCTATTCCGTTTTTGAATATTACAGATTGATCTGCTCGTGAACACAGGTACTGATTTAAAAAAAAAAAATTTGATAATCGGTTTCTTTGCAACACTATATATGCAAATACATCATTATCTCCAAAAATATAACGTACACTCAAAACTACATAGCATATTAACAATCAACACCTATTCACAAGTGCAGACAACTCTGTAGTAATCAAACTCAGAATAAGTAATTAAGACTATTCCATTGCAATATTCAGTCTTAACATATTACAGAGTTATCTCCCTTGTGGACAGGTATTGATTGTGATGTCTTTCATTCATAAAAATGTGATGCTACAATCAGTACCTACCCACAAGGGCAGATAACTGTGTAATATGCAAATACAGAAAACCATAGTTTGTAATAACTTGTGTCATCACAGAAAAATATCAATAAAAATCAAAACGTAAAATGACAACACCTCATAATGATTGAAAAATAAATATTAATTGAGAAGAAGAAAAAAACACACACACAAATATATAATATGCATCAACTACAATTCATAAATATACCACAAATAAAAATCAAAGCAATTACAAAATAAAGAGGCAAGTTCATGCTGGAATGATATGTATAATTGTAATATAATTATATATACATGTACAGATAAAATGGTACATGTCTGATATGTTGGGTTTTTTTGCATTAAGGTATTTTTATAACAAAATTATTGATATGTGCAACACATTTAAATCAATTTTCCATATCTTATTGGTTTCTTTTGATTCAACGACAGTTCAAACATTCAAAGTGTAATGTCATTTAAAGATGCTCCACCGCCGACAGAGCATAAATGATATTGATCTCTTTAACAATAATTGGTGTTTAATCGTGCATATATATGTTTAATTAACACAAAAAATAATATAAAATTATTTATTTTGCCCTCTGTGCATGCGCAATCAGTACTTAATTCCATATATGATATATATATGTATAAGTAAAATTAGAAGCTCAAACTTTTCAATGGTGGTAATGGTGTAAAGTAAGTAACTTTTGTAACTGAAGAAAAATACTAAATCGTCTGCACGTGTTTTTGATAGTGAAAAAATATCATTTGTTAGCGGTTGAGCATCTTTAAAAGTGTTTTGATAGGAAAAAATATTTCTGAAAAAAAAATAAAAAAAAAAAATATTCATATTAAGACATAATTAATGGAATGTAATGGCTTGTTAGTCTGAGAAACAAATTCTACCATTGTATTATTATAGTTATAATATCCATGGGAACAAAAATTAAGTAAAAATAGAAATAGAAAAAATTAAATAGAACTAATTCTGATTGATACTTCATAAATTTCAGATATTTCCTGCATAGAGTAATTTCAGATTTAAATCTTTTTGAGTGCAGTCCCTTAAAGTTGAGACTTATCAAAAAGGTCTTTGTAGAAAAACAACAATGAAACTAATCATCAAACAAAACAAATATGAAAATATATCATCAAAATAAAATTACTTGGAAAAACGACAATATTTAAGACTGCAAACAAAAACATTGCATGAAAAATATTGAGAGACGATAACAGTAACCATTATATCATAATACATACTTTCATAGAAAATATTGATGAAGTTAAAATACTCAAAAGTGTAATATTAAACTTGTTTTGAAAAGAAGTTACAATGAAAGATTGTCTGATAGAAGGAAGAAAAATAAATTTGCACCCTTAAAGGGTACACCAACAATGTTAGAGGTGAAGCACGACGAGACACTTTAGATCATTACGTCATGTCGATATGTCATGTCGATATGATCATTACGTAGTGTCGATATTGCCTATCAGAAGTTTCTCAATATCAATGTCTAATATTATTGGATTACTTAAAAGGGAAGGGAGATAATACAGTAAAAGATTAACTTGTTGAAGAAAAAAAACATGACAGATAATACATGTAGTTACTGATACACTGTCATCAAGAAGAGAACATTTTGAAAAACTTAACAATTTCAATGTCAAAATTAATAACTGTATTTGAAAGAATGGAGAAAATAAAACTACATTTCTACATATATTTTTTGTAAAAATCTAAAATATTCTTCTGTAAATAGTTCCAGACATAACTGTCTGAACATTTAAATATGTAAGCTGTCGTCTTTAGCCCTGTATGCTGGTTTCGGATTTTTAAAATTTTCATAACTGGTTTGAACATGACGTAGATATCCTTTTCGTATTGCCCATATCGTAATCGCCACCATTGCTGCAACACCTATAAAGGCACAGGTAAGGCTGAGTCCAATAGTGAGACCAACTCTCAGAGATTCATTCACCGGGGGGTACGCAGAAGCAGGAGAAATCTTACCTGGAATAAGAAACGTGGTTTAATGATTAAATACACATGCAATATTTCGGCTAATGATGACAGAAATAAGACTTCCGAGAGATGACAGTTTTCTTTTTTTTTTAAAACAATATATTTTATTTTCAAAAAAGAAAACTTTTTTTTCTACAAATCTTGTCCTCTGGCAGGAGGGCTTTCACATATCATTCTCCTTTCATTCTTTATTTTCAATCAATCAAAATATCTTTTTCACGCTATTTCACTTTCTTTCTGTTTGTTTATTTGTTTATATTTTCCTTAAGGCAATCAGAATAATTATTACAATATTTATATGTATTTCGTATCAGGGTATATATATTTGAAAAAAAAAATGTTCCGGAATATATTTGAGATATCCTATGTAAATTAGTTTTTATCTGCTAGTTGGAGGAATGGCGTGCATACGTATCGAGTCTTGCGGTGCCTTAGATACTTTTCGGGTGCTGCGGACTTCTAAATGTATGCATATCATATATATATATGTTGTATGTGAGTATATATGTTTTCTATGAGATAATTGTGGTTAAAAGATGTTACAATGTTAGAAATACATTTTCTTGTTCTGACTGCACCACCGTCCACGTGTTCCGTACATGTGGTTGCTGTTATGGATTGCTTTGTTAAATTCATATTTATAATAAATAAATGTTTGTTTGTTTGTTTTTCCATATTTTTCACTTGAGATGACAGTTTTCAAAGTTAGAATAAACACAATAATTACCCTATAGGCTAACCTTAACATAGAAAATAAACAAAACCTATCTATCTATCTCCAAACAGAAACAGAAAATCAACTTGCTTCGAAAACAAAAATATTTACCCACTGCTGTCGACGGACAACTTGATTTTATACTCTTCAAAGAACAAATTTTCTTCACCCATTATGTTGCTATGAGCATTTTCCACATTATGATTAATGATAAATTGGATTACTGATTTTGATCATGCCTTTTTCACACTTCCACTTTGACCTTTAACATATGACCTTGACCTGTAACAATGATAAACGTCAGCCATCTCACCATTGTCAGCAGAAAAATTGAATCCTCTAAAAAAGTTGTTCTCAGGTTTTGTGGCATTTCCAAGGAAAGTCCATCCATCATACCCAGACTTCCTGGACAGGTATCCCACGATCTGTAGCTCATTATCGGGACTAAAATGGGAACTGGATTTCACAAGTCTTGTCATTGAAAATATAATCCTAACCCGTAAGTCATCATTACCGTAAAAATGACCTGAAACATAAAAAAACAATGGTTGGTAAGAAAATAAATTCTTGTTTTATTTAGAAAACTATGCACATTTAATGTCTGAATGGCTGTTGCACGGTTAAACATGACGGCAGTATAATTTTGACAGCGAAAAGCACACGGTAAATGATTGTATCTGATGTTCTGGTTTATGTTATTGTTTTAAGAAAATATTGTCAATATAAGGATTAACCTCTTCCTTAGTTTAGTTTATGAGATGATAAACCTAATGGAGCAGCCAGTAAATTGTACGTAAACGCTAAAAAAAATGTATTTATTGATGCTGATGATGCTGTGCTGAAGAAGATTCCTGATGAATATTACAGTGACCTATACATGACAAATGATAGACTTGACAGACAGATTCTTTGACCTTTAGTGAAGTCCTTTATGGACATGGTATCAATCAGATTGATATCCAACTTGTGTAACGCTCAGAGACGCTATCTGGATTATAGTGGTTTTGGTCATACCACTTGGCCGTTACAATATCAAATTTCTCTCATTAATGTTTCATCCTTCAAAACTCATCAAGTAAATAAGAAGCTGAAATCTGTATTGGTGATCAATTACTTAATCATTGACTATAATCCATGATTGATTACTGTGTAAATATGAGATAATCAGTCTAATAACAAACCTGACATTTCAAAGTTCGCGTCGCCATCAGTAAATGTTGTGAATACTCCCGTATCAGGGTCTGCAGAATTTACAGTCACACTGCAGGGATACGTATGGAAACTGTAATTGTAAGTTCCATTCCAGCTTTTAAAAGTGTTGAAAATATCCACCCACTGTGAACTGGCAGAAACACCTGTAAGCATACAGTATAACATGTGATGTTAATACTAGTGTTGGGAATCGGTAGTAAAATCACAATCGAAGATTAACCTACTAATTATCGATTTTATTTTTTGAACAATTTTTTTCTTTGATTCAAATTTGAATTGTTGTGTATCTAACATGTCTAAGGAATTTTGAATTCATAAGATCATTATTTTCAAAACAAAAGGTCTAACCCGTGCAATACAGCTTAGTGATGTCATAGCGTCAACAAAATCACTGTTTTCACAGAAAAATGTTCAATTTTTTCTGAAACTAGACTGGTTTTACTTTAAAAGATGAAACCAACAGAATTTGCATTAAAAATGCCACACAATTTTCATGTATGGAGAATTAGTTTGCAGTCGCAGATTTTTTCCATTTTTTTTTTCTATGGTGGAATATCATAGTCATAAAATTGCAATAAAATGTCAAGGTATGAGAGAAAAATATTCTTTCATAGCTGGACATGGAGAATAGGGATATTCTACCCTCAGAATCACAAAATGTTGTAAAACCCTCGAAAAGCCACGGGTAACAACATTTTTTGACCTTCTGCTAGAATATCCTTATCCTTCGTATCTACATAAGGAAGTCTGATAGTATTTACCTGATGAGAGCCATATGAGCACTATGAGACAAGAGATCAGGGTGACCTTCCTATGGAATTCATCTGCCATAGCTGTCAACTAATCTGATAATCCATCTAAGGATCCATTTATCTTCTGGCCAAAAAAAAAAAAAGATTTTCTCATAATTCCTGGCGTTGAAGATAGGCTATTGATAGATAAATAATATAAATGCTATAGATAGAAAAACTATATATAGATGATTGACAGCTATTGTTCAAGCTATCCAGGGTTTTGTTACATAAAATACAAAGAGACATGGTTGGGACCGTGCAATATCGGTTCGACCAATAAGGGGTATTCGAGGAATGTGATTGAGTTAGAGGGGTTAACTTATATTTTATTTGTTTTAAAGTTTGGGACATTTAATTTATTTTACACTCCTTTTGAACCCATAGGACTACACAAGAACCCAATGGGCCAAATTGATTTTTTATCACTTGTTACATGGTAATCATGGTACATACGAAAGGCCATCCTCGATACTCCAGGGCTAAAGTCCTCGATACTCCAGGACTAAAGGCATAAGAAAGCTTATATATATATACTTAAATACTACTGTTGTAGCGGCATTGGACCAGGTTGATCATTGATGACCAGGTAGCTCAGTGGTAGAGCTTTTGGCTAGTGTTCGGACGTCCCGGGTTTGAATCCCGGTCTCAGCCTCTACATTTTCTCCTCTCCTGTTAGGCCTACAAACTTTGAGGCCGTTTTGATTATATGGTTTGACTGGTTGGATCAATCAAATAATATTAGACGTTGATATTGAGAAACTTCTCATGGGCAATAGCGACACGACGAAATGATCAAAAGTGTCTCGTCGTGCTAATACCTCTAACATTAATGGAGTAGGTTGGACCTTGTTTATGAATTAAAGACGGACCTGGTGATTTCATATATCAGGCCTGTAGCAGGATTGGACTGGGTCGATCATCGGTGACCAGGTAGCTTAGTCGGTAGAGCACTCGGCTAGTGTTCGGAAGGTCCTGGGTTCGAATCCCGGTCTGGCCGCTACTCCTCTCCTGTTACAGGCCTGTATCATAATATGGCTGTATCATATGCAGGTCGGTCCGGATTTAAATTATACTTGATATAATGACTTTTACAAATGGTCGAACCGGTTGTTCCGAATAAACGAAAACGCAAATTAAACGGTCCGTTACGTTTTCATCTGTTGCTGAATGCTCTGTAACAATAAGCTAGACTGTTTTAATTGACAAAATACATGATTAGGGATACGGTAGATGATTGATATTGGCCTGTTACATTGTCTTTATCTAAAACAGTGGTGTAATTAATTGTACGATTCGTTACAGAATAGTTAAACGTCAATATATGCTTTAATATAGGCCTACTCACTTCCCGTCTCCTTTCTTCCCTTTATTGTGTACGGGGCTGCTCGATTTATGAACCTTTAAATTTCCTTCTTGCATTGTACTAAGCTAAGCTAGTGGCTACTATTTGCACGAGACAGCAAGAAACTGAAAACATTGAAATCGTCAAATTGACAAACATGCAATCGTAACATTTAAATGGTTTTCATACTTCATTTTAGAAATAAGACTATCTTTGCCAGTATTGACAATGATTATATAGACTAAAGTCAAGTAAAACAAGTACGCCTCTTTTCTTCACTGAGCCTAATATCAGGAAAATATTCCGGGAAAAAGTCGAAACATAATTTGAACATTATCAAATAAAGCATATATTTAACCATGTATATGGATACTTTTAGGTAAGAAATAAATTATCAAATTACAAAAAGGCCTATTTGAAAAGCTTAAGATTATTCCAAGTCAAAAACCGTAAAAATAATAAAAATAAGCATGTCACCGTCAATTTTATCCGTACATTAGACACTACTTACCTTCGGAACAAATTATTTATTATATCTCCCAAACGCTTTGTAGCTACTCGTTAACATTACAATCAAACGTTTTAGCGCGTTCTAAATTTTCCGGAACGCTTCGATCTTTACCCATTAAAATTCGTAATCATGTGATGCAAAACGATGACATCTCACCACTAACAAGTTTGTTTACACAGAACCTCAAAAAAAACGAAGATGAAGAAAAAGGTGAGCTTGAACGTCACTTTTGTGTGTATGTTTCAGATGTATTTTGTAAGGAAAAGGAATTAATACAAAAAAGACTTACCGAAATGCACAACTGACTAACATCACGTAACGTTTTCTAAATGCTTCTCAGTAACTCTTACTAGCACCAGATTCTTGGAAACACCAACTGTCTGAAAAGAAAAGTTAGAATATTTTCTAAATACTTAAATTTGTTACTGTATCAGGAACTAGAAATAAACTTTTGAATGTAAGAAATCTCCTTAGCTTAAGATATTTTCCTTAATTTAAATTCTGTAATAAATGCTTTCCAATGGAAAATTTCAAGTTAAGAAATCCTTTAAACGTTTGTAAAACTGGGCTCATGAGCTCAGAACACTATTCTCCTAAACAGTACTAAATCAGATTTTCTATCGATTGAGTTATTCGCCCCCCTCCCCCTATTCGCAAGTGAGGTAACTCTGTAGTATATAGAGACGACATACTTTGATTTTCAGTCCAGTCTCCTTTCTCTTTGCTCTCAATGAGATGGACCTCTAGAACACCACCCTAGATACTCCAGTGGTTATTTTCACTGTCATTATATCAAACAAATATTGTGTTGAGTCAGAGCAGTGAAAACCGATAGAAAGACTTCTGCGACAGATAACAGGTATATCCATCCCTCAACTATGTCATAGCAAAACTGTTCAGGAGAAAATAACTGACCAATCACACACCAGCAGAAACTTCCTTTGAATATTTCAGAGAGTGATGCCAATCTTCAAGCCACAAAGTCAACCACAATTTACCGTATTTTTTTTATTTACATCAAAGGACTAGATTAACTGCTAATCCATTGTCACCGACAGATCCTTCAGTTTTTATAGTCCACAGATGGATATTATGACACAGTAAAAGTAACCCTTGGAATGTTGAAGATCCCCACCACCTTTGGTATTTAGTTTTGTAATGAGAAAGGAAATGATATAGTGGCCAGATTGTAGGGACCTACAAACAGATGATTTACCAATTGAGCTACATGGTCACCGAAGATCGATTCAATGCAGTTCTTCGAGTTCCCCAATAAAATCCCTAAACTATAAAAATTTAATTTTCCTCAATACCTATGTCTTATATCAATTCAAAATATATTGTCCTTTCCTTTAGTTAATACTAAATAGATTATTTTTTGGGTCATATCCAAAATTGTTCTAGTACAATTTAGCTGAAACTAAAATATGTACCGATATGACCCAAGTGTTGTGTGTCATTATGAATGTCATTTAAAAGAAACACAACTTCTTCAGGTCCACCTCCAGTGCTGCAAATTTGTATTTTTAGACCTTCCTAAATTTGATAAAAAAAAGATTGAAGATGGATGACAAAGTCACATCTTAAAAAACATTCAATTATTTTCCTATTTAATATTCAACTACTGCCAAGTTTGTCATCAGATTACTATTTATTTCCAAATGATTATGATACAGTGTGTTGTTTCTAAAAATAATAAAGAAAAAAAAGTTTGTCAGATAATCATTAAGGTTCCTTCTTGTCTCCGTACTCTCCTACATCTATGATATTGCAGGGGTTACTATCTTTGTTTTGTTGGGCAGAACTCTGATTACTAATCTGCCAAAGCACCAACACACGATTTAACACATATCAGAAAGCCAGCAAACTAGGAAAATATTACCGGTAACTTTCATTCAAAAGCATTTTAAATACTGATATATTTCACTACATGGATTAGTTTGATTAACACCCAGTGTCATTTGAGGAAGTGGTCGATTTTGGAAATGGAGGAAAGCTGGATTTAGTACTCTGAAAAAACAACCGACCAAAAATTAGTACCTAGCAATTGCCCCATAATATTGGAATTTCAATTAGAAAGCTAGAGGTGGAGGACATCTTAACTACATGGCAACCCTTAACTACATGACCACCCTTAACTACATGACCACCCTTAACTACACAGCCACCCTTAACTACACGGCCACCCTTAACTACATGGCCACCCTTAACTACATGGCCACCCTTAACTACATGGCCACCCTTAACTACACGGCCACCCTTAACTACATGGCCACCCTTAACTACATGGCCACCCTTAACTACATGGCCACCCTTAACTACATGGCCACCCTTAACTACATGGCCATCCTTAACTACATGGCCACCCTTAACTACATGGCCACCCTTAACTACACAGCCACCCTTAACTACACGGCCACCCTTAACTACATGGTCACCCTTAACTACACAGCCACCCTTAACTAAACGGCCACCCTTAACTACATGCCCACCCTTAACTACACGGTCACCCTTAACTACATGGCCACCCTTAACTACATGGCCACCCTTAACTACATGGCCACCCTTAACTACATGGCAACCCTTAACTACATGGCAACCCTTCACTACATGGCCACTCTTAACTACATGGCCCCCCTTAACTACATGACCACCCTTTACTACATGACCACCCTTAACTACATGGCCCCCCTTAACTACATGACCACCCTTAACTACATGACCACCCTTAACTACATGGCCACCCTTAACTACACGGCAACCCTTAACTACATGGCAACCCTTAACTACATGGTAACCCTTAACTACATGACCACCCTTAACTACATGGCCACCCTTAACTACACGGCAACCCTTAACTACATGGCAACCCTTAACTACATGACCACCCTTAACTACATGGCCACCCTTAACTACACGGCCACCCTTAACTACATGGCAACCCTTAACTACATGGCCACCCTTAACTACACGGCCACCCTTAACTACATGGCCACCCTTAACTACACGGCAACCCTTAACTACATGGCAACCCTTAACTACATGACCACCCTTAACTACACGGCCACCCTTAACTACACAGCCACCCTTAACTACGCGACCACCCTTAACTACACGGCCACCCTTAACTACATGGCCACCCTTAACTACACGGCCACCCTTAACTACATGCCCACCCTTAACTACACGGCCACCCTTAACTACATGGCCACCCTTAACTACACGGCCACCCTTAATTACACGGCCACCCTTAACTACATGGCCACCCTTAACTACATGACCACCCTTAACTACATGGTCACCCTTAACTACACGGCAACCCTTAACTACATGACCACCCTTATCTACATGGCCACCCTTAACTACATGGCCACCCTTAACTACATGGCCACCCTTGCTCTCACTGCCAGAAAAATTGACACAAATTATATAGTGTATTAATTTAATAAATTGTGAACTAATTATTTTATGTAAATCTTGTTACTATATCGTCTTTCAGGTATTACTCATGGGGAAGAGTGGATCTGGGAAGACCAGTATGAGATCCATCATCTTCGCCAATTATATAGCCCGTGACACTCGCAGACTGGGAGCGACAAGTAAGTGAAACTATATCTACTATTATCTAGCCAGGGACACTCGCAGACTGGGGGTTATGAGTAAGTTATATTATATCTATCTAGCCAGGGACTTATAGAGACTGGGGGTGACGAGTAAGTCATATAATATCTATCTAGCCAGGGACATTCAGAGACTGGGGGCGACAAGTAAGTCATATTATATCTATCTAGCCAGGAACATTCCGAGACTGGGGGCTACAAGCACAGGATTACGACGCGCAAAAAAAAAACTAATTATACTGTATTCTTAGTAAAAAAAAATTTCGTAAACCTGTGCTACAAGTAAGTCAAATCTAAAAATAAAAAATACCCAACAACTATGAAAGGCGAGGGTAGGGGGAGGGTACAACAAGTCATCAAATTTATAAATACGAGGGACAATTGTAGACTGAGAGCATCAAGTAATTCCAGATAGGTGAAGTGAACATTTATTTTTAATTATAATTTTTTGAAGACAATGGTATGATAAGAGTCTTCAACTATGAATATAAACCCGTAGTCTGTATTTATATGTACATTATTTATATATACATAGTGTTTTTATTGATGAATTGTTTTAATTTTCAGTTGATGTAGAACATTCTCATGTTCGTTTCCTTGGGAACCTAGTCCTTAACCTTTGGGATTGTGGAGGGTATGTTTTGACAAATTGATTAAAAGTTCATTGATGTACAAACATCAGATTAGACATAGATTCTAGCTAGTATCTTTTTCTCAAATGTTTGTTTTTAAGCCTTCCCTATCTACCAGCTTCATGTCATGTTGTCCCTTTCATTTTGTTGTTTTTTATGTCTTCTTTCTGGATCATCTCTAGTTTCTTTGGATATATATTAATTGTGGCTGGAAAATGTTGAAGTTAGAAATGCATTTAAACAATTATATGTTTACACTCTGTATTTGAAATGAAGTTGAAAGTCTCATTTGTTATTTGACCACCAGTGTATTAATTTTGTATTACCTTGTTATTAAGAGTACATATACATTCAAGTCAATAAAACTTTTATATACATGAAATGGGACTAATTCATGGGCCACATAATGCCCAATAACGTTTGTGAGGGACACTAGTATTTTCACTGGTGATAGAACATTAGTATTTGTAATCTTCTCACTGAAATGATGTTATCATGGATATTGTCTTTGAACACCATTCCATCACCAGTAGAAGCAATAGTCCTGCACAAACGCTATCAGATATCATATGGTACATGAATTACTTCCATTTGATCATTGATAATATGATTGTTTTTATTGCCAGTCAAGAAGCATTTATGGAGAGTTACTTTGCGAGTCAGCGTGACAATATATTCCGTAACGTAGAAGTGCTGATCTATGTATTTGACGTGGAGAGTCGAGAGCTGGAGAAGGATATGCATTACTACCAATCCTGTCTAGAGGCCATCCTCCAGAACTCTCCCGACTCCAAGGTCTTCTGTCTCGTACACAAAATGGATCTCGTTCAGGACGACCAGCGCGACTTTGTAAGGCTAAAAAACAACAAAACACAAACGCATATCATTTATCATCCTCGATACTCCAGGGGTTCTGATCACTTACGATCTCTACACCCTGCACTATCTCATAGTAAAACTGAAGGCAGCTCATAGGGAAAAATCTGAACCAATCACAGGCCAGCAATAATTTCCTTTGGAGACTACAGAGAGAGCGACGCCTAACTTCAAAGCCACACAGTGACAACTACAGTGTACTGTTATACAACTCTTTTGATGTGCATCACAGGACTAAAATTACCCTGTTCTGTTCTGTTGCCTCCAGTTTTACTATGAGATAGTCCAGGGGTGTAGAGATAGTTAGTGATCAGAACCCTGGCGTATTGAGGATGAACATTTATATAATGCTATTGTTTTACAACCAGTCAATATTTCATGTGATGTTCTGTTGACTAGTACAGTGTTTACACTGTGACCTTCATCAGACAAATGACCTGGTAGCATACATGCACAAAGGTATAAAAAGTGTATGAGTTATTGAAAATAATGCTCAATTATACCACACTTTGCTATAAGCATTGTAATTGGGCTTTATTAGTCATTGAAATATCAGATATGAAATATCCACTGCTTGTGTCACAATATCATTACATAAAACATAGTAACTTCCAATCTGAAGAAAATCCTTCTGATAAAATCGTAATAAGTGTAAACAAAACGCTTCTACTCTGGACTATTCTAGTGACAGAAATCTTAAGTAAATCTTAAGTAAAGGTGATCTAGAAGCCGATCTATAGACAGATGATCATGTAAATCAGATTAATCAGCTAAAACATGTACCCAACCAGTATAGGACTTATATTACAGGGTCAACCATAGGCGGTCTATAAAAAGAGTCTGAAATAGATTATATGGTCACATGGTCAACCATAGCCGGTCTAGACAAAGATTCTGAAATAGATTATATGGTCACATGGTCAACCATAGCCGGTCTAGACAAAGATTCTGAAATAGATTATATGGTCACATGGTCAACCATAGCCGGTCCAGACAAAGATTCTGAAATAGATTATATGGTCACATGGTCAACCATAGCCGGTCCAGACAAAGATTCTGAAATAGATTATATGGTCACATGGTCAACCATAGCCGGTCCAGACAAAGATTCTGAAATAGATTATATGGTGGTAGCAAATAGGATAAATTACAGTAGACAGTGCATAAAATATCCTCAGAAATTGTTTGAATATTTTATCAAATTGTTCAGTATAAGAAACTGGTTACAGGTGTATTTGCATTACCTGCCAGACAGCTTTTAGTCATTTAGCTGGCGAAATCATACAATTCTGTTTGAACATCAGACTTTAAATGTTTTCTTTCTTCAATTATTTAAATTTTGAAAAATTTACGTTGAAATGAGAAAGGAAAAAAAGGAAAGCACAAGTGGATCATTCTTAGTATGTATGAAGTCAAAATCAATTTGTTGAAAATAAAAACGTATGAAAAAGTTCTGACCTAGGAAATACAATGTTTATGGAACATCTTTTACACCTATAAAATCTTTTGATTTATTTCTGTTAAAGGAAGTTACTCAAAGTTTGTAACTTTGTAGAAATTATAAGCTGAAGTTTGATTTATAATGCATACTTGTTGTATCTGTAGATTTTCCGAGAGCGAGAAGAAGACCTCAAGCGGTTGTCAAAGCCACTGGACTGTACATGCTTTGCAACAAGTATCTGGGATGAAACACTCTACAAGGTAAAAGACATTTTGTTTTGTTTAAAGTTAATTCATTCATCATTTCAATACATATATTTGATGGCAAAGGAAATTCATTGCATAAATTTGATATGTTACAAATGAAATCATTCTAAAAGTGAGCACTTGCCCTTGCCGAGCAAACTCTGTGAAAGACAGAATAACCTTAAATGTTGTGAACATTAGATGGCTAGAAAAATATCTTTGATTGTATGCATACCTATTTCATTCATTAAAAACCTATATCAATAAAGAAAAAACGCCTATTGGAATGATTGTATTAACATGTTTTCAGATTTTCAACATCCCTAATACCTTTGTTTATTATTTCTCCATTTCTGTCCATAGGCCTGGTCCAACATTGTATACCAACTGATTCCAAACGTCCAACAGATCGAGAGTAACTTGGCTAATTTCGCCAACATCATTGAGGCTGATGAAGTATTGCTGTTTGAGAAAGCTACATTTCTGGTATAAAAATTTAAAGAATGATGTACTAATCATTATTAATTGTAGCAAAAATTGGAATTCATACTTTAATGAAGAAAATTTTAAAATGAAGTCATGAAATGTGTCCAAACTTTTAAAAATACTGCTAAGAATACTATATATATGGCAAGGAGACAATATTAACAAAACATAAATAAAACGTGAACAAAATTGGTTATTTGTATAGTTCTCTAAAATTGTTAAAAAGATAGTTTATTATCCCCTCTTTCGCGGAAACAGGGGATATTAATTTGGGTTTGTCCGTCTTTCTGTCTGTTTGCCTGTAATGGTTGGTTTCCGTGCAAAAACTGCCAAAAATCTTAAGCAATTATTTTGTAACTTTGTCACATGGTTTATTGTGGCTAGGGCTCGGATGAGTTTACTCTGCAGTTTCATTGGACCCTGTTTGATGGAGTTATTGCCCTTTGATTAATGAAAAACAGCATTTTCGGCTGTTTCCATTTAATAACTCGCAAATATTACCAAATTTTCTCAAAACTTGGTACCATGGTTAAATGTCTCGGGGCCTTGACCAAGTTTTATCAGGACTTTGATTCGACCCTATTTGGCTGAGTTGTGGTCCTTTGATAAACAAAAGATGCTATTTTTTCGGCTGTTTCCATTTAATAATTCTCGCAAATATTACTGAATTTTCTCAAAACTTGGTACCGTGGTTAAAAGTCTCGAGGCCTTCGGCAAATTCGGCACTTTCATTGGACCCTATTTGGCTGCCTTAATGGGCCTAGTTGTTAAAAGGAATCGCCAATCATTCAGGCTGGGAGGTACAAAAATTGTGTAATTGTTAATGAATAAGCTGAGCAGAAAAAAAAAAACCATAAAAACCTGATTGATAGTATGGGTAAACACATGGAAAATATAGAGGTGTGTCTAAGTATTAAGTATTGTGGTTGTTCTGCTGACAGGTAATCTCACACTGTGAAAGGAAACAACACAAAGACATCCATCGGTTTGAGAAGATCAGTAACATTATAAAACAATTCAAACTCAGCTGCAGTAAGCTTGCTGCCAACTTCCAAAGCATGGAGGTCCACAACTCGACCTTCTCGGCTTTTATTGAGGGATTCACCTCTAACACATACGTCATGGTTGTCATGTCCGACGGATCCATTCGTAAGTTTATATATTTGCCCCAATAAGGACACAGGGTGTTTAAAAAATAGAAAAAATGAAAAGCTGCTTCATAAGACAAAATTGTTGCAAAACAAGGTGCAAACCAATACAGTTTTGATAGTTTTAGTCTTTATTTATGCCCGGGCAATTGAAATTGAGGCCTCAAAAGGGGTAGGTATTGATTAAGACATCTAGTGTTGATGAGCATAACCTAATATTTGTGATATCACTGAGTTATTTCCCTTTGGGGGTAGGTATTGACTGTAAAATAATTACCTCATTTAGCAAAAATGACGTTGATTTCTCCGAAGAATACTACAGTCAGGAAACCTAACCTCAAGGGTAGACAACTATGAATTACAAAAAACATACACGCTGTGTGTGATCGCTGTTTGTGTTATGATGCCATTGCCGTGATTATGATTCAGGAATTATTTTGTGTGAGATCCATTCGCCCATCTTACCATTGATAACAACAACAAAAAATGAAAAATTAATTGTCAATATCCTAAAATTATAAAATATACTTTTTAAATATTTAAAATTGGCCCTTAGTTTGCAGCCATGTGATACTGTTTGGTAAATACGATTACCTCTTTTCAGACATAGTTGTCATATCTGCTGACTGGTAAGGTCAAATATTATATTTTTTTACTTTTGCAGCTTCAGCGGCAACACTGATCAACATCAAAAACGCAAAGAAGCATTTTGAAAAATTGGAAAGAATGGAATCCAACCACCATCCTATTACTGCTAGGTGAAGATTTGACAAAGGAGAAAGTTATTTCCAGTCTTGATATTAACAAACACTTTGCATCTTACTGTGTAACTATGTATATCAATGTTACATGCTCAATGAACGCTAAAAAGTTACTAGTCCAACCATTAACATTTACACCTGTGACCTGAGGAACTTTACTGAGACCTATGAATGGATGAAAAATCAGATTTTATAGATAGTATATAGAGTTTGGAAGTATGTGTACTAATGAAATGTACATGAATTAATTTATTATTTCACCATTAGATTGGTCAACAGGCTAATGGAATCTACTATATTTTACATTTTGGCATATTACAGAGTTATCAGACTTTCTGAGTAGTTACCAATGGTTAACTCGTGTTTTTGTGTTTTTTAGTGTAACATCATATTTTCAGGGAACCAACCTAATTCAAACTTTAATGATGTCACAATAGATACCTTCTGACAATGGCAGATAACTCTATAGCACACAAATACTGAATATTAACATATTAATGCTTCATTTGCCTTTTCCATTGTATCCATTATTATTTCAGTAAGATATATATGAAAGTGAAAAGACAGAGAGGCATTAGAAACAGATGTAGAAATCACTGTGCATAAACTTTTAGTGTATACCTCTTTCACCATTGCGTGGACTGTTCCAGCCATTGAATTAAGAATGTTCTAATTTGTCCTGAGGGGTGAATGATATAATCTAAACTCCAAAATTCTTCAGCTATATGGCCTCCATCCCTATATATTTAACAATTCATTGATAATCCAGCCAAACTATTCAAATGTATAGACAATATGTAGTGATCACATAGTCCTGTCAATTGATTGGCCCGTATCTGGTATTGTTTTTTGAAATTTTGTACATATGAAAAGGTACAATTTTGATATTGTGTAAATATGATGGCGTCAGTCCAATGTATAGTATTTGATAAAAGTGCTATTTTTCCACTTTTGGGTACATTTTGTACAGTTATATATCACTGTGGCTTGTTGTTACCTGTCAAGATTGTAATTTGATTCTTGACACAATTTAAAAATCATGGAAATCAAACATGACATTAATCTTTAGTATTTTATATCATAAAGACTATTTAGAAGCTATTGATACTACAAGTTGAAAAAATTACATCATCATGTACCCAAACTTAACAAAATACTTTATTTGATACTTCATCTCCAGAGGTCCACAAGTCACTACTCTATCACTATAGGAGTGGCGACATGGGTTTCTGACAATGTGTATACGATATATCTAACTGAAAACATTTCTGAACATCTTTCTTTATGGTCAGACTTTAATAAAATTTGCATCCTTCATGAATTATACATGTATCAGAATGTAAACGTTGAGTAAATCATTGTTTTACACTCTTTTATAAATATGTTATTAGAACAGCATATTTTTTATGAAATTTATTTAATGTTTTAATATTTATTCTTGGAAATAAATTGAGTTAAATCTGAAGTTGATTTGATTGAAGGAAAATGTTATAAATCCAATGAAGTTTGTAAAAAAAAATTAAATGATAATCTTTATTATAGCTTTACTTTTGCTTATTAAAAAAGTTTCTGCATTTTGCAAACAACGGGAAATTATGAAAATCAAGATTTGTAATAGATTAAAGCTCAAATTTTTTTAATTGATTATGGAAAGTATGAAGTTATTTTATTCTCAAAATGATTAACAGTTACAGTAGCTAACTTCATAATTTTGATGGTAATCATATGTAACAAAAGCATGCTTTTGTTAATCTCTTATTTTTCAGTAATTTCAATTATAGAAAAATGATGTGCTATATAAATCAGTTTCTGCTTTAATTATGTCATCGCACATGTACAAAAAAATGGCAAGTCCACCAAATATGACATGACTGTTACTAATAAATATTGTATATTTGCACAATTCTGGGTTTTGTTTTCACATCTGAACCAAAGAAATAAAAAAAAAGACCACAATTATTAGAAATAGATATTACAACTACAGAATAGATTTTGATATTTTCGGGGATTATTCAGGATTCTCTCTTTTGTAAAGTGCATGGAGGTACCCATTTACAACTGACTATAAAGTCACCCATTTATGACCACACTCAATGCAGTGATGCTAACTCTGTATATCGAGGTGTGATCATCAACAGAGAACAAAAACAAGAGGTCCATGGGCCTTAGCCCATCCCTGAGTTCGGATTCAGAATGAAACAATTGAAGATACATGTATATAAACACTATATGTTGGCCCATCAGGCCCTTGAAATAAATCTGTGATTTTATAAATTTGACTTTTTAATCTATGAAAGAGTGTTTGGTTCCATCAAATCTGTGAATTCAAAAGAAGATTTTTTGAAATTTTAGTCGTTTAGCCCCGCCCTACTGGACCCTGGGGGTTTGGCCAGAACCAGTATGGATATGATGTCACGCTATCTAAGGATAACAATACTTACCAAGTTTGACTCATTTTCTAGATGAATATTGAGGAAATAATGCTCATAAAAGTGTTTTTCCAATATAAACTTAAAAACGGATTTGACCCCCTACCATGGGAAAATTCGAGATACCATGGCTGTGAAATTCAGAAATTATGTAAATTGCCTTTTATCGATGAAGAGTATCTGGTTCCATCAAATCTCTGAATTCAGAAGAAGATTTTTATTTATTTTTTTTATTTATTCTAATCGCCTTTTGTGCGTCGTCTGTCGTCCGTCGTATGTCCGTAAACAATTTACATTTTCGACTTCTTCTCCAAAACTGCTGATGCAATTTCAATGAGATTTTGCACAAACCTTCTAAGGTATAAGGCCAATCAAAATTGTGAATTATATGGTCCCCACCCCCCAGGGGGCTGTGGGAGGGGCACAAAGGGGTAAAATTGAGTAAAATTTCAAAAATCTTCTTCTCTACTCACAGATGTGGTAGAATCAAATACTCTTCATAGATAGAAAGGTCTTAAGGTCCTTTACAAAAATTGTGAATTATATGACCCTGGGGTCTCTAGTTTCCCCCTGGGGAGGGGGTTAAGTTTACTATAGTTTATATTGGGAAAACACATTTTTGCGCATTATTTGGTCATTTGTAATAGGAAATGAGTCAAATGTTGTCAGAATTATCAGTATGAGAAGGCCATTTCATCCTATTAACAAATTTTCAATGACTGACCCCCAGGGGCCTTAGGGGCGGGGTCAAAATGGGTCAAATAGGCTAAAACTTCAAAAATATTCTTCTGAAATTCTGGAAATGGTAGAATCAAGTACTTTTCATAAATAGAAAGGTCTTAAGGTCCTTTACAAAAATTGTGAATTATATGACCCTGGGGTCTCACGTTTCCCCCCTGGGGAGGGGGTCAAGTTTACTATAGTTTATACAGGGAAAACACATTTATGAGCATGTTTGCTCAATTTTCATTGGAAACGAGTCAAACTTGGTTAGAATTATTAGCCTGAGATAGCATTTTAATATCATATCCATATTGGTCCTGGCCGACCCCCTGGGGGCAGAGGGGCGGGGCTAAAAAAAGGGTCAAATAGGCTAAAACTTCAAAAATCTTCTTCTGAAATTCTGGAAATGCTAGAATCAAATACTTTTCATAAATAGAAAGGTCTTAAGGTCCTTTACAAAAATTGTGAATTATATGACCCTGGGGTCTCTAGTTTCCCCCTGGGGAGGGGGTTAAGTTTACTATAGTTTATATTGGGAAAACACATTTTTGCGCATTATTTGGTCATTTGTAATAGGAAACAAGTCAAATGTTGTCAGAATTATCAGTATGAGAAGGCCATTTCATCCTATTAACAAATTTTCAATGACTGACCCCCAGGGGCCTTAGGGGCGGGGTCAAAATGGGTCAAATAGGCTAAAACTTCAAAAATCTTCTTCTGAAATTCTGGAAATGGTAGAATCAAATACTTTTCATAAATAGAAAGGTCTTAAGGTCCTTTACAAAAATTGTGAATTATATGACCCTGGGGTCTCACGTTTCCTCCCTGGGGAGGGGGTCAAGTTTACTATAGTTTATATAGGGAAAACACATTTATGAGCATGTTTTGCTCAATTTTCATTGGAAACGAGT
Organism: Argopecten irradians; assembly: GCF_041381155.1. Lineage (NCBI taxonomy): Eukaryota > Metazoa > Mollusca > Bivalvia > Pectinida > Pectinidae > Argopecten > Argopecten irradians. The sequence continues at coordinate 9,238,361 of NC_091147.1, read as the reverse complement.
CAAACTTGGTTAGAATTATAAGCCTGAGATAGTATTTTAATATCATATCCATATTGGTCCAGGCCAACCCCCTGGGGGCAGAGAGGCGGGGCCAGAAAAGGTCAAATAGGCTAAAACTTCAAAAATATTCTTTTAAAATTCTGGAAATGGTATCATCAAATACACTTTATAGATGAAAAGGTCTTAAAGTTTGTTTATAAAAATTGTAAATTATAAGACCTTGGGTCTCCTGTTTCCCCTTGGGGAGGGGGTCAATTTTACTATAGTTTATATAGGAAAAACACATTAATGAACATTTTTTGCTCCATTTTCATAGGAAATGAGTCAAACTTGGTTAGAATTATTAGCCTGAGATAGCATTTTAATATCCTATCCACATTGGTCCTGGCCGACACCCTGGGGGCAGAGGGGCGGGGCTAAAAAAGGGTAAAAATGATTAAAATTTCAAAAAATACCTCTAAGTTCACAGGTTTGATGGAAGCAAATACTCTTCATAGTCTAAAAAGTCAAATTTATAAATCACTGACCAACTTCAAGGCCCAGCATATGGTGTTTATACGTCTTTAATTTGTTTCATTATTTGTTTCATTATATATTCTAACTCAGGTGACCGTTAAGGCCCATGGGCCTCTTGTTGAAATTTTAGCCATTTTGACCCATTTTGGTCCTGCCCCTCTGGCCCCTGGGGGTCAGCCAGGACCAATATGGATATGATGTTAAAGGGACAATTCAGTCTAAGAGAACATTAAAATTTGTACATATATCAGAAAAAACTCAGTTCTAATGGAAATTAGATCAGTCGGTTTTACTGTGATATGCCTGAAAAGCCCACGGTGGCGACATGTGTGTGAAATGTTCAAACTTTGCTCGCTGTCTGCCATTACACATTGTGGTCGAACTTCTTGTATGCCGAACCCTGTCCCTTGCGTGTAGAGTAATGCAACTTTTGTCTAGAACTGTTCAAATCGCTCTGGCAGTAGTGTGTTTACCTTATTAGGTGAATTGTCTTGCCTAAAAATCATTTTATCACTATCTCTGTGGTTATGTAGTTTATTTGTTTAACGTGCGTGACTTTGGCTCGGGTATGGGTACAGAGTCCATATTGTACCTGCTTAATCGTATTGATCAACGATTTGATATTTCAACGATATTAATTAAAATACTAAACAATGACGTGGAATTTGTCAATATTTTATGTTATATGTTTCATAAGAAATGTAGAACAATACATTTATGCCATATTTTGCTTCTTGGTTATGTAAAAGAATTAGCCTGAGTGAATTGTCCCTTTAAAATACTTTATCAGGCTAATAATTCTAACAAATTTTAACTCATTTCCTATGAAAATAATGATCATAAATGTGTTTTCTTATATACACAGGGGGAAATGTGGGACCCCAGGGTCATATAATTCACAGTTTTTGAAGGACCTTTCCATCTATTAAGAGTATTTGATTCTACCATTTCTGGAATTTCAGAAGAAGATTTTTGATGTTTTAGCCTATTTGACCTCCCATGCCCTGGGGGGGGCATGGACCATATAATTCACAATTTTGGTTGACCTTTGGCCATGGAAAGGTTTCAACAAATTTGGTTCAGCAGTTTTGGAAAAGAAGTCAGAATTGTTTATCGCTATACGACAGGCGAGGCATGACAACGAACAAAAGGTGATTAGAATAGGTCACCTCATACCCTGCCTCCACTCCATTTCCAGCAGGAAATCTCTCAAGAAATCTTCATTTTATAGTCCTGAGCTACATCATCACAGTTACCACAAAAGGCATCTACAACACTTCATCCTTGTAATATAATTTATGATCATGGTCAACATATAGGTATACATTAATTGCTGAACTAAATACAGTAAAATACTGAAGAGCTAGTATGCTTCTATGGCGATGTGAGAGGGCTAGCCGATGACCAAATATCAGTCAGATCCTTACCCCTTCGGGGGAGTCTTTTCATTCTATCCATTCGGTATGTCTACTGGGGTGGACAGCTTTCATAGACAGACATAGGTTCGTCACCGGGGATGATCCACTGCTATGACTTAATCTCACATTACAAATGTCTCCTCATATTAAATACTCTGCCTTAGTATTGTGCTCTGGACGTAGGTCACTGGCCTACATTTTGAACTTTAACCTTCAAATAAAATTTAAGTCTAGGTTTCATCTTCAATACTTTTAACAAAACTTCACATGCAGACTAACACACTTACCTGCTATTAGGACTAACACACTTACCTGGTATTAGGAAAGTTAACCTTTCATTATGTCACCTATAGTAACTTAAAAATCCAAAAGTCTCATGGTACTGATATTGGGCATATGTAGCATCCTGGGATGAAGGGCTACCAAGTTTGTTCAAATTAATGACCTTGACAATCATTCAAGGCCACATGGGTGAAATTGGCTAATATCTGATATTGTGCCTGTATCATGCTTGATAAAACTCTTAAAAGTTGAATGACCTACTTTCATGGTCACAGTTTTACTGAATGGCTTTTAGTACCAGTATACAATAGCTTAATTGTAAGTCAAAGAAAAGGTAAGCATTTCAGTCTATTTCCTTTTCTACATCTTATCCAAAAGTGTTGACACATCTGTATACTTTGGAGTTGTAATGAACCAATAGGTTTGACTATAGGCTTCTGGTCCAACATAACTCTATTAGATTAATAACACTCAAAACAGAACCACTGGTAATTTTTGTTGATACAAGGTTATGTTTCAGAACGCATCAAACGTCAGTTCTAACCATGATATTTTAAATGATCTACTAAATCTATTGTTGAAAATCTGCACCTTTACACAATATAGGGGTAACGGTATATAACATTTAATTGTTGTACTGTGAAGATTTATATAATTATGGACATATAGGTGTTACCTTTTCTCTGTTTGCATAAATTAAAGAGCAATAATCTGTTATTGCGGGTAGGTATAGATTGTGACAATCACTTCATGAGCAAAACTCACCATGTTCTCTCTAAAAAAAAATGTTTATGTGCTCATAAGCACACATTACAATCAATACCTACCTGCAAATGCATATTACTTGTAATAAAATGCATATTACTTGTATTATGCAAAAGTAATATGCATATGCAGAACATGACTCCTCTTGACCCTAATAAGTGAAACAATAATACATAATGTACATGCTTTAATAAGTGAAACAATAATACATAATGTACATGCTTTTCACTTTACTGTCATACAAGACATAGGCTGCGACTGTATAGTTCATGTATTACATTCAGAATTCATAATAAAGAATTTATCATTCAAAACAATTTTATTTAAATATTCTTTATAATCGTTATAAAGACATTTAATGTAAAAGGAAAAAAATCAAAGTATATCAATGAATTAAATGCCATGAAGGAAGTTTTAGGTAAAAAGTACGCATTTTACAAGATACTTTGATGCTGTAATTATTTCTAACAACAATGCTTCAAGTAAAACCGTACTACAGGATAAATCTAAAATGTATCCAAGTGACTGGAAACACTTTTTGATTGATATCAAACATTCAATAAATTCATTGATAAAAAGGAATATATAAATATATAAAACAATAAAATATGTTATTGTTACAGTATTAAACAATCCGACACATTAAAAAAATAGTTTTTAGAACAATACCATACATTTTCAGCCAAAAGAATCCTTATACATCATATAACCGCTATATATTTCTTTCTGTTGTGACTGTATCAGAGTTTTGCGGTCAAAGAATTATTCCCTTGCCAAAATAGAATTATATCAAATATGGGTGAAATATAAACACATTTTGAATAGCTATTTTGTCTTTTACAAACAAAATGCATTGAAGAGAAGATGTAGGTTTGATTTATTGGGACTGTGACAACAACAAAATGAGAGAGAGAGAGAGACAAAGGAAGAAATTGAAGAGAGAAAAAGAGACAAAGAGAAAGGAAAGTTAATTACCAGCAGAGCTGTATACCATCATTCACATGAATTATGGAGGTGTGGATTTGTGTACAGGACAAGTTGTTGTTATTTGTTCTGGTTAAACAAATATGAAGCTGAACTACTCCACTTGTAATCTCAGTCAAACTTTACACTATCATGGTATCAGTAGGTGTCAACTAGACTCTCAGAAAAAGATAAAAAGAATTTGATAAATAATCAATCATTTCTCTATAAAACATGCTCTCAAACCTACATCATTACCATGATTTTTAGACTTCATTTTGTTTATCCGATGCAAACAATGGATGAGGTGAAGTGGTTCACCCTTGCTTCACTTCACTTCTAAACATTCATTCCTCATACTTATATTATCAGTACTTCTAATTCACACTTTTTACAATACTCTCAGTCTTTGCATTCAAATACACATCGCTTCAATTTCTCAGATACACACTTCTTGTGCACATTACCTGACCGTTTTGGCAGTAACTTCCATGCAACAAATTCTCCTTACACAGAAACATGCCTTTTCTAACGAATTCTAGTAATTTATATATAAAAAAAAAAAAACATCCCCACAGTATACGGTAGATATTATTATTAAAATGTACTCTCAGCGGATAAATAATCTTGTCTTATTAAATGTTTGCTGTTTCTGGTTTGTTTTATTTACAAAAGAGCAGAATGTGGTTAAGCTATAGTAAAACAAGTCCATGATGACAAATATTTTCCATTCTATCTTTTATATCAAAGTAACAGACTCCATTTCAGAGCAGTTTAGTCCAAATGTATGGCTCCATTTAAACAGTATAAAAAACTAGTATCAACAGTAAAATCTACCAAGGAATGTAAGTGCAATATATCTAATAATTTTCTCTATAGAATACCACCCTCCCAAAATAGCAACTGTTTAGAGAAATGTACCACATGTACTATTAAACATTTATCACTAAGTATACAGTACGCTGTAAGGACACACACACTAGCTACTACTTACAAATTTTGATTAACTACTCTAATTATGTACAGACTATTATACATCTTAACATATTATCTAAGACTAGGAACATGTAATGAGATAACGGTATATGTCAAATAGACAACTATCGCCTTTCTAACCAACCAAGAGAATGAGGTAATTTATAGCATTATTATTGTCAAATAATTTAATATCTCTTTTAACCAAAATTTTCACTGGCCTGAAAACTTATGTTATTTGACATACCTAAACGAAAACATGTCACCCTTTGTAACATCACTTTTGATTGGCTGATACAACAGCACAATAATTTCATTAAAATAAGAGGAATAAACTTGAAGAAATTTTGTTATATTAAGGAGCTGTTTATAACACAAAAAATCAGAGTGTACTCGTCAAAAATCAGAGTACACTCCAACTTTTGTTTTTACTTAAAGCTTCATAACATGAAAAAAAACTGTGTAGGTTAATTAGAAAACTTTTAAATATTGTTTGAAATACAATACATATTAGAAAACAGAAATCAAAAGTTTTAAATCTGAAGTTTCAAATTAGAATTCATGTCACTATTTTCTAAATTCATTATTAAATATAAGGTATAACAAAAATTTGTTTGCAAACTGTGTGAATCTGCGTAGTAAAAGCTATCACCCTGAACCCAGAACTTATCATCTCATTACTTCTATAAAACTTAATTACTTTTAATCAAGACCTGGATTCCAGGGCAAGGATGATGGTTTTTTTCATGAACAACCCTAAGCAAAGACAGGGTACTATTGGCTAGAGCCAATAAGTGTTGTTAAAACAAACGCGGGTGACAGTTGGGTTGGACCAAACTGTAATCTTCACTTACAGATCAGCCAGATACTACATCTGATGGAATAATCTTAATTTCTTTAGATATGTACCTTTATTATAAAGATTGAGATATGATAAATTGTTATCAAAAAATAAATTTGTAAAAAAAAATTGTAAGATTTAATTTGATTAGAGATTATCATGATTTGATATATAAATCCTCATATCTTAAGATTTTTTTTAAATTTTAATATAAAATGTTATTCCATGATTGGTGTTTCTGCTTCACACATCAAACTACACCCGACTCATTACCAACAACTTTCAAACATTGTTGGTAATAAGTCAAAGCTTAAATCAAAACAAATCAAATGAGATAAAGGTAATTTATGATTTATTAAGTGGCACTATGATCTGCAATATTGGACAAAATTACACCTAGAGAATACAACACAGTGACATTTCACTCAATCCTCTCCAGGGAAAGGTGAGTGAGTGAAATAATCTCAGCTAGAAAATATGAAAAGTTTTCACACAACATTCATGGCAAGATTCTCAAGTAAATGGTTGGATGTCACTTCACTTCAGATAAATCTTGTCATAAAACCTTGTGAAAAACCCACATGTTAAAATACAGTAAAGCTCACAATGCATGTGTATGGTAAAACAAACAAAGCTAAATGTTCATGTCAAAGAGGGAAGCAACAACTTGTCTAAAATCTTAAAGCAATAAAAAGTAAAATTCTTAGATTGAGTTCTTTTAGAAACTATTAAAGTAGTAGTCCTCCTATTCTCTAAAATGTTGATTGTTGTCATTGAACACAAGATGGCATCATGATTATAAATAGTAACATATTTAACACTCTTTCGCCAGTGATATGTACACACACTTTCTTCACTCATACGTCTTCTAAAACACAGTCACATAATACATCACAAGTCCGGAATCACAACTCTTCTCAACTTGTCAGCTCATCACTTTTCAGGGTGGGCAGCTTGGCAACTTCATAAAATACTCTGGAAAGAAAAAGATGTATCATTAAATTTTGTTTGTGACCAAATCATGACAATACTATCATAAATGATTAAATTCTCCATTGAATATTATAAAGAGATTTATATATTTAAAACAGGGTATGATTACTTCCTATCATGTATGATAGATTTTCCCAATTTCTATCAAGTAAGAGCTGAAAGGTGAAATAAATCTTTAGTAGCATTGACATAACGAATTCAAGTTACCTGTGAGAGTATTTGGATTTGATGGTTGTGAGTTGTCGAGAGGGTGAGGCCAACATGGTGTTGAGTTCCTGCATGAGAGGCAGAAGATGATCAGCCTGGTAGCCTGTGTAATACTCCAGGGTCCGGTTCTGTAATACAAAAGGGAAATTATCATCAAACAGGTACAAGAAAGCACTGGAGATTTCAATACGTTGTAATTTTAATCTTACACAAGGAAACAAATTTCCTGCTTGAATTCGCATCATTTTAAGTAGGAGCCTAGGCAGTTTTGAATAGCTTTGTGTTGAAGGTGTTTCAAAATCAACATCTGAAATATCTTACCCATTCTCCACATTTCTTCATTTTGAAGGCCAGACAAAGTGAGGCAGAGGCCATCTCAGATTCACGGTACTTCAGAAAGTCATACTCCATCAGCGACATCTCCAGAATGAAGCGAGCCAGCGTCAATGTTTCCATGGAAGCCCGGGCACACTGTAGGAAAACAATTATTAATGGATATTACTGGACAGTGGTACATATTGACCTTAAAATACATCCAAAATCTAATTACATACAAAGTCATACAAGACTAAAGGTCAAAAGCATGGAACATTCATATATAAACTTTTTATATTATAAGGTCAACGAATAAGATTGTTTTATTTGTTCTATTTTGTTTATATCCCATTAACAGCCAGGGCCATTAAGATGTGATTGATATATACTAGTGTAAATCAAAAACTTGAAATGGCTGCATATGACTAAAATTGCTAAGACCCAGAGTAAATAGTGTGACAGACTAACTTCATCATATTCTAATTTCCTGTAGGCTAAAGTATTAGTAACTCAAATATTTACATTTACCTATTAAACAAGAAAGAATGACTTAAGATATAAATACATCAACACAAAAAAAAGAAAGAAAAGAAAATAGTTTACATCAAGCATGTATCTGTGCAGCATAGAAAAAAGAAATATCACGACAGTAAATTCAAGATAAATGTGCTTACTTACTTGCTTTCAGTCTTAAAGATACCAAAACAAAGGGACAAACACCTGGAAGCTTATACCTTTCTCTTTACCAAACAAACACCACTTGTACACACAGGCAAGTGTCTAAACAAAACCAGTTTAACATTTCTACCTCTCCTAGAATGACTGTGTTCACTCAAAACTGATAACAACCAATATTATTGCAAAATATACAAATTGTCACACAAGTCTTTTCCAAATTCACCAACTGCATGCAGCATTCATTAGAACATTTTGAAATCTGAACTTCTTGTTCACAAGATTGGAGAGTGATGACATAGTAATCAATACAAAGGCAAATATGAATTGAAGACAGATAAGTTTATAATGACATTGACTACAAAGATAAGCAAACTGATAACATAAGAGAAAATATCCGGTTTTTTTACAGAAGACCTTTTCTAGACAGCATCAACCATAGAAATCACACTTATTCCCCATGTAAACTCCTGGGGTATAGAAAAATAATTTCATATTAACCAACTTTGGACTGGTTATTTGAACTTGACCTACCTTAGCGTATCTGCGGAGGAATCGGTAAGACAAAGGCATTCCAATGTCAAATCCAATTGTCTTCAGGACAGAGCGCTCCATGGCGAGGAAGTCGTTCTTAGTGTAGGCGTCGTCACAGATGTACAGGAAGTCAGCAACCATGGGAGGGCATCGCTCCTACAAAACAAAGACAAATAGTTACTTGTAATGGACTAAAGAAAGTTGACAATATTAAGAAATCAAATTATCCTGTCTAATATTTAGTATGATACTTAAAAAAAAATATTCATAATGTAATCATCTAAACGGCATTATTAACTTCTTTTACTTTGTGTGTTTTCCTTTGGCAGAAATATTTGTCAAATTCAAGATTTAGTTACAAATTAATGTATTAACAGAAGATTTTTGAAATGTTATGGATAATAAAACAATCCATGAATTTTTGTTACCAGAAATATAAATATGCTTACATCAAATTTACAAGAGATGAAGAGAGCTGCGGCCCCGACCAGCTGTAGACGTTCCTTGGACACATTCTTTTTAGTGAGGTACAAGTCCACCAATTTGACAGCCAGGTACAGGGTTTCATGGTTCAGTTCAAAGTTCTCCTGGACTTCCACTAACCAGTCTACTAGTATAGCCCTCATATTGGTGGTTAATGATGTCTGCTTTTCCATGTAGGTCGGTACCATGAACTTCATCTGTAAAGATAAGTGAACCAATGAGTAACAACTTTATTGATTTCTATGAAAATTTAATATAACATGTTCAGTTTTTTGTTAAAACTGTATTCATTTTCTAGACCTTAGTTTTTCTTATTTCATAAAAAGAAGTATCCTTGATCTCATAAATTTATATACAATCCACAAAGCCATGTTCCAATTTCATTTGCACAATATTACAAGTTGTACTTAGTAAATTCTGGTGACTTACCTCCCTTTCTTTGTAGTATTTAAAGATGAAAGGAGCATAAAGAGCGACTTGGGCAATGTCTGTGATATTCTCCTTGTCCACATCATCAACTCCCTAAAAACACAAATAAGTGGGTCAGTAAGTTGTCACAAAAATAATTCTGATATAGAAATAGTTCGGCAGACACATATACATCTGGTTCTAAAATTAATAATTAAGAAATAATGGTATCTATTTATTTTTAAGTTTTAATTTTTGATACTTTTTAATCATGATGGAAAAGGTACCATTTATATTTGACAAAAATACTGTAAAATAGAATTTTGCTTACATATTACACT